>NW_027673037.1:1977000-2636000 GCF_964194105.1 Spermophilus citellus | reverse complement strand
ATGTAGTTGGACATCTAAATCAAACACGGTTTATGCTAGCCCTTTGAAACTTGACACAATAAAGTAGTTCCAAGTTCTATCTCTATGGTTTGTTTCCTATTGATGTAGCCCTAAGCAGAGACTGGCGCAAATCACTTTCATGGAAAGGGGTTGCCAAGGTTCCAAAAAACTACGAGTTTCCTGAAATCTCAGCACACATTTTTTCACCCAATCTTGATGACAGTTTCAGGTAATGATCAGTACCCCAATCCCACTTGGCTCACCAAATTTCGTTCTTGTAGGTTAAACCTTTCGTTGGCAGTAACAGTTTTAATTTTTAGGTTTCACTCTGTTTTCTCCTATATGGATACATGTTGTTGGAAGTCTAAATCAAACACGGTTTGTGCTAGCTCTTTGAAACTTGACACAATAAAGTAGCTCCAAGTTCTATCTCTATGGTTTGTTTACTAATGATGTAGCCCTAAGCAGAGACTGGTGCAAATCACTTTCATTTAAAGGGGTTGCCAAGCTTCCAAAAAACTACGAGTTTCCTGAAATCTGAGCACACGTTTTTTCACCCAATCTTGATGACACTTTCAGGTAATGATCAGTACCTGATCCCACTTGGCTCACCAAATTTCGTTCTTCTAGGTTAACCCGTTCGTCGGCAGTAACAGTTGTAATTTTTAGGTTTCACTCTGTTTTCTCCTATATGGATACATGTAGTTGGAAGTCTAAATCAAAAACGGTTTGTGCTAGCTCTTTGAAACTTGACACAATAAAGTAGCTCTAAGTTCTATGTCTATGGTTTGTTTCCTATTGATGCAGCCCTAAGCAGAGACTGGCGCAAATCACTTTCATGGAAAGGGGTTGCCAAGCTTCCAAAAAACTACGAGTTTCCTGAAATCTCAGCACACATTTTTTCACCCAATCTTGATGACACTTTCAGGTAATGATCAGTACAACAAATCCCACTTGGGTCACCAAGTTTCGTTCTTCTAGGTTAAACCGTTCGTTGGCAGTAACAGTTTTAATTTTTGGGTTTCACTCTGTTTTCTCCTATATGGATACATGTAGTTGGAACTCTAAATCAAACACGGTTTGTGCTAGCTCTTTGAAACTTGACACAATAAAGTAGCTCCAAGTTCTATCTCTATGGTTTGTTTCCTATTGATGTAGCCCTAAGCAGAGACAGGCGCAAATCACTTTCATGGAAAGGGGTTGCCAATCTTCCAAAAAACTACGATTTTCCTGAAATCTCAGCACACATTTTTTCACCCAATCTTGATGACACTTTCAGGTAATGATCAGTACCCCAATCCCACTTGGCTCACCAAATTTTGTTATTCTAGGTTAAACCGTTCGTTGGCAGTAACAGTTTTAATTTTTAGGTTTCACTCTGTCTTCTCCTATATTGATACATATAGTTGGAAGTCTAAATCAAACACGGTTTGTGCTAGCCCTTTGAAACTTGACACAATAAAGTAGTTCCAATTTCTATCTATGGTTTGTTTCCTATTTATGTAGCCCTAAGCAGAGACTGGCGCAATACACTTTCATGGAAAGTGGTTGACAAGCTTCCCAAAAACTACGAGTTTCCTGAAATCTCAGCACACATTTTATCACCCAATCTTGATGACACTTTCAGGTAATGATCAGTACTCCAATCCCACTTGGCTCACCAAATTTCGTTCTTCTAGGTTAAACCGTTCGTTGACAGTAACAGTTTTAATTTCTAGGTTTCACTCCATTTTCTCCTACATGAATACATGTAGTTGGAACTCTAAATCAAACACGGTTTGTGCTAGCTCTTTGAAACTTGACACAATAAAGTAGCTCCATGTTCTATCTCTATGGTTTGATTCCTATTGATGTAGCCCTAAGAAGAGACTGGCGCAAATCACTTTCATGGAAAGGGGTTGCCAAGCTTCCAAAAAACTACGAGTTTCCTGAAATCTCAGCACACATTTTTTCACACAATCTTGATGACACTTTCAGGTAATGATCAGTACCCCAATCCCACGTGGCTCACCAAAGTTCGTTCTTCTAGGTTAAACCGTACGTTGGCATTAACAGTTTTAATTTTTAGGTTTCACTCTGTTTTCTCCTATATGGATACATGTAGTTGGAAGTCTAACTCAAACTCGGTTTGTGCTAGCCCTTTGAAACTTGACACAATAAAGTAGTTCCAAGTTCTATCTCTATGGTTTGTTTCCTATTTATGTAGCCCTAAGCAGAGGCTGGCACAAATCACTTTCATGGAAAGGGGTTGCCAAGCTTCCCAAAAACACGAGTTTCCTGAAATCTCAGCACACATTTTTTCACCCAATCTTGATGATACTTTCAGGTAATGATCACTACCCCAATCCCACTTGGCTCAAGAAATTTCGTTCTTCTAGGTTCAACCGTTCGTTGGCAGTAACAGTTTTAATTTTTAGGTTTCACTCTGTTTTCTCCTATATGGATACATGTAGTTGGAACTCTAAATCAAACACGGTTTGTGCTAGCTCTTTGAAACTTGACACAATAAAGTAGCTCCAAGTTCTATGTCTATGGTTTGTTTCCTATTGATGTAGCCCTAAGCAGAGACTGGCGCAAATCACTTTCATGGAAAGGTGTTGCCAAGGTCCCAAAAAACTACGAGTTTCCTGAAATCTCAGCACACATTTTTTCACCCAATCTTGATGACACATTCAGGAAATGATCAGTACCCCAATCCCACTTGGCTCACCAAATTTCGTTCTTCTAGGTTAAAGTTTTCGTTGGCAGTAACAGTTTTAATTTTAGGTTTCACTCTGTTTTCTCCTATATGGATACATGTAGTTGGAAGTCTAAATCAAACACGGTTTGTGCTAGCTCTTTGAAACTTGACACAATAAAGTAGCTCCAAGTTCTATCTCTATGGTTTGTTTGCTATTGATGTAGCCCTAAGCAGAGACTGGCGCAAATCACTTTCATGGAAAAGGGTTGCCAAGCTTCCAAAAAACTAGGAGTTTTCCGAAATCTCAGCACACATTTTTTCACCCAATCTTGATGACACTTTCAGGTAATGATCACTACCCCAATCCCACTTGGCTCAAGAAATTTCGTTCTACTAGGTTAAGCCGTTCGTCGGCAGTAACAGTTTTAATTTTTAGGTTTCACTCTGTTTTCTCCTATATGGATACATGTAGTTGGAAGTCTAAATCAAAAACGGTTTGTACTAGCTCTTTGAAACTTGACACAATAAAGTAGCTCCAAGTTCTATCTCTATGGTTTGTTTCCTATTGATGTAGCCCTAAGCAGAGAGTGGCGCAAATCACTTTCATGGAAAGGGGTTGCCAAGCTTCCAAAAAACTACGAGTTTCCTGAAATCTCAGCACACATTTTTTCACCCAATCTTGATGACACTTTCAGGTAATGATCAGTACCCCAATCCCACTTGGCTCACCAAATTTCGTTCTTCTAGGTTCAACCGTTCGTTGGCAGTAAGAGTTTGAATTTTTAGGTTTCACTCTGTTTTCTCCTATATGGATACATGTATTTGGAACTCTAAATCAAACACGGTTTGTGCTAGCTCTTTGAAACTTGACACAATAAAGTAGCTCCAAGTTCTATCTCTATGGTTTGTTTCCTATTGATGTAGCCCTAAGCAGAGACTGGCGCAAATCACTTTCATGGAAAGGGGTTGCCAAGGTTCCAAAAAACTATGAGTTTCCTGAAATCTCAGCACACATTTTTTCACCCAATCTTGATGACACTTTCAGGTAATGATCAGTACCCCAATCCCACTTGGCTCACCAAATTTCGTTCTTGTAGGTTAAACCTTTTGTTGGCAGTAACAGTTTTAATTTTTAGGTTTCACTCTGTTTTCTCCTATATGGATACATGTAGTTGGAAGTCTAAATCAAACACGGTTTGTGCTAGCTCTTTGAAACTTGACACAATAAAGTAGCTCCAAGTTCTATCTCTATGGTTTGTTTACTAATGATGTAGCCCTAAGAAGAGACTGGTGCAAATCACTTTCATTTAAAGGGGTTGCCAAGCTTCCAAAAAACTACGAGTTTCCTGAAATCTGAGCACACGTTTTTTCACCCAATCTTGATGACACTTTCAGGTAATGATCAGTACCCGATCCCACTTGGCTCACCTAATTTCTTTTTTCTAGGTTAACCCGTTCGTCGGCAGTAACAGTTGTAATTTTTAGGTTTCACTCTGTTTTCTCCTATATGGATACATGTAGTTGGAAGTCTAAATCAAAAACGGTTTGTGCTAGCTCTTTGAAACTTGACACAATAAAGTAGCTCCAAGTTCTATCTCTATGGTTTGTTTCCTATTGATGTAGCCCTAAGCAGAGACTGGCGCAAATCACTTTCATGGAAAGGGGTTGCCAAGCTTCCAAAAAACTACGAGTTTCCTGAAATCTCAGCACACATTTTTTCACCCAATCTTGATGACACTTTCAGGTAATGATCAGTACAACAAATCCCACTTGGGTCACCAAGTTTCGTTCTTCTAGGTTAAACCGTTCGTTGGCAGAAACAGTTTTAATTTTTGGGTTTCACTCTGTTTTCTCCTATATGAATACATGTAGTTGGAACTCTAAATCAAACACGGTTTGTGCTAGCTCTTTGAAACTTGACACAATAAAGTAGCTCCATGTTCTATCTCTATGGTTTGATTCCTATTGATGTAGCCCTAAGAAGAGACTGGCGCAAATCACTTTCATGGAAAGGGGTTGCCAAGCTTCCAAAAAAATACGAGTTTCCTGAAATCTCAGCACACATTTTTTCACACAATCTTGATGACACTTTCAGGTAATGATCAGTACCCCAATCCCACGTGGCTCACCAAAGTTCGTTCTTCTAGGTTAAACCGTACGTTGGCATTAACAGTTTTAATTTTTAGGTTTCACTCTGTTTTCTCCTATATGGATACATGTAGTTGGAAGTCTAACTCAAACTCGGTTTGTGCTAGCCCTTTGAAACTTGACACAATAAAGTAGTTCCAAGTTCTATCTCTATGAATTTTTTCCTATTTATGTAGCCCTAAGCAGAGGCTGGCACAAATCACTTTCATGGAAAGGGGTTGCCAAGCTTCCCAAAAACACGAGTTTCCTGAAATCTCAGCACACATTTTTTCACCCAATCTTGATGACACTTTCAGGTAATGATCAGTACCCCAATCCCACTTGGCTCACCAAATTTCGTTCTTCTAGGTTAAACCGTACGTTGGCATTAACAGTTTTAATTTTTAGGTTTCACTCTGTTTTCTCCTATATGGATACATGTAGTTGGACATCTAAATCAAACACGGTTTATGCTAGCCCTTTGAAACTTGACACAATAAAGTAGTTCCAAGTTCTATCTCTATGGTTTGTTTCCTATTGATGTAGCCCTAAGCAGAGACTGGCACAAATCACTTTCATGGAAAGGGGTTGCCAAGGTTCCAAAAAACTACGAGTTTCCTGAAATCTCAGCACACATTTTTTCACCCAATCTTGATGACAGTTTCAGGTAATGATCAGTACCCCAATCCCACTTGGCTCACCAAATTTCGTTCTTGTAGGTTCAACCTTTCGTCGGCAGTAACAGTTTTAATTTTTAGGTTTCACTCTGTTTTCTCCTATATGGATACATGTAGTTGGAAGTCTAAATCAAACACGGTTTGTGCTAGCTCTTTGAAACTTGACACAATAAAGTAGCTCCAAGTTCTATCTCTATGGTTTGTTTACTAATGATGTAGCCCTAAGCAGAGACTGGTGCAAATCACTTTCATTTAAAGGGGTTGCCAAGCTTCCAAAAAACTACGAGTTTCCTGAAATCTGAGCACACGTTTTTTCACCCAATCTTGATGACACTTTCAGGTAATGATCAGTACCCGATCCCACTTGGCTCACCAAATTTCGTTCTTCTAGGTTAACACGTTCGTCGGCAGTAACAGTTGTAATTTTTAGGTTTCACTCTGTTTTCTCCTATATGGATACATGTAGTTGGAAGTCTAAATCAAACACGGTTTGTGCTAGCTCTTTGAAACTTGACACAATAAAGTAGCTCCAAGTTCTATGTCTATGGTTTGTTTCCTATTGATGTAGCCCTAAGCAGAGACTGGCGCAAATCACTTTCATGGAAAGGGGTTGCCAAGCTTCCAAAAAACTACGAGTTTCCTGAAATCTCAGCACACATTTTTTCACCCAATCTTGATGACACTTTCAGGTAATGATCAGTACAACAAATCCCACTTGGGTCACCAAGTTTCGTTCTTCTAGGTTAAACCGTTCGTTGGCAGTAACAGTTTTAATTTTTGGGTTTCACTCTGTTTTCTCCTATATGGATACATGTAGTTGGAACTCTAAAACAAACACGGTTTGTGCTAGCTCTTTGAAACTTGACACAATAAAGTAGCTCCAATTTCTATCTATGCTTTGTTTCCTATTGATGTAGCCCTAAGCAGAGACAGGCGCAAATCACTTTCATGGAAAGTGGTTGCCAAGCTTCCCAAAAACTACGAGTTTCCTGAAATCTCAGAACACATTTTTTCACCCAATCTTGATGACACTTTCAGGTAATGATCAGTACCCCAATCCCACTTGGCTCACCAAGTTTTGTTCTTCTAGGTTAAACCGTTCGTTGGCAGTAACAGTTTTAATTTTTAGGTTTCACTCTGTTTTCTCCTATATTGATACATGTAGTTGGAAGTCTAAATCAAACACGGTTTGTGCTAGCCCTTTGAAACTTCACACAATAAAGTAGTTCCAATTTCTATCTATGCTTTGTTTCCTATTTATGTAGCCCTAAGCAGAGACTGGCGCAATACACTTTCATGGAAAGTGGTTGCCAAGCTTCCCAAAAACTACGAGTTTCCTGAAATCTCAGAACACATTTTATCACCCAATCTTGATGACACATTCAGGTAATGATCACTACCCCAATCCCACTTGGCTCAAGAAATTTCGTTCTTCTAGGTTCAACCGTTCGTTGGCAGTAACAGTTTTAATTTTTAGGTTTCACTCTGTTTTCTCCTATATGGATACATGTAGTTGGAACTCTAAATCAAACACGGTTTGTGCTAGCTCTTTGAAACTTGACACAATAAAGTAGCTCCAAGTTCTATGTCTATGGTTTGTTTCCTATTGATGTAGCCCTAAGCAGAGACTGGGGCAAATCACTTTCATGGAAAGGGGTTGCCAAGGTCCCAAAAAACTACGAGTTTCCTGAAATCTCAGCACACATTTTTTCACCCAATCTTGATGACACATTCAGGTAATGATCAGTACCCCAATCCCACTTGGCTCACCAAATTTCGTTCTTCTAGGTTAAACTTTTCGTTGGCAGTAACAGTTTTAATTTTAGGTTTCACTCTGTTTTCTCCTATATGGATACATGTAGTTGGAAGTCTAAATCAAACACGGTTTGTGCTAGCTCTTTGAAACTTGACACAATAAAGTAGCTCCAAGTTCTATCTCTATGGTTTGTTTCCTATTGATGTAGCCCTAAGCAGAGACTTGCGCAAATCACTTTCATGGAAAAGGGTTGCCAAGCTTCCAAAAAACTACGAGTTTCCCGAAATCTCAGCACACACTTTTTCACCCAATCTTGATGACACTTTCAGGTAATGATCACTACGCCAATCCCACTTGGCTCAAGAAATTTCGTTCTACTAGGTTAAGCCGTTCGTCGGCAGTAACAGTTTAAATTTTTAGGTTTCACTCTGTTTTCTCCTATATGGATACATGTAGTTGGAAGTCTAAATCAAAAACGGTTTGTACTAGCTCTTTGAAACTTGACACAATAAAGTAGCTCCAAGATCTATCTCTATGGTTTGTTTCCTATTGATGTAGCCCTAAGCAGAGACTGGCGCAAATCATTTTCATGGAAAGGGGTTGCCAAGCTTCCAAAAAACTACGAGTTTCCTGAAATCTCAGCACACATTTTTTCACCCAATCTTGATGACACTTTCAGGTAATGATCAGTACCCCAATCCCACTTGGCTCACCAAATTTCGTTCTTCTAGGTTCAACCGTTCGTTGGCAGTAAGAGTTTGAATTTTTGGGTTTCACTCTGTTTTCTCCTATATGGATACATGTAGTTGGAACTCTAAATCAAACACGGTTTGTGCTAGCTCTTTGAAACTTGACACAATAAAGTAGCTCCAAGTTCTATCTCTATGGTTTGTTTCCTATTGATGTAGCCCTAAGCAGAGACTGGCGGAAATCAGTTTCATGGAAAGGGGTTGCCAAGCTTCCAAAAAACTACGAGTTTCCTGAAATCTCAGCACACATTTTTTCACCCAATCTTGATGACACTTTCAGGTAATGATCAGTACAACAAATCCCACTTGGGTCACCAAGTTTCGTTCTTCTAGGTTAAACCGTTCGTTGGCAGTAACAGTTTTAATTTTTGGGTTTCACTCTGTTTTCTCCTATATGGATACATGTAGTTGGAACTCTAAATCAAACACGGTTTGTGCTAGCTCTTTGAAACTTGACACAATAAAGTAGCTCCAAGTTCTATCTCTATGGTTTGTTTCCTATTGATGTAGCCCTAAGCAGAGACAGGCACAAATCACTTTCATTTAAAGGGGTTGCCAATCTTCCAAAAACTACGAGTTTCCTGAAATCTCAGCACATATTTTTTCACCCAATCTTGATGACACTTTCAGGTAATGATCAGTACCCCAATCCCACTTGGCTCACCAAATTTCGTTCTTCTAGGTTAAACCGTTCGTTGGCAGTAACAGTTTTAAATTTTAGGTTTCACTCTGTTTTCTCCTATATTGATACATGTAGTTGGAAGTCTAAATCAAACACGGTTTGTGCTAGCCCTTTGAAACTTGACACAATAAAGTAGTTCCAAGTTCTATCTATGATTTGTTTCCTATTTATGTAGCCCTAAGCAGAGACTGGCGCAATACACTTTCATGGAAAGGGGTTGCCAAGCTTCCCAAAAACTACGAGTTTCCTGAAATCTCAGCACACATTTTATCACCGAATCTTGATGACACTTTCAGGTAATGATCAGTACCCCAATCCCACTTGGCTCACCAAATTTCGTTCTTCTAGGTTAAACCGTTCGTTGGCAGTAACAGTTTTAATTTTTAGGTTTCACTCTGTTTTCTCCTACATGAATACATGTAGATGGAACTCTAAATCAAACACGTTTTGTGCTAGCTCTTTGAACCTTGACACAATAAAGTAGCTCCAAGTTCTATCTCTATGGTTTGATTTCTATTGATGTAGCCCTAACCAGAGTCTGGCGCAAATCACTTTCATGGAATGGGGTTGCCAAGCTTCCAAAAAACTACGAGTTTCCTGAAATCTCAGCACACATTTTTTCACCGAATCTTGATGACACTTTCAGGTAATGATCAGTACAAAAAATCCCACTTGGGTCACCAAGTTTCGTTCTTCTAGGTTAAACCTTCGTTGGCAGTAACAGTTTTAATTTTTAGGTTTCACTCTGTTTTCTCCTATATGGATACATGTAGTTGGAACTCTAAATCAAACACGGTTTGTGCTAGCTCTTTGAAACTTGACACAATAAAGTAGCTCCAAGTTCTATCTCTGTGGTTTGTTTCGTATTGATGTAGCCCTAAGCAGAGATTGGCGCAAATCACTTTCATGGAATGGGGTTGCCAAGCTTTCAAAAAACTACGAGTTTCCTGAAATCTCAGCACACATTTTTTCACCCAATCTTGATGACAGTTTCAGGTAATGATAAGTACCCCAATGCCACTTGGCTCACCAAAGTTCGTTCTTCTAGGTTAAACCGTTCGTTGGCAGTAACAGTTGTAATTTTTAGGTTTCACTCTGTTTTCTCCTATATGGATACATGTAGATGGAACTCTAAATC
Organism: Spermophilus citellus; assembly: GCF_964194105.1. Classification (NCBI taxonomy): domain Eukaryota; kingdom Metazoa; phylum Chordata; class Mammalia; order Rodentia; family Sciuridae; genus Spermophilus; species Spermophilus citellus. The sequence continues at coordinate 2,626,191 of NW_027673037.1, read as the reverse complement.
AAACACGGTTTGTGCTAGCTCTTTGAAACTTGACACAATAAAGTAGCTCCAAGTTCTATCTGTATGGTTTGTTTCCTATTGATGTAGCCCTAAGCAGAGACTGGCGCAAATCACTTTCATGGAAAGGGGTTGCCAAGCTTCCAAAAAACTACGAGTTTCCCGAAATCTCAGCACACATTTTTTCACCCAATCTTGATGACACTTTCAGGTAATGATCACTACCCCAATCCCACTTGGCCCAAGAAATTTCGTTCTACTAGGTTAAACCGTTCGTCGGCAGTAACAGTTTTAATTTTTAGGTTTCACTCTGTTTTCTCCTATATGGATACATGTAGTTGGAAGTCTAAATCAAAAACGGTTTGTGCTAGCTCTTTGAAACTTGACACAATAAAGTAGCTCCAAGTTCTATCTCTATGGTTTGTTTCCTATTGATGTAGCCCTAAGCAGAGACTGGCGCAAATCACTTTCATGGAAAGGGGTTGCCAAGCTTCCAAAAAACAACGAGTTTCCCGAAATCTGAGCACATATTTTTTCACCCAATCTTGATGACACTTTCAGGTAATGATCAGTACCCCAATCCCACTTGGCTCACCAAATTTCGTTCTTCTAGGTTAAACCGTTCGTTGGCAGTAAGAGTTTGAATTTTTAGGTTTCACTCTGTTTTCTCCTATGTGGATACATGTATTTGGAACTCTAAATCAAACACGGTTTGTGCTAGCTCTTTGAAACTTGACACAATAAAGTAGCTCCAAGTTCTATCTCTGTGGTTTGTTTCGTATTGATGTAGCCCTAAGCAGAGACTGGCGGAAATCACTTTCATGGAAAGGGGATGCCAATCTTCCAAAAAACTACGAATTTCCTAAAATCTCAGCACACATTTTTTCACCCAATCTTGATGACACTTTCAGGTAATGATCAGTAAAACAAATCCCACTTGGGTCACCAAGTTTCGTTCTTCTAGTTTAAACCGTTCGTTGGCAGTAACAGTTTTAATTTTTGGGTTTCACTCTGTTATCTCCTATATGGATACATGTAGTTGGAACTCTAAATCAAACACGGTTTTTGCTAGCTCTTTGAAACTTGACACAATAAAGTAGCTCCAAGTTCTGTCTCTATGGTTTGTTTCCAATTATGTAGCCCTAAGCAGAGACTGGCGCAATACGCTTTCATGGAAAGGGGTTGCCAAGCTTCCCAAAAACTACGAGTTTCCTGAAATCTCAGCACACATTTTATCACCCAATCTTGATGACACTTTCAGGTAATGATCAGTACCCCAATCCCACTTGGCTCACCAAATTTCGTTCTTCTAGGTTAAACCGTTCGTTGGCAGTAACAGTTTTAATTTTTAGGTTTCACTCCATTTTCTCCTACATGAATACATGTAGATGGAACTCTAAATCAAACACGGTTTGTGCTAGCTCTTTGAAACTTGACACAATAAAGTAGCTCCATGTTCTGTCTCTATGGTTTGATTCCTATTGATGTAGCCCTAAGCAGAGACTGGCGCAAATCACTTTCATGGAATGGGATTGCCAAGCTTCCAAAAAACTACGTGTTTCCTGAAATCTCAGCACACATTTTTTCACCGAATCTTGATGACACTTTCAGGTAATGATCAGTACAACAAATCCCACTTGGGTCACCAAGTTTCGTTCTTCTAGGTTAAACCGTTCGTTGGCAGTAACAGTTTTAATTTTTAGGTTTCACTCTGTTTTCTCCTACATGAATACATGTAGATGGAACTCTAAATCAAACACGGTTTGTGCTAGCTCTTTGAAACTTGACACAAAGTTCTATCTCTGTGGTTTGTTTCCTATTGATGCAGCCCTAATCAGAGACTGGCGCAAATCACTTTCATGGAAAGGGGTTTCCAATCTTCCAAAAAACTACGAGTTTCCTGAAATCTCAGCACACATTTTTTCACCCAATCTTGATGACACTTTCAGGTAATGATCAGTACCCCAATCCCACTTGGCTCACCAAATTTCGTTCTTCTAGGTTAAACCGTTCGTTGGCAGTAACAGTTTTAATTTTTAGGTTTCACTCTGTTTTCTCCTATATGGATACATGTAGTTGGAACTCTAAATCAAACACGGTTTGTGCTAGCTCTTTGAAACTTGACACAATAAAGTAGCTCCAAGTTCTATCTCTGTGGTTTGTTTCGTATTGATGCAGCCCTAAGCAGAGACTGGCGCAAATCACTTTCATGGAAAGGGGTTGCCAAGGTTCCAAAAAACTACGAGTTTCCTGAAATCTCAGCACACATTTTTTCACCCAATCTTGATGACACTTTCAGGTAATGATCAGTACCCCAATCCCACTTGGCTCACCAAATTTCGTTCTTCTAGGTTCAACCGTTCGTTGGCAGTAAGAGTTTGAATTTTGAGGTTTCACTCTGTTTTCTCCTATATGGATACATGTATTTGGAACTCTAAATCAAACACGGTTTGTGCTAGCTCTTTGAAACTTGACACAATAAAGTAGCTCCAAGTTCTATCTCTGTGGTTTGTTTCGTATTGATGTAGCCCTAAGCAGAGACTGGCAGAAATCACTTTCATGGAAAGGGGTTGCCAATCTTCCAAAAAACTACGAGTTTCCTGAAATCTCAGCACACATTTTTTCACCCAATCTTGATGACACTTTCAGGTAATGATCAGTAAAACAAATCCCACTTGGGTCACCAAGTTTCGTTCTTCTAGGTTAAACCGTTCGTTGGCAGTGACAGTTTTAATTTTTGGGTTTCACTATGTTTTCTCCTATATGGATACATGTAGTTGGAACTCTAAATCAAACACGGTTTTTGCTAGCTCTTTGAAACTTGACACAATAAAGTAGCTCCAAGTTCTATCTCTATGGTTTGTTTCCAATTATGTAGCCCTAAGCAGAGACTGGCGCAATACGCTTTCATGGAAAGGGGTTGCCAAGCTTCCCAAAAACTACGAGTTTCCTGAAATCTCAGCACACATTTTATCACCCAATCTTGATGACACTTTCAGGTAATGATCAGTACCCCAATCCCACTTGGCTCACCAAATTTCGTTCTTCTAGGTTAAACCGTTCGTTGGCAGTAACAGTTTTAATTTTTAGGTTTCACTCCATTTTCTCCTACATGAATACATGTAGATGGAACTCTAAATCAAACACGGTTTGTGCTAGCTCTTTGAAACTTTACACAATAAAGTAGCTCCATGTTCTTTCTATCTCTATGGTTTGATTCCTATTGATGTAGCCCTAAGCAGAGACTGGCGCAAATCACTTTCATGGAATGGGATTGCCAAGCTTCCAAAAAACTACGTGTTTCCTGAAATCTCAGCACACATTTTTTCACCGAATCTTGATGACACTTTCAGGTAATGATCAGTACAACAAATCCCACTTGGGTCACCAAGTTTCGTTCTTCTAGGTTAAACCGTTCCTTGACAGTAAGAGTTTTAATTTTTAGGTTTCACTCTGTTTTCTCCTATATGGATACATGTAGTTGGAACTCTAAATCAAACACGGTTTGTGCTAGCTCTTTGAAACTTGACACAATAAAGTAGCTCCAAGTTCTATCTCTATGGTTTGTTTCCTATTGATGTAGCCCTAAGCAGAGACTGGCGCAAATCACTTTCATGGAAAGGGGTTGCCAAGCTTCCAAAAAACTACGAGTTTCTTGAAATCTCAGCACACATTTTTTCACCCAAACTTGATGACACTTTCAGGTAATGATCAGTACCCCAATCCCACGTGGCTCACCAAACTTCGTTCTTCTAGGTTAAACCGTTCATTGGCAGTAACAGTTTTAATTTTTAGGTTTCACTCTGTTTTCTCCTATATGGATACATGTAGTTGGAACTCTAAATCAAACACGGTTTGTGCTAGCTCTTTGAAACTTGACACAATAAAGTAGCTCCAAGTTCTATCTCTGTGGTTTGTTTCGTATTGATGTAGCCCTAAGCAGAGACTGGCGCAAATCACTTTCATGGAAAGGGGTTGCCAATCTTCCAAAAAAACTACGAGTTTCCTGAAATCTCAGCACACATTTTTTCACCCAATCTTGATGACACTTTCAGGCAATGATCAGTACCCCAATCCCACTTGGCTCAGCAAATTTCATTCTTCTAGGTTAAACCGTTCGTTGGCAGTAACAGTTTTAATTTTTAGGTTTCACTCTGTTTTCTCCTATATGGATACATGTAGTTGGAACTCTAAATCAAACACGGTTTGTACAAGCTCTTTGAAACTTGACACAATAAAGTAGCTCCAAGTTCTGTCTCTATGGTTTGTTTCCTATTTATGTAGCCCTAAGCAGAGACTGGCGCAAATCACTTTCATGGAATGGGTTTGCCAAGCTTCCAAAAAACTACGAGATTCCTGAAATCTCAGCACACATTTTTTCACCGAATCTTGATGACACTTTCAGGTAATGATCAGTACAACAAATCCCACTTGGGTCACCAAGTTTCGTTCTTCTAGGTTAAACCGTCGTTGGCAGTAACAGTTTTAATTTTTAGGTTTCACTCTGTTTTCTCCTATATGGATACATGTAGTTGGAACTCTAAATCAAACACGGATTGTGCTAGCTCTTTGAAACTTGACACAATAAAGTAGCTCCAAGTTCTATCTCTGTGGTTTGTTTCGTATTGATGTAGCCCTAAGCAGAGACTGGCGCAAATCACTTTCATGGAAAGGGGTTGCCAATCTTCCAAAAAAACTACGAGTTTCCTGAAATCTCAGCACACATTTTTTCACCCAATCTTGATGACACTTTCAGGTAATGATCAGTACCCCAATCCCACTTGGCTCAAGAAATTTCGTTCTTCTAGGTTAAACCGTTTGTTGGCAGTAACAGTTTTAATTTTTAGGTTTCACTCAATTTTCTCCTATATGAATACATGTAGATGGAACTCTAAATCAAACACAGTTTGTGCTAGCTCTTTGAAACTTGACACAATAAAGTAGCTCCATGTTCTTTCTATCTCTATGGTTTGATTCCTATTGATGTAGCCCTAAGCAGAGTCTGGCGCAAATCACTTTCATGGAATGGGGTTGCCAAGATTCCAAAAAACTACGAGTTTCCTGAAATCACAGCACAAGTTTTTTCACCCAATCTTGATGACACTTTCAGGTAATGATCAGTACCCGATCCCACTTGGCTCACCAAATTTCGTTCTTCTAGGTTAACCCATTCGTCGGCAGTAACAGTTGTAATTTTTAGGTTTCACTCTGTTTTCTCCTATATGGATACATGTAGTTGGAAGTCTAAATCAAAAACGGTTTGTGCTAGCTCTTTGAAACTTGACACAATAAAGTAGCTCCAAGTTCTATCTCTATGGTTTGTTTCCTATTGATGTAGCCCTAAGCAGAGACTGGCGCAAATCACTTTCATGGAAAGGGGTTGCCAAGCTTCCAAAAAACTATGAGTTTCCCGAAATCTCAGCACACATTTTTTCACCCAATCTTGATGACACTTTCAGGTAATGATCACTACCCCAATCCCACTTGGCTCAAGAAATTTCGTTCTACTAGGTTAAACCGTTCGTCGGCAGTAACAGTTTTAATTTTTAGGTTTCACTCTGTTTTCTCCTATATGGATACATGTAGTTGGAAGTCTAAATCAAAAACAGTTTGTACTAGCTCTTTGAAACTTGACACAATAAAGTAGCTCCAAGTTCTATCTCTATGGTTTGATTCCTATTGATGTAGCCCTAAGCAGAGACTGGCACAAATCACTTTCATGGAATGGGGTTGCCAAGCTTCCAAAAAACTACGAGTTTCCTGAAATCACAGCACACGTTTTTTCACCCAATCTTGATGACACTTTCAGGTAATGATCAGTACCCGATCCGACTTGGCTCACCAAATTTCGTTCTTCTAGGTTAACCCGTTCGTCGGCAGTAACAGTTGTAATTTTTAGGTTTCACTCTGTTTTCTCCTATATGGATACATGTAGTTGGAAGTCTAAATCAAAAACGGTTTGTGCTAGCTCTTTGAAACTTGACACAATAAAGAAGCTCCAAGTTCTATCTCTATGGTTTGTTTCCTATTGATGTAGCCCTAAGCAGAGACTGGCGCAAATCACTTTCATGGAAAGGGGTTGCCAAGCTTCCAAAAAACTATGAGTTTCCCGAAATCTCAGCACACATTTTTTCACCCAATCTTGATGACACTTTCAGGTAATGATCACTACCCCAATCCCACTTGGCTCAAGAAATTTCGTTCTACTAGGTTAAACCGTTCGTCGGCAGTAACAGTTTTAATTTTTAGGTTTCACTCTGTTTTCTCCTATATGGATACATGTAGTTGGAAGTCTAAATCAAAAACGGTTTGTACTAGCTCTTTGAAACTTGACACAATAAAGTAGCTCCAAGTTCTATCTCTATGGTTTGTTTCCTATTGATGTAGCCCTAAGCAGAGACTGGCGGAAATCACTTTCATGGAAAGGGGTTGCCAAGCTTCCAAAAAACTACGAGTTTCCTGAAATCTCAGCACACATTTTTTCACCCAATCTTGATGACACTTTCAGGTAATGACCAGTACAACAAATCCCACTTGGGACACCAAGTTTCGTTCTTTTAGGTTAAACCGTTCGTTGGCAGTAACAGTTTTAATTTTTGGGTTTCACTCTGTTTTCTCCTATATGGATACATGTAGTTGGAACTCTAAATCAAACACGGTTTGTGCTAGCTCTTTGAAACTTGACACAATAAAGTAGCTCCAAGTTCTATCTCTATGGTTTGTTTCCTATTTATGTAGCCCTAAGCAGAGACTGGCGCAATACACTGTCATGGAAAGGGGTTGCCAAGCTTCCCAAAAACTACGAGTTTCCTGAAATCTCAGCACACATTTTATCACCCAATCTGGATGACACTTTCAGGTAATGATCAGTACCCCAATCCCACTTGGCTCACCAAATTTCGTTCTTCTAGGTTAAACCATTCGTTGGCAGTAACAGTTTTAATTTTTAGGTTTCACTCCATTTTCTCCTACATGAATACATGTAGATGGAACTCTAAATCAAACACGGTTTGTGCTAGCTCTTTGAAACTTGACACAATAAAGTAGCTCCATGTTCTATCTCTATGGTTTGATTCCTATTGATGTAGCCCTAAGCAGAGACTGGCGCAAATCACTTTCATGGATGGGGTTGCCAAGCTTCCAAAAAACTACGAGTTTCCTGAAATCTCAGCAAACATTTTTTCACCCAATCTTGATGACACTTTCAGGTAATGATCAGTACCCCAATCCCACTTGGCTCACCAAATTTCGTTCTTCTAGGTTAAACCGTTCGTCGGCAGTAACAGTTTTAATTTTTAGGTTTCACTCAATTTTCTCCTATATGAATACATGTAGATGGAACTCTAAATCAAACACGGTTTGTGCTAGCTCTTTGAAACTTGACACAATAAAGTAGCTCCATGTTCTATCTCTATGGTTTGATTCCTATTGATGTAGCCCTAAGCAGAGACTGGTGCAAATCACTTTCATGGAAAGGGATTGCCAAGCTTCCAAAAAACTACGAGTTTCCTGAAATCTCAGCACACATTTTTTCACCCAATCTTGGTGACACTTTCAGGTAATGATCACTACCCCAATCCCACTTGGCTCAAGAAATTTCGTTCTACTAGGTTAAACCGTTCGTCGGCAGTAACAGTTTTAATTTTTAGGTTTCACTCTGTTTTCTCCTATATGGATACATGTAGTTGGATGTCTAAATCAAAAACGGTTTGTACTAGCTCTTTGAAACTTGACACAATAAAGTAGCTCCAAGTTCTATCTCTATGGTTTGTTTCCTATTGATGTAGCCCTAAGCAGAGACTGGCGCAAATCACTTTCATGGAAAGGGGTTGCCAAGCTTCCAAAAAACTACGAGTTTCCTGAAATCTCAGCACACATTTTTTCACCCAATCTCGATGACACTTTCAGGTAATGATCAGTACCCCAATCCCACTTGGCTCACCAAATTTCGTTCTTCTAGGTTCAACCGTTCGTTGGCAGTAAAAGTTTGAATATTTAGGTTTCACTCTGTTTTCTCCTATATGGATACATGTATTTGGAACTCTAAATCAAACACGGTTTGTGCTAGCTCTTTGAAACTTGACACAATAAAGTAGCTCCAAGTTCTATCTCTATGGTTTGTTTCCTATTGATGTAGCCCTAAGCAGAGACTGGCAGAAATCACTTTCATGGAAAGGGGTTGCCAAGCTTCCAAAAAACTACGAGTTTCCTGAAATATCAGCACACATTTTATCACCCAATCTGGATGACACTTTCAGGTAATGATCAGTACCCCAATCCCACTTGGCTCACCAAATTTCTTTCTTCTAGGTTAAACCATTCGTTGGCAGTAACAGTTTTAATTTTTAGGTTTCACTCCATTTTCTCCTACATGAATACATGTAGATGGAAATCTAAATCAAACACGGTTTGTGCTAGCTCTTGAAACTTGACACAATAAAGTAGCTCCATGTTCTATCTCTATGGTTTGATTCCTATTGATGTAGCCCTAAGCAGAGACTGGCGCAAATCACTTTCATGGATGGGGTTGCCAAGCTTCCAAAAAACTACGAGTTTCCTGAAATCTCAGCACACATTTTTTCACCCAATCTTGATGACACTTTCAGGTAATGATCAGTACCCCAATCCCACTTGGCTCACCAAATTTCGTTCTTCTAGGATAAACCGTTCGTCGGCAGTAACAGTTTTAATTTTTAGGTTTCACTCAATTTTCTGCTATATGAATACATGTAGATGGAACTCTAAATCAAACACGGTTTGTGCTAGTTCTTTGAAACTTGACACAATAAAGTAGCTCCATGTTCTATCTCTATGGTTTGATTCCTATTGATGTAGCCCTAAGCAGAGACTGGCGCAAATCACTTTCATGGAATGGGGTTGCCAAGCTTCCAAAAAACTACGAGTTTCCTGAAATCTCAGCACACGTTTTTTCACCCAATCTTGATGACACTTTCAGGTAATGATCAGTACCCGATCCCACTTGGCTCACCAAATTTCATTCTTTTAGGTTAACCCGTTCGTCAGCAGTAACAGTTGTAATTTTTAGGTTTCACTCTGTTTTCTCCTATATGGATACATGTAGTTGGAAGTCTAAATCAAAAACGGTTTGTGCTAGCTCTTTGAAACTTGACACAATAAAGAAGCTCCAAGTTCTATCTCTATGGTTTGTTTCCTATTGATGTAGCCCTAAGCAGAGACTGGCGCAAATCACTTTCATGGAAAGGGGTTGCCAAGCTTCCAAAAAACTATGAGTTTCCCGAAATCTCAGCACACATTTTTTCACCCAATCTTGATGACACTTTCAGGTAATGATCACTACCCCAATCCCACTTGGCTCAAGAAATTTCGTTCTACTAGGTTAAACCGTTCGTCGGCAGTAACAGTTTTAATTTTTAGGTTTCACTCTGTTTTCTCCTATATGGATACATGTAGTTGGAAGTCTAAATCAAAAACGGTTTGTACTAGCTCTTTGAAACTTGACACAATAAAGTAGCTCCAAGTTCTATCTCTATGGTTTGTTTCCTATTGATGTAGCCCTAAGCAGAGACTGGCGGAAATCACTTTCATGGAAAGGGGTTGCCAAGCTTCCAAAAAACTACGAGTTTCCTGAAATCTCAGCACACATTTTTTCACCCAATCTTGATGACACTTTCAGGTAATGACCAGTACAACAAATCCCACTTGGGACACCAAGTTTCGTTCTTTTAGGTTAAACCGTTCGTTGGCAGTAACAGTTTTAATTTTTGGGTTTCACTCTGTTTTCTCCTATATGGATACATGTAGTTGGAACTCTAAATCAAACACGGTTTGTGCTAGCTCTTTGAAACTTGACACAATAAAGTAGCTCCAAGTTCTATCTCTATGGTTTGTTTCCTATTTATGTAGCCCTAAGCAGAGACTGGCGCAATACACTGTCATGGAAAGGGGTTGCCAAGCTTCCCAAAAACTACGAGTTTCCTGAAATCTCAGCACACATTTTATCACCCAATCTGGATGACACTTTCAGGTAATGATCAGTACCCCAATCCCACTTGGCTCACCAAATTTCGTTCTTCTAGGTTAAACCATTCGTTGGCAGTAACAGTTTTAATTTTTAGGTTTCACTCCATTTTCTCCTACATGAATACATGTAGATGGAACTCTAAATCAAACACGGTTTGTGCTAGCTCTTTGAAACTTGACACAATAAAGTAGCTCCATGTTCTATCTCTATGGTTTGATTCCTATTGATGTAGCCCTAAGCAGAGACTGGCGCAAATCACTTTCATGGATGGGGTTGCCAAGCTTCCAAAAAACTACGAGTTTCCTGAAATCTCAGCAAACATTTTTTCACCCAATCTTGATGACACTTTCAGGTAATGATCAGTACCCCAATCCCACTTGGCTCACCAAATTTCGTTCTTCTAGGTTAAACCGTTCGTCGGCAGTAACAGTTTTAATTTTTAGGTTTCACTCAATTTTCTCCTATATGAATACATGTAGATGGAACTCTAAATCAAACACGGTTTGTGCTAGCTCTTTGAAACTTGACACAATAAAGTAGCTCCATGTTCTATCTCTATGGTTTGATTCCTATTGATGTAGCCCTAAGCAGAGACTGGTGCAAATCACTTTCATGGAAAGGGGTTGCCAAGCTTCCAAAAAACTACGAGTTTCCTGAAATCTCAGCACACATTTTTTCACCCAATCTTGGTGACACTTTCAGGTAATGATCACTACCCCAATCCCACTTGGCTCAAGAAATTTCGTTCTACTAGGTTAAACCGTTCGTCGGCAGTAACAGTTTTAATTTTTAGGTTTCACTCTGTTTTCTCCTATATGGATACATGTAGTTGGATGTCTAAATCAAAAACGGTTTGTACTAGCTCTTTGAAACTTGACACAATAAAGTAGCTCCAAGTTCTATCTCTATGGTTTGTTTCCTATTGATGTAGCCCTAAGCAGAGACTGGCGCAAATCACTTTCATGGAAAGGGGTTGCCAAGCTTCCAAAAAACTACGAGTTTCCTGAAATCTCAGCACACATTTTTTCACCCAATCTCGATGACACTTTCAGGTAATGATCAGTACCCCAATCCCACTTGGCTCACCAAATTTCGTTCTTCTAGGTTCAACCGTTCGTTGGCAGTAAAAGTTTGAATATTTAGGTTTCACTCTGTTTTCTCCTATATGGATACATGTATTTGGAACTCTAAATCAAACACGGTTTGTGCTAGCTCTTTGAAACTTGACACAATAAAGTAGCTCCAAGTTCTATCTCTATGGTTTGTTTCCTATTGATGTAGCCCTAAGCAGAGACTGGCAGAAATCACTTTCATGGAAAGGGGTTGCCAAGCTTCCAAAAAACTACGAGTTTCCTGAAATATCAGCACACATTTTATCACCCAATCTGGATGACACTTTCAGGTAATGATCAGTACCCCAATCCCACTTGGCTCACCAAATTTCTTTCTTCTAGGTTAAACCATTCGTTGGCAGTAACAGTTTTAATTTTTAGGTTTCACTCCATTTTCTCCTACATGAATACATGTAGATGGAAATCTAAATCAAACACGGTTTGTGCTAGCTCTTGAAACTTGACACAATAAAGTAGCTCCATGTTCTATCTCTATGGTTTGATTCCTATTGATGTAGCCCTAAGCAGAGACTGGCGCAAATCACTTTCATGGATGGGGTTGCCAAGCTTCCAAAAAACTACGAGTTTCCTGAAATCTCAGCACACATTTTTTCACCCAATCTTGATGACACTTTCAGGTAATGATCAGTACCCCAATCCCACTTGGCTCACCAAATTTCGTTCTTCTAGGATAAACCGTTCGTCGGCAGTAACAGTTTTAATTTTTAGGTTTCACTCAATTTTCTGCTATATGAATACATGTAGATGGAACTCTAAATCAAACACGGTTTGTGCTAGTTCTTTGAAACTTGACACAATAAAGTAGCTCCATGTTCTATCTCTATGGTTTGATTCCTATTGATGTAGCCCTAAGCAGAGACTGGCGCAAATCACTTTCATGGAATGGGGTTGCCAAGCTTCCAAAAAACTACGAGTTTCCTGAAATCTCAGCACACGTTTTTTCACCCAATCTTGATGACACTTTCAGGTAATGATCAGTACCCGATCCCACTTGGCTCACCAAATTTCGTTCTTTTAGGTTAACCCGTTCGTCAGCAGTAACAGTTGTAATTTTTAGGTTTCACTCTGTTTTCTCCTATATGGATACATGTAGTTGGAAGTCTAAATCAAAAACGGTTTGTGCTAGCTCTTTGAAACTTGACACAATAAAGTAGCTCCAAGTTCTATCTCTATGGTTTGTTTCCTATTGATGTAGCCCTAAGCAGAGACTGGCGCAAATCACTTTCATGGAAAGGGGTTGCCAAGCTTCCAAAAAACTACTAGTTTCCTGAAATCTCAGCACACGTTTTTTCACCCAATCTTGATGACACTTTCAGGTAATGATCAGTACCCGATCCCACTTGGCTCACCAAATTTCGTTCTTTTAGGTTAAAACGTTCGTTGGCAGTAACAGTTTTAATTTTTAGGTTTCACTCTGTTTTCTCCTATATGGATACATGTAGTTGGAACTCTAAATCAAGCACGGTTTGTGCTAGCTCTTTGAAACTTGACACAATAAAGTAGCTCCAAGTTATATCTCTATGGTTTGTTTCCTATTGATGTAGCCCTAAGCAGAGACTGGCGCAAATCACTTTCATGGAAAGGGGTTGCCAAGCTTCCAAAAAACTACGAGTTTCCCGAAATCTCAGCACACATTTTTTCACCCAATCTCGATGACACTTTCAGGTAATGATCAGTACCCCAATCCCACTTTTCTCACCAAATTTCGTTCTTCTAGGTTCAACCGTTCCTTGGCAGTAAAAGTTTGAATATTTAGGTTTCACTCTGTTTTCTCCAATATGGATACATGTATTTGGAACTCTAAATCAAACACGGTTTGTGCTAGCTCTTTGAAACTTGACACAATAAAGTAGCTCCAAGTTCTATCTCTATGGTTTGTTTCCTATTGATGTAGCCCTAAGCAGAGACTGGCGGAAATCACTTTCATGGAAAGGGGTTGCCAAGCTTCCAAAAAACTACGAGTTTCCTGAAATCTCAGCACACATTTTATCACCCAATCTGGATGACACTTTCAGGTAATGATCAGTACCCCAATCCCACTTGGCTCACCAAATTTCGTTCTTCTAGGTTAAACCATTCGTTGGCAGTAACAGTTTTAATTTTTAGGTTTCACTCCATTTTCTCCTACATGAATACATGTAGATGGAACTCTAAATCAAACACGGTGTGTGCTAGCTCTTTGAAACTCGACACAATAATGTAGCTCCATGTTCTATCTGTATGGTTTGATTCCTATTGATGTAGCCCTAAGCAGAGACTGGCGCAAATCACTTTCATGGATGGGGTTGCCAAGCTTCTAAGAAACTACGAGTTTCCTGAAATCTCAGCACACATTTTTTCACCCAATCTTGATGACACTTTCAGGTAATGATCAGTACCCCAATCCCACTTGGCTCACCAAATTTCGTTCTTCTAGGTTAAACCGTTCGTCGGCAGTAACAGTTTTAATTTTTCGGTTTCACTCAATTTTCTCCTATATGAATACATGTAGATGGAACTCTAAATCAAACACGGTTTGTGCTAGTTCTTTGAAACTTGACACAATAAAGTAGCTCCATGTTCTATCTCTATGGTTTGATTCCTATTGATGTAGCCCTAAGCAGAGACTGGCGCAAATCACTTTCATGGAATGGGGTTGCCAAGCTTCCAAAAAACTACGAGTTTCCTGAAATCTCAGCACACGTTTTTTCACCCAATCTTGATGACACTTTCAGGTAATGATCAGTACCCGATCCCACTTGGCTCACCAAATTTCGTTCTTTTAGGTTAACCCGTTCGTCAGCAGTAACAGTTGTAATTTTTAGGTTTCACTCTGTTTTCTCCTATATGGATACATGTAGTTGGAAGTCTAAATCAAAAACGGTTTGTGCTAGCTCTTTGAAACTTGACACAATAACGTAGCTCCAAGTTCTATCTCTATGGTTTGTTTCCTATTGATGTAGCCCTAAGCAGAGACTGGCGCAAATCACTTTCATGGAAAGGGGTTGCCAAGCTTCCAAAAAACTACGAGTTTCCCAAAATCTCAGCACACATTTTTTCACCCAATCTTGATGACACTTTCAGGTAATGATCACTACCCCAATCCCACTTGGCTCAAGAAATTTCGTTCTATTAGGTTAAACCGTTCGTCGGCAGTAACAGTTTTAATTTTTAGGTTTCACTCTGTTTTCTCCTATATGGATACATGTAGTTGGAAGTCTAAATCAAAAACGGTTTGTACTAGCTCTTTGAAACTTGACACAATAAAGTAGCTCCAAGTTCTATCTCTATGGTTTGTTTCCTATTGATGTAGCCCTAAGCAGAGACTGGCGCAAATCACTTTCATGGAAAGGGGTTGCCAAACTTCCAAAAAACTAGGAGTTTCCTGAAATCTCAGCACACATTTTTTCACCCAATCTTGATGACACTTTCAGGTAATGATCAGTACAACAAAGCCCACTTGGGTCACCAAGTTTCGTTCTTTTAGGTTAAACCGTTCGTTGGCAGTAACAGTTTTAATTTTTGGGTTTCACTCTGTTTTCTCCTATATGGATACATGTAGTTGGAACTCTAAATCAAACACGGTTTGTGCTAGCTCTTTGAAACTTGACACAATAAAGTAGCTCCAAGTTCTATCTCTATGGTTTGTTTCCTATTTATGTAGCCCTAAGCAGAGACTGGCGCAATACACTTTCATGGAAAGGGGTTGCCAAGCTTCCCAAAAACTACGAGTTTCCTGAAATCTCAGCACACATTTTATCACCCATTCTGGATGACACTTTCAGGTAATGATCAGTACCCCAATCCCACTTGGCTCACCAAATTTCGTTCTTCTAGGTTAAACCATTCGTTGGCAGTAACAGTTTTAATTTTTAGGTTTCACTCCATTTTCTCCTACATGAATACATGTAGATGGAACTCTAAATCAAACACGGTTTGTGCTAGCTCTTTGAAACTTGACACAATAAAGTAGCTCCATGTTCTATCTCTATGGTTTGATTCCTATTGATGTAGCCCTAAGCAGAGACTGGCGCAAATCACTTTCATGGATGGGGTTGCCAAGCTTCCAAAAAACTACGAGTTTCCTGAAATCTCAGCACACATTTTTTCACCCAATCTTGATGACACTTTCAGGTAATGATCAGTACCCCAATCCCACTTGGCTCACCAAATTTCGTTCTTCTAGGTTAAACCGTTCGTCGGCAGTAACAGTTTTAATTTTTAGGTTTCACTCAATTTTCTCCTATATGAATACATGTAGATGGAACTCTAAATCAAACACGGTTTGTGCTAGCTCTTTGAAACTTGACACAATAAAGTAGCTCCATGTTCTATCTCTATGGTTTGATTCCTATTGATGTAGCCCTAAGCAGAGACTGGCGCAAATCACTTTCATGGAATGGGGTTGCCAAGCTTCCAAAAAACTACGAGTTTCCTGAAATCTCAGCACACGTTTTTTCACCCAATCTTGATGACACTTTCAGGTAATGATCAGTACCCCAATCCCACTTGGCTCACCAAATTTCGTTCTTCTAGGTTAACCCGTTCGTCGGCAGTAACAGTTGTAATTTTTAGGTTTCACTCTGTTTTCTCCTATATGGATACATGTAGTTGGAAGTCTAAATCAAACACGGTTTGTGCTAGCTCTTTGAAACTTGACACAATAAAGTAGCTCCAAGTTCTATCTCTATGGTTTGTTTCCTATTGATGTAGCCCTAAGCAGAGACTGGTGCAAATCACTTTCATGGAAAGGGGTTGCCAAGCTTCCAAAAAACTACGAGTTTCCCGAAATCTCAGCACACATTTTTTCACCCAATCTTGATGACACTTTCAGGTAATGATCACTACCC
The DNA here is from genome assembly GCF_964194105.1 of Spermophilus citellus. NCBI lineage: Eukaryota > Metazoa > Chordata > Mammalia > Rodentia > Sciuridae > Spermophilus > Spermophilus citellus. The sequence goes on along the minus strand of NW_027673037.1, from coordinate 2,610,229 downwards.
CAATCCCACTTGGCTCAAGAAATTTCGTTCTACTAGGTTAAACCGTTCGTCGGCAGTAACAGTTTTAATTTTTAGGTTTCACTCTGTTTTCTCCTATATGGATACATGTAGTTGGAAGTCTAAATCAAAAACGGTTTGTACTAGCTCTTTGAAACTTGACACAATAAAGTAGCTCCAAGTTCTATCTCTATGGTTTGTTTCCTATTGATGTAGCCCTAAGCAGAGACTGGCGCAAATCACTTTCATGGAAAGGGGTTGCCAAGCTTCCAAAAAACTACGAGTTTCCTGAAATCTCAGCAAACATTTTTTCACCCAATCTCGATGACACTTTCAGGTAATGATCAGTACCCCAATCCCACTTGGCTCACCAAATTTCGTTCATCTAGGTTCAACCGTTCGTTGGCAGTAAAAGTTTGAATATTTAGGTTTCACTCTGTTTTCTCCTATATGGATACATGTATTTGGAACTCTAAATCAAACACGGTTTGTGCTAGCTCTTTGAAACTTGACACAATAAAGTAGCTCCAAGTTCTATCTCTATGGTTTGTTTCCTATTGATGTAGCCCTAAGCAGAGACTGGCGGAAATCACTTTCATGGAAAGGGGTTGCCAAGCTTCCGAAAAACTACGAGTTTCCTGAAATCTCAGCACACATTTTTTCACCCAATCTTGATGACACTTTCAGGTAATGATCAGTACCCCAATCCCACTTGGCTCACCAAATTTCGTTCTTCTAGGTTAAACCGTTCGTCGGCAGTAACAGTTTTAATTTTTAGGTTTCACTCAATTTTCTCCTATATGAATACATGTAGATGGAACTCTAAATCAAACACGGTTTGTGCTAGTTCTTTGAACCTTGACACAATAAAGTAGCTCCATGTTCTATCTCTATGGTTTGATTCCTATTTATGTAGCCCTAAGCAGAGACTGGCGCAAATCACTTTCATGGAATGGGGTTGCCAAGCTTCCAAAAAACTACGAGTTTCCTGAAATCTCAGCACACGTTTTTTCACCCAATCTTGATGACACTTTCAGGTAATGATCAGTACCCCAATCCCACGTGGCTCACCAAAGTTCGTTCTTCTAGGTTAAACCGTACGTTGGCATTAACAGTTTTAATTTTTAGGTTTCACTCTGTTTTCTCCTATATGGATACACGTAGTTGGAAGTCTAAATCAAAAACGGTTTGTGCTAGCTCTTTGAAACTTGATACAATAAAGTAGCTCCAAGTTCTATCTCTATGGTTTGTTTCCTATTGATGTAGCCCTAAGCAGAGACTGGCGCAAATCACTTTCATGGAAAGGGGTTGCCAAGCTTCCAAAAAACTACGAGTTTCCTGAAATCTCAGCACACGTTTTTTCACCCAATCTTGATGACACTTTCAGGTAATGATCAGTACCCGATCCCACTTGGCTCACCAAATTTCGTTCTTTTAGGTTAACCCGTTCGTCGGCAGTAACAGTTGTAATTTTTAGGTTTCACTCTGTTTTCTCCTATATGGAAACATGTAGTTGGAAGTCTAAATCAAAAACGGTTTGTGCTAGCTCTTTGAAACTTGACACAATAAAGTAGCTCCAAGTTATATCTCTATGGTTTGTTTCCTATTGATGTAGCTCTAAGCAGAGACTGGCGCAAATCACTTTCATGGAAAGGGGTTGCCAAGCTTCCAAAAAACTATGAGTTTCCCGAAATCTCAGCACACATTTTTTCACCCAATCTCGATGACACTTTCAGGTAATGATCAGTACCCCAATCCCACTTGGCTCACCAAATTTCGTTCTTCTAGGTTCAACCGTTCATTGTCAGTAAAAGTTTGAATATTTAGGTTTCACTCTGTTTTCTCCAATTTGGATACATGTATTTGGAACTCTAAATAAAACACGGTTTGTGCTAGCTCTTTGAAACTTGACACAATAAAGTAGCTCCAAGTTCTATCTCTAGGGTTTGTTTCCTATTGATGTAGCCCTAAGCAGAGACTGGCGGAAATCACTTTCATGGAAAGGGGTTGCCAAGCTTCCAAAAAACTACGAGTTTCCTGAAATCTCAGCACACATTTTATCACCCAATCTGGATGACACTTTCAGGTAATGATCAGTACCCCAATCCCACTTGGCTCACCAAATTTCGTTCTTCTAGGTTAAACCATTCGTTGGCAGTAACAGTTTTAATTTTTAGGTTTCACTCCATTTTCTCCTACATGAATACATGTAGATGGAACTCTAAATCAAACATGGTTTGTGCTAGCTCTTTGAAACTTGACACAATAAAGTAGCTCCATGTTCTATCTCTATGGTTTGATTCCTATTGATGTAGCTTTAAGCAGAGACTGGCGCAAATCACTTTCATGGATGGGGTTGCCAAGCTTCTAAAAAACTACGAGTTTCCTGAAATCTCAGCACACATTTTTTCACCCAATCTCGATGACACTTTCAGGTAATGATCAGTACCCCAATCCCACTTGGCTCACCAAATTTCGTTCTTCTAGGTTAAACCGTTCGTCGGCAGTAACAGTTTTAATTTTTAGGTTTCACTCAATTTTCTCCTATATGAATACATGTAGATGGAACTCTAAATCAAACACGGTTTGTGCTAGTTCTTTGAAACTTGACACAATAAAGTAGCTCCATGTTCTATCTCTATGGTTTGATTCCTATTGATGTAGCCCTAAGCAGAGACTGGCGCAAATCACTTTCATGGAATGGGGTTGCCAAGCTTCCAAAAAACTACGAGTTTCCTGAAATCTCAGCACACGTTTTTTCACCCAATCTTGATGACACTTTCAGGTAATGATCAGTACCCGATCCCACTTGGCTCACCAAATTTCGTTCTTTTAGGTTAACCCGTTCGTCGGCAGTAACAGTTGTAATTTTTAGGTTTCACTCTGTTTTCTCCTATATGGATACATGTAGTTGGAACTCTAAATCAAACACGGTTTGTGCTGGCTTTTTGAAACTTGACACAATAAAGCAGCTCCAATTTCTATCTCTATGGTTTGTTTCCTATTGATGTAGCCCTAAGCAGAGACTGGCGCAAATCACTTTCATGGAAAGGGGTTGCCAATCTTCCAAAAAACTATGAGTTTCCTGAAATCTCAGCACACATTTTTTCACGCAATCTTGATGACACTTTCAGGTAATGATCAGTACCCCAATCCCACTTGGCTCAACAAAGTTCGTTCTTCTAGGTTAAACTGTTCGTTGGCAGTAACAGTTATAATTTTTAGGTTTCACTCTGTTTCCTCCTATATGGATACATGTAGCTGGAACTCTAAATCAAACACGGTTTGGGCTAGCTCTTTGAAAATTGACACAATAAAGTAGCTCCAAGTTCTATCTCTATGGTTTGTTTCCTATTCATGTAGCCCTAAGCAGAGACTGGCACAAATCACTTTCATTTAAAGGGGTTGCCAAGGTTCCAAAAAACTACGAGTTTCCTGAAATCTCAGCACACATTTTTTCACCCAATCTTGATGACACTTTCAGGTAATGATCAGTACCCCAATCCCACTTGGCTCACCAAATTTCGTTCTTCTAGGTTCAACCGTTCCTTGGCAGTAACAGTTTAAATTTTTAGGTTTCAGTCTGTTTTCTCCTATATGGATACATGTATTTGGAAGTCTAAATCAAACACGGTTTGTGCTAGCTCTTTGAAACTTGACACAATAAAGTAGCTCCAAGTTCTATCTCTATGGTTTGTTTCCTATTGATGTAGCCCTAAGCAGAGACTGGTGCAAATCATTTTCATGGAAAGGGGTTGCCAATCTTCCAAAAAACGACGAGTTTCCTGAAATCTCAGCACACATTTTTTCACCCAATCTTGATGACACTTTCAGGTAATGATCAGTACCCCAATCCCACTTGGCTCACCAAATTTCGTTCTTCTAGGTTAAACCGTTCCTTGGCAGTAACAGTTTAAATTTTTAGGTTTCACTCTGTTTTCTCCTATATGGATACATGTAGTTGGAACCTAAATCAAACACGGTTTGTGCTAGCTCTTTGAAACTTGACACAATAAAGTAGCTCCATGTTCTATCTCTATGGTTTGTTTCCTATTGATGTAGCTCTAAGCAGAGACTGGCACAAATCACTTTCATGGAAAGGGGTTGCCAAGCTTCCAAAAAACTAGGAGTTTCCTGAAATCTCAGCACACATGTTTTCACCCAATCTTGATGACACTTACAGGTAATGATCAGTACAACAAATCCCACTTGGGTCACCAAGTTTCGTTCTTCTAGGTTAAACCGTTCGTTGGCAGTAACAGTTTTAATTTTTAGGTTTCACTCTGTTTTCTCCTATATGTATACATGTATTTGTAACTCTAAATCAAACACGGTTTGTGCTAGCTTTTTGAAACTTGACACAATAAAGCAGCTCCAATTTCTATCTCTATGGTTTGTTTCCTATTGATGTAGCCCTAAGCAGAGACTGGCGCAAATCACTTTCATGGAAAGGGGTTGCCAATCTTCCAAAAAACTATGAGTTTCCTGAAATCTCAGCACACATTTTTTTCACCCAATCTTGATGACACTTTCAGGGAATGATCAGTACCCCAATCCCACTTGGCTCAACAAATTTCGTTCTTCTAGGTTAAACTGTTCGTTGGCAGTAACAGTTTTAATTTTTAGGTTTCACTCTGTTTTCTCCTATATGGATACATATAGTTGGAAGTATAAATCAAACACGGTTTGTGCTAGCTCTTTGAAACTTGACACAATAAAGTAGCTCCAAGTTCTATCTCTATGGTTTGTTTCCTATTGATGTAGCCCTAAGCAGAGACTGGCACAAATCACTTTCATTTAAAGGGTTTGCCAAGGTTCCAAAAAACTACGAGTTTCCTGAAATCTCAGCACACATTTTTTCACCCAATCTTGATGACACTTTCAGGTAATGATCAGTACCCCAATCCCACTTGGCTCACCAAATTTCTCTCTTCTAGGTTAAACCGTTCGTTGGCAGTAACAGTTTTAATTTTTAGGTTTCACTCTGATTTCTCCTATATGGATACATGTAGTTGGAAGTCTAAATTAAACACGGTTTGTTCTAGCTCTTTGAAACTTGACACAATAAAGTAGCTCCAAGTTCTATCTCTGTGGTTTGTTTCCTATTGATGTAGCCCTAAGCAGATACTGGCGCAAATCACTTTCATGGAAAGGGGTTGCCAATCTTCCAAAAAACTACGAGTTCCCTGAAATCTCAGCACACATTTTTTCACCCAATCTTGATGACACTTTCAGGTAATGATCAGTACCCCAATCCCACTTGGCTCACCAAATTTCTCTCTTCTAGGTTAAACCGTTCGTTGGCAGTAACAGTTTTAATTTTTAGTTTTCACTGTGTTTTCTACTATATGGATACATGTAGTTGGAACTCTAAATCAAACACGGTTTGTGCTAGCTCTTTGAAACTTGACACAATAAAGTAGCTCCATGTTCTATCTCTATGGTTTGTTTCCTATTGATGTAGCCCTAAGCAGAGACTGGTGCAAATCACTTTCATTTAAAGGGGTTGCCAAGCTTCCAAAAAACTACGAATTTCCTGAAATCTCAGCACACATTTTTTCACCCAATCTTGATGACACTTTCAGGTAATGATCAGTACCCCAATTCAACTTGGCTCACCAAATTTCGTTCTTCTAGGTTAAACCGTTCGTTGGCAGTAACAGTTTTAATTTTTAGGTTTCACTCTGTTATCTCCTATATGGATACATGTACTTGGAAGTCTAAATCAAACATGGTTTGTGCTAGCTCTTTGAAACTTGACACAATAATGTAGCTCCAAGTTCTATCTCAATGGTTTGTTTCCTATTGATGTAGCCCTAAGCAGAGACTGGCGCAAATCACTTTCATGGAAAGGGTTTGCCAATCTTCCAAAAAACTACGAGTTTCCTGAAATCTCCGCACACATTTTTTCACCCAATCTTGATGACACTTTCAGGTAATGATCAGTACCCCAATCCCACTTGGCTCACCAAATTTCGTTCTTCTAGGTTAAACCGTTCGTTGGCAGTAACAGTTTTAATTTTTAGGTTTCACTCTGTTTTCTCCTATATGGATACATGTAGTTGGAAGTCTAAATCAAACACGGTTTGTGCTAGCTCTTTGAAACTTGACACAATAAAGTAGCTCCATGTTCTATCTCTATGGTTTGTTTCCTATTGATGTAGCCCTAAGCAGAGACTGGCGCAAATCACTTTCATGGAAAGGGGTTGCCAATCTTCCAAAAAAATACGAGTTTCCTGAAATCTCAGCACATATTTTTTCACCCAATCTTGATGACTCTTTCAGGTAATGATCAGTACCCCAATCCCACTTGGTTCACCAAATTTCTATATTCTAGGTTAAACCGTTCGTTGGCAATAACAGTTTTAATTTTTACGTTTCACTCTCTTTTCTCCTATATGGATACATGTAGTTGGATCTCTAAATCAAACACGGTTTGTGCTAGCTCTTTGAAACTTGACGCAATAAAGTAGCTCCAAGTTCTATCTCTATGGTTTGTTTCCTATTGATGTAGCCCTAAGCAGAGACTGGCGAAAATCACTTTCATGGAAAGGGGTTGCCAAGCTTCCAAAAAACTAAGAGTTTCCTGAAATCTCAGCACACATTTTTTCACCGAATCTTGATGACACTTTCAGGTAATGATCAGTACCCCAATCCCACTTGGCTCACCAAATTTCGTTCTTCTAGGTTAAACCGTTCGTTGGCAGTAACAATTTTAATTTTTAGGTTTCACTCAATTTTCTCCTATACGAATACATGTAGTTGGATCTCTAAATCAAACACGGTTTGTGCTAGCTCTTTGAAACTTGACACAATAAAGTAGCTCCATGTTCTATCTCTATGGTTTGTTTCCTATTGATGTAGCCCTAAGCAGAGACTGGCGCAAATCACTTTCATGGAAAGGGGTTGCCAAGCTTCCAAAAAACTACGAGTTTCCTGAAATCTCAGCACACATTTTTTCACCCAATCTTGATGACACTTTCAGGTAATGATCAGTACCCCAATCCCACTTGGCTCACCAAATTTCGTTCTTCTAGGGTAAACCGTTCGTTGGCAGCAACAGTTTGAATTTTTAGGTTTCACTCAATTTTCTCCTATATGAATACATGTAGTTGGATCTCTAAATCAAACACGGTTTTTGCTAGCTCTTTGAAACTTCACACAATAAAGTAGCTCCAAGTTCTATCTCTACGGTTTGTTTCCTATTGATGTAGCCCTAAGCAGAGACTGGCGCAAATCACTTTCATGGAAAGGGGTTGCCAAGCTTCCAAAAAACTACGAGTTTCCTGAAATCTCAGCACACATTTTTTCACCCAATCTTGATGACACTTTCAGGTAATGATCAGTACCCCATTCCCACTTGGCTCACCAAATTTCGTTCTTCCAGGTTAAACCGTTCGTTGGCAGTAACAGTTTTAATTTTTAGGTTTCACTCTGTTTTCTCCTATATGGATACATGTAGTTGGAAGTCTAAATCAAACACGGTTTGTGCTAGCTCTTTGAAACTTGATACAATAAAGTAGCTCCAAGTTCTACCTCTATGGTTTGTTTCCTATTGATGTAGCCCTAAGCAGAGACTGGCACAAATCACTTTCATTTACAGGGGTTGCCAAGCCTCCAAAAAACTACGAGTTTCCTGAAATCTCAGCACACATTTTTTCACCCAATCTTGATGACACTTTCAGGTAATGATCAGTACCGCATTCCCACTTGGCTCACCAAATTTCGTTCTTCTAGGTTAAACCATTCGTTGGCAGTAACAGTTTTAAATTTTAGGTTTCACTCTGTTTTCTCCTATATGGATACATGTAGTTGGAACTCTAAATCAAACACGGTTTGTGCTAGCTCTTTGAAACTTGACACAATAAAGTAGCTCCAAGTTCTATCTCTATGGTTTGTTTCCTATTGATGTAGCCCTAAGCAGAGACTGGCGCAAATCACTTTCATGGAAAGGGGTTGCCAATCTTCCAAAAAACTAAGAGTTTCCTGAAATCTCAGCACACATTTTTTCACCCAATCTTGATGACACTTTCAGGTAATGATCAGTACCCCAATCCCACTTGGCTCACCAAATTTCGTTCTTCTAGGTTAAACCGTTCGTTGGCAGTAACAGTTTTAATTTTTAGGTTTCACTCTGTTTTCTCCTATATGGATACATGTAGTTGGAAGTCTAAATCAAACACGGTTTGTGCTATCTCTTTGAAACTTGATACAATAAAGTAGCTCCAAGTTCTATCTCTATGGTTTGTTTCCTATTGATGTAGCCCTAAGCAGAGACTGGCACAAATCACTTTCATTTACAGGGGTTGCCAAGCCTCCAAAAAACTACGAGTTTCCTGAAATCTCAGCACACATTTTTTCACCCAATCTTGATGACACTTTCAGGTAATGATCAGTACCCCAATCCCACTTGGCTCACCAAATTTCTCTCTTCTAGGTTAAACCGTTCGTTGGCAGTAACAGTTTTAATTTTTAGTTTTCACTGTGTTTTCTACTATATGGATACATGTAGTTGGAACTCTAAATCAAACACGGTTTGTGCTAGCTCTTTGAAACTTGACACAATAAAGTAGCTCCAAGTTCTATCTCTATGGTTTGTTTCCTATTGATGTAGCCCTAAGCAGAGACTGGCGCAAATCACTTTCATGGAAAGGGGTTGCCAATCTTCCAAAAAACTACGAGTTCCCTGAAATCTCAGCACACATTTTTTCACCCAATCTTGATGACACTTTCAGGTAATGATCAGTACCCCAATCCCACTTGGCTCACCAAATTTCTCTCCTCTAGGTTAAACCGTTCGTTGGCAGTAACAGTTTTAATTTTTAGTTTTCACTGTGTTTTCTACTATATGGATACATGTAGTTGGAACTCTAAATCAAACACGGTTTGTGCTAGCTCTTTGAAACTTGACACAATAAAGTAGCTCCATGTTCTATCTCTATGGTTTGTTTCCTATTGATGTAGCCCTAAGCAGAGACTGGTGCAAATCACTTCCATTTAAAGGGGTTGCCAAGCTTCCAAAAAACTACGAATTTCCTGAAATCTCAGCACACATTTTTTCACCCAATCTTGATGACACTTTCAGGTAATGATCAGTACCCCAATTCAACTTGGCTCACCAAATTTCGTTCTTCTAGGTTAAACCGTTCGTTGGCAGTAACAGTTTTAATTTTTAGGTTTCACTCTGTTATCTCCTATATGGATACATGTACTTGGAAGTCTAAATCAAACATGGTTTGTGCTAGCTCTTTGAAACTTGACACAATAATGTAGCTCCAAGTTCTATCTCAATGGTTTGTTTCCTATTGATGTAGCCCTAAGCAGAGACTGGCGCAAATCACTTTCATGGAAAGGGTTTGCCAATCTTCCAAAAAACTACGAGTTTCCTGAAATCTCAGCACACATTTTTTCACCCAATCTTGATGACACTTTCAGGTAATGATCAGTACCCCAATCCCACTTGGCTCACCAAATTTCGTTCTTCTAGGTTAAACCGTTCGTTGGCAGTAACAGTTTTAATTTTTAGGTTTCACTCTGTTTTCTCCTATATGGATACATGTAGTTGGAAGTCTAAATCAAACACGGTTTGTGCTAGCTCTTTGAAACTTGACACAATAAAGTAGCTCCAAGTTCTATCTCTATGGTTTGTTTCCTATTGATGTAGCCCTAAGCAGAGACTGGCGCAAATCACTTTCATGGAAAGGGGTTGCCAATCTTCCAAAAAAATACGAGTTTCCTGAAATCTCAGCACACATTTTTTCACCCAATCTTGATGACTCTTTCAGGTAATGATCAGTACCCCAATCCCACTTGGCTCACCAAATTTCGTTCTTCTAGGTTAAACCGTTCGTTGGCAGTAACAGTTTTAATTTTTAGGTTTCACTCTGTTTTCTCCTATATGGATACATGTAGTTGGAAATCTAAATCAAACACGGTTTGTGCTAGCTCTTTGAAACTTGACACAAAAAAGTAGCTCCAAGTTCTATCTCTATGGTTTGTTTCCTATTGATGTAGCCCTAAGCAGAGACTGGCGCAAATCACTTTCATGGAAAGGGGTTGCCAATCTTCCAAAAAACTACGAGTTTCCTGAAATCTCAGCACACATTTTTTCACCCAATCTTGATGACACTTTCAGGTAATGATCAGTACCCCAATCCCACTTGGCTCACCAAATTTCTCTCTTCTAGGTTAAACCGTTCGTTGGCAGTAACAGTTTTAATTTTTAGGTTTCACTCTGCTTTCTCCTATATGGATACATGTAGTTGGAAGTCTAAATCAAACACGTTTTGTGCTAGCTCTTTGAAACTTGACACAATAAAGTAGCTCCAAGTTCTATCTCTATGGTTTGTTTCCTATTGATGTAGCCCTAAGCAGAGACTGGCGCAAATCACTTTCATGGAAAGGGGTTGCCAATCTTCCAAAAAACTACGAGTTTCCTGAAATCTCAGCACACATTTTTTCACCCAATCTTGATGACACTTTCAGGTAATGATCAGTACCCCAATCCCACTTGGCTCACCAAATTTCTCTCTTCTAGGTTAAACCGTTCGTTGGCAGTGACAGTTTTAATTTTTAGTTTTCACTGTGTTTTCTCCTATATGGATACATGTAGTTGGAACTCTAAATCAAACACGGTTTGTGCTAGCCCTTTGAAACTTGACACAATAAAGTAGCTCCATGTTCTATCTCTACAGTTTGTTTCCTATTGATGTAGCCCTAAGCAGAGACTGGTGCAAATCACTTTCATTTAAAGGGGTTGCCAAGCTTCCAAAAAACTACGAATTTCCTGAAATCTCAGCACACATTTTTTCACCCAATCTTGATGACACTTTCAGGTAATGATCAGTACCCCAATCCCACTTGGCTCACCAAATTTTGTTCTTCTAGGTTAAACCGTTCGTTGGCAGTAACAGTTTTAATTTTTAGGTTTCACTCTGTTATCTCCTATATGGATACATGTAGTTGGAAGTCTAAATCAAACACGGTTTGTGCTAGCTCTTTGAAACTTGACACAATAAAGTAGCTCCAAGTTCTATGTCTATAGTTTGTTTCCTATTGATGTAGCCCTAAGCAGAGACTGGCGCAAATCACTTTCAGGAAAAGGGGTTGCCAAGCTTACAAAAAACTACGAGTTTCCTGAAATCTCAGCACACATTTTTTCACCCAATCTTGATGACACTTTTAGGTAATGATCAGTACCCCAATCCCACTTGGCTCACCAAATTTCGTTCTTCTAGGTTAAACCGTTCGTTGGCAGTAACAGTTTTAATTTTTAGGTTTCACTCAGTTTTCTCCTATATGGATACATGTAGTTGGAACTCTAAATCAAACACGGTTTGTGCTAGCTCTATGAAACTTGACACAATAAAGTAGCTCCAAGTTCTATCTCTCTGGTTTGTTTCCTATTGATGTAGCCCTAAGCAGAGACTGGCGCAAATCACTTACATGGAAAGGGGTTGCCAATCTTCCAAAAAACTACGAGTTTCCTGAAATCTCAGCACACATTTTTTCACACAATCTTGATGAAACTTTCAGGTAATGATCAGTACCCCAATCCCACTTGGCTCACCAAATTTCGTTCTTCTAGGTTAAACCGTTCGTTGGCAGTAACAGTTTTAAATTTTAGGTTTCACTCTGTTTTCTCCTGTATGGATACATGTAGTTGGAACTCTAAATCAAACACTGTTTGTGCTAGCTCTTTGAAACATGACACAATAAAGCAGCTCCAAGTTCTATCTCTATGGTTTGTTTCCTATTGATGTAGCCCTAAGCAGAGACTGGCGTAAATCACTTTCATGGAAAGGGGTTGCCAATCTTCCAAAAAACTACGAATTTCCTGAAATCTCAGCACACATTTTTTCACCCAATCTTGATGACACTTTCAGGTAATGATCAGTACCCCAATCCCACTTGGCTCACCAAATTTCTCTCTTCTAGGTTAAACCGTTCGTTGGCAATAACAGTTTTAATTTTTAGGTTTCACTCTGATTTCTCCTATATGGATACATTAGTTGGAAGTCTAAATTAAACACGGTTTGTGCTAGCTCTTTGAAACTTGACACAATAAAGTAGCTCCAAGTTCTATCTCTGTGGTTTGTTTCCTATTGATGTAGCCCTAAGCAGAGACTGGCGCAAATCACTTTCATGGAAAGGGGTTGCCAATCTTCCAAAAAACTACGAGTTCCCTGAAATCTCAGCACACATTTTTTCACCCAATCTTGATGACACTTTCAGGTAATGATCAGTACCCCAATCCCACTTGGCTCACCAAATTTCTCTCTTCTAGGTTAAACCGTTCGTTGGCAGTAACAGTTTTAATTTTTAGTTTTCACTGTGTTTTCTACTATATGGATACATGTAGTTGGAACTCTAAATCAAACACGGTTTGTGCTAGCTCTTTGAAACTAGACACAATAAAGTAGCTCCATGTTCTATCTCTATGGTTTGTTTCCTATTGATGTAGCCCTAAGCAGAGACTGGTGCAAATCACTTTCATTTAAGGCGTTGCCAAGCTTCCAAAAAACTACGAATTTCCTGAAATCTCAGCACACATTTTTTCACCCAATCTTGATGACACTTTCAGGTAATGATCAGTACCCCAATTCAACTTGGCTCACCAAATTTCGTTCTTCTAGGTTAAACCGTTCGTTGGCAGTAACAGTTTTAATTTTTAGGTTTCACTCTGTTATCTCCTATATGGATACATGTACTTGGAAGTCTAAATCAAACATGGTTTGTGCTAGCTCTTTGAAACTTGACACAATAATGTAGCTCCAAGTTCTATCTCAATGGTTTGTTTCCTATTGATGTAGCCCTAAGCAGAGACTGGCGCAAATCACTTTCATGGAAAGGGTTTGCCAATCTTCCAAAAAACTACGAGTTTCCTGAAATCTCAGCACACATTTTTTCACCCAATCTTGATGACACTTTCAGGTAATGATCAGTACCCCAATCCCACTTGGCTCACCAAATTTCGTTCTTCTAGGTTAAACCGTTCGTTGGCAGTAACAGTTTTAATTTTTAGGTTTCACTCTGCTTTCTCCTATATGGATACATGTAGTTGGAAGTCTAAATCAAACACGGTTTGTGCTAGCTCTTTGAAACTTGACACAATAAAGTAGCTCCAAGTTCTATCTCTATGGTTTGTTTCCTATTGATGTAGCCCTAAGCAGAGACTGGCGCAAATCACTTTCATGGAAAGGGGTTGCCAATCTTCCAAAAAAATACGAGTTTCCTGAAATCTCAGCACACATTTTTTCACCCAATCTTGATGACTCTTTCAGGTAATGATCAGTACCCCAATCCCACTTGGCTCACCAAATTTCGTTCTTCTAGGTTAAACCGTTCGTTGGCAGTAACAGTTTTAATTTTTAGGTTTCACTCTGTTTTCTCCTATATGGATACATGTAGTTGGAAATCTAAATCAAACACGGTTTGTGCTAGCTCTTTGAAACTTGACACAATAAAGTAGCTCCAAGTTCTATCTCTATGGTTTGTTTCCTATTGATGTAGCCCTAAGCAGAGACTGGCGCAAATCACTTTCATGGAAAGGGGTTGCCAATCTTCCAAAAAACTACGAGTTTCCTGAAATCTCAGCACACATTTTTTCACCCAATCTTGATGACACTTTCAGGTAATGATCAGTACCCCAATCCCACTTGGCTCACCAAATTTCTCTCTTCTAGGTTAAACCGTTCGTTGGCAGTAACAGTTTTAATTTTTAGGTTTCACTCTGCTTTCTCCTATATGGATACATGTAGTTGGAAGTCTAAATCAAACACGTTTTGTGCTAGCTCTTTGAAACTTGACACAATAAAGTAGCTCCAAGTTCTATCTCTATGGTTTGTTTCCTATTGATGTAGCCCTAAGCAGAGACTGGCGCAAATCACTTTCATGGAAAGGGGTTGCCAATCTTCCAAAAAACTACGAGTTTCCTGAAATCTCAGCACACATTTTTTCACCCAATCTTGATGACACTTTCAGGTAATGATCAGTACCCCATTCCCACTTGGCTCACCAAATTTCGTTCTTCCAGGTTAAACCGTTCGTTGGCAGTAACAGTTTTAATTTTTAGGTTTCACTCTGTTTTCTCCTATATGGATACATGTAGTTGGAAGTCTAAATCAAACACGGTTTGTGCTAGCTCTTTGAAACTTGATACAATAAAGTAGCTCCAAGTTCTACCTCTATGGTTTGTTTCCTATTGATGTAGCCCTAAGCAGAGACTGGCACAAATCACTTTCATTTACAGGGGTTGCCAAGCCTCCAAAAAACTACGAGTTTCCTGAAATCTCAGCACACATTTTTTCACCCAATCTTGATGACACTTTCAGGTAATGATCAGTACCGCATTCCCACTTGGCTCACCAAATTTCGTTCTTCTAGGTTAAACCATTCGTTGGCAGTAACAGTTTTAAATTTTAGGTTTCACTCTGTTTTCTCCTATATGGATACATGTAGTTGGAACTCTAAATCAAACACGGTTTGTGCTAGCTCTTTGAAACTTGACACAATAAAGTAGCTCCAAGTTCTATCTCTATGGTTTGTTTCCTATTGATGTAGCCCTAAGCAGAGACTGGCGCAAATCACTTTCATGGAAAGGGGTTGCCAATCTTCCAAAAAACTAAGAGTTTCCTGAAATCTCAGCACACATTTTTTCACCCAATCTTGATGACACTTTCAGGTAATGATCAGTACCCCAATCCCACTTGGCTCACCAAATTTCGTTCTTCTAGGTTAAACCGTTCGTTGGCAGTAACAGTTTTAATTTTTAGGTTTCACTCTGTTTTCTCCTATATGGATACATGTAGTTGGAAGTCTAAATCAAACACGGTTTGTGCTATCTCTTTGAAACTTGATACAATAAAGTAGCTCCAAGTTCTATCTCTATGGTTTGTTTCCTATTGATGTAGCCCTAAGCAGAGACTGGCACAAATCACTTTCATTTACAGGGGTTGCCAAGCCTCCAAAAAACTACGAGTTTCCTGAAATCTCAGCACACATTTTTTCACCCAATCTTGATGACACTTTCAGGTAATGATCAGTACCCCAATCCCACTTGGCTCACCAAATTTCTCTCTTCTAGGTTAAACCGTTCGTTGGCAGTAACAGTTTTAATTTTTAGTTTTCACTGTGTTTTCTACTATATGGATACATGTAGTTGGAACTCTAAATCAAACACGGTTTGTGCTAGCTCTTTGAAACTTGACACAATAAAGTAGCTCCAAGTTCTATCTCTATGGTTTGTTTCCTATTGATGTAGCCCTAAGCAGAGACTGGCGCAAATCACTTTCATGGAAAGGGGTTGCCAATCTTCCAAAAAACTACGAGTTCCCTGAAATCTCAGCACACATTTTTTCACCCAATCTTGATGACACTTTCAGGTAATGATCAGTACCCCAATCCCACTTGGCTCACCAAATTTCTCTCCTCTAGGTTAAACCGTTCGTTGGCAGTAACAGTTTTAATTTTTAGTTTTCACTGTGTTTTCTACTATATGGATACATGTAGTTGGAACTCTAAATCAAACACGGTTTGTGCTAGCTCTTTGAAACTTGACACAATAAAGTAGCTCCATGTTCTATCTCTATGGTTTGTTTCCTATTGATGTAGCCCTAAGCAGAGACTGGTGCAAATCACTTCCATTTAAAGGGGTTGCCAAGCTTCCAAAAAACTACGAATTTCCTGAAATCTCAGCACACATTTTTTCACCCAATCTTGATGACACTTTCAGGTAATGATCAGTACCCCAATTCAACTTGGCTCACCAAATTTCGTTCTTCTAGGTTAAACCGTTCGTTGGCAGTAACAGTTTTAATTTTTAGGTTTCACTCTGTTATCTCCTATATGGATACATGTACTTGGAAGTCTAAATCAAACATGGTTTGTGCTAGCCCTTTGAAACTTGACACAATAATGTAGCTCCAAGTTCTATCTCAATGGTTTGTTTCCTATTGATGTAGCCCTAAGCAGAGACTGGCGCAAATCACTTTCATGGAAAGGGTTTGCCAATCTTCCAAAAAACTACGAGTTTCCTGAAATCTCAGCACACATTTTTTCACCCAATCTTGATGACACTTTCAGGTAATGATCAGTACCCCAATCCCACTTGGCTCACCAAATTTCGTTCTTCTAGGTTAAACCGTTCGTTGGCAGTAACAGTTTTAATTTTTAGGTTTCACTCTGTTTTCTTCTATATGGATACATGTAGTTGGAAGTCTAAATCAAACACGGTTTGTGCTAGCTCTTTGAAACTTGACACAATAAAGTAGCTCCAAGTTCTATCTCTATGGTTTGTTTCCTATTGATGTAGCCCTAAGCAGAGACTGGCGCAAATCACTTTCATGGAAAGGGGTTGCCAATCTTCCAAAAAAATACGAGTTTCCTGAAATCTCAGCACACATTTTTTCACCCAATCTTGATGACTCTTTCAGGTAATGATCAGTACCCCAATCCCACTTGGCTCACCAAATTTCGTTCTTCTAGGTTAAACCGTTCGTTGGCAGTAACAGTTTTAATTTTTAGGTTTCACTCTGTTTTCTCCTATATGGATACATGTAGTTGGAAATCTAAATCAAACACGGTTTGTGCTAGCTCTTTGAAACTTGACACAAAAAAGTAGCTCCAAGTTCTATCTCTATGGTTTGTTTCCTATTGATGTAGCCCTAAGCAGAGACTGGCGCAAATCACTTTCATGGAAAGGGGTTGCCAATCTTCCAAAAAACTACGAGTTTCCTGAAATCTCAGCACACATTTTTTCACCCAATCTTGATGACACTTTCAGGTAATGATCAGTACCCCAATCCCACTTGGCTCACCAAATTTCTCTCTTCTAGGTTAAACCGTTCGTTGGCAGTAACAGTTTTAATTTTTAGGTTTCACTCTGCTTTCTCCTATATGGATACATGTAGTTGGAAGTCTAAATCAAACACGTTTTGTGCTAGCTCTTTGAAACTTGACACAATAAAGTAGCTCCAAGTTCTATCTCTATGGTTTGTTTCCTATTGATGTAGCCCTAAGCAGAGACTGGCGCAAATCACTTTCATGGAAAGGGGTTGCCAATCTTCCAAAAAACTACGAGTTTCCTGAAATCTCAGCACACATTTTTTCACCCAATCTTGATGACACTTTCAGGTAATGATCAGTACCCCAATCCCACTTGGCTCACCAAATTTCTCTCTTCTAGGTTAAACCGTTCGTTGGCAGTGACAGTTTTAATTTTTAGTTTTCACTGTGTTTTCTCCTATATGGATACATGTAGTTGGAACTCTAAATCAAACACGGTTTGTGCTAGCCCTTTGAAACTTGACACAATAAAGTAGCTCCATGTTCTATCTCTACAGTTTGTTTCCTATTGATGTAGCCCTAAGCAGAGACTGGTGCAAATCACTTTCATTTAAAGGGGTTGCCAAGCTTCCAAAAAACTACGAATTTCCTGAAATCTCAGCACACATTTTTTCACCCAATCTTGATGACACTTTCAGGTAATGATCAGTACCCCAATCCCACTTGGCTCACCAAATTTTGTTCTTCTAGGTTAAACCGTTCGTTGGCAGTAACAGTTTTAATTTTTAGGTTTCACTCTGTTATCTCCTATATGGATACATGTAGTTGGAAGTCTAAATCAAACACGGTTTGTGCTAGCTCTTTGAAACTTGACACAATAAAGTAGCTCCAAGTTCTATGTCTATAGTTTGTTTCCTATTGATGTAGCCCTAAGCAGAGACTGGCGCAAATCACTTTCAGGAAAAGGGGTTGCCAAGCTTACAAAAAACTACGAGTTTCCTGAAATCTCAGCACACATTTTTTCACCCAATCTTGATGACACTTTTAGGTAATGATCAGTACCCCAATCCCACTTGGCTCACCAAATTTCGTTCTTCTAGGTTAAACCGTTCGTTGGCAGTAACAGTTTTAATTTTTAGGTTTCACTCAGTTTTCTCCTATATGGATACAAGTAGTTGGAACTCTAAATCAAACACGGTTTGTGCTAGCTCTATGAAACTTGACACAATAAAGTAGCTCCAAGTTCTATCTCTCTGGTTTGTTTCCTATTGATGTAGCCCTAAGCAGAGACTGGCGCAAATCACTTACATGGAAAGGGGTTGCCAATCTTCCAAAAAACTACGAGTTTCCTGAAATCTCAGCACACATTTTTTCACCCAATCTTGATGACACTTTCAGGTAATGATCAGTACCCCAATCCCACTTGGCTCACCAAATTTCGTTCTTCTAGGTTAAACCGTTCGTTGGCAGTAACAGTTTTAATTTTTAGGTTTCACTCTGTTTTCTCCTATATGGATACATGTAGTTGGAAGTCTAAATCAAACACGGTTTGTGCTAGCTCTTTGAAACTTGATACAATAAAGTAGCTCCAAGTTCTATCTCAATGGTTTGTTTCCTATTGATGTAGCCCTAAGCAGAGACTGGCGCAAGTCACTTTCATGGAAAGGGTTTGCCAATCTTCCAAAAAACTACGAATTTCCTGAAATCTCAGCACACATTTTTTCACCCAATCTTGATGACACTTTCAGGTAATGATCAGTACCCCAATCCCACTTGGCTCACCAAATTTCTCTCTTCTAGGTTAAACCGTTCGTTGGCAATAACAGTTTTAATTTTTAGGTTTCACTCTGATTTCTCCTATATGGATACATTAGTTGGAAGTCTAAATTAAACACGGTTTGTGCTAGCTCTTTGAAACTTGACACAATAAAGTAGCTCCAAGTTCTATCTCTGTGGTTTGTTTCCTATTGATGTAGCCCTAAGCAGAGACTGGCGCAAATCACTTTCATGGAAAGGGGTTGCCAATCTTCCAAAAAACTACGAGTTCCCTGAAATCTCAGCACACATTTTTTCACCCAATCTTGATGACACTTTCAGGTAATGATCAGTACCCCAATCCCACTTGGCTCACCAAATTTCTCTCTTCTAGGTTAAACCGTTCGTTGGCAGTAACAGTTTTAATTTTTAGTTTTCACTGTGTTTTCTACTATATGGATACATGTAGTTGGAACTCTAAATCAAACACGGTTTGTGCTAGCTCTTTGAAACTAGACACAATAAAGTAGCTCCATGTTCTATCTCTATGGTTTGTTTCCTATTGATGTAGCCCTAAGCAGAGACTGGTGCAAATCACTTTCATTTAAGGCGTTGCCAAGCTTCCAAAAAACTACGAATTTCCTGAAATCTCAGCACACATTTTTTCACCCAATCTTGATGACACTTTCAGGTAATGATCAGTACCCCAATTCAACTTGGCTCACCAAATTTCGTTCTTCTAGGTTAAACCGTTCGTTGGCAGTAACAGTTTTAATTTTTAGGTTTCACTCTGTTATCTCCTATATGGATACATGTACTTGGAAGTCTAAATCAAACATGGTTTGTGCTAGCTCTTTGAAACTTGACACAATAATGTAGCTCCAAGTTCTATCTCAATGGTTTGTTTCCTATTGATGTAGCCCTAAGCAGAGACTGGCGCAAATCACTTTCATGGAAAGGGTTTGCCAATCTTCCAAAAAACTACGAGTTTCCTGAAATCTCAGCACACATTTTTTCACCCAATCTTGATGACACTTTCAGGTAATGATCAGTACCCCAATCCCACTTGGCTCACCAAATTTCATTCTTCTAGGTTAAACCGTTCGTTGGCAGTAACAGTTTTAATTTTTAGGTTTCACTCTGCTTTCTCCTATATGGATACATGTAGTTGGAAGTCTAAATCAAACACGGTTTGTGCTAGCTCTTTGAAACTTGACACAATAAAGTAGCTCCAAGTTCTATCTCTATGGTTTGTTTCCTATTGATGTAGCCCTAAGCAGAGACTGGCGCAAATCACTTTCATGGAAAGGGGTTGCCAATCTTCCAAAAAACTACGAGTTCCCTGAAATCTCAGCACACATTTTTTCACCCAATCTTGATGACACTTTCAGGTAATGATCAGTACCCCAATCCCACTTGGCTCACCAAATTTCTCTCTTCTAGGTTAAACCGTTCGTTGGCAGTAACAGTTTTAATTTTTAGGTTTCACTCTGCTTTCTCCTATATGGATACATGTAGTTGGAAGTCTAAATCAAACACGTTTTGTGCTAGCTCTTTGAAACTTGACACAATAAAGTAGCTCCAAGTTCTATCTCTATGGTTTGTTTCCTATTGATGTAGCCCTAAGCAGAGACTGGCGCAAATCACTTTCATGGAAAGGGGTTGCCAATCTTCCAAAAAACTACGAGTTTCCTGAAATCTCAGCACACATTTTTTCACCCAATCTTGATGACACTTTCAGGTAATGATCAGTACCCCAATCCCACTTGGCTCACCAAATTTCTCTCTTCTAGGTTAAACCGTTCGTTGGCAGTGACAGTTTTAATTTTTAGTTTTCACTGTGTTTTCTCCTATATGGATACATGTAGTTGGAACTCTAAATCAAACACGGTTTGTGCTAGCCCTTTGAAACTTGACACAATAAAGTAGCTCCATGTTCTATCTCTACAGTTTGTTTCCTATTGATGTAGCCCTAAGCAGAGACTGGTGCAAATCACTTTCATTGAAAGGGGTTGCCAAGCTTCCAAAAAACTACGAATTTCCTGAAATCTCAGCACACATTTTTTCACCCAATCTTGATGACACTTTCAGGTAATGATCAGTACCCCAATCCCACTTGGCTCACCAAATTTTGTTCTTCTAGGTTAAACCGTTCGTTGGCAGTAACAGTTTTAATTTTTAGGTTTCACTCTGTTATCTCCTATATGGATACATGTAGTTGGAAGTCTAAATCAAACACGGTTTGTGCTAGCTCTTTGAAACTTGACACAATAAAGTAGCTCCAAGTTCTATGTCTATAGTTTGTTTCCTATTGATGTAGCCCTAAGCAGAGACTGGCGCAAATCACTTTCAGGAAAAGGGGTTGCCAAGCTTACAAAAAACTACGAGTTTCCTGAAATCTCAGCACACATTTTTTCACCCAATCTTGATGACACTTTTAGGTAATGATCAGTACCCCAATCCCACTTGGCTCACCAAATTTCGTTCTTCTAGGTTAAACCGTTCGTTGGCAGTAACAGTTTTAATTTTTAGGTTTCACTCAGTTTTCTCCTATATGGATACATGTAGTTGGAACTCTAAATCAAACACGGTTTGTGCTAGCTCTATGAAACTTGACACAATAAAGTAGCTCCAAGTTCTATCTCTCTGGTTTGTTTCCTATTGATGTAGCCCTAAGCAGAGACTGGCGCAAATCACTTACATGGAAAGGGGTTGCCAATCTTCCAAAAAAATACGAGTTTCCTGAAATCTCAGCACACATTTTTTCACCCAATCTTGATGACTCTTTCAGGTAATGATCAGTACCCCAATCCCACTTGGCTCACCAAATTTCGTTCTTCTAGGTTAAACCGTTCGTTGGCAGTAACAGTTTTAATTTTTAGGTTTCACTCTGTTTTCTCCTATATGGATACATGTAGTTGGAAATCTAAATCAAACACGGTTTGTGCTAGCTCTTTGAAACTTGACACAATAAAGTAGCTCCAAGTTCTATCTCTATGGTTTGTTTCCTATTGATGTAGCCCTAAGCAGAGACTGGCGCAAATCACTTTCATGGAAAGGGGTTGCCAATCTTCCAAAAAAATACGAGTTTCCTGAAATCTCAGCACACATTTTTTCACCCAATCTTGATGACACTTTCAGGTAATGATCAGTACCCCAATCCCACTTGGCTCACCAAATTTCGTTCTTCTAGGTTAAACCGTTCGTTGGCAGTAACAGTTTTAATTTTTAGGTTTCACTCTGTTTTCTCCTATATGGATACATGTAGTTGGAAGTCTAAATCAAACACGGTTTGTGCTAGCTCTTTGAAACTTGACACAATAAAGTAGCTCCAAGTTCTATCTCTATGGTTTGTTTCCTATTGATGTAGCCCTAAGCAAAGACTGGTGCAAATCACTTTCATGGAAAGGGGTTGCCAATCTTCCAAAAAACTACGAGTTTCCTGAAATCTCAGCACACATTTTTTCACCCAATCTTGATGACACTTTCAGGTAATGATCAGTACCCCAATCCCACTTGGCTCACCAAATTTCGTTCTTCTAGGTTAAACCGTTCGTTGGCAGTAACAGTTTTAATTTTTAGGTTTCACTCTGTTTTCTCCTATATGGATACCTGTAGTTGGAAGTCTAAATCAAACATGGTTTGTGCTAGCTCTTTGAAACTTGACACAATAAAGTAGCTCCAAGTTCCTTGTCTATGGTTTGTTTCCTATTGATGTAGCCCTAAGCAGAGACTGGCGCAAATCACTTTCATGGAAAGGGGTTGCCAATCTTCCAAAAAACTACGAGTTTCCTGAAATCTCAGCACACATTTTTTCACCCAATCTTGATGACACTTTCAGGTAATGATCAGTACCCCAATCCCACTTGGCTCACCAAATTTCTCTCTTCTAGGTTAAACCGTTCGTTGGCAGTAACAGTTTTAATTTTTAGTTTTCACTGTGTTTTCTCCTATATGGATACAGGTAGTTGGAAGTCTAAATCAAACACGGTTTGTGCTAGCTCTTTGAAACTTGACACAATAAAGTAGCTCCAAGATCCATCTCTATGGTTTGTTTCCTATTGATGTAGCACTAAGCAGAGACTGGCGCAAATACCTTTCATGGAAAGGGGTTGCCAATCTTCCAAAAAACTACGAGTTTCCTGAAATCTCAGCACACATTTTTTCACCCAATCTTGATGACACTTTCAAGTAATGATCAGTACCCCAATCCCACTTGGCTCACCAAATTTCGTTCTTCTAGGTTAAACCGTTCGTTGGCAGTAACAGTTTTAATTTTTAGGTTTCACTCTGTTTTCTCCTATATGGATACATGTAGTTGGAACTCTAAATCAAACATGGTTTGTGGTAGCTCTTTGAAACTTGACACAATAAAGTAGCTCCAAGTTCTATCTCTATGGTTTGTTTCCTATTGATGTAGCCCTAAGCAGAGACTGGCACAAATCACTTTCATTTACAGGGGATTCCAAGCCTCCAAAAAACTACGAGTTTCCTGAAATCTCAGCACACATTTTTTCACCCAATCTTGATGACACTTTCAGGTAATGATCAGTACCTTAATCCCACTTGGCTCACCAAATTTCGTTCTTCTAGGTTAAACCGTTCGTTGGCAGTAACAGTTTTAATTTTTAGGTTTCACTCTGTTTTCTCCTATATGGATACATGTAGTTGGAAGTCTAAATCAAACACGGTTTGTGCTAGCTCTTTGAAACTTGACACAATAAAGTAGCTCCAAGTTCTATCTCTATGGTTTGTTTCCTATTGATGTAGCCCTAAGCAGAGACTGGCGTAAATCACTTTCATTGAAAGGGGTTGCCAATCTTCCAAAAAAATACGAGTTTCCTGAAATCTCAGCACACATTTTTTCACCCAATCTTGATGACTCTTTCAGGTAATGATCAGTACCCCAATCCCACTTGGCTCACCAAATTTCGTTCTTCTAGGTTAAACCATTCGTTGGCAGTAACAGTTTTAATTTTTAGGTTTCACTCTGTTTTCTCCTATATGGATACATGTAGTTGGAAATCTAAATCAAACACGGTTTGTGCTAGCTCTTTGAAACTTGACACAATAAAGTAGCTCCAAGTTCTATCGCTATGGTTTGTTTCCTATTGATGTAGCCCTAAGCAGAGACTGGCGCAAATCACTTTCATGGAAAGGGGTTGCCAATCTTCCAAAAAACTACGAGTTTCCTGAAATCTCAGCACACATTTTTTCACCCAATCTTGATGACACTTTCAGGTAATGATCAGTACCCCAATCCCACTTGGCTCACCAAATTTCTCTCTTCTAGGTTAAACCGTTCGTTGGCAGTAACAGTTTTAATTTTTAGGTTTCACTCTGCTTTCTCCTATATGGATACATGTAGTTGGAAGTCTAAATCAAACACGTTTTGTGCTAGCTCTTTGAAACTTGACACAATAAAGTAGCTCCAAGTTCTATCTCTATGGTTTGTTTCCTATTGATGTAGCCCTAAGCAGAGACTGGCGCAAATCACTTTCATGGAAAGGGGTTGCCAATCTTCCAAAAAACTACGAGTTTCCTGAAATCTCAGCACACATTTTTTCACCCAATCTTGATGACACTTTCAAGTAATGATCAGTACCCCAATCCCACTTGGCTCACCAAATTTCGTTCTTCTAGGTTAAACCGTTCGTTGGCAGTAACAGTTTTAATTTTTAGGTTTCACTCTGTTTTCTCCTATATGGATACATGTAGTTGGAAGTCTAAATCAAACACGGTTTGTGCTAGCTCTTTGAAACTTGACACAATAAAGTAGCTCCAAGTTCTATCTCTATGGTTTGTTTCCTATTGATGTAGCCCTAAGCAAAGACTGGTGCAAATCACTTTCATGGAAAGGGGTTGCCAATCTTCCAAAAAACTACGAGTTTCCTGAAATCTCAGCACACATTTTTTCACCCAATCTTGATGACACTTTCAGGTAATGATCAGTACCCCAATCCCACTTGGCTCACCAAATTTCGTTCTTCTAGGTTAAACCGTTCGTTGGCAGTAACAGTTTTAATTTTTAGGTTTCACTCTGTTTTCTCCTATATGGATACCTGTAGTTGGAAGTCTAAATCAAACATGGTTTGTGCTAGCTCTTTGAAACTTGACACAATAAAGTAGCTCCAAGTTCCTTGTCTATGGTTTGTTTCCTATTGATGTAGCCCTAAGCAGAGACTGGCGCAAATCACTTTCATGGAAAGGGGTTGCCAATCTTCCAAAAAACTACGAGTTTCCTGAAATCTCAGCACACATTTTTTCACCCAATCTTGATGACACTTTCAGGTAATGATCAGTACCCCAATCCCACTTGGCTCACCAAATTTCTCTCTTCTAGGTTAAACCGTTCGTTGGCAGTAACAGTTTTAATTTTTAGTTTTCACTGTGTTTTCTCCTATATGGATACAGGTAGTTGGAAGTCTAAATCAAACACGGTTTGTGCTAGCTCTTTGAAACTTGACACAATAAAGTAGCTCCAAGATCCATCTCTATGGTTTGTTTCCTATTGATGTAGCACTAAGCAGAGACTGGCGCAAATACCTTTCATGGAAAGGGGTTGCCAATCTTCCAAAAAACTACGAGTTTCCTGAAATCTCAGCACACATTTTTTCACCCAATCTTGATGACACTTTCAAGTAATGATCAGTACCCCAATCCCACTTGGCTCACCAAATTTCGTTCTTCTAGGTTAAACCGTTCGTTGGCAGTAACAGTTTTAATTTTTAGGTTTCACTCTGTTTTCTCCTATATGGATACATGTAGTTGGAACTCTAAATCAAACATGGTTTGTGGTAGCTCTTTGAAACTTGACACAATAAAGTAGCTCCAAGTTCTATCTCTATGGTTTGTTTCCTATTGATGTAGCCCTAAGCAGAGACTGGCACAAATCACTTTCATTTACAGGGGATTCCAAGCCTCCAAAAAACTACGAGTTTCCTGAAATCTCAGCACACATTTTTTCACCCAATCTTGATGACACTTTCAGGTAATGATCAGTACCTTAATCCCACTTGGCTCACCAAATTTCGTTCTTCTAGGTTAAACCGTTCGTTGGCAGTAACAGTTTTAATTTTTAGGTTTCACTCTGTTTTCTCCTATATGGATACATGTAGTTGGAAGTCTAAATCAAACACGGTTTGTGCTAGCTCTTTGAAACTTGACACAATAAAGTAGCTCCAAGTTCTATCTCTATGGTTTGTTTCCTATTGATGTAGCCCTAAGCAGAGACTGGCGTAAATCACTTTCATTGAAAGGGGTTGCCAATCTTCCAAAAAAATACGAGTTTCCTGAAATCTCAGCACACATTTTTTCACCCAATCTTGATGACTCTTTCAGGTAATGATCAGTACCCCAATCCCACTTGGCTCACCAAATTTCGTTCTTCTAGGTTAAACCATTCGTTGGCAGTAACAGTTTTAATTTTTAGGTTTCACTCTGTTTTCTCCTATATGGATACATGTAGTTGGAAATCTAAATCAAACACGGTTTGTGCTAGCTCTTTGAAACTTGACACAATAAAGTAGCTCCAAGTTCTATCGCTATGGTTTGTTTCCTATTGATGTAGCCCTAAGCAGAGACTGGCGCAAATCACTTTCATGGAAAGGGGTTGCCAATCTTCCAAAAAACTACGAGTTTCCTGAAATCTCAGCACACATTTTTTCACCCAATCTTGATGACACTTTCAGGTAATGATCAGTACCCCAATCCCACTTGGCTCACCAAATTTCTCTCTTCTAGGTTAAACCGTTCGGTGGCAGTAACAGTTTTAATTTTTAGGTTTCACTCTGCTTTCTCCTATATGGATACATGTAGTTGGAAGTCTAAATCAAACACGTTTTGTGCTAGCTCTTTGAAACTTGACACAATAAAGTAGCTCCAAGTTCTATCTCTATGGTTTGTTTCCTATTGATGTAGCCCTAAGCAGAGACTGGCGCAAATCACTTTCATGGAAAGGGGTTGCCAATCTTCCAAAAAACTACGAGTTTCCTGAAATCTCAGCACACATTTTTTCACCCAATCTTGATGACACTTTCAGGTAATGATCAGTACCCCAATCCCACTTGGCTCACCAAATTTCTCTCTTCTAGGTTAAACAGTTCGTTTGCAGTAACAGTTTTAATTTTTAGTTTTCACTGTGTTTTCTCCTATATGGATACATGTAGTTGGAAGTCTAAATCAAACACGGTTTGTGCTAGCTCTTTGAAACTTGACACAATAAAGTAGCTCCAAGTTCTATCTCTATGGTTTGTTTCCTATTGATGTAGCCCTAAGCAGAGACTGGCACAAATCACTTTCATTTACAGGGGATGCCAAGCCTCCAAAAAACTACGAGTTTCCTGAAATCTCAGCACACATTTTTTCACCCAATCTTGATGACACTTTCAGGTAATGATCAGTACCCCAATCCCACTTGCCTCACCAAATTTCTCTCTTCTAGGTTAAACCGTTCGTTGGCAGTAACAGTTTTAATTTTTAGTTTTCACTGTGTTTTCTACTATATGGATACATGTAGTTGGAACTCTAAATCAAACACGGTTTGTGCTAGCTTTTTGAAACTTGACACAATAAAGTAGCTCCAAGTTCTATCTCTATGGTTTGTCTCCTATTGATGTAGCCCTAAGCAGAGACTGGCGCAAATCACTTTCATGGAAAGGGGTTGCCAATCTTCCAAAAAACTACGAGTTTCCTGAAATCTCAGCACACATTTTTTCACCCAATCTTGATGACACTTTCAAGTAATGATCAGTACCCCAATCCCACTTGGCTCACCAAATTTCGTTCTTCTAGGTTAAACCGTTCGTTGGCAGTAACAGTTTTAATTTTTAGGTTTCACTCTGTTTTCTCCTATATGGATACATGTAGTTGGAACTCTAAATCAAACATGGTTTGTGGTAGCTCTTTGAAACTTGACACAACAAAGTAGCTCCAAGTTCTATCTCTATGGATTGTTTCCTATTGATGTAGCCCTAAGCAGAGACTGGCACAAATCACTTTCATTTACAGGGGATGCCAAGCCTCCAAAAAACTACGAGTTTCCTGAAATCTCAGCACACATTTTTTCACCCAATCTTGATGACACTTTCAGGTAATGATCAGTACCCCAATCCCACTTGGCTCAAAAATTTCTCTCTACTAGGTTAAACCGTTCGTTGGCAGTAACAGTTTTAATTTTTAGTTTTCACTGTGTTTTCTCCTATATGGATACATGTAGTTGGAAATCTAAATCAAACACGGTTTGTGCTAGCTCTTTGAAACTTGACACAATAAAGTAGCTCCAAGTTCTATCTCTATGGTTTGTTTCCTATTGATGTAGCCCTAAGCAGAGACTGGTGCAAATCACTTTCATGGAAAGGGGTTGCCAATATTCCGAAAAACTACGAGTTTCCTGAAATCTCAGCACACATTTTTTCACCCAATCTTGATGACACTTTCAGGTAATGATCAGTACCCCAATCTCACTTGGCTCACCAAATTTCTCTCTTCTAGGTTAAACCGTTCGTTGGCAGTAACAGTTTTAATTTTTAGTTTTCACTGTGTTTTCTCCTATATGGATACATGTAGTTGGAACTCTAAATCAAACACGGTTTGTGCTAGCCCTTTGAAACTTGACACAATAAAGTAGCTCCATGTTCTATCTCTACGGTTTGTTTCCTATTGATGTAGCCCTAAGCAGAGACTGGTGCAAATCACTTTCATTTAAAGGGGTTGCCAAGCTTCCAAAAAACTACGAATTTCCTGAAATCTCAGCACACATTTTTTCACCCAATCTTGATGACACTTTCAGGTAATGATCAGTACCCCAATCCCACTTGGCTCACCAAATTTCGTTCTTCTAGGTTAAACCGTTCGTTGGCAGTAACAGTTTTAATTTTTAGGTTTCAGTCTGTTTTCTCCTATATGGATACATGTAGTTGGAAGTCTAAATCAAACACGGTTTGTGCTAGCTCTTTGAAACTTGACACAATAAAGTAGCTCCAAGTTCTATCTCTATGGTTTGTTTCCTATTGATGTAGCCCTAAGCAGAGACTGGCACAAATCACTTTCATTTACAGGGGTTGCCAAGCCTCCAAAAAACTACGAGTTTCCTGAAATCTCAGCACACATTTTTTCACCCAATCTTGATGACACTTTCAGGTAATGATCAGTACCACAATCCCACTTGGCTCACCAAATTTCGTTCTTCTAGGTTAAACCGTTCTTTGGCAGTAACAGTTTTAATTTTTAGTTTTCACTCTGTTATCTCCTATATGGATACATGTAGTTGGAAGTCTAAATCAAACATGGTTTGTGCTAGCTCTTTGAAACTTGACACAATAAAGTAGCTCAAAGTTCTATCTCTATGGTTTGTTTCCTATTGATGAAGCCCTAAGCAGAGACTGGCGCAAATCACTTTCATGGAAAGGGGTTGCCAATCTTCCAAAAAACTACGAGTTTCCTGAAATCTCAGCACACATTTTTTCACCCAATCTTGATGACACTTTCAGGTAATGATCAGTACCCCAATCCCACTTGGCTCACCAAATTTCTCTCTTCTAGGTTAAACCGTTCGTTGGCAGTAACAGTTTTAATTTTTAGTTTTCACTGTGTTTTCTCCTATATGGATACATGTAGTTGGAACTCTAAATCAAACACGGTTTGTGCTAGCTCTTTGAAACTTGACACAATAAAGTAGCTCCAAGTTCTATCTCTATGGTTTGTTTCCTATTGATGTAGCACTAAGCAGAGACTGGCACAAATCACTTTCATGGAAAGGGGTTGCCAAGCTTCCAAAAAACTACGAATTTCCTGAAATCTCAGCACACATTTTTTCACCCAATCTTGATGACACTTTCAGGTAATGATCAGTACCCCAATCCCATTTGGCTCACCAAATTTCGTTTTTCTAGGTTAAACCGTTCGTTGGCAGTAACAGTTTTAATTTTTAGGTTTCACTCTGTTTTCTCCTATATGGATTCAGGTAGTTGGAAGTCTAATTCAAACACGGTTTGTGCTAGCTCTTTGAAACTTGACACAATAAAGTAGCTCCAAGTTCTATCTCTATGGTTTGTTTCCTATTGATGTAGCCCTAAGCAGAGACTGGCGCAAATCACTTTCATTTACAGGGGTTGCCAAGCCTCCAAAAAACTACGAGTTTCCTGAAATCTCAGCACACATTTTTTCACCCAATCTTGATGACACTTTCAGGTAATGATCAGTACCACAATCCCACTTGGCTCACCAAATTTCGTTCTTCTAGGTTAAACCGTTCTTTGGCAGTAACAGTTTTAATTTTTAGGTTTCACTCTGTTATCTCCTATATGGATACATGTAGTTGGAACTCTTATTCAAACATCCTTTGTGCTAGCTCTTTGAAACTTGACACAATAAAGTAGCTCCAAGTTCTATCTCTATGGTTTGTTTCCTATTGATGTAGCCCTAAGCAGAGACTGGCGCAAATCACTTTCATGGAAAGGGGTTGCCAATCTTCCAAAAACTACGAGTTTCCTGAAATCTCAGCACACATTTTTTCACCCAATCTTGATGACACTTTCAGGTAATGATCAGTACCCCAATCCCACTTGGCTCACCAAATTTCTCTCTTCTAGGTTAAACCGTTCGTTGGCAGTAACAGTTTTAATTTTTAGTTTTCACTGTGTTTTCTCCTATATGGATACATGTAGTTGGAACTCTAAATCAAACACGGTTTGTGCTACCTCTTTGAAACTTGACACAATAAAGTAGCTCCATGTTCTATCTCAATGGTTTGTTTCCTATTGATGTAGCCCTAAGCAGAGACTGGTGCAAATCACTTTAATTTAAAGGGGTTGCCAAGCTTCCAAAAAACTACGAGTTTCCTGAAATCTCAGCACACATTTTTTCACCCAATCTTGATGACACTTTCAGGTAATGATCAGTACCCCAATCCCACTTGGCTCACCAAATTTCGTTCTTCTAGGTTAAACCGTTCGTTGGGAGTAACAGTTTTAATTTTTAGGTTTCACTCTGTTATCTCCTATATGGATACATGTAGTTGGAAGTCTAAATCAAACATGGTTTGTGCTAGCTCTGTGAAACTTGATACAATAAAGTAGCTCCAAGTTCTGTCTCAATGGTTTGTTTCCTATTGATGTAGCCCTAAGCAGAGACTGGCGCAAATCAGTTACATGGAAAGGGTTTGCCAATCTTCCAAAAAACTAGGAGTTTCCTGAAATCTCAGCACACATTTTTTCACCCAATCTTGATGACACTTTCAGGTAATGATCAGTACCCCAATCCCATTTGGCTCACCAAATTTCGTTCTTCTAGGTTAAACCGTTCGTTGGCAATAACAGTTTTAATTTTTAGGTTTCACTCTGTTTTCTCCTATATGGATACAGGTAGTTGGAAGTCTAAATCAAACACGGTTTGTGCTAGCTCTTTGAAACTTGACACAATAAAGTAGCTCCAAGTTCTATCTCTATGGTTTGTTTCCTATTGATGTAGCCCTAAGCAGAGACTGGCGCAAATCACTTTCATGGAAAGGGGTTGCCACTCTTCCAAAAAACTACGAGTTTCTTGAAATCTAAGCACACATTTTTTCACCCAAACTTGATGACACTTTCAGGTAATGATCAGTACCCCAATCCCACTTGGCTGACCAAATTTCGTTCTTCTAGGTTAAACCGTTCGTTGGCAGTAACAGTTTTAATTTTTAGGCTTCACTCTGTTTTCTCCTATATGAATACATGTAGTTGGAAGTCTAAATCAAACACGGTTTGTGCAAGCTCTTTGCAACTTGACACAATAAAGTAGCTCCAAGTTCTATCTCTATGGTTTGTTTCCTATTGATGTAGCCCTAAGCAGAGACTGGCGCAAATCACTTTCATGGAAAGGGGTTGCCAATCTTCCAAAAAACTACGAGTTTCCTGAAATCTCAGCACACATTTTTTCACCCAATCTTGATGACACTTTCAGGTAATGATCAGTACCCCAATCTCACTTGGCTCACCAAATTTCTCTCTTCTAGGTTAAACCGTTCGTTGGCAGTAACAGTTTTAATTTTTAGTTTTCACTGTGTTTTCTCCTATATGGATAGATGTAGTTGGAACTCTAAATCAAACACGGTTTGTGCTAGCCCTTTGAAACTTGACACAATAAAGTAGCTCCATGTTCTATCTCTACGGTTTGTTTCCTATTGATGTAGCCCTAAGCAGAGACTGGTGCAAATCACTTTCATGGAAAGGGGTTGCCAATATTCCGAAAAACTACGAGTTTCCTGAAATCTCAGCACACATTTTTTCACCCAATCTTGATGACACTTTCAGGTAATGATCAGTACCCCAATCTCACTTGGCTCACCAAATTTCTCTCTTCTAGGTTAAACCGTTCGTTGGCAGTAACAGTTTTAATTTTTAGTTTTCACTGTGTTTTCTCCTATATGGATACATGTAGTTGGAACTCTAAATCAAACACGGTTTGTCCTAGCCCTTTGAAACTTGACACAATAAAGTAGCTCCATGTTCTATCTCTACGGTTTGTTTCCTATTGATGTAGCCCTAAGCAGAGACTGGTGCAAATCACTTTCATTTAAAGGGGTTGCCAAGCTTCCAAAAAACTACGAATTTCCTGAAATCTCAGCACACATTTTTTCACCCAATCTTGATGACACTTTCAGGTAATGATCAGTACCCCAATCCCACTTGGCTCACCAAATTTCGTTCTTCTAGGTTAAACCGTTCATTGGCAGTAACAGTTTTAATTTTTAGGTTTCAGTCTGTTTTCTCCTATATGGATACATGTAGTTGGAAGTCTAAATCAAACACGGTTTGTGCTAGCTCTTTGAAACTTGACACAATAAAGTAGCTCCAAGTTCTATCTCTATGGTTTGTTTCCTATTGATGTAGCCCTAAGCAGAGACTGGCACAAATCACTTTCATTTACAGGGGTTGCCAAGCCTCCAAAAAACTACGAGTTTCCTGAAATCTCAGCACACATTTTTTCACCCAATCTTGATGACACTTTCAGGTAATGATCAGTACCACAATCCCACTTGGCTCACCAAATTTCGTTCTTCTAGGTTAAACCGTTCTTTGGCAGTAACAGTTTTAATTTTTAGTTTTCACTCTGTTATCTCCTATATGGATACATGTAGTTGGAAGTCTAAATCAAACATGGATTGTGCTAGCTCTTTGAAACTTGACACAATAAAGTAGCTCAAAGTTCTATCTCTATGGTTTGTTTCCTATTGATGAAGCCCTAAGCAGAGACTGGCGCAAATCACTTTCATGGAAAGGGGTTGCCAATCTTCCAAAAAACTACGAGTTTCCTGAAATCTCAGCACATATTTTTTCACCCAATCTTGATGACACTTTCAGGTAATGATCAGTACCCCAATCCCACTTGGCTCACCAAATTTCTCTCTTCTAGGTTAAACCGTTCGTTGGCAGTAACAGTTTTAATTTTTAGTTTTCACTGTGTTTTCTCCTATATGGATACATGTAGTTGGAACTCTAAATCAAACACGGTTTGTGCTAGCTCTTTGAAACTTGACACAATAAAGTAGCTCCAAGTTCTATCTCTATGGTTTGTTTCCTATTGATGTAGCACTAAGCAGAGACTGGTGCAAATCACTTTCATTCAAAGGGGTTGCCAAGCTTCCAAAAAACTACGAATTTCCTGAAATCTCAGCACACATTTTTTCACCCAATCTTGATGACACTTTCAGGTAATGATCAGTACCCCAATCCCATTTGGCTCACCAAATTTCGTTCTTCTAGGTTAAACCGTTCGTTGGCAGTAACAGTTTTAATTTTTAGGTTTCACTCTGTTTTCTCCTATATGGATTCAGGTAGTTGGAAGTCTAAATCAAACACGGTTTGTGCTAGCTCTTTGAAACTTGACACAATAAAGTAGCTCCAAGTTCTATCTCTATGGTTTGTTTCCTATTGATGTAGCCCTAAGCAGAGACTGGCGTAAATCACTTTCATTTACAGGGGTTGCCAAGCCTCCAAAAAACTACGAGTTTCCTGAAATCTCAGCACACATTTTTTCACCCAATCTTGATGACACTTTCAGGTAATGATCAGTACCACAATCCCACTTGGCTCACCAAATTTCGTTCTTCTAGGTTAAACCGTTCTTTGGCAGTAACAGTTTTAATTTTTAGGTTTCACTCTGTTATCTCCTATATGGATACATGTAGTTGGAACTCTTATTCAAACATCCTTTGTGCTAGCTCTTTGAAACTTGACACAATAAAGTAGCTCCAAGTTCTATCTCTATGGTTTGTTTCCTATTGATGTAGCCCTAAGCAGAGACTGGCGCAAATCACTTTCATGGAAAGGGGTTGCCAATCTTCCAAAAAACTACGAGTTTCCTGAAATCTCAGCACACATTTTTTCACCCAATCTTGATGACACTTTCAGGTAATGATCAGTACCCCAATCCCACTTGGCTCACCAAATTTCTCACTTCTAGGTTAAACCGTTCGTTGGCAGTAACAGTTTTAATTTTTAGTTTTCACTGTGTTTTCTCCTATATGGATACATGTAGTTGGAACTCTAAATCAAACACGGTTTGTGCTACCTGTTTGAAACTTGACACAATAAAGTAGCTCCATGTTCTATCTCAATGGTTTGTTTCCTATTGATGTAGCCCTAAGCAGAGACTGGTGCAAATCACTTTAATTTAAAGGGGTTGCCAAGCTTCCAAAAAACTACGAGTTTCCTGAAATCTCAGCACACATTTTTTCACCCAATCTTGATGACACTTTCAGGTAATGATCAGTACCCCAATCCCACTTGGCTCACCAAATTTCGTTCTTCTAGGTTAAACCGTTCGTTGGGAGTAACAGTTTTAATTTTTAGGTTTCACTCTGTTATCTCCTATATGGATACATGTAGTTGGAAGTCTAAATCAAACATGGTTTGTGCTAGCTCTGTGAAACTTGATACAATAAAGTAGCTCCAAGTTCTGTCTCAATGGTTTGTTTCCTATTGATGTAGCCCTAAGCAGAGACTGGCGCAAATCAGTTACATGGAAAGGGTTTGCCAATCTTCCAAAAAACTAGGAGTTTCCTGAAATCTCAGCACACATTTTTTCACCCAATCTTGATGACACTTTCAGGTAATGATCAGTACCCCAATCCCATTTGGCTCACCAAATTTCGTTCTTCTAGGTTAAACCGTTCGTTGGCAGTAACAGTTTTAATTTTTAGGTTTCACTCTGTTTTCTCCTATATGGATACAGGTATTTGGAAGTCTAAATCAAACACGGTTTGTGCTAGCTCTTTGAAACTTGGCACAATAAAGTACCTACAAGTTCTCTCTCTATGGTTTGTTTCCTATTGATGTAGCCCTAAGCAGAGACTGGCGCAAATCACTTTCATTTAAAGGGGTTGCCAAGCTTCCAAAAAACTACGAGTTTCCTGAAATCTCAGCACACATTTTTTCACCCAATCTCGATGACACTTTCAGGTAATGATCAGTACCCCAATCCCACTTGGCTCACCAAATTTCGTTCTTCTAGGTTAAACCGTTCGTTGGCAGTAACAGTTTTAATTTTTAGGTTCCACTCTGTTTTCTCCTATATGGATACATGTAGTTGGAACTCTAAATCAAACACGGTTTGTGCTAGCTCTTTGAAACTTGACACAATAAAGTAGCTCCAAGTTCTATCTCTATGGTTTGTTTCCTATTGATGTAGCCCTAAGCAGAGACTGGCGTAAATCACTTTCATTTACAGGGGTTGCCAAGCCTCCAAAAAACTACGAGTTTCCTGAAATCTCAGCACACATTTTTTCACCCAATCTTGATGACACTTTCAGGTAATGATCAGTACCACAATCCCACTTGGCTCACCAAATTTCTCTCTTCTAGGTTAAACCGTTCGTTGGCAGTAACAGTTTTAATTTTTAGTTTTCACTGTGTTTTCTCCTATATGGATACATGTAGTTGGAACTCTAAATCAAACACGGTTTGTGCTAGCTCTTTGACACTTGACACAATACAGTAGCTCCAAGTTCTATCTCTATGGTTTGTTTCCTATTGATGTAGCCCTAAGCAGAGACTGGCGCAAATCACTTTCATGGAAAGGGGTTGCCAAGCTTCCAAAAAACTACGAGTTTCCTGAAATCTCAGCACACATTTTTTCACCCAATCTTGATGACACTTTCAGGTAATGATCAGTACCCCAATCCCACTTGGCTCACCAAATTTCGTTCTTCTAGGTTAAACCGTTCGTTGGGAGTAACAGTTTTAATTTTTAGGTTTCACTCTGTTATCTCCTATATGGATACATGTAGTTGGAAGTCTAAATCAAACATGGTTTGTGCTAGCTCTGTGAAACTTGATACAATAAAGTAGCTCCAAGTTCTGTCTCAATGGTTTGTTTCCTATTGATGTAGCCCTAAGCAGAGACTGGCGCAAATCAGTTACATGGAAAGGGTTTGCCAATCTTCCAAAAAACTAGGAGTTTCCTGAAATCTCAGCACACATTTTTTCACCCAATCTTGATGACACTTTCAGGTAATGATCAGTACCCCAATCCCATTTGGCTCACCAAATTTCGTTCTTCTAGGTTAAACCGTTCGTTGGCAGTAACAGTTTTAATTTTTAGGTTTCACTCTGTTTTCTCCTATATGGATACAGGTATTTGGAAGTCTAAATCAAACACGGTTTGTGCTAGCTCTTTGAAACTTGGCACAATAAAGTACCTACAAGTTCTCTCTCTATGGTTTGTTTCCTATTGATGTAGCCCTAAGCAGAGACTGGCGCAAATCACTTTCATTTAAAGGGGTTGCCAAGCTTCCAAAAAACTACGAGTTTCCTGAAATCTCAGCACACATTTTTTCACCCAATCTTGATGACACTTTCAGGTAATGATCAGTACCCCAATCCCACTTGGCTCACCAAATTTCGTTCTTCTAGGTTAAACCGTTCGTTGGCAGTAACAGTTTTAATTTTTAGGTTCCACTCTGTTTTCTCCTATATGGATACATGTAGTTGGAACTCTAAATCAAACACGGTTTGTGGTAGCTCTTTGAAACTTGACAGAATAAAGTAGCTCCAAGTTCTATCTCTATGGTTTGTTTCCTATTGATGTAGCCCTAAGCAGAGACAGGCGCAAATCACTTTCATGGAAAGGGGTTGCCAAACTTCCAAAAAACTACGAGTTTCCTGAAATCTCAGCACACATTTTTTCACCCAATCTTGATGACACCTTCAGGTAATGATCAGTACCCCAATCCCACTTGGCTCACCAAATTTCGTTCTTCTAGGTTAAACCGTTCGTTGGCAGTAACAGTTTTAATTTTTAGGTTTCACTCTGTTTTCTCCTATATGGATACATGTAGTTGGAAGTCTAAATCAAACACGGTTTGTGCTAGCTCTTTGAAACTTGACACAATAAAGTAGCTCCAAGTTCTATCTCTATGGTTTGTTTCCTATTGATGTAGCCCTAAGCAGAGACTGGCGCAAATCACTTTCATGGAAAGGGGTTGCCAATCTTCCAAAAAACTACGAGTTTCCTGAAATCTCAGCACACATTTTTTCACCCAATCTTGATGACACTTTCAGGTAATGATCAGTACCCCAATCCCACTTGGCTCACCAAATTTTTCTCTTCTAGGTTAAACCGTTCGTTGGCAGTAACAGTTTTAATTTTTAGTTTTCACTGTGTTTTCTCCTCTATGGATACATGTAGTTGGAAGTCTAAATCAAACACGGTTTGTGCTAGCTCTTTGAAACTTGACACAATAAAATAGCTCCAAGTTCTATGTCTATAGTTTGTTTCCTATTGATGTAGCCCTAAGCAGAGACTGGCGCAAATCACTTTCATGGAAAGGGGTTGCCAAGCTTACAAAAAACTACGAGTTTCCTGAAATCTCAGCACACATTTTTTCACCCAATCTTGATGACACTTTCAGGTAATGATCAGTACCCCAATCCCACTTGGCTCACCAAATTTCGTTCTTCTAGGTTAAACCGTTCATTGGCAGTAACAGTTTTAATTTTTAGGTTTCACTCTGTTTTCTCCTATATGGATACATGTAGTTGGAAGTCTAAATCAAACACGGTTTGTGCTAGCTCTTTGAAACTTGACACAATAAAGTAGCTCCAAGTTCTATCTCTATGGTTTGTTTCCTATTGATGTAGCCCTAAGCAAACACTGGTGCAAATCACTTTCATGGAAAGGGGTTGCCAATCTTCCAAAAAACTACGAGTTTCCTGAAATCTCAGCACACATTTTTTCACCCAATCTTGATGACACTTTCAGGTAATGATCAGTACCCCAATCCCACTTGGCTCACCAAATTTCGTTCTTCTAGGTTAAACCGTTCATTGGCAGTAACAGTTTTAATTTTTAGGTTTCACTCTGTTTTCTCCTATATGGATACATGTAGTTGGAAGTCTAAATCAAACACGGTTTGTGCTAGCTCTTTGAAACTTGACACAATAAAGTAGCTCCAAGTTCTATCTCTATGGTTTGTTTCCTATTGATGTAGCCCTAAGCAAACACTGGTGCAAATCACTTTCATGGAAAGGGGTTGCCAATCTTCCAAAAAACTACGAGTTTCCTGAAATCTCAGCACACATTTTTTCACCCAATCTTGATGACACTTTCAGGTAATGATCAGTACCCCAATCCCACTTGGCTCACCAAATTTCGTTCTTCTATGTTGAACCGTTTGTTGGCAGTAACAGTTTTAATTTTTAGGTTTCACTCTGTTTTCTCCTATATGGATACATGTATTTGGAAGTCTAAATCAAACACGGTTTGTGCTAGCTCTTTGAAACTTGATACAATAAAGTAGCTCCAAGTTCTATCTCTATGGTTTGTTTCCTATTGATGTAGCCCTAAGCAGAGACTGGCAAAAATCACTTTCATTTACAGGGGTTGCCAAGCCTTCAAAAAACTACGAGTTTCCTGAAATCTCAGCACACATTTTTTCACCCAATCTTGATGACACTTTCAGGTAATGATCAGTACCCCAATCCCACTTGGCTCACCAAATTTCGTTCTTCTAGGTTAAACCGTTCGTTGGCAGTAACAGTTTTAATTTTTAGGTTCCACTCTGTTTTCTCCTATATGGATACATGTAGTTGGAACTCTAAATCAAACACGGTTTGTGGTAGCTCTTTGAAACTTGACAGAATAAAGTAGCTCCAAGTTCTATCTCTATGGTTTGTTTCCTATTGATGTAGCCCTAAGCAGAGACTGGCGCAAATCACTTTCATGGAAAGGGGTTGCCAAACTTCCAAAAAACTACGAGTTTCCTGAAATCTCAGCACACATTTTTTCACCCAATCTTGATGACACCTTCAGGTAATGATCAGTACCCCAATCCCACTTGGCTCACCAAATTTCGTTCTTCTAGGTTAAACCGTTCGTTGGCAGTAACAGTTTTAATTTTTAGGTTTCACTCTGTTTTCTCCTATATGGATACATGTAGTTGGAAGTCTAAATCAAACACGGTTTGTGCTAGCTCTTTGACACTTGACACAATACAGTAGCTCCAAGTTCTATCTCTATGGTTTGTTTCCTATTGATGTAGCCCTAAGCAGAGACTGGCGCAAATCACTTTCATGGAAAGGGGTTGCCAATCTTCCAAAAAACTACGAGTTTCCTGAAATCTCAGCACATATTTTTTCACCCAATCTTGATGACACTTTCAGGTAATGATCAGTACCCCAATCCCACTTGGCTCACCAAATTTTTCTCTTCTAGGTTAAACCGTTCGTTGGCAGTAACAGTTTTAATTTTTAGTTTTCACTGTGTTTTCTCCTCTATGGATACATGTAGTTGGAAGTCTAAATCAAACACGGTTTGTGCTAGCTCTTTGAAACTTGACACAATAAAATAGCTCCAAGTTCTATGTCTATAGTTTGTTTCCTATTGATGTAGCCCTAAGCAGAGACTGGCGCAAATCACTTTCATGGAAAGGGGTTGCCAAGCTTACAAAAAACTACGAGTTTCCTGAAATCTCAGCACACATTTTTTCACCCAATCTTGATGACACTTTCAGGTAATGATCAGTACCCCAATCCCACTTGGCTCACCAAATTTCGTTCTTCTAGGTTAAACCGTTCATTGGCAGTAACAGTTTTAATTTTTAGGTTTCACTCTGTTTTCTCCTATATGGATACATGTAGTTGGAAGTCTAAATCAAACACGGTTTGTGCTAGCTCTTTGAAACTTGACACAATAAAGTAGCTCCAAGTTCTATCTCTATGGTTTGTTTCCTATTGATGTAGCCCTAAGCAAACACTGGTGCAAATCACTTTCATGGAAAGGGGTTGCCAATCTTCCAAAAAACTACGAGTTTCCTGAAATCTCAGCACACATTTTTTCACCCAATCTTGATGACACTTTCAGGTAATGATCAGTACCCCAATCCCACTTGGCTCACCAAATTTCGTTCTTCTAGGTTAAACCGTTCGTTGGCAGTAACAGTTTTAATTTTTAGGTTTCACTCTGTTTTCTCCTATATGGATACATGTAGTTGGAAGTCTAATTCAAACACGGTTTGTGCTAGCTCTTTGAAACTTGACACAATAAAGTAGCTCCAAGTTCGATCTCTATGGTTTGTTTCCTATTGATGTAGCCCTTAGCAGAGACTGGCGCAAATCACTTTCATGGAAAGGGGTTGCCAATCTTCCAAAAAACTACGAGTTTCCTGAAATCTCAGCACACATTTTTTCACCCAATCTTGATGACACATTCAGGTAATGATCAGTACCCCAATCCCACTTGGCTCACCAAATTTCGTTCTTCTAGGTTAAACCGTTCATTGGCAGTAACAGTTTTAATTTTTAGGTTTCACTCTGTTTTCTCCTATATGGATACATGTAGTTGGAAGTCTAAATCAAACACGGTTTGTGCTAGCTCTTAGAAACTTGACACAATAAAGTAGCTCCAAGTTCTATCTCTATGGTTTGTTTCCTATTGATGTAGCCCTACGCAAACACTGGTGCAAATCACTTTCATGGAAAGGGGTTGCCAATCTTCCAAAAAACTACGAGTTTCCTGAAATCTCAGCACACATTTTTTCACCCAATCTTGATGACACTTTCAGGTAATGATCAGTACCCCAATCCCACTTGGCTCACCAAATTTCGTTCTTCTAGGTTGAACCGTTTGTTGGCAGTAACATTTTAATTTTTAGGTTTCACTCTGTTTTCTCCTATATGGATACATGTAGTTGGAAGCCTAATCAAACACGGTTTGTGCTAGCTCTTTGAAACTTGATACAATAAAGTAGCTCCAAGTTCTATCTCTATGGTTTGTTTCCTATTGATGTAGCCCTAAGCAGAGACTGGCAAAAATCACTTTCATTTACAGGGGTTGCCAAGCCTCCAAAAAACTACGAGTT
Organism: Spermophilus citellus; assembly: GCF_964194105.1. Classification (NCBI taxonomy): domain Eukaryota; kingdom Metazoa; phylum Chordata; class Mammalia; order Rodentia; family Sciuridae; genus Spermophilus; species Spermophilus citellus. The sequence goes on along the minus strand of NW_027673037.1, from coordinate 2,569,356 downwards.
TCCTGAAATCTCAGCACACATTTTTTCACCCAATCTTGATGACACTTTCAGGTAATGATCAGTACCCCAATCCCACTTGGCTCACCAAATTTCGTTCTTCTAGGTTAAACCGTTCGTTGGCAGTAACAGTTTTAATTTTTAGGTTTCACTCTGTTTTCTCCTATATGGATACATGTAGTTGGAAGTCTAATTCAAACACGGTTTGTGCTAGCTCTTTGAAACTTGACACAATAAAGTAGCTCCAAGTTCGATCTCTATGGTTTGTTTCCTATTGATGTAGCCCTAAGCAGAGACTGGCGCAAATCACTTTCATGGAAAGGGGTTGCCAATCTTCCAAAAAACTACGAGTTTCCTGAAATCTCAGCACACATTTTTTCACCCAATCTTGATGACACTTTCAGGTAATGATCAGTACCCCAATCCCACTTGGCTCACCAAATTTCGTTCTTCTAGGTTAAACCGTTCATTGGCAGTAACAGTTTTAATTTTTAGGTTTCACTCTGTTTTCTCCTATATGGATACATGTAGTTGGAAGTCTAAATCAAACACGGTTTGTGCTAGCTCTTTGAAACTTGACACAATAAAGTAGCTCCAAGTTCTATCTCTATGGTTTGTTTCCTATTGATGTAGCCCTACGCAAACTCTGGTGCAAATCACTTTCATGGAAAGGGGTTGCCAATCTTCCAAAAAACTACGAGTTTCCTGAAATCTCAGCACACATTTTTTCACCCAATCTTGATGACACTTTCAGGTAATGATCAGTACCCCAATCCCACTTGGCTCACCAAATTTCGTTCTTCTAGGTTGAACCGTTTGTTGGCAGTAACATTTTAATTTTTATGTTTCACTCTCTTTTCTCCTATATGGATACATGTAATTGGAAGCCTAATCAAACACGGTTTGTGCTAGCTCTTTGAAACTTGATACAATAAAGTAGCTCCAAGTTCTATCTCTATGGTTTGTTTCCTATTGATGTAGCCCTAAGCAGAGACTGGCACAAATCACTTTCATTTACAGGGGTTGCCAAGCCTCCAAAAAACTACGAGTTTCCTGAAATCTCAGCACACATTTTTTCACCCAATCTTGATGACACTTTCAGGTAATGATCAGTACCACAATCCCACTTGGCTCACCAAATTTCGTTCTTCTAGGTTAAACCGTTCGTTGGCAGTAACAGTTTTAATTTTTAGGTTTCACTCTGTTATCTCCTATATGGATACATGTAGTTGGAAGTCTAAATCAAACATGGTTTGTGCTAGCTCTGTGAAACTTGACACAATAAAGTAGCTCCAAGTTCTGTCTCAATGGTTTGTTTCCTATTGATGTAGCCCTAAGCAGAGACTGGCGCAAATCACTTACATGGAAAGGGGTTGCCAAGCTTACAAAAAACTACGAGTTTCCTGAAATCTCAGCACACATTTTTTCAACCAATCTTGATGACACTTTCAGGTAATGATCAGTACCCCGATCCCATTTGGCTCACCAAATTTCGTTCTTCTAGGTTAAACCGTTCGTTGGCAGTAACAGTTTAAATTTTTAGGTTTCACTCTGTTTTCTCCTATATGGATACAGGTAGTTGGAAGTCTAAATCAAACACGGTTTGTGCTAGCTCTTTGAAACTTGGCACAATAAAGTACCTACAAGTTCTCTCTCTATGGTTTGTTTCCTATTGATGTAGCCCTAAGCAGAGACTGGCGCAAATCACTTTAATGGAAAGGGGTTGCCAATCTTCCAAAAAACTACGAGTTTCCTGAAATCTCAGCACACATTTTTTCACCCAATCTTGATGACACTTTCAAGTAATGATCAGTACCCCAATCCCACTTGGCTCACCAAATTTCGTTCTTCTAGGTTAAACCGTTCGTTGGCAGTAACATTTTAATTTTTAGGTTCCACTCTGTTTTCTCCTATATGGATACATGTAGTTGGAACTCTAAATCAAACACGGTTTGTGGTAGCTCTTTGAAACTTGACAGAATAAAGTAGCTCCAAGTTCTATCTCTATGGTTTGTTTCCTATTGATGTAGCCCTAAGCAGAGACTGGCGCAAATCACTTTCATGGAAAGGGGTTGCCAATCTTCCAAAAAACTACGAGTTTCCTGAAATCTCAGCACACATTTTTTCACCCAATCTTGATGACACTTTCAGGTAATGATCAGTACCCCAATCCCACTTGGCTCACCAAATTTCGTTCTTCTAGGTTAAACCGTTCGTTGGCAGTAACAGTTTTAATTTTTAGGTTTCACTCTGTTTTCTCCTATATGGATACATGTAGTTGGAAGTCTAAATCAAACACGGTTTGTGCTAGCTCTTTGAAACTTGACACAATAAAGTAGCTCCAAGTTCTATCTCTATGGTTTGTTTCCTATTGATGTAGCCCTAAGCAGAGACTGGCGCAAATCACTTTCATGGAAAGGGGTTGCCAATCTTCCAAATAACTACGAGTTTCCTGAAATCTCAGCACACATTTTTTCACCCAATCTTGATGACACTTTCAGGTAATGATCAGTACCCCAATCCCACTTGGCTCACCAAATTTCTCTCTTCTAGGTTAAACCGTTCGTTGGCAGTAACAGTTTGAATTTTTAGTTTTCACTGTGTTTTCTCCTATATGGATACATGTAGTTGGAACTCTAAATCAAACACGGTTTGTGCTAGCTCTTTGAAACTTGACACAATAAAGTAGCTCCATGTTCTATCTCTATGGTTTGTTTCCTATTGATGTAGCCCTAAGCAGAGACTGGCGCAAATCACTTTCATGGAAAGGGGTTGCCAATCTTCCAAAAAACTACGAGTTTCCTGAAATCTCAGCACACATTTTTTCACCCAATCTTGATGACACTTTCATGTAATGATCAGTACCCCATTCCCACTTGGCTCACCAAATTTCGTTCTTCTAGGTTAAACCGTTCGTTGGCAGTAACAGTTTTAATTTTTAGGTTTCACTCTGTTTTCTCCTATATGGATACATGTAGTTGGAAGTGTAAATCAAACACGGTTTGTGCTCGCTCTTTGAAACTTGACACAATAAAATAGCTCCAAGTTCTATGTCTATAGTTTGTTTCCTATTGATGTAGCCCTAAGCAGAGACTGGCGCAAATCACTTTCATGGAAAGGGGTTGCCAAGCTTACAAAAAACTACGAGTTTCCTGAAATCTCAGCACACATTTTTTCAACCAATCTTGATGACACTTTCAGGTAATGATCAGTACCCCAATCCCACTTGGCTCACCAAATTTCGTTCTTCTATGTTGAACCGTTTGTTGGCAGTAACAGTTTTAATTTTTAGGTTTCACTCTGTTTTCTCCTATATGGATACATGTATTTGGAAGTCTAAATCAAACACGGTTTGTGCTAGCTCTTTGAAACTTGATACAATAAAGTAGCTCCAAGTTCTATCTCTATGGTTTGTTTCCTATTGATGTAGCCCTAAGCAGAGACTGGCAAAAATCACTTTCATTTACAGGGGTTGCCAAGCCTTCAAAAAACTACGAGTTTCCTGAAATCTCAGCACACATTTTTTCACCCAATCTTGATGACACTTTCAGGTAATGATCAGTACCCCAATCCCACTTGGCTCACCAAATTTCGTTCTTCTAGGTTAAACCGTTCGTTGGCAGTAACAGTTTTAATTTTTAGGTTTCACTCTGTTTTCTCCTATATGGATACATGTAGTTGGAAGTCTAATTCAAACACGGTTTGTGCTAGCTCTTTGAAACTTGACACAATAAAGTAGCTCCAAGTTCGATCTCTATGGTTTGTTTCCTATTGATGTAGCCCTTAGCAGAGACTGGCGCAAATCACTTTCATGGAAAGGGGTTGCCAATCTTCCAAAAAACTAGGAGTTTCCTGAAATCTCAGCACACATTTTTTCACCCAATCTTGATGACACATTCAGGTAATGATCAGTACCCCAATCCCACTTGGCTCACCAAATTTCGTTCTTCTAGGTTAAACCGTTCATTGGCAGTAACAGTTTTAATTTTTAGGTTTCACTCTGTTTTCTCCTATATGGATACATGTAGTTGGAAGTCTAAATCAAACACGGTTTGTGCTAGCTCTTAGAAACTTGACACAATAAAGTAGCTCCAAGTTCTATCTCTATGGTTTGTTTCCTATTGATGTAGCCCTACGCAAACACTGGTGCAAATCACTTTCATGGAAAGGGGTTGACAATCTTCCAAAAAACTACGAGTTTCCTGAAATCTCAGCACACATTTTTTCACCCAATCTTGATGACACTTTCAGGTAATGATCAGTACCCCAATCCCACTTGGCTCACCAAATTTCGTTCTTCTAGGTTGAACCGTTTGTTGGCAGTAACATTTTAATTTTTAGGTTTCACTCTGTTTTCTCCTATATGGATACATGTAGTTGGAAGCCTAATCAAACACGGTTTGTGCTAGCTCTTTGAAACTTGATACAATAAAGTAGCTCCAAGTTCTATCTCTATGGTTTGTTTCCTATTGATGTAGCCCTAAGCAGAGACTGGCACAAATCACTTTCATTTACAGGGGTTGCCAAGCCTCCAAAAAACTACGAGTTTCCTGAAATCTCAGCACACATTTTTTCACCCAATCTTGATGACACTTTCAGGTAATGATCAGTACCCCAATCCCACTTGGCTCACCAAATTTCGTTCTTCTAGGTTAAACCGTTCGTTGGCAGTAACAGTTTTAATTTTTAGGTTTCACTCTGTTTTCTCCTATATGGATACATGTAGTTGGAAGTCTAATTCAAACACGGTTTGTGCTAGCTCTTTGAAACTTGACACAATAAAGTAGCTCCAAGTTCGATCTCTATGGTTTGTTTCCTATTGATGTAGCCCTAAGCAGAGACTGGCGCAAATCACTTTCATGGAAAGGGGTTGCCAATCTTCCAAAAAACTACGAGTTTCCTGAAATCTCAGCACACATTTTTTCACCCAATCTTGATGACACTTTCAGGTAATGATCAGTACCCCAATCCCACTTGGCTCACCAAATTTCGTTCTTCTAGGTTAAACCGTTCATTGGCAGTAACAGTTTTAATTTTTAGATTTCACTCTGTTTTCTCCTATATGGATACATGTAGTTGGAAGTCTAAATCAAACACGGTTTGTGCTAGCTCTTTGAAACTTGACACAATAAAGTAGCTCCAAGTTCTATCTCTATGGTTTGTTTCCTATTGATGTAGCCCTACGCAAACTCTGGTGCAAATCACTTTCATGGAAAGGGGTTGCCAATCTTCCAAAAAACTACGAGTTTCCTGAAATCTCAGCACACATTTTTTCACCCAATCTTGATGACACTTTCAGGTAATGATCAGTACCCCAATCCCACTTGGCTCACCAAATTTCGTTCTTCTAGGTTGAACCGTTTGTTGGCAGTAACATTTTAATTTTTATGTTTCACTCTCTTTTCTCCTATATGGATACATGTAATTGGAAGCCTAATCAAACACGGTTTGTGCTAGCTCTTTGAAACTTGATACAATAAAGTAGCTCCAAGTTCTATCTCTATGGTTTGTTTCCTATTGATGTAGCCCTAAGCAGAGACTGGCGCAAATCACTTACATGGAAAGGGTTTGCCAATCTTCCAAAAAACTAGGAGTTTCCTGAAATCTCAGCACACATTTTTTCACCCAATCTTGATGACACTTTCAGGTAATGATCAGTACCCCGATCCCATTTGGCTCACCAAATTTCGTTCTTCTAGGTTAAACCGTTCGTTGGCAGTAACAGTTTAAATTTTTAGGTTTCACTCTGTTTTCTCCTATATGGATACAGGTAGTTGGAAGTCTAAATCAAACACGGTTTGTGCTAGCTCTTTGAAACTTGGCACAATAAAGTACCTACAAGTTCTCTCTCTATGGTTTGTTTCCTATTGATGTAGCCCTAAGCAGAGACTGGCGCAAATCACTTTAATGGAAAGGGGTTGCCAATCTTCCAAAAAACTACGAGTTTCCTGAAATCTCAGCACACATTTTTTCACCCAATCTTGATGACACTTTCAAGTAATGATCAGTACCCCAATCCCACTTGGCTCACCAAATTTCGTTCTTCTAGGTTAAACCGTTCGTTGGCAGTAACATTTTAATTTTTAGGTTCCACTCTGTTTTCTCCTATATGGATACATGTAGTTGGAACTCTAAATCAAACACGGTTTGTGGTAGCTCTTTGAAACTTGACAGAATAAAGTAGCTCCAAGTTCTATCTCTATGGTTTGTTTCCTATTGATGTAGCCCTAAGCAGAGACTGGCGCAAATCACTTTCATGGAAAGGGGTTGCCAATCTTCCAAAAAACTACGAGTTTCCTGAAATCTCAGCACACATTTTTTCACCCAATCTTGATGACACTTTCAGGTAATGATCAGTACCCCAATCCCACTTGGCTCACCAAATTTCGTTCTTCTAGGTTAAACCGTTCGTTGGCAGTAACAGTTTTAATTTTTAGGTTTCACTCTGTTTTCTCCTATATGGATACATGTAGTTGGAAGTCTAAATCAAACACGGTTTGTGCTAGCTCTTTGAAACTTGACACAATAAAGTAGCTCCAAGTTCTATCTCTATGGTTTGTTTCCTATTGATGTAGCCCTAAGCAGAGACTGGCGCAAATCACTTTCATGGAAAGGGGTTGCCAATCTTCCAAATAACTACGAGTTTCCTGAAATCTCAGCACACATTTTTTCACCCAATCTTGATGACACTTTCAGGTAATGATCAGTACCCCAATCCCACTTGGCTCACCAAATTTCTCTCTTCTAGGTTAAACCGTTCGTTGGCAGTAACAGTTTTAATTTTTAGTTTTCACTGTGTTTTCTCCTATATGGATACATGTAGTTGGAAGTCTAAATCAAACACGGTTTGTGCTAGCTCTTTGAAACTTGACACAATAAAGTAGCTCCATGTTCTATCTCTATGGTTTGTTTCCTATTGATGTAGCCCTAAGCAGAGACTGGCGCAAATCACTTTCATGGAAAGGGGTTGCCAATCTTCCAAAAAACTACGAGTTTCCTGAAATCTCAGCACACATTTTTTCACCCAATCTTGATGACACTTTCATGTAATGATCAGTACCCCATTCCCACTTGGCTCACCAAATTTCGTTCTTCTAGGTTAAACCGTTCGTTGGCAGTAACAGTTTTAATTTTTAGGTTTCACTCTGTTTTCTCCTATATGGATACATGTAGTTGGAAGTGTAAATCAAACACGGTTTGTGCTCGCTCTTTGAAACTTGACACAATAAAATAGCTCCAAGTTCTATGTCTATAGTTTGTTTCCTATTGATGTAGCCCTAAGCAGAGACTGGCGCAAATCACTTTCATGGAAAGGGGTTGCCAAGCTTACAAAAAACTACGAGTTTCCTGAAATCTCAGCACACATTTTTTCAACCAATCTTGATGACACTTTCAGGTAATGATCAGTACCCCAATCCCACTTGGCTCACCAAATTTCGTTCTTCTATGTTGAACCGTTTGTTGGCAGTAACAGTTTTAATTTTTAGGTTTCACTCTGTTTTCTCCTATATGGATACATGTATTTGGAAGTCTAAATCAAACACGGTTTGTGCTAGCTCTTTGAAACTTGATACAATAAAGTAGCTCCAAGTTCTATCTCTATGGTTTGTTTCCTATTGATGTAGCCCTAAGCAGAGACCTGCGCAAATCACTTTAATGGAAAGGGGTTGCCAATCTTCCAAAAAACTACGAGTTTCCTGAAATCTCAGCACACATTTTTTCACCCAATCTTGATGACACTTTCAAGTAATGATCAGTACCCCAATCCCACTTGGCTCACCAAATTTCGTTCTTCTAGGTTAAACCGTTCGTTGGCAGTAACATTTTAATTTTTAGGTTCCACTCTGTTTTCTCCTATATGGATACATGTAGTTGGAACTCTAAATCAAACACGGTTTGTGGTAGCTCTTTGAAACTTGACAGAATAAAGTAGCTCCAAGTTCTATCTCTATGGTTTGTTTCCTATTGATGTAGCCCTAAGCAGAGACTGGCGCAAATCACTTTCATGGAAAGGGGTTGCCAATCTTCCAAAAAACTACGAGTTTCCTGAAATCTCAGCACACATTTTTTCACCCAATCTTGATGACACTTTCAGGTAATGATCAGTACCCCAATCCCACTTGGCTCACCAAATTTCGTTCTTCTAGGTTAAACCGTTCGTTGGCAGTAACAGTTTTAATTTTTAGGTTTCACTCTGTTTTCTCCTATATGGATACATGTAGTTGGAAGTCTAATTCAAACACGGTTTGTGCTAGCTCTTTGAAACTTGACACAATAAAGTAGCTCCAAGTTCGATCTCTATGGTTTGTTTCCTATTGATGTAGCCCTTAGCAGAGACTGGCACAAATCACTTTCATGGAAAGGGGTTGCCAATCTTCCAAAAAACTAGGAGTTTCCTGAAATCTCAGCACACATTTTTTCACCCAATCTTGATGACACATTCAGGTAATGATCAGTACCCCAATCCCACTTGGCTCACCAAATTTCGTTCTTCTAGGTTAAACCGTTCATTGGCAGTAACAGTTTTAATTTTTAGGTTTCACTCTGTTTTCTCCTATATGGATACATGTAGTTGGAAGTCTAATTCAAACACGGTTTGTGCTAGCTCTTAGAAACTTGACACAATAAAGTAGCTCCAAGTTCTATCTCTATGGTTTGTTTCCTATTGATGTAGCCCTACGCAAACACTGGTGCAAATCACTTTCATGGAAAGGGGTTGCCAATCTTCCAAAAAACTACGAGTTTCCTGAAATCTCAGCACACATTTTTTCACCCAATCTTGATGACACTTTCAGGTAATGATCAGTACCCCAATCCCACTTGGCTCACCAAATTTCGTTCTTCTAGGTTGAACCGTTTGTTGGCAGTAACATTTTAATTTTTAGGTTTCACTCTGTTTTCTCCTATATGGATACATGTAGTTGGAAGCCTAATCAAACACGGTTTGTGCTAGCTCTTTGAAACTTGATACAATAAAGTAGCTCCAAGTTCTATCTCTATGGTTTGTTTCCTATTGATGTAGCCCTAAGCAGAGACTGGCAAAAATCACTTTCATTTACAGGGGTTGCCAAGCCTCCAAAAAACTACGAGTTTCCTGAAATCTCAGCACACATTTTTTCACCCAATCTTGATGACACTTTCAGGTAATGATCAGTACCCCAATCCCACTTGGCTCACCAAATTTCGTTCTTCTAGGTTAAACCGTTCGTTGGCAGTAACAGTTTTAATTTTTAGGTTTCACTCTGTTTTCTCCTATATGGATACATGTAGTTGGAAGTCTAATTCAAACACGGTTTGTGCTAGCTCTTTGAAACTTGACACAATAAAGAAGCTCCAAGTTCGATCTCTATGGTTTGTTTCCTATTGATGTAGCCCTAAGCAGAGACTGGCGCAAATCACTTTCATGGAAAGGGGTTGCCAATCTTCCAAAAAACTACGAGTTTCCTGAAATCTCAGCACACATTTTTTCACCCAATCTTGATGACACTTTCAGGTAATGATCAGTACCCCAATCCCACTTGGCTCACCAAATTTCGTTCTTCTAGGTTAAACCGTTCATTGGCAGTAACAGTTTTAATTTTTAGGTTTCACTCTGTTTTCTCCTATATGGATACATGTAGTTGGAAGTCTAAATCAAACACGGTTTGTGCTAGCTCTTTGAAACTTGACACAATAAAGTAGCTCCAAGTTCTATCTCTATGGTTTGTTTCCTATTGATGTAGCCCTACGCAAACTCTGGTGCAAATCACTTTCATGGAAAGGGTTGCCAATCTTCCAAAAAACTACGAGTTTCCTGAAATCTCAGCACACATTTTTTCACCCAATCTTGATGACACTTTCAGGTAATGATCAGTACCCCAATCCCACTTGGCTCACCAAATTTCGTTCTTCTAGGTTGAACCGTTTGTTGGCAGTAACATTTTAATTTTTATGTTTCACTCTCTTTTCTCCTATATGGATACATGTAATTGGAAGCCTAATCAAACACGGTTTGTGCTAGCTCTTTGAAACTTGATACAATAAAGTAGCTCCAAGTTCTATCTCTATGGTTTCTTTCCTATTGATGTAGCCCTAAGCAGAGACTGGCGCAAATCACTTACATGGAAAGGGTTTGCCAATCTTCCAAAAAACTAGGAGTTTCCTGAAATCTCAGCACACATTTTTTCACCCAATCTTGATGACACTTTCAGGTAATGATCAGTACCCCGATCCCATTTGGCTCACCAAATTTCGTTCTTCTAGGTTAAACCGTTCGTTGGCATTAACAGTTTAAATTTTTAGGTTTCACTCTGTTTTCTCCTATATGGATACAGGTAGTTGGAAGTCTAAATCAAACACGGTTTGTGCTAGCTCTTTGAAACTTGGCACAATAAAGTACCTACAAGTTCTCTCTCTATGGTTTGTTTCCTATTGATGTAGCCCTAAGCAGAGACTGGCGCAAATCACTTTAATGGAAAGGGGTTGCCAATCTTCCAAAAAACTACGAGTTTCCTGAAATCTCAGCACACATTTTTTCACCCAATCTTGATGACACTTTCAAGTAATGATCAGTACCCCAATCCCACTTGGCTCACCAAATTTCGTTCTTCTAGGTTAAACCGTTCGTTGGCAGTAACATTTTAATTTTTAGGTTCCACTCTGTTTTCTCCTATATGGATACATGTAGTTGGAACTCTAAATCAAACACGGTTTGTGGTAGCTCTTTGAAACTTGACAGAATAAAGTAGCTCCAAGTTCTATCTCTATGGTTTGTTTCCTATTGATGTAGCCCTAAGCAGAGACTGGCGCAAATCACTTTCATGGAAAGGGGTTGCCAATCTTCCAAAAAACTACGAGTTTCCTGAAATCTCAGCACATATTTTTTCACCCAATCTTGATGACACTTTCAGGTAATGATCAGTACCCCAATCCCACTTGGCTCACCAAATTTCGTTCTTCTAGGTTAAACCGTTCGTTGGCAGTAACAGTTTTAATTTTTAGGTTTCACTCTGTTTTCTCCTATATGGATACATGTAGTTGGAACTCTAAATCAAACACGGTTTGTGCTAGCTCTTTGAAACTTGACACAATAAAGTAGCTCCATGTTCTATCTCTATGGTTTGTTTCCTATTGATGTAGCCCTAAGCAGAGACTGGCGCAAATCACTTTCATGGAAAGGGGTTGCCAATCTTCCAAAAAACTACGAGTTTCCTGAAATCTCAGCACACATTTTTTCACCCAATCTTGATGACACTTTCATGTAATGATCAGTACCCCATTCCCACTTGGCTCACCAAATTTCGTTCTTCTAGGTTAAACCGTTCGTTGGCAGTAACAGTTTTAATTTTTAGGTTTCACTCTGTTTTCTCCTATATGGATACATGTAGTTGGAAGTCTAAATCAAACACGGTTTGTGCTAGCTCTTTGAAACTTGACACAATAAAATAGCTCCAAGTTCTATGTCTATAGTTTGTTTCCTATTGATGTAGCCCTAAGCAGAGACTGGCGCAAATCACTTTCATGGAAAGGGGTTGCCAAGCTTACAAAAAACTACGAGTTTCCTGAAATCTCAGCACACATTTTTTCAACCAATCTTGATGACACTTTCAGGTAATGATCAGTACCCCAATCCCACTTGGCTCACCAAATTTCGTTCTTCTATGTTGAACCGTTTGTTGGCAGTAACAGTTTTAATTTTTAGGTTTCACTCTGTTTTCTCCTATATGGATACATGTATTTGGAAGTCTAAATCAAACACGGTTTGTGCTAGCTCTTTGAAACTTGATACAATAAAGTAGCTCCAAGTTCTATCTCTATGGTTTGTTTCCTATTGATGTAGCCCTAAGCAGAGACTGGCAAAAATCACTTTCATTTACAGGGGTTGCCAAGCCTTCAGAAAACTACGAGTTTCCTGAAATCTCAGCACACATTTTTTCACCCAATCTTGATGACACTTTCAGGTAATGATCAGTACCCCAATCCCACTTGGCTCACCAAATTTCGTTCTTCTAGGTTAAACCGTTCGTTGGCAGTAACAGTTTTAATTTTTAGGTTTCACTCTGTTTTCTCCTATATGGATACATGTAGTTGGAAGTCTAATTCAAACACGGTTTGTGCTAGCTCTTTGAAACTTGACACAATAAAGTAGCTCCAAGTTCGATCTCTATGGTTTGTTTCCTATTGATGTAGCCCTTAGCAGAGACTGGCGCAAATCACTTTCATGGAAAGGGGTTGCCAATCTTCCAAAAAACTACGAGTTTCCTGAAATCTCAGCACACATTTTTTCACCCAATCTTGATGACACATTCAGGTAATGATCAGTACCGCAATCCCACTTGGCTCACCAAATTTCGTTCTTCTAGGTTAAACCGTTCATTGGCAGTAACAGTTTTAATTTTTAGGTTTCACTCTGTTTTCTCCTATATGAATACATGTAGTTGGAAGTCTAAATCAAACACGGTTTGTGCTAGCTCTTAGACACTTGACACAATAAAGTAGCTCCAAGTTCTATCTCTATGGTTTGTTTCCTATTGATGTAGCCCTACGCAAACACTGGTGCAAATCACTTTCATGGAAAGGGGTTGCCAATCTTCCAAAAAACTACGAGTTTCCTGAAATCTCAGCACACATTTTTTCACCCAATCTTGATGACACTTTCAGGTAATGATCAGTACCCCAATCCCACTTGGCTCACCAAATTTCGTTCTTCTAGGTTGAACCGTTTGTTGGCAGTAACATTTTAATTTTTAGGTTTCACTCTGTTTTCTCCTATATGGATACATGTAGTTGGAAGCCTAAACAAACACGGTTTGTGCTAGCTCTTTGAAACTTGATACAATAAAGTAGCTCCAAGTTCTATCTCTATGGTTTGTTTCCTATTGATGTAGCCCTAAGCAGAGACTGGCAAAAATCACTTTCATTTACAGGGGTTGCCAAGCCTCCAAAAAACTACGAGTTTCCTGAAATCTCAGCACACATTTTTTCACCCAATCTTGATGACACTTTCAGGTAATGATCAGTACCCCAATCCCACTTGGCTCACCAAATTTCTCTCTTCTAGGTTAAACCGTTCGTTGGCAGTAACAGTTTTAATTTTTAGTTTTCACTGTGTTTTCTCCTATATGGATACATGTAGTTGGAACTCTAAATCAAACACGGTTTGTGCTAGCTCTTTGAAACTTGACACAATAAAGTAGCTCCATGTTCTATCTCTATGGTTTGTTTCCTATTGATGTAGCCCTAAGCAGAGACTGGCGCAAATCACTTTCATGGAAAGGGGTTGCCAATCTTCCAAAAAACTACGAGTTTCCTGAAATCTCAGCACACATTTTTTCACCCAATCTTGATGACACTTTCATGTAATGATCAGTACCCCATTCCCACTTGGCTCACCAAATTTCGTTCTTCTAGGTTAAACCGTTCGTTGGCAGTAACAGTTTTAATTTTTAGGTTTCACTCTTTTTTCTCCTATATGGATACATGTAGTTGGAAGTCTAAATCAAACACGGTTTGTGCTAGCTCTTTGAAACTTGACACAATAAAATAGCTCCAAGTTCTATGTCTATAGTTTGTTTCCTATTGATGTAGCCCTAAGCAGAGACTGGCGCAAATCACTTTCATGGAAAGGGGTTGCCAAGCTTACAAAAAACTACGAGTTTCCTGAAATCTCAGCACACATTTTTTCAACCAATCTTGATGACACTTTCAGGTAATGATCAGTACCCCAATCCCACTTGGCTCACCAAATTTCGTTCTTCTATGTTGAACCGTTTGTTGGCAGTAACAGTTTTAATTTTTAGGTTTCACTCTGTTTTCTTCTATATGGATACATGTATTTGGAAGTCTAAATCAAACACGGTTTCTGCTAGCTTTTTGAAACTTGATACAATAAAGTAGCTCCAAGTTCTATCTCTATGGTTTGTTTCCTATTGATGTAGCCCTAAGCAGAGACTGGCAAAAATCACTTTCATTTACAGGGGTTGCCAAGCCTTCAAAAAACTACGAGTTTCCTGAAATCTCAGCACACATTTTTTCACCCAATCTTGATGACACTTTCAGGTAATGATCAGTACCCCAATCCCACTTGGCTCACCAAATTTCGTTCTTCTAGGTTAAACCGTTCGTTGGCAGTAACAGTTTTAATTTTTAGGTTTCACTCTGTTTTCTCCTATATGGATACATGTAGTTGGAAGTCTAATTCAAACACGGTTTGTGCTAGCTCTTTGAAACTTGACACAATAAAGTAGCTCCAAGTTCGATCTCTATGGTTTGTTTCCTATTGATGTAGCCCTTAGCAGAGACTGGCGCAAATCACTTTCATGGAAAGGGGTTGCCAATCTTCCAAAAAACTACGAGTTTCCTGAAATCTCAGCACACATTTTTTCACCCAATCTTGATGACACATTCAGGTAATGATCAGTACCCCAATCCCACTTGGCTCACCAAATTTCGTTCTTCTAGGTTAAACCGTTCATTGGCAGTAACAGTTTTAATTTTTAGGTTTCACTCTGTTTTCTCCTATATGAATACATGTAGTTGGAAGTCTAAATCAAACACGGTTTGTGCTAGCTCTTAGAAACTTGACACAATAAAGTAGCTCCAAGTTCTATCTCTATGGTTTGTTTCCTATTGATGTAGCCCTACGCAAACACTGGTGCAAATCACTTTCATGGAAAGGGGTTGCCAATCTTCCAAAAAACTACGAGTTTCCTGAAATCTCAGCACACATTTTTTCACCCAATCTTGATGACACTTTCAGGTAATGATCAGTACCCCAATCCCACTTGGCTCACCAAATTTCGTTCTTCTAGGTTGAACCGTTTGTTGGCAGTAACATTTTAATTTTTAGGTTTCACTCTGTTTTCTCCTATATGTATACATGTAGTTGGAAGCCTAAACAAACACGGTTTGTGCTAGCTCTTTGAAACTTGATACAATAAAGTAGCTCCAAGTTCTATCTCTATGGTTTGTTTCCTATTGATGTAGCCCTAAGCAGAGACTGGCAAAAATCACTTTCATTTACAGGGGTTGCCAAGCCTCCAAAAAACTACGAGTTTCCTGAAATCTCAGCACACATTTTTTCACCCAATCTTGATGACACTTTCAGGTAATGATCAGTACCCCAATCCCACTTGGCTCACCAAATTTCGTTCTTCTAGGTTAAACCGTTCGTTGGCAGTAACAGTTTTAATTTTTAGGTTTCACTCTGTTTTCTCCTATATGGATACATGTATTTGGAAGTCTAATTCAAACACGGTTTGTGCTAGCTCTTTGAAACTTGACACAATAAAGTAGCTCCAAGTTCGATCTCTATGGTTTGTTTCCTATTGATGTAGCCCTAAGCAGAGACTGGCGCAAATCACTTTCATGGAAAGGGGTTGCCAATCTTCCAAAAAACTACGAGTTTCCTGAAATCTCAGCACACATTTTTTCACCCAATCTTGATGACACTTTCAGGTAATGATCAGTACCCCAATCCCACTTGGCTCACCAAATTTCGTTCTTCTAGGTTAAACCGTTCATTGGCAGTAACAGTTTTAATTTTTAGGTTTCACTCTGTTTTCTCCTATATGGATACATGTAGTTGGAAGTCTAAATCAAACACGGTTTGTGCTAGCTCTTTGAAACTTGACACAATAAAGTAGCTCCAAGTTCTATCTCTATGGTTTGTTTCCTATTGATATAGCCCTACGCAAACACTGGTGCAAATCACTTTCATGGAAAGGGGTTGCCAATCTTCCAAAAAACTAGGAGTTTCCTGAAATCTCAGCACACATTTTTTCACCCAATCTTGATGACACTTTCAGGTAATGATCAGTACCCCAATCCCACTTGGCTCACCAAATTTCGTTCTTCTAGGTTGAACCGTTTGTTGGCAGTAACATTTTAATTTTTATGTTTCACCCTCTTTTCTCCTATATGGATACATGTAATTGGAAGCCTAATCAAACACGGTTTGTGCTAGCTCTTTGAAACTTGATACAATAAAGTAGCTCCAAGTTCTATCTCTATGGTTTGTTTCCTATTGATGTAGCCCTAAGCAGAGACTGGCACAAATCACTTTCATTTACAGGGGTTGCCAAGCCTCCAAAAAACTACGAGTTTCCTGAAATCTCAGCACACATTTTTTCACCCAATCTTGATGACACTTTCAGGTAATGATCAGTACCACAATCCCACTTGGCTCACCAAATTTCGTTCTTCTAGGTTAAACCGTTCTTTGGCAGTAACAGTTTTAATTTTTAGGTTTCACTCTGTTATCTCCTATATGGATACATGTAGTTGGAAGTCTAAATCAAACATGGTTTGTGCTAGCTCTGTGAAACTTGACACAATAAAGTAGCTCCAAGTTCTGTCTCAATGGTTTGTTTCCTATTGATGTAGCCCTAAGCAGAGACTGGCGCAAATCACTTACATGGAAAGGGTTTGCCAATCTTCCAAAAAACTAGGAGTTTCCTGAAATCTCAGCACACATTTTTTCACCCAATCTTGATGACACTTTCAGGTAATGATCAGTACCCCAATCCCATTTGGCTCACCAAATTTCGTTCTTCTAGGTTAAACCGTTCGTTGGCAGTAACAGTTTAAATTTTTAGGTTTCACTCTGTTTTCTCCTATATGGATACAGGTAGTTGGAAGTCTAAATCAAACACGGTTTGTGCTAGCTCTTTGAAACTTGGCACAATAAAGTACCTACAAGTTCTCTCTCTATGGTTTGTTTCCTATTGATGTAGCCCTAAGCAGAGACTGGCGCAAATCACTTTAATGGAAAGGGGTTGCCAATCTTCCAAAAAACTACGAGTTTCCTGAAATCTCAGCACACATTTTTTCACCCAATCTTGATGACACTTTCAAGTAATGATCAGTACCCCAATCCCACTTGGCTCACCAAATTTCGTTCTTCTAGGTTAAACCGTTCGTTGGCAGTAACAGTTTTAATTTTTAGGTTCCACTCTGTTTTCTCCTATATGGATACATGTAGTTGGAACTCTAAATCAAACACGGTTTGTGGTAGCTCTTTGAAACTTGACAGTATAAAGTAGCTCCAAGTTCTATCTCTATGGTTTGTTTCCTATTGATGTAGCCCTAAGCAGAGACTGGCGCAAATCACTTTCATGGAAAGGGGTTGCCAATCTTCCAAAAAACTACGAGTTTCCTGAAATCTCAGCACACATTTTTTCACCCAATCTTGATGACACTTTCAGGTAATGATCAGTACCCCAATCCCACTTGGCTCACCAAATTTCGTTCTTCTAGGTTAAACCATTCGTTGGCAGTAACAGTTTTAATTTTTAGGTTTCACTCTGTTTTCTCCTATATGGATACATGTAGTTGGAAGTCTAAATCAAACACGGTTTGTGCTAGCTCTTTGAAACTTGACACAATAAAGTAGCTCCAAGTTCTATCTCTATGGTTTGTTTCCTATTGATGTAGCCCTAAGCAGAGACTGGCGCAAATCACTTTCATGGAAAGGGGTTGCCAATCTTCCAAAAAACTACGAGTTTCCTGAAATCTCAGCACACATTTTTTCACCCAATCTTGATGACACTTTCAGGTAATGATCAGTACCCCAATCCCACTTGGCTCACCAAATTTCGTTCTTCTAGGTTAAACCGTTCGTTGGCAGTAACAGTTTTAATTTTTAGTTTTCACTGTGTTTTCTCCTATATGGATACATGTAGTTGGAACTCTAAATCAAACACGGTTTGTGCTAGCTCTTTGAAACTTGACACAATAAAGTAGCTCCATGTTCTATCTCTATGGTTTGTTTCCTATTGATGTAGCCCTAAGCAGAGACTGGCGCAAATCACTTTCATGGAAAGGGGTTGCCAAGCTTACAAAAAACTACGAGTTTCCTGAAATCTCAGCACACATTTTTTCAACCAATCTTGATGACACTTTCAGGTAATGATCAGTACCCCAATCCCACTTGGCTCACCAAATTTCGTTCTTCTAGGTTAAACCGTTCGTTGGCAGTAACAGTTTTAATTTTTAGGTTTCACTCTGTTTTCTCCCATATGGATACAGGTATTTGGAAGTCTAAATCAAACACGGTTTGTGCTAGCTCTTTGAAACTTGGCACAATAAAGTACCTACAAGTTCTCTCTCTATGCTTTGTTTCCTATTGATGTAGCCCTAAGCAGAGACTGGCGCAAATAACTTTCATTTAAAGGGGTTGCCAAGCTTCCAAAAAACTACGAGTTTCCTGAAATCTCAGCACACATTTTTTCACCCAATCTTGATGACACTTTCAAGTAATGATCAGTACCCCAATCCCACTTGGCTCACCAAATTTCGTTCTTCTAGGTTAAACCGTTCGTTGGCAGTAACAGTTTTAATTTTTAGGTTTCACTCTGTTTTCTCCTATATGGATACATGTAGTTGGAACTCTAAATCAAACACGGTTTGTGCTAGCTCTTTGAAACTTGACACAATAAAGTAGCTCCAAGTTCTATCTCTATGGTTTGTTTCCTATTGATGTAGCCCTAAGCAGAGACTGGCGCAAATCACTTTCATGGAAAGGGGTTGCCAATCTTCCAAAAAACTACGAGTTTCCTGAAATCTCAGCACACATTTTTTCACCCAATCTTGATGACACTTTCAGGTAATGATCAGTAACCCAATCCCACTTGGCTCACCAAATTTCTCTCTTCTAGGTTAAACCGTTCGTTGGCAGTAACAGTTTTAATTTTTAGTTTTTACTGTGTTTTCTCGTATATGGATACATGTAGTTGGAACTCTAAATCAAACACGGTTTGTGCTAGCTCTTTGAAACTTGACACAATAAAGTAGCTCCATGTTCTATCTCTATGGTTTGTTTCCTATTGATGTAGCCCTAAGCAGAGACTGGCGCAAATCACTTTCATGGAAAGGGGTTGCCAATCTTCCAAAAAACTACGAGTTTCCTGAAATCTCAACACACATTTTTTCACCCAATCTTGATGACACTTTCAGGTAATGATCAGTACCCCAATCCCACTTGGCTCACCAAATTTCGTTCTTCTAGGTTAAACCGTTCATTGGCAGTAACAGTTTTAATTTTTAGGTTTCACTCTGTTTTCTCCTATATGGATACATGTAGTTGGAAGTCTAAATCAAACACGGTTTGTGCTAGCTCTTTGAAACTTGACACAATAAAGTAGCTCCAAGTTCTATCTCTATGATTTGTTTCCTATTGATGTAGCCCTAAGCAAACACTGGTGCAAATCACTTTCATGGAAAGGGGTTGCCAATCTTCCAAAAAACTACGAGTTTCCTGAAATCTCAGCACACATTTTTTCACCCAATCTTGATGACACTTTCAGGTAATGATCAGTACCCCAATCCCACTTGGCTCACCAAATTTCGTTCTTCTATGTTGAACCGTTTGTTGGCAGTAACAGTTTTAATTTTTAGGTTTCACTCTGTTTTCTCCTATATGGATACATGTAGTTGGAAGTCTAAATCAAACACGGTTTGTGCTAGCTCTTTGAAACTTGATACAATAAAGTAGCTCCAAGTTCTATCTCTATGGTTTGTTTCCTATTGATGTAGCCCTAAGCAGAGACTGGCAAAAATCACTTTCATTTACAGGGGTTGCCAAGCCTTCAAAAAACTACGAGTTTCCTGAAATCTCAGCCCACATTTTTTCACCCAATCTTGATGACACTTTCAGGTAATGATCAGTACCCCAATCCCACTTGGCTCACCAAATTTCGTTCTTCTAGGTTAAACCGTTCGTTGGCAGTAACAGTTTTAATTTTTAGGTTTCACTCTGTTTTCTCCTATATGGATACATGTAGTTGGAAGTCTAATTCAAACACGGTTTGTGCTAGCTCTTTGAAACTTGACACAATAAAGTAGCTCCAAGTTCGATCTCTATGGTTTGTTTCCTATTGATGTAGCCCTAAGCAGAGACTGGCGCAAATCACTTTCATGGAAAGGGGTTGCCAATCTTCCAAAAAACTACGAGTTTCCTGAAATCTCAGCACACATTTTTTCACCCAATCTTGATGACACATTCAGGTAATGATCAGTACCCCAATCCCACTTGGCTCACCAAATTTCGTTCTTCTAGGTTAAACCGTTCATTGGCAGTAACAGTTTTAATTTTTAGGTTTCACTCTGTTTTCTCCTATATGGATACATGTAGTTGGAAGTCTAAATCAAACACGGTTTGTGCTAGCTCTTTGAAACTTGACACAATAAAGTAGCTCCAAGTTCTATCTCTATGGTTTGTTTCCTATTGATGTAGCCCTACGCAAACACTGGTGCAAATCACTTTCATGGAAAGGGGTTGCCAATCTTCCAAAAAACTACGAGTTTCCTGAAATCTCAGCACACATTTTTTCACCCAATCTTGATGACACTTTCAGGTAATGATCAGTACCCCAATCCCACTTGGCTCACCAAATTTCGTTCTTCTAGGTTGAACCGTTTGTTGGCAGTAACATTTTAATTTTTAGGTTTCACTCTGTTTTCTCCTATATGGATACATGTAGTTGGAAGCCTAATCAAACACGGTTTGTGCTAGCTCTTTGAAACTTGATACAATAAAGTAGCTCCAAGTTCTATCTCTATGGTTTGTTTCCTATTGATGTAGCCCTAAGCAGAGACTGGCAAAAATCACTTTCATTTACAGGGGTTGCCAAGCCTCCAAAAAACTACGAGTTTCCTGAAATCTCAGCACACATTTTTTCACCCAATCTTGATGACACTTTCAGGTAATGATCAGTACCCCAATCCCACTTGGCTCACCAAATTTCGTTCTTCTAGGTTAAACCGTTCGTTGGCAGTAACAGTTTTAATTTTTAGGTTTCACTCTGTTTTCTCCTATATGGATACATGTAGTTGGAAGTCTAATTCAAACACGGTTTGTGCTAGCTCTTTGAAACTTGACACAATAAAGTAGCTCCAAGTTCGATCTCTATGGTTTGTTTCCTATTGATGTAGCCCTAAGCAGAGACTGGCGCAAATCACTTTCATGGAAAGGGGTTGCCAATCTTCCAAAAAACTACGAGTTTCCTGAAATCTCAGCACACATTTTTTCACCCAATCTTGATGACACATTCAGGTAATGATCAGTACCCCAATCCCACTTGGCTCACCAAATTTCGTTCTTCTAGGTTAAACCGTTCATTGGCAGTAACAGTTTTAATTTTTAGGTTTCACTCTGTTTTCTCCTATATGGATACATGTAGTTGGAAGTCTAAATCAAAAACGGTTTGTGCTAGCTCTTTGAAACTTGACACAATAAAGTAGCTCCAAGTTCTATCTCTATGGTTTGTTTCCTATTGATGTAGCCCTAAGCAGAGACTGGCGCAAATCACTTTAATGGAAAGGGGTTGCCAATCTTCCAAAAAACTACGAGTTTCCTGAAATCTCAGCACACATTTTTTCACCCAATCTTGATGACACTTTCAAGTAATGATCAGTACCCCAATCCCACTTGGCTCACCAAATTTCGTTCTTCTAGGTTAAACTGTTCGTTGGCAGTAACAGTTTTAATTTTTGGGTTCCACTCTGTTTTCTCCTATATGGATACATGTAGTTGGAACTCTAAATCAAACACGGTTTGTGGTAGCTCTTTGAAACTTGACAGAATAAAGTAGCTAAAAGTTCTATCTCTATGGTTTGTTTCCTATTGATGTAGCCCTAAGCAGAGACTGGCGCTAATCACTTTCATGGAAAGGGGTTGCCAATCTTCCAAAAAACTACGAGTTTCCTGAAATCTCAGCACACATTTTTTCACCCAATCTTGATGACACTTTCAGGTAATGATCAGTACCCCAATCCCACTTGGCTCACCAAATTTCTCTCTTCTAGGTTAAACCGTTCGTTGGCAGTAACAGTTTTAATTTTTAGTTTTCACTGTGTTTTCTCCTATATGGATACATGTAGTTGGAACTCTAAATCAAACACGGTTTGTGCTAGCTCTTTGAAACTTGACACAATAAAGTAGCTCCATGTTCTATCTCTATGGTTTGTTTCCTATTGATGTAGCCCTAAGCAGAGACTGGCGCAAATCACTTTCATGGAAAGGGGTTGCCAATCTTCCAAAAAACTACGAGTTTCCTGAAATCTCAGCACACATTTTTTCACCCAATCTTGATGACACTTTCAGGTAATGATCAGTACCCCATTCCCACTTGGCTCACCAAATTTCGTTCTTCTAGGTTAAACCGTTCGTTGGCAGTAACAGTTTTAATTTTTAGGTTTCACTCTGTTTTCTCCTATATGGATACATGTAGTTGGAAGTCTAAATCAAACACGGTTTGTGCTAGCTCTTTGAAACTTGATACAATAAAGTAGCTCCAAGTTCTATCTCTATGGTTTGTTTCCTATTGATGTAGCCCTAAGCAGAGACTGGCAAATATCACTTTCATTTACAGGGGTTGCCAAGCCTCCAAAAAACTACGAGTTTCCTGAAATCTCAGCACACATTTTTTCACCAAATCTTGATGACACTTTCAGGTAATGATCAGTACCCCAATCCCACTTGGCTCACCAAATTTCGTTCTTCTAGGTTAAACCGTTCGTTGGCAGTAACAGTTTTAATTTTTAGGTTTCACTCTGTATTCTCCTATATGGATACATGTAGTTGGAAGTCTAATTCAAACACGGTTTGTGCTAGCTCTTTGAAACTTGACACAATAAAGTAGCTCCAAGTTCGATCTCTATGCTTTGTTTCCTATTGATGTAGCCCTAAGCAGAGACTGGCGCAAATCACTTTCATGGAAAGGGGTTGCCAATCTTCCAAAAAACTACGAGTTTCCTGAAATCTCAGCACACATTTTTCCCCCAATCTTGATGACACTTTCAGGTAATGATCAGTACCCCAATCCCACTTGGCTCACCAAATTTCTCTCTTCTAGGTTAAACTGTTCGTTGGCAGTAACAGTTTTAATTTTTAGTTTTCACTGTGTTTTCTCCTATATGGATACATGTAGTTGGAACTCTAAATCAAACACGGTTTGTGCTAGCTCTTTGAAACTTGACACAATAAAGTAGCTCCATGTTCTTTCTCTATGGTTTGTTTCCTATTGATGTAGCCCTAAGCAGAGACTGGTGCAAATCACTTTAATTTAAAAGGGTTGCCAAGCTTCCAAAAAACTACGAATTTCCTGAAATCTCAGCACACATTTTTTCACCCAATCTTGATGACACTTTCAGGTAATGATCAGTACCACAATCCCACTTGGCTCACCAAATTTCGTTCTTCTAGGTTAAACCGTTCGTTGGCAGTAACAGTTTTAATTTTTAGGTTTCACTCTGTTATCTCCTATATGGATACATTTAGTTGGAAGTCTAAATCAAACATGGTTTGTGCTAGCTCTTTGAAACTTGACACAATAAAGTAGCTCCAAGTTCTGTCTCAATGGTTTGTTTCCTATTGATGTAGCCCTAAGCAGAGACTTGCGCAAATCACTTTCATGGAAAGGGTTTGCCAATCTTCCAAAAAACTACGAGTTTCCTGAAATCTCAGCACACATTTTTTCACCCAATCTTGATGACACTTTCAGGTAATGATCAGTACCCCAATCCCATTTGGCTCACCAAATTTCGTTCTTCTAGGTTAAACCGTTCGTTGGCAGTAACAGTTTTAATTTTTAGGTTTCACTCTGTTTTCTCCTATATGGATACAGGTAGTTGGAAGTCTAAATCAAACACGGTTTGTGCTAGCTCTTTGAAACTTGACACAATAAAGTACCTCCAAGTTCTATCTCTATGGTTTGTTTCCTATTGATGTAGCCCTAAGCAGAGACTGGCGCAAATCACTTTCATGGAAAGGGGTTGCCAATCTTCCAAAAAACTACGAGTTTCCTGAAATCTCAGCACAAATTTTTTCACCCAATCTTGATGACACTTTCAGGTAATGATCAGTACCCCAATCCCACTTGGCTCACCAAATTTCTCTCTTCTAGGTTAAACCGTTCGTTGGCAGTAACAGTTTTAATTTTTAGTTTTCACTGTGTTTTCTCCTATATGGATACATGTAGTTGGAACTCTAAATCAAACACCGTTTGTGCTAGCTCTTTGAAACTTGACACAATAAAGTAGCTCCATGTTCTATCTCTATGGTTTGTTTCCTATTGATGTAGCCCTTAGCAGAGACTGGTGCAAATCACTTTCATTTAAAGGGGTTGCCAAGCTTCCAAAAAACTACGAGTTTCCTGAAATCTCAGCACACATTTTTTCACCCAATCTTGATGACACTTTCATGTAATGATCAGTACCCCATTCCCACTTGGCTCACCAAATTTCGTTCTTCTAGGTTAAACCGTTCGTTGGCAGTAACAGTTTTAATTTTTAGGTTTCACTCTGTTTTCTCCTATATGGATACATGTAGTTGGAAGTGTAAATCAAACACGGTTTGTGCTCGCTCTTTGAAACTTGACACAATAAAATAGCTCCAAGTTCTATGTCTATAGTTTGTTTCCTATTGATGTAGCCCTAAGCAGAGACTGGCGCAAATCACTTTCATGGAAAGGGGTTGCCAAGCTTACAAAAAACTACGAGTTTCCTGAATTCTCAGCACACATTTTTTCACCCAATCTTGATGACACTTTCAGGTAATTATCAGTACCCCAATCCCACTTGGCTCACCAAATTTCGTTCTTCTAGGTTAAACCGTTCGTTGGCAGTAACAGTTTTAATTTTTAGGTTTCACTGTGTTTTCTCCTATATGGATACATGTAGTTGGAAGTCTAAATCAAACACGGTTTGTGCTAGCTCTTTGAAACTTGACACAATAAAGTAGCTCCAAGTTCTATCTCTATGGTTTGTTTCCTATTGATGTAGCCCTAAGCAAAGACTGGTGCAAATCACTTTCATGGAAAGGGGTTGCCAATCTTCCAAAAAACTACGAGTTTCCTGAAATCTCAGCACTCATTTTTTCACCCAATCTTGATGACACTTTCAGGTAATGATCAGTACCCCAATCCCACTTGGCTCACCAAATTTCGTTCTTCTAGGTTAAACCGTTCGTTGGCAGTAACAGTTTTAATTTTTAGGTTTCACTCTGTTATCTCCTATATGGATACCTGTAGTTGGAACTCTAAATCAAACACGGTTTTTGGTTGCTCTTTGAAACTCGACACAATAAAGTAGCTCCAAGTTCGATCTCTATGGTTTGTTTCCTATTGATGTAGCCCTAAGCAGAGACTGGCACAAATCACTTTCATGGAAAGGGGTTGCCAATCTTCCAAAAAACTACGAGTTTCCTGAAATCTCAGCACACATTTTTTCACACAATCTTGATGACACTTTCAGGTAATGATCAGTACCCCAATCCCACTTGGCTCACCAAATTTCGTTCTTCTAGGTTAAACCGTTCGTTGGCAGTAACAGTTTTAATTTTTAGGTTTCACTCTGTTTTCTCCTATATGGATACATGTAGTTGGAAGTCTAAATCAAACACGGTTTGTGCTAGCTCTTTGAAACTTGACACAATAAAGTAGCTCCAAGTTCTCTCTCTATGGTTTGTTTCCTATTGATGTAGCCCTAAGCACAGACTGGCGCAAATCACTTTCATGGAAAGGTTTTGCCAATCTTCCAAAAAACTACGAGTTTCCTGAAATCTCAGCACACATTTTTTCACCCAATCTTGATGACACTTTCAGGTAATGATCAGTACCCCAATCCCACTTGGCTCACCAAATTTCTCTCTTCTAGGTTAAACCGTTCGTTGGCAGTAACAGTTTTAATTTTTAGTTTTCACTGTGTTTTCTCCTATTGGATACATGTAGTTGGAACTCTAAATCAAACACGGTTTGTGCTAGCTCTTTGAAACTTGACACAATAAAGTAGCTCCATGTTCTATCTCTATGGTTTGTTTCCTATTGATGTAGCCCTAAGCAGAGACTGGTGCAAATCACTTTCATTTAAAGGGGTTGCCAAGCTTCCAAAAAACTACGAGTTTCCTGAAATCTCAGCACACATTTTTTCACCCAATCTTGATGACACTTTCAGGTAATGATCAGTACCCCAATCCCACTTGGCTCACCAAATTTCGTTCTTCTAGGTTAAACCGTTCGTTGGCAGTAACAGTTTTAATTTTTAGGTTTCACTCTGTTATCTCCTATATGGATACATGTATTTGGAAGTCTAAATCAAACACGGTTTGTGCTAGCTCTTTGAAACTTGACACAATAAAATAGCTCCAAGTTCTATGTCTATGGTTTGTTTTCTATTGATGTAGCCCTAAGCAGAGACTGGCGCAAATCACTTTCATGGAAAGGGGTTGCCAAGCTTACAAAAAACTATGAGTTTCCTGAATTCTCAGCACACATTTTTTCACCCAATCTTGATGACACTTTCAGGTAATGATCAGTACCACAATCCCACTTGGCTCACCAAATTTCGTTCTTCTAGGTTAAACCGTTCGTTGGCAGTAACAGTTTTAATTTTTAGGTTTCACTCTGTTATCTCCTATATGGATACATGTAGTTGGAAGTCTAAATCAAACACGGTTTGTGCTAGCTCTTTGAAACTTGACACAATAAAATAGCTCCAAGTTCTATGTCTATGGTTTGTTTCCTATTGATGTAGCCCTAAGCAGAGACTGGCGCAAATCACTTTCATGGAAAGGGGTTGCCAAGCTTACAAAAAACTACGAGTTTCCTGAATTCTCAGCACACATTTTTTCACCCAATCTTGATGACACTTTCAGGTAATGATCAGTACCCCAATCCCACTTGGCTCACCAAATTTCTCTCTTCTAGGTTAAACCGTTCGTTGGCAGTAACAGTTTTAATTTTTAGGTTTCACTCTGTTTTCTCCTATATGGATACATGTAGTTGGAAGTCTAAATCAAACACGGTTTGTGCTAGCTCTTTGAAACTTGACACAATAAAATAGCTCCAAGTTCTATGTCTATAGTTTGTTTCCTATTGATGTAGCCCTAAGCAGAGACTGGCGCAAATCACTTTCATGGAAAGGGGTTGCCAAGCTTACAAAAAACTACGAGTTTCCTGATATCTCAGCACACATTTTTTCACCCAATCTTGATGACACTTTCAGGTAATGATCAGTACCCCAATCCCACTTGGCTCACCAAATTTCGTTCT
The DNA here is from genome assembly GCF_964194105.1 of Spermophilus citellus. NCBI lineage: Eukaryota > Metazoa > Chordata > Mammalia > Rodentia > Sciuridae > Spermophilus > Spermophilus citellus. The sequence goes on along the minus strand of NW_027673037.1, from coordinate 2,542,333 downwards.
TCTAGGTTAAACCGTACATTGGCAAAACAGTTTTAATTTTTAGGTTTCACTCTGTTTTCTCCTATATGGATACATGTAGTTGGAAGTCTAAATCAAACACGGTTTGTGCTAGCTCTTTGAAACTTGACACAATAATGCAGCTCCAAGTTCTATCTCTATGGTTTGTTTCCTATTGATGTAGCCCTAAGCAAACACTGGTGCAAATCACTTTCATGGAAAGGGGTTGCCAATCTTCCAAAAAACTACGAGTTTCCTGAAATCTCAGCACACATTTTTTCACCCAATCTTGATGACACTTTCAGGTAATGATCAGTACCCCAATCCCACTTGGCTCACCAAATTTCGTTCTTCTAGGTTAAACCGTTTGTTGGCAGTAACTGTTTTAATTTTTAGGTTTCACTCTGTTTTCTCCTATATGGATACATGTAGTTGGAAGTCTAAATCAAACACGGTTTGTGCTAGCTCTTTGAAACTTGATACAATAAAGTAGCTCCAAGTTCTATCTCTATGGTTTGTTACCTATTGATGTAGCCCTAAGCAGAGACTGGCACAAATCTCTTTCATTTACAGGGGTTGCCAAGCCTCCAAAAAACTACGAGTTTCCTGAAATCTCAGCACAAATTTTTTCACCCAATCTTGATGACACTTTCAGGTAATGATCAGTACCCCAATCCCACTTGGCTCACCAAATTTCTCTCTTCTAGGTTAAACCGTTCGTTGGCAGTAACAGTTTTAATTTTTAGGTTTCACTCTGTTATCTCCTATATGGATACATGTAGTTGGAAGTCTAAATCAAACATGGTTTGTGCTAGCTCTTTGAAACTTGACACAATAAAGTAGCTCCAAGTTCTGTCTCAATGGTTTGTTTCCTATTGATGTAGCCCTAAGAAGAGACTGGCGCAAATCACTTTCATGGAAAGGGTTTGCCAATCTTCAAAAAAACTACGAGTTTCCTGAAATCTCAGCACACATTTTTTCACCCAATCTTGATGACACTTTCAGTTAATGATCAGTACCCCAATCCCATTTGGCTCACCAAATTTCGTTCTTCTAGGTTAAACCGTTCTTTGGCAGTAACAGTTTTAATTTTTAGGTTTCACTCTGTTTTCTCCTATATGGATACAGGTAGTTGGAAGTCTAAATCAAACACGGTTTGTGCTAGCTCTTTGAAACTTGACACAATAAAGTAGCTCCAAGTTCTATCTCTATGGTTTGTTTCCTATTGATGTAGCCCTAAGCAGAGACTGGCGCAAATCACTTTCATGGAAAGGGGTTGCCAATCTTCCAAAAAACTACGAGTTTCCTGAAATCTCAGCACACATTTTTTCACCCAATCTTGATGACACTTTCAGGTAATGATCAGTACCCCAATCCCACTTGGCTCACCAAATTTCGTTCTTCTAGGTTAAACTTTTCGTTGGCAGTAACAGTTTTAATTTTTAGGTTTCACTCTGTTTTCTCCTATATGGATACATGTAGTTGGAACTCTAAATCAAACACAGTTAGTGGTTGCTCTTTGAAACTTGACACAATAAAGTAGCTCCAAGTTCTATCTCTATGGTTTGATTCCTATTGATGTAGCCCTAAGCAGAGACTGGCACAAATCACTTTCATGGAAAGGGGTTGCCAATCTTCCAAAAAACTACGAGTTTCCGGAAATCTCAGCACACATTTTTTCACCCAATCTTGATGACACTTTCAGGTAATGATCAGTACCCCAATCCCACTTGGCTCACCAAATTTCGTTCTTCTAGGTTAAACCGTTCGTTGGCAGTAACAGTTTTAATTTTTAGGTTTCACTCTGTTTTCTCCTATATGGATACATGTAGTTGGAAGTCTAAATCAAACACGGTTTTTGGTTGCTCTTTGAAACTTGACACAATAAAGTAGCTCCAAGTTCTATCTCTATGGTTTGTTTCCTATTGATGTAGCCCTAAGCACAGACTGGCGCAAATCACTTTCATGGAAAGGTTTTGCCAATCTTCCAAAAAAATACGAGTTTCCTGATATCTCAGCACACATTTTTTCACCCAATCTTGATGACACTTTCAGGTAATGATCAGTACCCCAATCCCACTTGGCTCACCAAATTTCTCTCTTCTAGGTTAAACCGTTCGTTGGCAGTAACAGTTTTAATTTTTAGTTTTCACTGTGTTTTCTCCTATATGGATACATGTAGTTGGAACTCTAAATCAAACACGGTTTGTGCTAGCTCTTTGAAACTTGACACAATAAAGTAGCTCCATGTTCTATCTCTATGGTTTGTTTCCTATTGATGTAGCCCTAAGCAGAGACTGGTGCAAATCACTTTCATTTAAAGGGGTTGCCAAGCTTCCAAAAAACTACGAGTTTCCTGAAATCTCAGCACACATTTTTTCACCCAATCTTGATGACACTTTCAGGTAATGATCAGTACCCCAATCCCACTTGGCTCACCAAATTTCGTTCTTCTAGGTTAAACCGTTCGTTGGCAGTAACAGTTTTAATTTTTAGGTTTCACTCTGTTATCTCCTATATGGATACATGTAGTTGGAAGTCTAAATCAAACACGGTTTGTGCTAGCTCTTTGAAACTTGACACAATAAAATAGCTCCAAGTTCTATGTCTATGGTTTGTTTCCTATTGATGTAGCCCTAAGCAGAGAGTGGCGCAAATCACTTTAATGGAAAGGGGTTGCCAAGCTTACAAAAAACTACGAGTTTCCTGAATTCTCAGCACACATTTTTTCACCCAATCTTGATGACACTTTCAGGTAATGATCAGTACCCCAATCCCACTTGGCTCACCAAATTTCGTTCTTCTAGGTTAAACCGTTCGTTGGCAGTAACAGTTTTAATTTTTAGGTTTCACTCTGTTTTCTCCTATATGGATACATGTAGTTGGAACTCTAAATCAAACACAGTTAGTGGTTGCTCTTTGAAACTTGACACAATAAAGTAGCTCCAAGTTCTATCTCTATGGTTTGTTTCCTATTGATGTAGCCCTAAGCAGAGACTGGCACAAATCACTTTCATGGAAAGGGGTTGCCAATCTTCCAAAAAACTACGAGTTTCCTGAAATCTCAGCACACATTTTTTCACCCAATCTTGATGACACTTTCAGGTAATGATCAGTACCCCAATCCCACTTGGCTCACCAAATTTCGTTCTTCTAGGTTAAACCGTTCGTTGGCAGTAACAGTTTTAATTTTTAGGTTTCACTCTGTTTTCTCCTATATGGATACATGTAGTTGGAAGTCTAAATCAAACACGGTTTGTGCTAGCTCTTTGAAACTTGACACAATAAAGTAGCTCCAAGTTCTATCTCTATGGTTTGTTTCCTATTGATGTAGCCCTAAGCACAGACTGGCGCAAATCACTTTCATGGAAAGGTTTTGCCAATCTTCCAAAAAACTACGAGTTTCCTGAAATCTCAGCACACATTTTTTCACCCAATCTTGATGACACTTTCAGGTAATGATCAGTAACCCAATCCCACTTGGCTCACCAAATTTCGTTCTTCTAGGTTAAACCGTTCGTTGGCAGTAACAGTTTTAATTTTTAGTTTTCACTGTGTTTTCTCCTATATGGATACATGTAGTTGGAACTCTAAATCAAACACGGTTTGTGCTAGCTCTTTGAAACTTGACACAATAAAGTAGCTCCATGTTCTATCTCTATGGTTTGTTTCCTATTGATGTAGCCCTAAGCAGAGACTGGCGCAAATCACTTTCATGGAAAGGGGTTGCCAAGCTTACAAAAAACTACGAGTTTCCTGAATTCTCAGCACACATTTTTTCACCCAATCTTGATGACACTTTCAGGTAATGATCAGTACCCCAATCCCACTTGGCTCACCAAATTTCGTTCTTCTAGGTTAAACCGTTCGTTGGCAGTAACAGTTTTAATTTTTAGGTTTCACTCTGTTTTCTCCTATATTGATACATGTAGTTGGAACTCTAAATCAAACACGGTTTTTGGTTGCTCTTTGTAACTTGACACAATAAAGTAGCTCCAAGTTCTATCTCTATGGTTTGTTTCCTATTGATGTAGCCCTAAGCAGAGACTGGCACAAATCACTTTCATGGAAAGGGGTTGCCAATCTTCCAAAAAACTACGAGTTTCCTCAAATCTCAGCACACATTTTTTCACCCAATCTTGATGACACTGTCAGGTAATGATCAGTACACAAATAACAGTTGGCTCACCAAATTTCGTTCTTCTAGGTTAAACCGTTCGTTGGCAGTAACAGTTTTAATTTTTAGGTTTCACTGTGTTTTCTCCTATATGGATACATGTAGTTGGAAGTCTAAATCAAACACGGTTTGTGCTAGCTCTTTGAAACTTGACACAATAAAGTAGCTCCAAGTTCTATCTCTATGGTTTGTTTCCTATTGATGTAGCCTTAAGCACAGACTGGCGCAAATCACTTTCATGGAAAGGTTTTGCCAATCTTCCAAAAAACTACGAGTTTCCTGAAATCTCAGCACACATTTTTTCACCCAATCTTGATGACACTTTCAGGTAATGATCAGTAACCCAATCCCACTTGGCTCACCAAATTTCTCTCTTCTAGGTTAAACCGTTCGTTGGCAGTAACAGTTTTAATTTTTAGTTTTCACTGTGTTTTCTCCTATATGGATACATGTAGTTGGAACTCTAAATCAAACACGGTTTGTGCTAGCTCTTTGAAACTTGACACAATAAAGTAGCTCCATGTTCTATCTCTATGGTTTGTTTCCTATTGATGTAGCCCTAAGCAGAGACTGGCGCAAATCACTTTCATGGAAAGGGGTTGCCAATCTTCCAAAAAACTACGAGTTTCCTGAAATCTCAGCACACATTTTTTCACCCAATCTTGATGACACTTTCAGGTAATGATCAGTACCCCAATCCCACTTGGCTCACCAAATTTCGTTCTTCTAGGTTAAACCGTTCGTTGGCAGTAACAGTTTTAATTTTTAGGTTTCACTCTGTTTTCTCCTATATGGATACATGTAGTTGGAACTCTAAATCAAACACAGTTAGTGGTTGCTCTTTGAAACTTGACACAATAAAGTAGCTCCAAGTTCTATCTCTATGGTTTGTTTCCTATTGATGTAGCCCTAAGCAGAGACTGGCACAAATCACTTTCATGGAAAGGGGTTGCCAATCTTCCAAAAAACTACGAGTTTCCTGAAATCGCCGCACACATTTTTTCACCCAATCTTGATGACACTTTCAGGTAATGATCAGTACCCCAATCCCACTTGGCTCACCAAATTTCGTTCTTCTAGGTTAAACCGTTCGTTGGCAGTAACAGTTTTAATTTTTAGGTTTCACTCTGTTTTCTCCTATATGGATACATGTAGTTGGAAGTCTAAATCAAACACGGTTTGTGCTAGCTCTTTGAAACTTGACACAATAAAGTAGCTCCAAGTTCTATCTCTATGGTTTGTTTCCTATTGATGTAGCCCTAAGCACAGACTGGCGCAAATCACTTTCATGGAAAGGTTTTGCCAATCTTCCAAAAAACTACGAGTTTCCTGAAATCTCAGCACACATTTTTTCACCCAATCTTGATGACACTTTCAGGTAATGATCAGTACCCCAATCCCACTTGGCTCACCAAATTTCTCTCTTCTAGGTTAAACCGTTCGTTGGCAGTAACAGTTTTAATTTTTAGTTTTCACTGTGTTTTCTCCTATATGGATACATGTAGTTGGAACTCTAAATCAAACACGGTTTGTGCTAGCTCTTTGAAACTTGACACAATAAAGAAGCTCCATGTTCTATCTCTATGGTTTGTTTCCTATTGATGTAGCCCTAAGCAGAGACTGGCGCAAATCACTTTCATGGAAAGGGGTTGCCAAGTTTACAAAAAACTACGAGTTTCCTGAATTCTCAGCACACATTTTTTCACCCAATCTTGATGACACTTTCAGGTAATGATCAGTACCCCAATCCCACTTGGCTCACCAAATTTCGTTCTTCTAGGTTAAACCGTTCGTTGGCAGTAACAGTTTTAATTTTTAGGTTTCACTCTGTTTTCTCCTATATGGATACATGTAGTTGGAACTCTAAATCAAACACGGTTTTTGGTTGCTCTTTGAAACTTGACACAATAAAGTAGCTCCAAGTTCTATCTCTATGGTTTGTTTCCTATTGATGTAGCCCTAAGCAGAGACTGGCACAAATCACTTTCATGGAAAGGGGTTGCCAATCTTCCAAAAAACTACGAGTTTCCTGAAATCTCAGCACACATTTTTTCACCCAATCTTGATGACACTGTCAGGTAATGATCAGTACACAAATAACAGTTGGCTCACCAAATTTCGTTCTTCTAGGTTAAACCGTTCGTTGGCAGTAACAGTTTTAATTTTTAGGTTTCACTGTGTTTTCTCCTATATGGATACATGTAGTTGGAAGTCTAAATCAAACACGGTTTGTGCTAGCTCTATGAAACTTGACACAATAAAGTAGCTCCAAGTTCTATCTCTATGGTTTGTTTCCTATTGATGTAGCCCTAAGCAAAGACTGGTGCAAATCACTTTCATGGAAAGGGGTTGCCAAGCTTACAAAAAACTACGAGTTTCCTGAATTCTCAGCACACATTTTTTCACCCAATCTTGATGACACTTTCAGGTAATGATCAGTACCCCAATCCCACTTGGCTCACCAAATTTCGTTCTTCTAGGTTAAACCGTTCGTTGGCAGTAACAGTTTTAATTTTTAGGTTTCACTCTGTTTTCTCCTATATGGATACATGTAGTTGGAAGTCTAAATCAAACACGGTTTGTGCTAGCTCTTTGAAACTTGACACAATAAAGTAGCTCCAAGTTCGATCTCTATGGTTTGTTTCCTATTGATGTAGACCTAAGCAGAGACTGGCGCAAATCACTTTCATGGAAAGGGGTTGCCAATCTTCCAAAAAACTACGAGTTTCCTGAAATCTCAGCACACATTTTATCACCCAATCTTGATGACACTTTCAGGTAATGATCAGTACCCCAATCCCACTTGGCTCACCAAATTTCTCTCTTCTAGGTTAAACCGTTCGTTGGCAGTAACAGTTTTAATTTTTAGTTTTCACTGTGTTTTCTCCTATATGGATACATGTAGTTGGAAGTCTAAATCAAACACGGTTTGTGCTAGCTCTTTGAAACTTGACACAATAAAGTAGCTCCAAGTTCTATCTCTATGGTTTGTTTCCTATTGATGTAGCCCTAAGCACAGACTGGCGCAAATCACTTTCATGGAAAGTTTTTGCCAATCTTCCAAAAAACTACGAGTTTCCTGAAATCTCAGCACACATTTTTTCACCCAATCTTGATGACTCTTTCAGGTAATGATCAGTACCCCAATCCCACTTGGCTCACCAAATTTCTCTCTTCTAGGTTAAACCGTTCGTTGCAGTAACAGTTTAATTTTTAGTTTTCACTGTGTTTTCTCCTATATGGATACATGTATTTGGAACTCTAAATCAAACACGGTTTGTGCTAGCTCTTTGAAACTTGACACAATAAAGTAGCTCCATGTTCTATCTCTATGGTTTGTTTCCTATTGATGTAGCCCTAAGCAGAGACTGGTGCAAATCGCTTTAATTTAAAGGGGTTGTCAAGCTTCCAAAAAACTACGAATTTCCTGAAATCTCAGCACACATTTTTTCACCCAATCTTGATGACACTTTCAGGTAATGATCAGTACCTTAATCCCACTTGGCTCACCAAATTTCGTTCTTCTAGGTTAAACCGTTCGTTGGCAGTAACAGTTTTAATTTTTAGGTTTCACTCTGTTATCTCCTATATGGATACATGTAGTTGGAAGTCTAAATCAAACACGGTTTGTGCTAGCTCTTTGAAACTTGACACAATAAAATAGCTCCAAGTTCTATGTCTATGGTTTGTTTCCTATTGATGTAGCCCTAAGCAGAGACTGGCGCAAATCACTTTCATGGAAAGGGGTTGCCATGCTTACAAAAAACTACGAGTTTCCTGAATTCTCAGCACACATTTTTTCACCCAATCTTGATGACACTTTCAGGTAATGATCAGTACCCCAATCCCACTTGGCTCACCAAATTTCGTTCTTCTAGGTTAAACCGTTCGTTGGCAGTAACAGTTTTAATTTTTAGGTTTCACTCTGTTTTCTCCTATATGGATACATGTAGTTGGAACTCTAAATCAAACACAGTTAGTGGTTGCTCTTTGAAACTTGACACAATAAAGTAGCTCCAAGTTCTATCTCTATGGTTTGTTTCCTATTGATGTAGCCCTAAGCAGAGACTGGCACAAATCACTTTCATGGAAAGGGGTTGCCAATCTTCCAAAAAACTACGAGTTTCCTGAAATCTCAGCACACATTTTTTCACCCAATCTTGATGACACTTTCAGGTAATGATCAGTACCCCAATCCCACTTGGCTCACCAAATTTCGTTCTTCTAGGTTAAACCGTTCGTTGGCAGTAACAGTTTTAATTTTTAGGTTTCACTCTGTTTTCTCCTATATGGATACATGTAGTTGGAAGTCTAAATCAAACACGGTTTGTGCTAGCTCTTTGAAACTTGACACAATAAAGTAGCTCCAAGTTCTATCTCTATGGTTTGTTTCCTATTGATGTAGTTCTAAGCACAGACTGGCGCAAATCACTTTCATGGAAAGGTTTTGCCAATCTTCCAAAAAACTACGAGTTTCCTGAAATCTCAGCACACATTTTTTCACCCAATCTTGATGACACTTTCAGGTAATGATCAGTAACCCAATCCCACTTGGCTCACCAAATTTCTCTCTTCTAGGTTAAACCGTTCGTTGGCAGTAACAGTTTTAATTTTTAGTTTTCACTGTGTTTTCTCGTATATGGATACATGTAGTTGGAACTCTAAATCAAACACGGTTTGTGCTAGCTCTTTGAAACTTGACACAATAAAGTAGCTCCATGTTCTATCTCTATGGTTTGTTTCCTATTGATGTAGCCCTAAGCAGAGACTGGCGCAAATCACTTTCATGGAAAGGGGTTGCCAATCTTCCAAAAAACTACGAGTTTCCTGAAATCTCAGCACACATTTTTTCACCCAATCTTGATGACACTGTCAGGTAATGATCAGTACACAAATAACAGTTGGCTCACCAAATTTCGTTCTTCTAGGTTAAACCGTTCGTTGGCAGTAACAGTTTTAATTTTTAGGTTTCACTGTGTTTTCTCCTATATGGATACATGTAGTTGGAAGTCTAAATCAAACACGGTTTGTGCTAGCTCTTTGAAACTTGACACAATAAAGTAGCTCCAAGTTCTATCTCTATGGTTTGTTTCCTATTGATGTAGCCCTAAGCAAAGACTGGTGCAAATCACTTTCATGGAAAGGGGTTGCCAAGCTTACAAAAAACTACGAGTTTCCTGAATTCTCAGCACACATTTTTTCACCCAATCTTGATGACACTTTCAGGTAATGATCAGTACCCCAATCCCACTTGGCTCACCAAATTTCGTTCTTCTAGGTTAAACCGTTCGTTGGCAGTAACAGTTTTAATTTTTAGGTTTCACTCTGTTTTCTCCTATATGGATACATGTAGTTGGAAGTCTAAATCAAACACGGTTTGTGCTAGCTCTTTGAAACTTGACACAATAAAGTAGCTCCAAGTTCGATCTCTATGGTTTGTTTCCTATTGATGTAGACCTAAGCAGAGACTGGCGCAAATCACTTTCATGGAAAGGGGTTGCCAATCTTCCAAAAAACTACGAGTTTCCTGAAATCTCAGCACACATTTTATCACCCAATCTTGATGACACTTTCAGGTAATGATCAGTACCCCAATCCCACTTGGCTCACCAAATTTCTCTCTTCTAGGTTAAACCGTTCGTTGGCAGTAACAGTTTTAATTTTTAGTTTTCACTGTGTTTTCTCCTATATGGATACATGTAGTTGGAAGTCTAAATCAAACACGGTTTGTGCTAGCTCTTTGAAACTTGACACAATAAAGTAGCTCCAAGTTCTATCTCTATGGTTTGTTTCCTATTGATGTAGCCCTAAGCACAGACTGGCGCAAATCACTTTCATGGAAAGGTTTTGCCAATCTTCCAAAAAACTACGAGTTTCCTGAAATCTCAGCACACATTTTTTCACCCAATCTTGATGACTCTTTCAGGTAATGATCAGTACCCCAATCCCACTTGGCTCACCAAATTTCTCTCTTCTAGGTTAAACCGTTCGTTGCAGTAACAGTTTTAATTTTTAGTTTTCACTGTGTTTTCTCCTATATGGATACATGTAGTTGGAACTCTAAATCAAACACGGTTTGTGCTAGCTCTTTGAAACTTGACACAATAAAGTAGCTCCATGTTCTATCTCTATGGTTTGTTTCCTATTGATGTAGCCCTCAGCAGAGACTGGTGCAAATCGCTTTAATTTAAAGGGGTTGCCAAGCTTCCAAAAAACTACGAATTTCCTGAAATCTCAGCACACATTTTTTCACCCAATCTTGATGACACTTTCAGGTAATGATCAGTACCCCAATCCCACTTGGCTCACCAAGTTTCGTTCTTCTAGGTTAAACCGTTCGTTGGCAGTAACAGTTTTAATTTTTAGGTTTCACTCTGTTATCTCCTATATGGATACATGTAGTTGGAAGTCTAAATCAAACACGGTTTGTGCTAGCTCTTTGAAACATGACACAATAAAATAGCACCAAGTTCTATGTCTATGGTTTGTTTCCTATTGATGTAGCCCTAAGCAGAGACTGGCGCAAATCACTTTCATGGAAAGGGGTTGCCAAGCTTACAAAAAACTACGAGTTTCCTGAATTCTCAGCACACATTTTTTCACCCAATCTTGATGACACTTTCAGGTAATGATCAGTACCCCAATCCCACTTGGCTCACCAAATTTCGTTCTTCTAGGTTAAACCGTTCGTTGGCAGTAACAGTTTTAATTTTTAGGTTTCACTGTGTTTTCTCCTATATGGATACATGTAGTTGGAAGTCTAAATCAAACACGGTTTGTGCTAGCTCTTTGAAACTTGACACAATAAAGTAGCTCCAAGTTGTATCTCTATGGTTTGTTTCCTATTGATGTAGCCCTAAGCAAAGACTGGTGCAAATCACTTTCATGGAAAGGGGTTGCCAATCTTCCAAAAAAACTACGAGTTTCCTGAAATCTCAGCACACATTTTTTCACCCAATCTTGATGACACTTTCAGGTAATGATCAGTACCCCAATCCCACTTGGCTCACCAAATTTCGTTCTTCTAGGTTAAACCGTTCGTTGGCAGTAACAGTTTTAATTTTTAGGTTTCACTCTGTTTTCTCCTATATGGATACATGTAGTTGGAACTCTAAATCAAACACAGTTAGTGGTTGCTCTTTGAAACTTGACACAATAAAGTAGCTCCAAGTTCTATCTCTATGGTTTGTTTCCTATTGATGTAGCCCTAAGCAGAGACTGGCACAAATCACTTTCATGGAAAGGGGTTGCCAATCTTCCAAAAAACTACGAGTTTCCTGAAATCTCAGCACACATTTTTTCACCCAATCTTGATGACACTTTCAGGTAATGATCAGTACCCCAATCCCACTTGGCTCACCAAATTTCGTTCTTCTAGGTTAAACCGTTCGTTGGCAGTAACAGTTTTAATTTTTAGGTTTCACTCTGTTTTCTCCTATATGGATACATGTAGTTGGAAGTCTAAATCAAACACGGTTTGTGCTAGCTCTTTGAAACTTGACACAATAAAGTAGCTCCAAGTTCTATCTCTATGGTTTGTTTCCTATTGATGTAGCCCTAAGCACAGACTGGCGCAAATCACTTTCATGGAAAGGTTTTGCCAATCTTCCAAAAAACTACGAGTTTCCTGAAATCTCAGCACACATTTTTTCACCCAATCTTGATGACACTTTCAGGTAATGATCAGTAACCCAATCCCACTTGGCTCACCAAATTTCTCTCTTCTAGGTTAAACCGTTCGTTGGCAGTAACAGTTTTAATTTTTAGTTTTCACTGTGTTTTCTCCTATATGGATACATGTAGTTGGAACTCTAAATCAAACACGGTTTGTGCTAGCTCTTTGAAACTTGACACAATAAAGTAGCTCCATGTTCTATCTCTATGGTTTGTTTCCTATTGATGTAGCCCTAAGCAGAGACTGGCGCAAATCACTTTCATGGAAAGGGGTTGCCAATCTTCCAAAAAACTACGAGTTTCCTGAAATCTCAGCACACATTTTTTCACCCAATCTTGATGACACTGTCAGGTAATGATCAGTACACAAATAACAGTTGGCTCACCAAATTTCGTTCTTCTAGGTTAAACCGTTCGTTGGCAGTAACAGTTTTAATTTTTAGGTTTCACTGTGTTTTCTCCTATATGGATACATGTAGTTGGAAGTCTAAATCAAACACGGTTTGTGCTAGCTCTTTGAAACTTGACACAATAAAGTAGCTCCAAGTTCTATCTCTATGGTTTGTTTCCTATTGATGTAGCCCTAAGCAAAGACTGGTGCAAATCACTTTCATGGAAAGGGGTTGCCAAGCTTACAAAAAACTACGAGTTTCCTGAATTCTCAGCACACATTTTTTCACCCAATCTTGATGACACTTTCAGGTAATGATCAGTACCCCAATCCCACTTGGCTCACCAAATTTCGTTCTTCTAGGTTAATCCGTTCGTTGGCAGTAACAGTTTTAATTTTTAGGTTTCACTCTGTTTTCTCCTATATGGATACATGTAGTTGGAAGTCTAAATCAAACACGGTTTGTGCTAGCTCTTTGAAACTTGACACAATAAAGTAGCTCCAAGTTCGATCTCTATGGTTTGTTTCCTATTGATGTAGACCTAAGCAGAGACTGGCGCAAATCACTTTCATGGAAAGGGGTTGCCAATCTTCCAAAAAACTACGAGTTTCCTGAAATCTCAGCACACATTTTTTCACCCAATCTTGATGACACTTTCAGGTAATGATCAGTACCCCAATCCCACTTGGCTCACCAAATTTCTCTCTTCTAGGTTAAACCGTTCGTTGGCAGTAACAGTTTTAATTTTTAGTTTTCACTGTGTTTTCTCCTATATGGATACATGTAGTTGGAAGTCTAAATCAAACACGGTTTGTGCTAGCTCTTTGAAACTTGACACAATAAAGTAGCTCCAAGTTCTATCTCTATGGTTTGTTTCCTATTGATGTAGCCCTAAGCACAGACTGGCGCAAATCACTTTCATGGAAAGGTTTTGCCAATCTTCCAAAAAACTACGAGTTTCCTGAAATCTCAGCACACATTTTTTCACCCAATCTTGATGACTCTTTCAGGTAATGATCAGTACCCCAATCCCACTTGGCTCACCAAATTTCTCTCTTCTAGGTTAAACCGTTCGTTGCAGTAACAGTTTTAATTTTTAGTTTTCACTGTGTTTTCTCCTATATGGATACATGTAGTTGGAACTCTAAATCAAACACGGTTTGTGCTAGCTCTTTGAAACTTGACACAATAAAGTAGCTCCATGTTCTATCTCTATGGTTTGTTTCCTATTGATGTAGCCCTCAGCAGAGACTGGTGCAAATCGCTTTAATTTAAAGGGGTTGCCAAGCTTCCAAAAAACTACGAATTTCCTGAAATCTCAGCACACATTTTTTCACCCAATCTTGATGACACTTTCAGGTAATGATCAGTACCCCAATCCCACTTGGCTCACCAAGTTTCGTTCTTCTAGGTTAAACCGTTCGTTGGCAGTAACAGTTTTAATTTTTAGGTTTCACTCTGTTATCTCCTATATGGATACATGTAGTTGGAAGTCTAAATCAAACACGGTTTGTGCTAGCTCTTTGAAACATGACACAATAAAATAGCACCAAGTTCTATGTCTATGGTTTGTTTCCTATTGATGTAGCCCTAAGCAGAGACTGGCGCAAATCACTTTCATGGAAAGGGGTTGCCAAGCTTACAAAAAACTACGAGTTTCCTGAATTCTCAGCACACATTTTTTCACCCAATCTTGATGACACTTTCAGGTAATGATCAGTACCCCAATCCCACTTGGCTCACCAAATTTCGTTCTTCTAGGTTAAACCGTTCGTTGGCAGTAACAGTTTTAATTTTTAGGTTTCACTGTGTTTTCTCCTATATGGATACATGTAGTTGGAAGTCTAAATCAAACACGGTTTGTGCTAGCTCTTTGAAACTTGACACAATAAAGTAGCTCCAAGTTGTATCTCTATGGTTTGTTTCCTATTGATGTAGCCCTAAGCAAAGACTGGTGCAAATCACTTTCATGGAAAGGGGTTGCCAATCTTCCAAAAAAACTACGAGTTTCCTGAAATCTCAGCACACATTTTTTCACCCAATCTTGATGACACTTTCAGGTAATGATCAGTACCCCAATCCCACTTGGCTCACCAAATTTCGTTCTTCTAGGTTAAACCGTTCGTTGGCAGTAACAGTTTTAATTTTTAGGTTTCACTCTGTTTTCTCCTATATGGATACATGTAGTTGGAAGTCTAAATCAAACACGGTTTGTGCTAGCTCTTTGAAACTTGATACAATAAAGTAGCTCCAAGTTCTATCTCTATGGTTTGTTTCCTATTGATGTAGCCCTAAGCAGAGACTGGCACAAATCACTTTCATTTACAGGGGTTGCCAGGCCTCCAAAAAACTACGAGTTTCCTGAAATCTCAGCACATATTTTTTCACCCAATCTTTATGACACTTTCAGGTAATGATCAGTACCACAATCCCACTTGGCTCACCAAATTTCGTTCTTCTAGGTTAAACCGTTCTTTGGCAGTAACAATTTTAATTTTTAGGTTTCTCTCTGTTATCTCCTATATGGATACATGTAGTTGGAAGTCTAAATCAAACACGGTTTGTGCTAGCTCTTTGAAACTTGACACAATAAAGTAGCTCCAAGTTCTATCTCAATGGTTTGTTTCCTATTGATGTAGCCCTAAGCAGAGACTGGCGCAAATCACTTTCATGGAAAGGGTTTGCCAATCTTCCAAAAAACTACGAGTTTCCTGAAATCTCAGCACACATTTTTTCACCCAATCTTGATGACACTTTCAGGTAATGATCAGTACCCCAATCGCACTTGGCTCACCAAATTTCGTTCTTCTAGGTTAAACCGTTCGTTGGCAGTAACAGTTTTAATTTTTAGGTTTCGCTGTGTTTTCTCCTATATGGATACATGTAGTTGGAAGTCTAAATCGAACACGGTTTGTGCTAGCTCTTTGAAACTTGACACAATAAAGTAGCTCCAAGTTCGATCTCTATGGTTTGTTTCCTATTGATGTAGCCCTAAGCAGAGACTGGCGCAAATCACTTTCATGGAAAGGGGTTGCCAATCTTCCAAAAAACTACGAGTTTCCTGAAATCTCAGCACACATTTTTTCACCCAATCTTGATGACACTTTCAGGTAATGATCAGTACCCCAATCCCACTTGGCTCACCAAATTTCTCTCTTCTAGGTTAAACCGTTCGTTGGCAGTAACAGTTTTAATTTTTAGTTTTCACTGTGTTTTCTCCTATATGGATACATGTAGTTGGAACTCTAAATCAAACACGGTTTGTGCTAGCTCTTTGAAACTTGACAGGATAAAGTAGCTCCATGTTCTATCTCTATGGTTTGTTTCCTATTGATGTAGCCCTAAGCAGAGACTGGTGCAAATCACTTTCATTTAAAGGGGTTGCCAAGCTTCCAAAAAACTACGAATTTCCTGAAATCTCAGCACATATTTTTTCACCCAATCTTGATGACACTTTCAGGTAATGATCAGTACCCCAATCCCACTTGGCTCACCAAATTTCGTTCTTCTAGGTTAAACCGTTCGTTGGCAGTAACAGTTTTAATTCTTAGGTTTCACTCTGTTATCTCCTATATGGATACATGTAGTTGGAAGTCTAAATCAAACACGGTTTGTGCTAGCTCTTTGAAACTTGACACAATAAAGTAGCTCCAAGTTCGATCTCTATGGTTTGTTTCCTATTGATGTAGCCCTAAGCAGAAACTGGTGCAAATCACTTTCATGGAAAGGGGTTGCCAATCTTCCAAAAAACTACGAGTTTCCTGAAATCTCAGCACACATTTTTTCACCCAATCTTGATGACACTTTCAGGTAATGATCAGTACAACAAATCCCACTTGGCTCACCAAATTTCGTTCTTCTAGGTTAAACCGTTCGTTGGCAGTAACAGTTTTAATTTTTAGGTTTCACTCTGTTTTCTCCTATATGGATACATGTAGTTGGAAGTCTAAATCAAACACGGTTTGTGCTAGCTCTTGGAAACTTGATACAATAAAGTAGCTCCAAGTTCTATCTCTATGGTTTGTTTCCTATTGATGTAGCCCTAAGCAGAGACTGGCGCAAATCACTTTCATGGAAAGGGGTTGCCAATCTTCCAAAAAACTACGAGTTTCCTGAAATCTCAGCACACATTTTTTCACCCAATCTTGATGACACTTTCAGGTAATGATCAGTACCACAATCCCACTTGGCTCACCAAATTTCGTTCTTCTAGGTTAAACCGTTCGTTGGCAGTAACAGTTTTAATTTTTAGGTTTCACTCTGTTTTCTCCTATATGGATACATGTAGTTGGAAGTCTAAATCAAACACGGTTTGTGCTAGCTCTTTGAAACTTGACACAATAAAGTAGCTCCAAGTTCGATCTCTATGGTTTGTTTCCTATTGATATAGCCATAAGCAGAGACTGGCGCAAATCACTTTCATGGAAAGGGGTTGCCAATCTTCCAAAAAACTACGAGTTTCCTGAAATCTCAGCACACATTTTTTCACCCAATCTTGATGACACTTTCAGGTAATGATCAGTACCCCAATCCCACTTGGCTCACCAAATTTCTCTCTTCTAGGTTAAACCGTTCGTTGCAGTAACAGTTTTAATTTTTAGTTTTCACTGTGTTTTCTCCTATATGGATACATGTAGTTGGAACTCTAAATCAAACACGGTTTGTGCTAGCTCTTTGAAACTTGACACAATAAAGTAGCTCCATGTTCTATCTCTATGGTTTGTTTCCTATTGATGTAGCCCTAAGCAGAGACTGGCGCAAATCACTTTCATGGAAAGGGGTTGCCAAGCTTACAATAAACTACGAGTTTCCTGAATTCTCAGCACACATTTTTTCACCCAATCTTGATGACACTTTCAGGTAATGATCAGTACCCCAATCCCACTTGGCTCACCAAATTTCGTTCTTCTAGGTTAAACCGTTCGTTGGCAGTAACAGTTTTAATTTTTAGGTTTCACTCTGTTTTCTCCTATATGGATACATGTAGTTGGAAGTCTAAATCAAACACGGTTTGTCCTAGCTCTTTGAAACTTGATACAATAAAGTAGCTCCAAGTTCTATCTCTATGCTTTGTTTCCTATTGATGTAGCCCTAAGCAGAGACTGGCACAAATCACTTTCATTTACAGGGGTTGCCAAGCCTCCAAAAAACTACGAGTTTCCTGAAATCTCAGCACACATTTTTTCACCCAATATTGATGACACTTTCAGGTAATGATCAGTACCACAATCCCACTTGGCTCACCAAATTTCGTTCTTCTAGGTTAAACCGTTCTTTGGCAGTAACAGTTTTAATTTTTAGGTTTCACTCTGTTATCTCCTATATGGATACATGTAGTTGGAAGTCTAAATCAAACACGGTTTGTGCTAGCTCTTTGAAACTTGACACAATAAAGTAGCTCCAAGTTCTATCTCAATGGTTTGTTTCCTATTGATGTAGCCCTAAGCAGAGACTGGCGCAAATCACTTTCATGGAAAGGGTTTGCCAATCTTCCAAAAAACTACGAGTTTCCTGAAATCTCAGCACACATTTTTTCACCCAATCTTGATGACACTTTCAGGTAATGATCAGTACCACAATCCCACTTGGCTCACCAAATTTCGTTCTTCTAGGTTAAACCGTTTGTTGGCAGTAACAGTTTTAATTTTTAGGTTTCACTCTGTTTTCTCCTATATGGATACATGTAGTTGGAAGTCTAAATCAAACACGGTTTGTGCTAGCTCTTTGAAACTTGACACAATAAAGTAGCTCCAAGTTCGATCTCTATGGTTTGTTTCCTATTGATGTAGCCCTAAGCAGAGACTGGCGCAAATCACTTTCATTGAAAGGGGTTGCCAATCTTCCAAAAAACTACGAGTTTCCTGAAATCTCAGCACACATTTTTTCACCCAATCTTGATGACTCTTTGAGGTAATGATCAGTACCCCAATCCCACTTGGCTCACCAAATTTCTCTCTTCTAGGTTAAACCGTTCGTTGGAGTAACAGTTTTAATTTTTAGTTTTCACTGTGTTTTCTCCTATATGGATACATGTAGTTGGAACTCTAAATCAAACACGGTTTCTGCTAGCTCTTTGAAACTTGACACAATAAAGTAGCTCCATGTTCTATCTCTATGGTTTGTTTCCTATTGATGTAGCCCTAAGCAGAGACTGGTGCAAATCGCTTTAATTTAAAGGGGTTGCCAAGCTTCCAAAAAACTACGAATTTCCTGAAATCTCAGCACACATTTTTTCACCCAATCTTGATGACACTTTCAGGTAATGATCAGTACCCTTATCCCACTTGGCTCACCAAGTTTCGTTCTTCTAGGTTAAACCGTTCGTTGGCAGTAACAGTTTTAATTTTTAGGTTTCACTCTGTTTTCTCCTATATGGATACATGTTGTTGGACTCTAAATCAAACACGGTTTGTGCTAGCTCTTTGAAACTTGACACAATAAAGTAGCTCGAATTTCTATCTCTATGGTTTGTTTCCTATTGATGTAGCCCTAAGCAGAGACTGGCGCAAATCACTTTCATGGAAAGGGGTTGCCAAGTTTCCAAAAAACTACGAGTTTCCTGAAATCCCAGCACACATTTTTTCACCCAATCTTGATGACACTTTCAGGTAATGATCAGTACAACAAATCCCACTTGGCTCACCAAATTTCGTTCTTCTAGGTTAAACCGTTCGTTGGCAGGAAAAGTTTTAATTTTTAGGTTTCACTCTGTTTTCTCCTATATGGATACATGCAGTTGGAAGTTTAAATCAAACATGGTTTGTGCTAGCTATTTGAAACTTGACACAATAAAGTAGCTCCAAGTTCTATCTCTATGGTTTGTTTCCTATTGCTGTAGCACTAAGCAGAGACTGGTGCAAATCACTTTCATGGAAAGCAGTTGCCAAGCTTCCAAAAAACTACGAGTTTCCTGAAATCTCAGCACACATTTTTTCACCCAAACTTGATATCACTTTCAGGTAATGATCAGTACCCCAATCCCACTTGGCTCACCAAATTTCGTTCTTCTAGGTTAAACCGTTCGTTGGCTGAAACAGTTTTACTTTTTAGGTTCCACTCTGTTTTCTCCTATATGGATACATGTAGTTGGAACTCTAAATCAAATACGGTTTGTGCTAGCTCTTTGAAACTTGACACAATAAAGTAGCTCCAAGTTCTATCTCTATGGTTTGTTTCCTATTGATGTAGCCCTAAGCAGAGACTGGCGCAAATCACTTTCATTTAAAGGGGTTGCCAAGCTTCCAAAAAACTACGAGTTTCCTGAAATCTCAGCACACATTTTTTCACCCAATCTTGATGACACTTTCAGGTAATGATCAGTACCCCATTCCCACTTGGCTCACGAAATTTCGTTCTTCTAGGTTAAACCGTTCGTTGGCAGTAACAGTTTTAACTTTTAGGTTTCACTCAATTTTCTCCTATATGGATACATGTAGTTGGAACTCTAAATCAAACACGGTTTGTGCTAGCTCTTTGAAACTTGACACAATAAAGTAGCTCCAAGTTCTATTTCTATGGTTTTTTTTCCTATTGTTGTAGCCCTAAGCAGAGACTGGTGCAAATCACTTTCATGGAAAGCGGTTGCCAAGCTTCCTAAAAACTACGAGTTTCCTGAAATCTCAGCACACATTTTTTCACCCAATCTTGATGACACTTTCAGGTAATGATCAGTACCCCAATCCCACTTGGCTCACTAAATTTCGTTCTTCTAGGTTAAATCGTTCATTGGCAGTAACAGATTTAATTTTTAGGTTTCACTGTGTTTTCTCCTATATGGATACATGTAGTTGGAAGTCTAAATCAAAAACGGTTTGAGCTAGCTCTTTGAAACTTGACACAATAAAGTAGCTCCATGTTCTATCTCTATGGTTTGTTTCCTATTGATGTAGCCCTAAGTAGAGACTGGCGCAAATCACTTTCATTTAAAGGTGTTGCCAAGCTTCCAAAAAACTACGAGTTTCCTGAAATCTCAGCACACATTTTTTCTCCCAATCTTGATGACACTTTCAGGTAATGATCAGTACCCCAATCCCACTGGGCTCACCAAATTTCGTTCTTCTAGGTTAAACCGTTCGTTGGCAGTAACAGTTTTAATTTTTAGGTTTCACTCTGTTTTCTCCTATATGGATACATGTTGTTGGAACTCTAAATCAAACACGGTTTGTGCTAGCTCTTTGAAACTTGACCCAATAAAGTACCTCGAAGTTCTATCTCTATGGTTTGTTTCCTATTGATGTAGCCCTAAGCAGAGACTCGCGCAAATCACTTTCATGGAAAGGGGTTGCCAAGCTTCCAAAAAACTACGAGTTTCCTGAAATCTCAGCACACATTTTTTCACCCAATCTTGATGACACTTTCAGGTAATGATCAGTACAACAAATCCCACTTGGGTCACCAAGTTTCGTTCTTCTAGGTTAAACCTTTCGTTGGCAGTAACAGTTTTAATTTTTAGGTTTCACTCTGTTTTCTCCTATATGAATACATGTAGTTGGAACTCTAAATCAAACACGGTTTGTGCTAGCTCTTTGAAACTTGACACAATAAAGTCTCTCCAAGTTCTATCTCTATGGTTTGTTTCCTATTGATGTAGCCCTAAGCAGAGACTGGCGCAAATCACTTTCATGGAAAGGGGTTGCCAAGCTTCCAAAAAACTACGAGTTTCCTGAATCTCAGCACACATTTTTTCAGCCAATCTTGATGACACTTTCAGGTAATGATCAGTACCCCAATCCCACTTGGCTCACCAAATTTCGTTCTTCTAGGTTAAACCGTTCGTTGGCAGTAACAGTTTAAACTTTTAGGTTTCACTCAATTTTCTCCTATATGGATACATGTAGTTGGAACTCTAAATCAAACACGGTTTGTGCTAGCTCTTTGAAACTTGACACAATAAAGTAGCTCCAGGTTCTATTTCTATGGTTTGTTTCCTATTGATGTAGCCCTAAGCAGAGACTGGTGCAAATCACTTTCATGGAAAGCGGTTGCCAAGCTTCCAAAAAACTACGAGTTTCCTGAAATCTCAGCACACATTTTTTCACCCAATCTTGATGACACTTTCAGGTAATGATCAGTACCCCAATCCCACTTGGCTCACTAAATTTCGTTCTTCTAGGTAAAACCGTTCATTGGCAGTAACAGTTTTAATTTTTAGGTTTCACTCTGTTTTCTCCTATATGGATACATGTAGTTGGAAGTCTAAATCAAAAACGGTTTGTGCTAGCTCTTTGAAACTTGACACAATAAAGTAGCTCCATGTTCTATCTCTATGGTTTGTTTCCTATTGATGTAGCCCTAAGTAGAGACTGGCGCAAATCACTTTCATGGAAAGGGGTTGCCAAGCTTCCAAAAAACTACGAGTTTCCTGAAATCTCAGTACACATTTTTCCCCCAATCTTGATGACACTTTCAGGTAATGATCAGTACGCCAATCCCACTTGGCTCACCAAATTTCGTTCTTCTAGGTTAAACCGTTCGTTGGCAGTAACAGTTTTAATTTTTAGGTTTCACTTTGTTTTCTCCTATATGGATATATGTTGTTGGAACTCTAAATCAAACACGGTTTGTGCTAGCTCTTTTAAACTTGACACAATAAAGTAGCTCGAAGTTCTATCTCTATGGTTTGTTTCCTATTGATGTAGCCCTAAGCAGAGACTGGCGCAAATCACTTTCATGGAAAGGGGTTGCCAAGCTTCCAAAAAACTACGAGTTTCCTGAAATCTCAGCACACATTTTTTCACCTAATCTTGATGACACTTTCAGGTAATGATCAGTACAACAAATCCCACTTGGGACACCAAGTTTTGTTCTTCTAGGTTAAACCGTTCGTTGGCAGTAACAGTTTTAATTTTTAGGTTTCACTCTGTTTTCTCCTATATGGATACATGTAGTTGGAACTCTAAATCAAACAGGGTTTGTGCTAGCTCTTTGAAACTTGACACAATAAAGTCTCTCCAAGTTCTATCTCTATGGTTTGTTTCCTATTGATGTAGCCCTAAGCAGAGACTGGCGCAAATCACTTTCATGGAAAGGGGTTGCCAAGCTTCCAAAAAACTACGATTTTCCTGAAATCTCAGCACACATTTTTTCACCCAATCTTGATGACACTTTCAGTTAATGATCAGTACCCCAATCCCACTTGGCTCACCAAATTTCGTTCTCTAGTTTAAACCGTTCGTTGGCAGTAACAGTTTTAAATTTTAGGTTTCACTCTGTTTTCTCCTGTATGGTTACATGTAGTTGGAACTCTAAATCAAACACGGTTTGTGCTAGCTCTTTGAAACTTGACACAATAAAGTAGCTCCAAGTTCTATCTCTATGGTTTGTTTCCTATTGATGTAGCCCTAAGCAGAGACTGGCGCAAATCACTTTTATGGAAAGGGGTTGCCAAGCTTCCAAAAAACTACGAGTTTCCTGAAATCTCAGCACACATTTTTTCACCCAATCTTGATGACACTTTCAGGTAATGATCAGTACAACAAATCCCACTTGGGTCACCAAGTTTCGTTCTTCTAGGTTAAACCATTCGTTGGCAGTAACAGTTTTAATTTTTAGGTTTCACTCTGTTTTCTCCTATATGGATACATGTAGTTGGAACTCTAAATCAAACAGGGTTTGTGCTAGCTCTTTGAAACTTGACACAATAAAGTAGCTCCAAGTTCTATCTCTATGGTTTGTTTCCTATTGATGTAGCCCTAAGCAGAGACTGGCGCAAATCACTTTCATGGAAAGAAGTTGACAAGCTTCCAAAAAACTACGAGTTTCCTGAAATCTCAGCACACATTTTTTCACCCAATCTTGATGACACTTTCAGGTAATGATCACTACCCCAATCCCACTTGGCTCACCAAATTTCGTTCTTCTAGGTTAAACCGTACGTTGACAGTAACAGTTTAAAATTTTAGGTTTCACTCAATTTTCTCCTATATGGATACATGTAGTTGGAACTCTAAATCAAACACGGTTTGTGCTAGCTCTTTGAAACTTGAGACAATAAAGTAGCTCCAAGTTCTATTTCTATGGTTTGTTTCCTATTGATGTAGCCCTAAGCAGAGACTGGTGCAAATCACTTTCATGGAAAGCGGTTGCCAAGCTTCCAAAAAACTACGAGTTTCCTGAAATCTCAGCACAAATTTTTTCACCCAAACTTGATGACACTTTCAGGTAATGATCAGTACCCCAATCCCACTTGGCTCACTAAATTTCGTTCTTCTAGGTTAAACCGTTCATTGGCAGTAACAGATTTAATTTTTAGGTTTCACTGTGTTTTCTCCTATATGGATACATGTAGTTGGAAGTCTAAATCAAAAACGGTTTGTGCTACCTCTTTGAAACTTGACACAATAAAGTAGCTCCAAGTTCTATTTCTATGGTTTGTTTCCTATTGATGTAGCCCTAAGCAGAGACTGGTGCAAATCACTTTCATGGAAAGCGGTTGCCAAGCTTCCAAAAGACTACGAGTTCCCTGATATCTCAGCACACATTTTTTCACCCAATCTTGATGACACTTTCAGGTAATGATCAGTACCCCAATCCCACTTGGCTCACCAAATTTCGTTCTTCTAGGTTAAACCGTTCATTGGCAGTAACAGATTTAATTTTTAGGTTTCACTGTGTTTTCTCCTATATGGATACATGTATTTGGAAGTCTAAATCAAAAACGGTTTGTGCTAGCTCTTTGAATCTTGACACAATAAAGTAGCTCCATGTTCTATCTCTATGATTTGTTTCCTATTGATGTAGCCCTAAGTAGAGACTGGCGCAAATCACTTTCATTTAAAGGGGTTGCCAAGCTTCCAAAAAACTACGAGTTTCCTGAAATCTCAGCACACATTTTTCCACCAATCTTGATGACACTTTCAGGTAATGATCAGTACCCCAATCCCACTTGGCTCACCAAATTTCGTTCTTCTAGGTTAAACCATTCCTTGGCAGTAACAGTTTTAATTTTTAGGTTTCACTCTGTTTTCTCCTATATGGATACATGTTGTTGGAACTCTAAATCAAACACGGTTTGTGCTAGCTCTTTGAAATTTGACCCAATAAAGTACCTCGAAGTTCTATCTCTATGGTTTGTTTCCTATTGATGTAGCCCTAAGCAGAGAATGGCGCAAATCACTTTCATGGAAAGGGGTTGCCAAGCTTCCAAAAAACTACGAGTTTCCTGAAATCTCAGCACACATTTTTTCACCCAATCTTGATGACACTTTCAGGTAATGATCAGTACAACAAATCCCACTTGGGTCACCAAGTTTCGTTCTTCTAGGTTAAACCGTTCGTTGGCAGTAACAGTTTTAATTTTTAGGTTTCACTCTGTTTTCTCCTATATGGATACATGTAGTTGGAACTCTAAATCAAACAGGGTTTGTGCTAGCTCTTTGAAACTTGACACAATAAAGTCTCTCCAAGTTCTATCTCTATGGTTTGTTTCCTATTGATGTAGCCCTAAGCAGAGACTGGCGCAAATCACTTTCATGGAAAGGGGTTGCCAAGCTTCCAAAAAACTACGAGTTTCCTGAAATCTCAGCACACATTTTTTCACCCAATCTTGATGACACTTTCAGGTAATGATCAGTACCCCAATCCCACTTGGCTCACCAAATTTCGTTTTCTAGGTTAAACCTTTCGTTGGCAGTAACAGTTTTAATTTTTAGGTTTCACTCTGTTTTCTCCTATATGGTTACATGTAGTTGGAACTCTAAATCAAACAGGGTTTGTGCTAGCTCTTTGAAACTTGACACAATAAACTAGCCCCAAGTTCTATCTCTATGGTTTGTTTCCTATTGATGTAGCCCTAAGCAGAGACTGGCGCAAATCACTTTCATGGAAAGGGGTTGCCAAGCTTCCAAAAAACTACGAGTTTCCTGAAATCTCAGCACACATTTTTTCACCCAATCTTGATGACACTTTCAGGTAATGATCACTACCCCAATCCCACTTGGCTCACCAAATTTCATTCTTCTAGGTTAAAACGTTCGTTGGCAGTAACAGTTTTAATTTTTAGGTTTCACTCTGTTTTCTCCTATATGGATACATATAGTTGGAACTCTAAATCAAACACGGTTTGTGCTAGCTCTTTGAAACTTGACACAATAAAGTAGCTCCATGTTCTATCTCTATGGTTTGTTTCCTATTGATGTAGCCCTAAGCAGAGACTGGCGCAAATCACTTTTATGGAAAGGGGTTGCCAATCCTCCAAAAAACTACGAGTTTCCTGAAATCTCAGCACACATTTTTTCACCCAAACTTGATGACAATTTCAGGTAATGATCAGTACTCCAATCCCACTTGGCTAACCAAATTTCGTTCTTCTAGGTTAAACCGTTCGTTGGCAGTAACAGTTTTAACTTTTAGGTTTCACTCAATTTTCTCCTATATGGATACATGTAGTTGGAACTCTAAATCAAACACGGTTTGTGCTAGCTCTTTGAAACTTGACACAATAAAGTAGCTCCAAGTTCTATCTCTATGGTTTGTTTCCTATTGATGTAGCCCTAAGCAGAGACTGGCGCAAATCACTTTAATGGAAAGGGGTTGACAATCCTCCAAAAACTACGAGTTTCCTGAAATCTCAGCACACATTTTTTCACCCAAACTTGATGACACTTTCAGGTAATGATAAGTACCCCAATCCCACTTGGCTCACCAAATTTCGTTCTTCTAGGTTAAACCATTCGTTGGCAGTAACAGTTTAAATTTTTAGGTTTCACTCTGTTTTCTCCTATATGGATACATGCAGTTGGAAGTCTAAATCAAACACGGTTTGTGCTAGCTCTTTGAAACTTGACACAATAAAGTAGCTCCAAGTTCTATCTCTATGGTTTGTTTCCTATTGATGTAGCCCTAAGCAGAGACTGGTGCAAATCACTTTCATGGAAAGCGGTTGCCAAGCTTCCAAAAAACTACGAGTTTCCTGAAATCTCAGCACACATTTTTTCACCCAATCTTGATGACACTTTCAGGTAATGATCAGTACCCCAATCCCACTTGGCTCACTAAATTTCGTTCTTCTAGGTTAAACCGTTCATTGGCAGTAACAGATTTAATTTTTAGGTTTCACTGTGTTTTCTCCTATATGGATACATGTAGTGGGAAGTCTAAATCAAAAACGGTTTGTGCTAGCTCTTTGAAACTTGACACAATAAAGTAGCTCCATGTTCTATCTCTATGGTTTGTTTCCTATTGATGTAGCCCTAAGTAGAGACTGGCGCAAATCACTTTCATTTAAAGGGGTTGCCAAGCTGACAAAAAACTACGAGTTTCCTGAAATCTCAGCACACATTTTTTCACCCAATCTTGATGACACTTTCAGGTAATGATCAATACCCCAATCCCAATTGGCTCACCAAATTTCGTTCTTCTAGGTTAAACCGTTCGTTGGCAGTAACAGTTTTAATTTTTAGGTTTCACTCTGTTTTCTCCTATATGGATACATGTTGTTGGAACTCTAAATCAAACACGGTTTGTGCTAGCTCTTTGAAACTTGACACAATAAAGTAGCTCGAAGTTCTATCTCTATGGTTTGTTTCCTATTGATGTAGCCCTAAGCACAGACTGGCGCAAATCACTTTCATGGAAAGGGGTTGCCAAGCTTCCAAAAAACTACGAGTTTCCTGAAATCTCAGCACACATTTTTTCACCCAATATTGATGACCCTTTCAGGTAATGATCACTACCCCAATCCCACTTGGCTCACCAAATTTCATTCTTCTAGGTTAAAACGTTCGTTGGCAGTAACAGTTTTAATTTTTAGGTTTCACTCTGTTTTCTCCTATATGGATACATGTAGTTGGAACTCTAAATCAAGCACGGTTTGTGCTAGCTCTTTGAAACTTGACACAATAAAGTAGCTCCAAGTTCTATCTCTATGGTTTGTTTCCTATTGATGTAGCCCTAAGCAGAGACTGGCGCAAATCACTTTTATGGAAAGGGGTTGCCAATCCTCCAAAAAACTACGAGTTTCCTGAAATCTCAGCACACATTTTTTCACCCAATCTTGATGACACTTTCAGGTAATGATCAGTACCCCAATCCCACTTGGCTCACTAAATTTCGTTCTTCTAGGTTAAACCGTTCATTGGCAGTAACAGATTTAATTTTTAGGTTTCACTGTGTTTTCTCCTATATGGATACATGTAGTTGGAACTCTAAATCAAATACGGTTTGTGCTAGCTCTTTGAAACTTGACACAATAAAGTAGCTCCAAGTTCTATCTCTATGGTTTGTTTCCTATTGATGTAGCCCTAAGCAGAGACTGGCGCAAATCATTTTCATTTAAAGGGGTTGCCAAGCTTCCAAAAAACTACGAGTTTCCTGAAATCTCAGCACACATTTTTTCACCCAATCTTGATGACACTTTCAGGTAATGATCAGTACCCCAATCCCACTTGGCTCACCAAATTTCGTTCTTCTAGGTTAAACCGTTCGTTGGCAGGAACAGTTTTACTTTTTAGGTTCCACTCTGTTTTCTCCTATATGGATACATGTAGTTGGAACTCTAAATCAAAACGGTTTGTGCTAGCTCTTTGAAACTTGACACAATAAAGTAGCTCCAAGTTCTATCTCTATAGTTTGTTTCCTATTGATGTAGCCCTAAGCAGAGACTGGCGAAAATCACTTTCATTTAAAGGGGTTGCCAAGCTTCCAAAAAACTACGAGTTTCCTGAAATCTCAGCACACATTTTTTCACCCAATCTTGATGACACTTTCAGGTAATGATCAGTACCCCAATCCCACTTGGCTCACCAAATTTCGTTCTTCTAGGTTAAACCGTTCCTTGGCAGTAACAGTTTTAACTTTTAGGTTTCACTCAATTTTCTCCTGTATGGATACATGTAGTTGGAACTCTAAATCAAACACGGTTTGTGCTAGCTCTTTGAAACTTGACACAATAAAGTAGCTCCAAGTTCTATCACTATGGTTTGTTTCCTATTGATGTAGCCCTAAGCAGAGACTGGCGCAAATCACTTTCATGGAAAGGGGTTGCCAAGCTTCCAAAAAACTACGTGTTTCCTGAAATTTCAGCACACATTTTTTCACCCAATCTTGATGACACTTTCAGGTAATGATCAGTACCCCAATCCCACTTGGCTCACCAAATTTCGTTCTTCTAGGTTAAACCGTTCGTTGGCAGGAACAGTTTTACTTTTTAGGTTCCACTCTGTTTTCTCCTATATGGATACATGTTGTTGGAACTCTAAATCAAACACGGTTTGTGCTAGCTCTTTGAAACTTGACACAATAAAGTAGCTCCATGTTCTATCTCTATGGTTTGTTTCCTATTGATGTAGCCCTAAGTAGAGACTGGCGCAAATCACTTTCATTTAAAGGGGTTGCCAAGCTTCCAAAAAACTACGAGTTTCCTGAAATCTCAGCACACATTTTTCCCCCAATCTTGATGACACTTTCAGGTAATGATCAGTACCCCAATCCCACTTGGCTCACCAAATTTCGTTCTTCTAGGTTAAACCGTTCGTTGGCAGTAACAGTTTTAATTTTTAGGTTTCACTCTGTTTTCTCCTATATGGATACATGTTGTTGGAACTCTAAATCAAACACGGTTTGTGCTAGCTCTTTGAAACTTGACACAATAAAGTAGCTCGAAGTTCTATCTCTATGGTTTGTTTCCTATTGATGTAGCCCTAAGCAGAGACTGGCGCAAATCACTTTCATGAAAAGGGGTTGCCAAGCTTCCAAAAAACTACGAGTTTCCTGAAATCTCAGCACACATTTTTTCACCCAATCTTGATGACTCTTTCAGGTAATGATCACTAACCCAATCCCACTTGGCTCACCAAATTTCGTTCTTCTAGGTTAAACGGTTCGTTGGCAGTAACAGTTTTAATTTTTAGGTTTCACTCTGTTTTCTCCTATATGGATACATGTAGTTGGAACTCTAAATCAAACAGGGTTTGTGCTAGCTCTTTGAAACTTGACACAATAAAGTAGCTCCAAGTTCTATCTCTATGGTTTGTTTCCTATTGATGTAGCCCTAAGTAGAGACTGGCGCAAATCACTTTCATGGAAAGGGGTTGCCAATCTTCCAAAAAACTACGAGTTTCCTGAAATCTCAGCACACATTTTTTCACCCAATCTTGATGACACTTTCAGGTAATGATCAGTACCCCAATCCCACTTGGCTCACCAAATTTCGTTCTTCTAGGTTAAACCGTTCGTGGGCAGTAACAGTTTTAATTTTTAGGTTTCACTCTGTTTTCTCCTATATGGTTACATGTAGTTGGAACTCTAAATCAAACACGGTTTGTGCTAGCTCTTTGAAACTTGACACAATAAAGTATCTCCAAGTTCTATCCCTATGGTTTGTTTCCTATTGATGTAGCCCTAAGCAGAGACAGGCGCAAATCACTTTTATGGAAAGGGGTTGCCAATCTTCCAAAAAACTACGAGTTTCCTGAAATCTCAGCACACATTTTTTCACCCAATCTTGATGACACTTTCAGGTAATGATCAGTACCCCAATCCCACTTGGCTCACCAAATTTCGTTCTTCTAGGTTAAACCGTTCGTTGGCAGTAACAGTTTTAATTTTTAGGTTTCACTCTGTTTTCTCCTATATGGATACATGTAGTTGGAACTCTAAATCAAACACGGTTTGTGCTAGCTTTTTGAAATTTGACAAAATAAAGTAGCTCCAAGTTCTATCTCTATGGTTTGTTTCCTATTGATGTAGCCCTAAGCAGAGACTGGCGCAAATCACTTTCATGGAAAGGGGTTGCTAAGCTTCCAAAAAACTACGAGTTTTTTGAAATCTCAGCACACATTTTTTCACCCAATCTTGATGACACTTTCAGGTAATGATCAGTACCCCAATCCCACTTGGCTCACCAAATTTCGTTCTTCTAGGTTAAACCGTTCCTTGGCAGTAACAGTTTTAATTTTTAGGTTTCAGTCTGTTTTCTCCTATATGGATACATGTAGTTGGAACTCTAAATCAAACACGGTTTGTGCTAGCTCTTTGAAACTTGACACAATAATGTAGCTCCAAGTTCTATCTCTATCGTTTGTTTCCTATTGATGTAGCCCTAAGCAGAGACTGGCGCAAATTACTTTCATTTAAAGGGGTTGCCAAGCTTCCAAAAAACTACGAGATTCCTGAAATCTCAGCACACTTTTTTTCACCCAATCTTGATGACACTTTCAGGTAATGATCAGTACCCCAATCCCACTTGGCTCACCAAATTTCGTTCTTCTAGGTTAAACCGTTCGTTGGCAGTAACAGTTTTAATTTTTAGGTTTCACTCTGTTTTCTCCTATGGATACATGTAGTTGGAACTCTAAATCAAACAGGGTTTGTGCTAGCTCTTTGAAACTTGACACAATAAAGTAGCTCCAAGTTCTATCTCTATGGTTTGTTTCCTATTGATGTAGCCCTAAGCAGAGACTGGCGCAAATCACTTTCATGGAAAGGGGTTGCCAATCTTCCAAAAAACTACGAGTTTCCTGAAATCTCAGCACACATTTTTCACCCAATCTTGATGACACTTTCAGGTAATGATCAGTACCCCAATCCCACTTGGCTCACCAAATTTCGTTCTTCTAGGTTAAACCGTTCGTTGGCAGTAACAGTTTTAATTTTTAGGTTTCTCTGTGTTTTCTCCTATATGAATACATGCAGTTGGAAGTCTAAATCAAACACGGTTTGTGCTAGCTCTTTGAAACTTGATACAATAAAGTAACTCCAAATTCAATCTCTATGGTTTGTTTCCTATTGATGTAGCCCTAAGCAGAGACTGGCGCAAATTACTTTCATTTAAAGGGGTTGCCAAGCTTCCACTAAACTACGAGTTTCCTGAAATCTCAGCACACATTTTTTCACCCAATCTTGATGACACTTTCAGGTAATGATCACTACCCCAATCCCACTTGGCTCACCAAATTTCATTCTTCTAGGTTAAAACGTTCGTTGGCAGTAACAGTTTTAATTTTTAGGTTTCACTCTGTTTTCTCCTATATGGATACATGTAGTTGGAACTCTAAATCAAGCACGGTTTGTGCTAGCTCTTTGAAACTTGACACAATAAAGTAGCTCCAAGTTCTATCTCTATCGTTTGTTTCCTATTGATGTAGCCCTAAGCAGAGACTGGCGCAAATCACTTTTATGTAAAGGGGTTGCCAATCCTCCAAAAAACTACGAGTTTCCTGAAATCTCAGCACACATTTTTTCACCCAAACTTGATGACAATTTCAGGTAATGATCAGTACCCCAATCCCACTTGGCTCACCAAATTTCGTTCTTCTAGGTTAAACCGTTCGTTGGCAGGAACAGTTTTACTTTTTAGGTTCCACTCTGTTTTCTCCTATACGGATACATGTAGTTGGAACTCTAAATCAAATACGGTTTGTGCTAGCTCTTTGAAACTTGACACAATAAAGTAGCTCCAAGTTCTATCTCTATGGTTTGTTTCCTATTGATGTAGCCCTAAGCAGAGACTGGCGCAAATCACTTTCATTTAAAGGGGTTGCCAAGCTTCCAAAAAACTACGAGTTTCCTGAAATCTCAGCACACATTTTTTCACCCAATCTTGATGACACTTTCAGGTAATGATCAGTACCCCAATCCCACTTGGCTCACCAAATTTCGTTCTTCTAGGTTAAACCGTTCGTTGGCAGTAACAGTTTTAATTTTTAGGTTTCACTCTGTTTTCTCCTATGGATACATGTAGTTGGAACTCTAAATCAAACAGGGTTTGTGCTAGCTCTTTGAAACTTGACACAATAAAGTAGCTCCAAGTTCTATCTCTATGGTTTGTTTCCTATTGATGTAGCCCTAAGCAGAGACTGGCGCAAATCACTTTCATGGAGAGGGGTTGCCAATCTTCCAAAAAACTACGAGTTTCCTGAAATCTCAGCACACATTTTTTCAACCAATCTTGATGACACTTTCAGGTAATGATCAGTACCCCAATCCCACTTGGCTCACCAAATTTCGTTCTTCTAGGTTAAACCGTTCGTTGGCAGGAACAGTTTTACTTTTTAGGTTCCACTCTGTTTTCTCCTATATGGATACATGTAGTTGGAACTCTAAATCAAAACGGTTTGTGCTAGCTCTTTGAAACTTGACACAATAAAGTAGCTCCAAGTTCTATCTCTATAGTTTGTTTCCTATTGATGTAGCCCTAGGCAGAGACTGGCGCAAATCACTTTCATTTAAA
Source organism: Spermophilus citellus (assembly GCF_964194105.1). Classification (NCBI taxonomy): domain Eukaryota; kingdom Metazoa; phylum Chordata; class Mammalia; order Rodentia; family Sciuridae; genus Spermophilus; species Spermophilus citellus. The sequence goes on along the minus strand of NW_027673037.1, from coordinate 2,509,926 downwards.
GGGGTTGCCAAGCTTCCAAAAAACTACGAGTTTCCTGAAATCTCAGCACACATTTTTTCACCCAATCTTGATGACACTTTCAGGTAATGATCAGTACCCCAATCCCACTTGGCTCACCAAATTTTGTTCTTCTAGGTTAAACCGTTCCTTGGCAGTAACAGTTTTAATTTTTAGGTTTCAGTCTGTTTTCTCCTATATGGATACATGTAGTTGGAACTCTAAATCAAACACGGTTTGTGCTAGCTCTTTGAAACTTGACACAATAAAGTAGCTCCAAGTTCTATCTCTATCGTTTGTTTCCTATTGATGTAGCCCTAAGCAGAGACTGGCGCAAATCACTTTCATTTAAAGGGGTTGCCAAGCTTCCAAAAAACTACGAGTTTCCTGAAATCTCAGCACACTTTTTTTCACCCAATCTTGATGACACTTTCAGGTAATGATCAGTACGCCAATCCCACTTGGCTCACCAAATTTCGTTCTTCTAGGTTAAACCGTTCGTTGGCAGTAACAGTTTTAATTTTTAGGTTTCAGTCTGTTTTCTCCTATATGGATACATGTAGTTGGAACTCTAAATCAAACACGGTTTGTGTTAGCTCTTTGAAACTTGACACAATAATGTAGCTCCAAGTTCTATCTCTATCGTTTGTTTCCTATTGATGTAGCCCTAAGCAGAGACTGGCGCAAATTACTTTCATTTAAAGGGGTTGCCAAGCTTCCAAAAAACTACGAGATTCCTGAAATCTCAGCACACTTTTTTTCACCCAATCTTGATGACACTTTCAGGTAATGATCAGTACCCCAATCCCACTTGGCTCACCAAATTTCGTTCTTCTAGGTTAAACCGTTCGATGGCAGTAACAGTTTTAATTTTTAGGTTTCACTCAATTTTCTCCTATATGAATACATGTAGTTGGAACTCTAAATCAAACACAGTTTGTGCTAGCTCTTTGAATCTTGACACATAAAGTAGCTCCAAGTTCTATCTCTATGGTTTGTTTCCTATTGATGTAGCCCTAAGCAGAGGCTGGCGCAAATCACTTTCATGGAAAGCGGTTGCCAATCTTCCAAAAACTACGAGTTTCCTGAAATCTCAGCACACATTTTTCACCCAATCTTGATGACACTTTCAGGTAATGATCAGTACCCCAATCCCACTTGGCTCACCAAATTTCGTTCTTCTAGGTTAAACCGTTCGTTGGCAGTAACAGTTTTAATGTTTAGGTTTCACTGTGTTTTCTCCTATATGGATACATGCAGTTGGAAGTCTAAATCAAACACGGTTTGTGCTAGCTCTTTGAAACTTGACACAATAAAGTAGCTCCAAGTTCTATCTCTATAGTTTGTTTCCTATTGATGTAGCCCTAAGCAGAGACTGGCGAAAATCACTTTCATTTAAAGGGGTTGCCAAGCTTCCACTAAACTACGAGTTTCCTGAAATCTCAGCACACATTTTTTCACCCAATCTTGATGACACTTTCAGGTAATGATCAGTACCCCAATCCCACTTGGCTCACCAAATTTCGTTCTTCTAGGTTAAACCGTTCGTTGGCAGTAACAGTTTTAACTTTTAGGTTTCACTCAATTTTCTCCTGTATGGATACATGTAGTTGGAACTCTAAATCAAACACGGTTTGTGCTAGCTCTTTGAAACTTGACACAATAAAGTAGCTCCAAGTTCTATCACTATGGTTTGTTTCCTATTGATGTAGCCCTAAGCAGAGACTGGCGCAAATCACTTTCATGGAAAGGGGTTGCCAAGCTTCCAAAAAACTACGTGTTTCCTGAAATTTCAGCACACATTTTTTCACCCAATCTTGATGACACTTTCAGGTAATGATCAGTACCCCAATCCCACTTGGCTCACCAAATTTCGTTCTTCTAGGTTAAACCGTTCGTTGGCAGGAACAGTTTTACTTTTTAGGTTCCACTCTGTTTTCTCCTATATGGATACATGTATTTGGAACTCTAAATCAAAACGGTTTGTGCTAGCTCTTTGAAACTTGACACAATAAAGTAGCTCCAAGTTCTATCTCTATGGTTTGTTTCCTATTGATGTAGCCCTAAGCAGAGACTGGCGCAAATCACTTTCATTTAAAGGGGTTGCCAAGCTTCCAAAAAACTACGAGTTTCCTGAAATCTCAGCACACATTTTTTCACCCAATCTTGATGACACTTTCAGGTAATGATCAGTACCCCAATCCCACTTGGCTCACTAAATTTCGTTCTTCTAGGTTAAACCGTTCATTGGCAGTAACAGATTTAATTTTTAGGTTTCACTGTGTTTTCTCCTATATGGATACATGTAGTTGGAATTCTAAATCAAAAACGGTTTGTGCTAGCTCTTTGAAACTTGACACAATAAAGTAGCTCCATGTTCTATCTCTATGGTTTGTTTCCTATTGATGTAGCCCTAAGTAGAGACTGGCACAAATCACTTTCATTTAAAGGGGTTGCCAAGCTTCCAAAAAACTACGAGTTTCCTGAAATCTCAGCACACATTTTTCCCCCAATCTTGATGACACTTTCAGGTAATGACCAGTACCCCAATCCCACTTGGCTCACCAAATTTCGTTCTTCTAGGTTAAACCGTTCGTTGGCAGTAACAGTTTTAATTTTTAGGTTTCACTCTGTTTTCTCCTATATGGATACATGTTGTTGGAACTCTAAATCAAACACGGTTTGTGCTAGCTCTTTGAAACTTGACACAATAAAGTAGCTCGAAGTTCTATCTCTATGGTTTGTTTCCTATTGATGTAGCCCTAAGCAGAGACTGGCGCAAATCACTTTCATGGAAAGGGGTTGCCAAGCTTCCAAAAAACTACGAGTTTCCTGAAATCTCAGCACACATTTTTTCACCCAATCTTGATGACACTTTCAGGTAATGATCACTACCCCAATCCCACTTGGCTCACCAAATTTCGTTCTTCTAGGTTAAACCGTTCGTTGGCAGTAACAGTTTTAATTTTTAGGTTTCACTCTGTTTTCTCCTATATGGATACATGTAGTTGGAACTCTAAATCAAACACGGTTTGTGCTAGCTCTTTGAAACTTGACACAATAAAGTAGCTCCAAGTTCTATCTCTATGGTTTGTTTCCTATTGATGTAGCCCTAAGTAGAGACTGGCGCAAATCACTTTCATGGAAAGGGGTTGCCAATCTTCCAAAAAACTACGAGTTTCCTGAAATCTCAGCACACATTTTTTCACCCAATCTTGATGACACTTTCAGGTAATGATCAGTACCCCAATCCCACTTGGCTCACCAAATTTCGTTCTTCTAGGTTAAACCGTTCGTTGGCAGTAACAGTTTTAATTTTTAGGTTTCACTCTGTTTTCTCCTATATGGTTACATGTAGTTGGAACTCTAAATCAAACACGGTTTGTGCTAGCTCTTTGAAACTTGACACAATAAAGTATCTCCAAGTTCTATCTCTATGGTTTGTTTCCTATTGATGTACCCCTAAGCAGAGACTGGCGCAAATCACTTTTATGGAAAGGGGTTGCCAATCTTCCAAAAAACTACGAGTTTCCTGAAATCTCAGCACACATTTTTTCACCCAATCTTGATGACACTTTCAGGTAATGATCAGTACCCCAATCCCACTTGGCTCACCAAATTTCGTTCTTCTAGGTTAAACCGTTCGTTGGCAGTAACAGTTTTAATTTTTAGGTTTCACTCTGTTTTCTCCTATATAGATACATGTAGTTGGAACTCTAAATCAAACACGGTTTGTGCTAGCTTTTTGAAATTTGACACAATAAAGTAGCTCCAAGTTCTATCTCTATGGTTTGTTTCCTATTGATGTAGCCCTAAGCAGAGACTGGCGCAAATCACTTTCATGGAAAGGGGTTGCTAAGCTTCCAAAAAACTACGAGTTTTTTGAAATCTCAGCACACATTTTTTCACCCAATCTTGATGACACTTTCAGGTAATGATCAGTACCCCAATCCCACTTGGCTCACCAAATTTCGTTCTTCTAGGTTAAACCGTTCCTTGGCAGTAACAGTTTTAATTTTTAGGTTTCAGTCTGTTTTCTCCTATATGGATACATGTAGTTGGAACTCTAAATCAAACACGGTTTGTGCTAGCTCTTTGAAACTTGACACAATAATGTAGCTCCAAGTTCTATCTCTATCGTTTGTTTCCTATTGATGTAGCCCTAAGCAGAGACTGGCGCAAATTACTTTCATTTAAAGGGGTTGCCAAGCTTCCAAAAAACTACGAGATTCCTGAAATCTCAGCACACTTTTTTTCACCCAATCTTGATGACACTTTCAGGTAATGATCAGTACCCCAATCCCACTTGGCTCACCAAATTTCGTTCTTCTAGGTTAAACCGTTCGATGGCAGTAACAGTTTTAATTTTTAGGTTTCACTCAATTTTCTCCTATATGAATACATGTAGTTGGAACTCTAAATCAAACACAGTTTGTGCTAGCTCTTTGAATCTTGACACATAAAGTAGCTCCAAGTTCTATCTCTATGGTTTGTTTCCTATTGATGTAGCCCTAAGCAGAGGCTGGCGCAAATCACTTTCATGGAAAGGGGTTGCCAATCTTCCAAAAAACTACGAGTTTCCTGAAATCTCAGCACACATTTTTCACCCAATCTTGATGACACTTTCAGGTAATGATCAGTACCCCAATCCCACTTGGCTCACCAAATTTCGTTCTTCTAGGTTAAACCGTTCGTTGGCAGTAACAGTTTTAATTTTTAGGTTTCACTGTGTTTTCTCCTATATGAATACATGCAGTTGGAAGTCTAAATCAAACACGGTTTGTGCTAGCTCTTTGAAACTTGACACAATAAAGTAACTCCAAGTTCAATCTCTATGGTTTGTTTCCTATTGATGTAGCCCTAAGCAGAGACTGGCGCAAATTACTTTCATTTAAAGGGGTTGCCAAGCTTCCACTAAACTACGAGTTTCCTGAAATCTCAGCACACATTTTTTCACCCAATCTTGATGACACTTTCAGGTAATGATCACTACCCCAATCCCACTTGGCTCACCAAATTTCATTCTTCTAGGTTAAAACGTTCGTTGGCAGTAACAGATTTAATTTTTAGGTTTCACTGTGTTTTCTCCTATATGGATACATGTAGTTGGAATTCTAAATCAAAAACGGTTTGTGCTAGCTCTTTGAAACTTGACACAATAATGTAGCTCCATGTTCTATCTCTATGGTTTGTTTCCTATTGATGTAGCCCTAAGTAGAGACTGGCGCAAATCACTTTCATTTAAAGGGGTTGCCAAGCTTCCAAAAAACTACGAGTTTCCTGAAATCTCAGCACACATTTTTCCCCCAATCTTGATGACACTTTCAGGTAATGATCAGTACCCCAATCCCACTTGGCTCACCAAATTTCGTTCTTCTAGGTTAAACCGTTCGTTGGCAGTAACAGTTTTAATTTTTAGGTTTCACTCTGTTTTCTCCTATATGGATACATGTTGTTGGAACTCTAAATCAAACACGGTTTGTGCTAGCTCTTTGAAACTTGACACAATAAAGTAGCTCGAAGTTCTATCTCTATGGTTTGTTTCCTATTGATGTAGCCCTAAGCAGAGACTGGCGCAAATCACTTTTATTGAAAGGGGTTGCCAATCTTCCAAAAAACTACGAGTTTCCTGAAATCTCAGCACACATTTTTTCACCCAATCTTGATGACACTTTCAGGTAATGATCAGTACCCCAATCCCACTTGGCTCACCAAATTTCGTTCTTCTAGGTTAAACCGTTCGTTGGCAAAAACAGTTTTACTTTTTAGGTTCCACTCTGTTTTCTCCTATATGGATACATGTAGTTGGAACTCTAAATCAAAACGGTTTGTGCTAGCTCTTTGAAACTTGACACAATAAAGTAGCTCCAAGTTCTATCTCTATAGTTTGTTTCCTATTGATGTAGCCCTAAGCAGAGACTGGCGCAAATCACTTTCATTTAAAGGGGTTGACAAGCTTCCAAAAAACTACGAGTTTCCTGAAATCTCAGCACACATTTTTTCACCCAATCTTGATGACACTTTCAGGTAATGATCAGTACCCCAATCCCACTTGGCTCACCAAATTTCATTCTTCTAGGTTAAACCGTTCGTTGGCAGTAACAGTTTTAACTTTTAGGTTTCACTCAATTTTCTCCTGTATGGATACATGTAGTTGGAACTCTAAATCAAACACGGTTTGTGCTAGCTCTTTGAAACTTGACACAATAAAGTAGCTCCAAGTTCTATCACTATGGTTTGTTTCCTATTGATGTAGCCCTAAGCAGAGACTGGCGCAAATCACTTTCATGGAAAGGGGTTGCCAAGCTTCCAAAAAACTACGTGTTTCCTGAAATTTCAGCACACATTTTTTCACCCAATCTTGATGACACTTTCAGGTAATGATCAGTACCCCAATCCCACTTGGCTCACCAAATTTCGTTCTTCTAGGTTAAACCGTTCGTTGGCAGGAACAGTTTTACATTTTAGGTTCCACTCTGTTTTCTCCTATATGGATACATGTATTTGGAACTCTAAATCAAAACGGTTTGTGCTAGCTCTTTGAAACTTGACACAATAAAGTAGCTCCAAGTTCTATCTCTATGGTTTGTTTCCTATTGATGTAGCCCTAAGCAGAGACTGGCGCAAATCACTTTCATTTAAAGGGGATGCCAAGCTTCCAAAAAACTACGAGATTCCTGAAATCTCAGCACACTTTTTTTCACCCAATCTTGATGACACTTTCAGGTAATGATCAGTACCCCAATCCCATTTGGCTCACCAAATTTCGTTCTTCTAGGTTAAACCGTTCGATGGCAGTAACAGTTTTAATTTTTAGGTTACACTCAATTTTCTCCTATATGAATACATGTAGTTGGAACTCTAAATCAAACACAGTTTGTGCTAGCTCTTTGAATCTTGACACATAAAGTAGCTCCAAGTTCTATCTCTATGGTTTGTTTCCTATTGATGTAGCCCTAAGCAGAGGCTGGCGCAAATCACTTTCATGGAAAGGGGTTGCCAATCTTCCAAAAAACTACGAGTTTCCTGAAATCTCAGCACACATTTTTCACCCAATCTTGATGACACTTTCAGGTAATGATCAGTACCCCAATCCCACTTGGCTCACCAAATTTCGTTCTTCTAGGTTAAACCGTTCGTTGGCAGTAACAGTTTTAATTTTTAGGTTTCACTGTGTTTTCTCCTATATGGATACATGCAGTTGGAAGTCTAAATCAAACACGGTTTGTGCTAGCTCTTTGAAACTTGACACAATAAAGTAACTCCAAGTTCAATCTCTATGGTTTGTTTCCTATTGATGTAGCCCTAAGTAGAGACTGGCGCAAATTACTTTCATTTAAAGGGGTTGCCAAGCTTCCACTAAACTACGAGTTTCCTGAAATCTCAGCACACATTTTTTCACCCAATCTTGATGACACTTTCAGGTAATGATCAGTACCCCAATCCCACTTGGCTCACCAAATTTCGTTCTTCTAGGTTAAACCGTTCATTGGCAGTAACAGTTTTAATTTTTAGGTTTCACTGTGTTTTCTCCTATATGTATACATGCAGTTGGAAGTCTAAATCAAACACGGTTTGTGCTAGCTCTTTGAAACTTGACACAATAAAGTAGCTCCAAGTTCTATCTCTATGGTTTGTTTCCTATTGATGTAGCCCTAAGCAGAGACTGGCGCAAATCACTTTCATTTAAAGGGGTTGCCAACCTTCCAAAAAACTACGAGTTTCCTGAAATCTCAGCACACATTTTTTCACCCAATCTTGATGACACTTTCAGGTAATGATCAGTACCCCAATCCCACTTGGCTCACCAAATTTCGTTCTTCTAGGTTAAACCGTTCGTTGGCAGTAACAGTTTTAACTTTTAGGTTTCACTCAATTTTCTCCTATATGGATACATGTAGTTGGAACTCTAAATCAAATACGGTTTGTGCTAGCTCTTTGAAACTTGACACAATAAAGGAGCTCCAAGTTCTATCTCTATGGTTTGTTTCCTATTGATGTAGCCCTAAGCAGTGACTGGCACAAATCACTTTCATGGAAAGGGGTTGCCAAGCTTCCAAAAAACTACGAGTTTCCTGAAATCTCAGCACACATTTTTTCACCCAATCTTGATGACACTTTCAGGTAATGATCACTACCCCAATCCCACTTGGCTCACCAAATTTCATTCTTCTAGGTTAAACCGTTCGTTCGCAGTAACAGTTTTAATTTTTAGGTTTCACTCTGTTTTCTCCTATATGGATACATGTAGTTGGAACTCTAAATCAAACACGGTTTGTGCTAGCTCTTTGAAACTTGACACAATAAAGTAGCTCCAAGTTCTATCTCTATGGTTTGTTTCCTATTGATGTAGCCCTAAGTAGAGACTGGCGCAAATCACTTTCATGGAAAAGGGTTGCCAATCTTCCAAAAAACTACGAGTTTCCTGAAATCTCAGCACACATTTTTTCACCCTATCTTGATGACACTTTCAGGTAATGATCAGTACCCCAATCCCTCTTGGCTCACCAAATTTCGTTCTTCTAGGTTAAACCATTCGTTGGCAGTAACAGTTTTAATTTTTACGTTTCACTCTGTTTTCTCCTATATGGATACATGTAGTTGGAACTCTAAATCAAACACGGTTTGTGCTAGCTCTTTGAAACTTGACACAATAAAGTAGCTCCAAGTTCTATCTCTATGGTTTGTTTCCTATTGATGTAGCCCTAAGCAGAGACTGGCGCAAATCACTTTCATGGAAAGGGGTTGCCAAGCTTCCAAAAAACTACGAGTTTCCTGAAATCTCAGCACACATTTTTTCACCCAATCTTGATGACACTTTCAGGTAACGATCAGTACCCCAATCCCACTTGGCTCACCAAATTTCGTTCTTCTAGGTTAAACCGTTCCTTGCCAGTAACAGTTTTAATTTTTAGGTTTCACTCTGTTTTCTCCTATATGGATACATGTAGTTGGAACTCTAAATCAAACAGGGTTTGTGCTAGCTCTTTGAAACTTGACACAATAAAGTAGCTCCAAGTTCTATCTCTATGGTTTGTTTCCTATTGATGTAGCCCTAAGTAGAGACTGGCGCAAATCACTTTCATGGAAAGGGGTTGCCAATCTTCCAAAAAACTACGAGTTTCCTGAAATCTCAGCACACATTTTTTCACCCAATCTTGATGACACTTTCAGGTAATGATCAGTACCCCAATCCCACTTGGCTCACCAAATTTCGTTCTTCTAGGTTAACCCGTTCGTTGGCAGTAACAGTTTTAATTTTTAAGTTTCACTCTGTTTTCTCCTATATGGTTACATGTAGTTGGAACTCTAAATCAAACACGGTTTGTGCTAGCTCTTTGAAACTTGACACAATAAAGTATCTCCAAGTTCTATCTCTATGGTTTGTTTCCTATTGATGTAGCCCTAAGCAGAGACTGGCGCAAATCACTTTCATGGAAAGGGGTTGCCAATCTTCCAAAAAACTACGAGTTTCCTGAAATCTCAGCACACATTTTTTCACCCAATCTTGATGACACTTTCAGGTAATGATCAGTACCCCAATCCCACTTGGCTCACCAAATTTCGTTCTTCTAGGTTAAACCGTTCGTTGGGAGTAACAGTTTTAATTTTTAGGTTTCACTGTGTTTTCTCCTATATGGATACATGCAGTTGGAAGTCTAAATCAAACACTGTTTGTGCTAGCTCTTTGAAACTTGACACAATAAAGTAGCTCCAAGTTCTATCTCTATGGTTTGTTTCCTATTGATGTAGCCCTAAGAAGAGGCTGGCGCAAATCACTTTCATGGAAAGGGGTTGCCAATCTTCCAAAAAACTACGAGTTTCCTGAAATCTCAGCACACATTTTTCACCCAATCTTGATGACACTTTCAGGTAATGATCAGTACCCCAATCCCACTTGGCTCACCAAATTTCATTCTTCTAGGTTAAACCGTTCGTTGGCAGTAACAGTTTTAATTTTTAGGTTTCACTGTGTTTTCTCCTATATGGATACATGCAGTTGGAAGTCTAAATCCAACACGGTTTGTGCTAGCTCTTTGAAACTTGACACAATAAAGTAACTCCAAGTTCAATCTCTATGGTTTGTTTCCTATTGATGTAGCCCTAAGCAGAGACTGGCGCAAATTACTTTCATTTAAAGGGGTTGCCAAGCTTCCAAAAAACTACGAGTTTCCTGAAATCTCAGCACACATTTTTTCACCCAATCTTGATGACACTTTCAGGTAATGATCAGTACCCCAATCCCACTTGGCTCACCAAATTTCGTTCTTCTAGGTTAAACCGTTCATTGGCAGTAACAGTTTTAATTTTTAGGTTTCACTGTGTTTTCTCCTATATGTATACATGCAGTTGGAAGTCTAAATCAAACACGGTTTGTGCTAGCTCTTTGAAACTTGACACAATAAAGTAGCTCCAAGTTCTATCTCTATTGTTTGTTTCCTATTGATGTAGCCCTAAGCAGAGACTGGCGCAAATCACTTTCATTTAAAGGGGTTGCCAAGCTTCCAAAAAACTACGAGTTTCCTGAAATCTCAGCACACATTTTTTCACCCAATCTTGATGACACTTTCAGGTAATGATCAGTACCCCAATCCCACTTGGCACACCAAATTTCGTTCTTCTAGGTTAAACCGTTTGTTGGCAGTAACAGTTTTAACTTTTAGGTTTCACTCAATTTTCTCCTATATGGATACATGTAGTTGGAACTCTAAATCAAATACGGTTTGTGCTAGCTCTTTGAAACTTGACACAATAAAGGAGCTCCAAGTTCTATCTCTATGGTTTGTTTCCTATTGATGTAGCCCTAAGCAGTGACTGGCACAAATCACTTTCATGGAAAGGGGTTGCCAAGCTTCCAAAAAACTACGAGTTCCCTAAAATCTCAGCACACATTTTTTCACCCAATCTTGATGACACTTTCAGGTAATGATCACTACCCCAATCCCACTTGGCTCACCAAATTTCATTCTTCTAGGTTAAACCGTTCGTTGGCAGTAACAGTTTTAATTTTTAGGTTTCACTCTGTTTTCTCCTATATGGATACATGTAGTTGGAACTCTAAATCAAACACGGTTTGTGCTAGCTCTTTGAAACTTGACACAATAAAGTAGCTCCAAGTTCTATCTCTATGGTTTGTTTACTATTGATGTAGCCCTAAGTAGAGACTGGCGCAAATCACTTTCATGGAAAGGGGTTGCCAATCTTCCAAAAAACTACGAGTTTCCTGAAATCTCAGCACACATTTTTTCACCCTAACTTGATGACACTTTCAGGTAATGATCAGTACCCCAATCCCACTTGGCTCACCAAATTTCGTTCTTCTAGGTTAAACCATTCGTTGGCAGTAACAGTTTTAATTTTTACGTTTCACTCTGTTTTCTCCTATATGGATACATGTAGTTGGAACTCTAAATCAAACACGGTTTGTGCTAGCTCTTTGAAACTTGACACAATAAAGTAGCTCCAAGTTCTATCTCTATGGTTTGTTTCCTATTGATGTAGCCCTAAGCAGAGACTGGCGCAAATCACTTTCATGGAAAGGGGTTGCCAAGCTTCCAAAAAACTACGAGTTTCCTGAAATCTCAGCACACATTTTTTCACCCAATCTTGATGACACTTTCAGGTAATGATCAGTACACCAATCCCACTTGGCTCACCAAATTTCGTTCTTCTAGGTTAAACCGTTCATTGGCAGTAACAGTTTTAATTTTTAGGTTTCACTGTGTTTTCTCCTATATGTATACATGCAGTTGGAAGTCTAAATCAAACACGGTTTGTGCTAGCTTTTTGAAACTTGACACAATAAAGTAGCTCCAAGTTCTATCTCTATGGTTTGTTTCCTATTGATGTAGCCCTAAGCAGAGACTGGCGCAAATCACTTTCATTTAAAGGGGTTGCCAAGCTTCCAAAAAACTACGAGTTTCCTGAAATCTCAGCACACATTTTTTCACCCAATCTTGATGACACTTTCAGGTAATGATCAGTACCCCAATCCCACTTGGCTCACCAAATTTCGTTCTTCTAGGTTAAACCGTTCGTTGGCAGTAACAGTTTTAACTTTTAGGTTTCACTCAATTTTCTCCTATATGGATACATGTAGTTGGAACTCTAAATCAAATACGGTTTGTGCTAGCTCTTTGAAACTTGACACAATAAAGGAGCTCCAAGTTCTATCTCTATGGTTTGTTTCCTATTGATGTAGACTTAAGCAGTGACTGGCACAAATCACTTTCATGGAAAGGGGTTGCCAAGCTTCCCAAAAACTACGAGTTTCCTGAAATCTCAGCACACATTTTTTCACCCAATCTTGATGACACTTTCAGGTAATGATCAGTACCCCAATCCCACTTGGCTCACCAAATTTCGTTCTTCTAGGTTAAACCGTTCGTTGGCAGTAACAGTTTTAATTTTTAGGTTTCACTCTGTTTTCTCCTACATGGATACATGTAGTTGGAACTCTAAATCAAACACGGTTTGTGCTAGCTCTTTGAAACTTGACACAATAAAGTAGCTCCAAGTTCTATCTCTATGGTTTGTTTCCTATTGATGTAGCCCTAAGCAGAGACTGGCGCAAATCCCTTTCATGGAAAGGGGTTGCCAATCTTCCAAAAAACTACGAGTTTCCTGAAATCTCAGCACACATTTTTTCACCCTATCTTGATGACACTTTCAGGTAATGATCAGTACCCCAATCCCACTTGGCTCACCAAATTTCGTTCTTCTAGGTTAAACCATTCGTTGGCAGTAACAGTTTTAATTTTTAGGTTTCACTCTGTTTTCTCCTATATGGATACATGTAGTTGGAACTCTAAATCAAACACGGTTTGTGCTAGCTCTTTGAAACTTGACACAATAAAGTAGCTCCAAGTTCTATCTCTATTTTTTGTTTCCTATTGATGTAGCCCTAAGCAGAGACTGGCGCAAATCACTTTCATGGAAAGGGGTTGCCAAGCTTCCAAAAAACTACGAGTTTCCTTTAATCTCAGCACACATTTTTTCACCCAATCTTGATGACACTTTCAGGTAATGATCACTACCCCAATCCCACTTGGCTCACCAAATTTCATTCTTCTAGGTTAAACCGTTCGTTGGCAGTAACAGTTTTAATTTTTAGGTTTCACTGTGTTTTCTCCTATATGGATACATGCAGTTGGAAGTCTAAATCAAACACTGTTTGTGCTAGCTCTTTGGAACTTGACACAATAAAGTAGCTCCAAGTTCTATCTCTATGGTTTGTTTCCTATTGATGTAGCCCAAACCAGAGACTGGCGCAAATCACTTTCATTTAAAGGGGTTGCCAAGCTTCCAAAAAACTACGAGTTTCCTGAAATCTCAGCACACATTTTTTCACCCAATCTTGATGACACTTTCAGGTAATGATCAGTACCCCAATCCCACTTGGCTCACCAAATTTCGTTCTTCTAGGTTAAACCGTTCGTTGGCAGTAAGAGTTTTAACTTTTAGGTTTCACTCAATTTTCTCCTATATGGATACATGTAGTTGGAACTCTAAATCAAATACGGTTTGTGCTAGCTCTTTGAAACTTGACACAATAAAGTAGCTCCAAGTTCTATCTCTATGGTTTGTTTCCTATTGATGTAGCCCTAAGCAGAGACTGGCGCAAATCACTTTCATGGAAAGGGGTTGCTAAGCTTCCAAAAAACTACGAGTTTTTTGAAATCTCAGCACACATTTTTTCACCCCATCTTGATGACACTTTCAGGTAATGATCACTACCCCAATCCCACTTGGCTCACCAAATTTCATTTTTCTAGGTTAAACCGTTCGTTGGCAGTAACAGTTTTAATTTTTACGTTTCACTCTGTTTTCTCCTATATGGATACATGTAGTTGGAACTCTAAATCAAACACGGTTTGTGCTAGCTCTTTGAAACTTGACACAATAAAGTAGCTCCAAGTTCTATCTCTATGGTTTGTTTCCTATTGATGTAGCCCTAAGTAGAGACTGGCGCAAATCACTTTCATGGAAAGGGGTTGCCAATCTTCCAAAAAACTACGAGTTTCCTGAAATCTCAGCACACATTTTTTCACCCAATCCTGATGACACTTTCAGGTAATGTCAGTACCCCAATCCCACTTGGCTCACCAAATTTCGTTCTTCTAGGTTAAACCGTTCGTTGGGAGTAACAGTTTTAATTTTTAGGTTTCACTGTGTTTTCTCCTATATGGATACATGCAGTTGGAAGTCTAAATCAAACACTGTTTGTGCTAGCTCTTTGAAACTTGACACAATAAAGTAGCTCCAAGTTCTATCTCTATGGTTTGTTTCCTATTGATGTAGCCCTAACCAGAGACTGGCGCAAATCACTTTCATTTAAAGGGGTTGCCAAGCTTCCAAAAAACTACGAGTTTCCTGAAATCTCAGCACACATTTTTTCACCCAATCTTGATGACACTTTCAGGTAATGATCAGTACCCCAATCCCACTTGGCTCACCAAATTTCGTTCTTCTAGGTTAAACCGTTCGTTGGCAGTAACAGTTTTAACTTTTAGGTTTCACTCAATTTTCTCCTATATGAATACATGTAGTTGGAACTCTAAATCAAACACAGTTTGTGCTAGCTCTTTGAATCTTGACACATAAAGTAGCTCCAAGTTCTATCTCTATGGTTTGTTTCCTATTGATGTAGCCCTAAGCAGAGACTGGCGCAAATCACTTTCATGGAAAGGGGTTGCCAATGTTCCAAAAAACTACGAGTTTCCTGAAATTTCAGCACACATTTTTTCACCCAATCTTGATGACACTTTCAGGTAATGATCACTACCCCAATCCCACTTGGCTCACCAAATTTCATTCTTCTAGGTTAAACCGTTCGTTGGCAGTAACAGTTTTAATTTTTAGGTTTCACTCTGTTTTCTCCTATATGGATACATGTAGTTGGAACTCTAAATCAAACACGGTTTGTGCTAGCTCTTTGAAACTTGACACAATAAAGTAGCTCCAAGTTCTATCTCTATGGTTTGTTTCCTATTGATGTAGCCCTAAGTAGAGACTGGCGCAAATGACTTTCATGGAAAGGGGTTGCCAATCTTCCAAAAAACTACGAGTTTCCTGAAATCTCAGCACACATTTTTTCACCCAATCTTGATGACACTTTCAGGTAATGATCAGTACCCCAATCCCACTTGGCTCACCAAATTTCGTTCTTCTAGGTTAAACCGTTCGTTGGCAGTAACAGTTTTAATTTTTCGGTTTCACTCTGTTTTCTCCTATATGGATACATGTAGTTGGAACTCTAAATCAAACACGGTTTGTGCTAGCTCTTTGAAACTTGACACAATAAAGTAGCTCCAAGTTCTATCTCTATGGTTTGTTTCCTATTGATGTAGCCCTAAGCAGAGACTGGCGCAAATCACTTTAATGGAAAGGGGTTGCCAAGCTTCCCAAAAACTACGAGTTTCCTGAAATTTCAGCACACATTTTTTCACCCAATCTTGATGACACTTTCAGGTAATGATCAGTACCCCAATCCCACTTGGCTCACCAAATTTCGTTCTTCTAGGTTAAACCGTTCGTTGGCAGTAACAGTTTTAATTTTTAGGTTTCACTCTGTTTTCTCCTACATGGATACATGTAGTTGGAACTCTAAATCAAACACGGTTTGTGCTAGCTCTTTGAAACTTGACACAATAAAGTAACTCCAAGTTCTATCTCTATGGTTTGTTTCCTATTGATGTAGCCCTAAGCAGAGACTGGCGCAAATTACTTTCATTTAAAGGGGTTGCCAAGCTTCCAAAAAACTACGAGTTTCCTGAAATCTCATCACACATTTTTTCACCCAATCTTGATGACACTTTCAGGTAATGATCAGTACCCCAATCCCACTTGGCTCACCAAATTTCGTTCTTCTAAGTTAAACCGTTCGTTGGCAGTAACAGTTTTAATTTTTAGGTTTCACTGTGTTTTCTCCTATATGGATACATGTAGTTGGAAGTCTAAATCAAACACGGTTTGTGCTAGCTCTTTGAAACTTGACACAATAAAGTAGCTCCAAGTTCTATCTCTATGGTTTGTTTCCTATTGATGTAGCCCTAAGCAGAGACTGGCGCAAATCACTTTCATGGAAAGGGGTTGCTAAGCTTCCAAAAAACTACGAGTTTTTTGAAATCTCAGCACACATTTTTTCACCCCATCTTGATGACACTTTCAGGTAATGATCACTACCCCAATCCCACTTGGCTCACCAAATTTCATTTTTCTAGGTTAAACCGTTCGTTGGCAGTAACAGTTTTAATTTTTACGTTTCACTCTGTTTTCTCCTATATGGATACATGTAGTTGGAACTCTAAATCAAACACGGTTTGTGCTAGCTCTTTGAAACTTGACACAATAAAGTAGCTCCAAGTTCTATCTCTATGGTTTGTTTCCTATTGATGTAGCCCTAAGTAGAGACTGGCGCAAATCACTTTCATGGAAAGGGGTTGCCAATCTTCCAAAAAACTACGAGTTTCCTGAAATCTCAGCACACATTTTTTCACCCAATCCTGATGACACTTTCAGGTAATGATCAGTACCCCAATCCCACTTGGCTCACCAAATTTCGTTCTTCTAGTTTAAACCGTTCGTTGGCAGTAACAGTTTTAATTTTTAGGTTTCACTCTGTTTTCTCCTATATGGATACATGTAGTTGGAACTCTAAATCAAACACGGTTTGTGCTAGCTCTTTGAAACTTGACACAATAAAGTAGCTCCAAGTTCTATCTCTATGGTTTGTTTCCTATTGATGTAGCCCTAAGCAGAGACTGGCGCAAATCACTTTCATGGAAATGGGTTGCCAATCTTCCAAAAAACTACGAGTTTCCTGAAATCTCAGCACACATTTTTTCACCCTATCTTGATGACACTTTCAGGTAATGATCAGTACCCCAATCCCACTTGGCTCACCAAATTTCGTTCTTCTAGGTTAAACCATTCGTTGGCAGTAACAGTTTTAATTTTTAGGTTTCACTCTGTTTTCTCCTATATGGATACATGTAGTTGGAACTCTAAATCAAACACGGTTTGTGCTAGCTCTTTGAAACTTGACACAATAAAGTAACTCCAAGTTCTATCTCTATGGTTTGTTTCCTATTGATGTAGCCCTAAGCAGAGACTGGCGCAAATTACTTTCATTTAAAGGGGTGGCGAAGCTTCCAAAAAACTACGAGTTTCCTGAAATCTCATCACACATTTTTTCACCCAATCTTGATGACACTTTCAGGTAATGATCAGTAACCCAATCCCACTTGGCTCACCAAATTTCGTTCTTCTAGGTTAAACCGTTCATTGGCAGTAACAGTTTTAATTTTTAGGTTTCACTCTGTTTTCTCCTATATGGATACATGCAGTTGGAAGTCTAAATCAAACACTGTTTGTGCTAGCTCTTTGAAACTTGACACAATAAAGTAGCTCCAAGTTCTATCTCTATGGTTTGTTTCCTATTGATGTAGCCCAAACCAGAGACTGGCGCAAATCACTTTCATTTAAAGGGGTTGCCAAGCTTCCAAAAAACTACGAGTTTCCTG
The DNA here is from genome assembly GCF_964194105.1 of Spermophilus citellus. NCBI lineage: Eukaryota > Metazoa > Chordata > Mammalia > Rodentia > Sciuridae > Spermophilus > Spermophilus citellus. The sequence continues at coordinate 2,492,404 of NW_027673037.1, read as the reverse complement.
AAATCTCAGCACACATTTTTTCACCAATCTTGATGACACTTTCAGGTAATGATCAGTACCCCAATCCCACTTGGCTCACCAAATTTCGTTCTTCTAGGTTAAACCGTTCGTTGGCAGTAAGAGTTTTAACTTTTAGGTTTCACTCAATTTTCTCCTATATGGATACATGTAGTTGGAACTCTAAATCAAACACGGTTTGTGCTAGCTCTTTGAAACTTGACACAATAAAGTAGCTCAAGTTCTATCTCTATGGTTTGTTTCCTATTGATGTAGCCCTAAGCAGAGACTGGCGCAAATCACTTTCATCGAAAGGGGTAGCCAAGCTTCCAAAAAACTACAAGTTTCCTGAAATCTCAGCACACATTTTTTAACCCAATCTTGATGACACTTTCAGGTAATGATCACTACCCCAATCCCAATTGGCTCACCAAATTTCATTCTTCTAGGTTAAAACATGCGTTGGCAGTAACAGTTTAAATTTTTAGGTTTCACTCTGTTTTCTCCTATATGGATACATGTAGTTGGAACTCTAAATCAAACACGGTTTGTGCTAGCTCTTTGAAACTTGACACAATAAAGTAGCTCCAAGTTCTATCTCTATGGTTTGTTTCCTATTGATGTAGCCCTAAGCAGAGACTGGCGCAAATCACTTTCATCGAAAGGGGTAGCCAAGCTTCCAAAAAACTACGAGTTTCCTGAAATCTCAGCACACATTTTTTCACCCAATCTTGATGACACTTTCAGGTAACGATCACTACCCCAATCCCACTTGGCTCACCAAATTTCATTCTTCTAGGTTAAAACATGCGTTGGCAGTAACAGTTTAAATTTTTAGGTTTCACTCTGTTTTCTCCTATATGGATACATGTAGTTGGAACTCTAAATCAAACACGGTTTGTGCTAGCTCTTTGAAACTTGACACAATAAAGTAGCTCCATGTTCTATCTCTATGGTTTGTTTCCTATTGATGTAGCCCTAAGCAGAGACTGGCGCAAATCACTTTCATGGAAAGGGGTTGCCAATCCTCCAAAAAACTACGAGTTTCCTGAAATCTCAGCACACATTTTTTCACCCAATCTTGATGACACTTTCAGGTAATGATCAGTACCCCAATCCCACTTGGCTCACCAAATTTCGTTCTTCTAGGTTAAACCGTTCGTTGGAGTAACAGTTTTAATTTTTAGGTTTCACTCTGTTTTCTCCTATATGGATACATGTAGTTGGAACTCTAAATCAAATACGGTTTGTGCTACCTCTTTGAAACTTGACACAATAAAGTAGCTCCAAGTTCTATCTCTATGGTTTGTTTCCTATTGATGTAGCCCTAAGCAGAGACTGGCGCAAATCACTTTCATTTAATGGGGTTGCCAAGCTTCCAAAAAACTACGAGTTTCCTGAAATCTCAGCACACATTTTTTCACCCAATCTTGATGACAGTTTCAGGTAATGATCAGTACCCCAATCCCACTTGGCTCACCAAATTTCGTTCTTCTAGGTTAAACCGTTCGTTGGCAGTAACAGTTTTAATTTTTAGGATTCACTGAATTTTCTCCTATATGGATACATGTAGTTGGAACTCTAAATCAAATACGGTTTCTGCTAGCTCTTTGAAACTTGACACAATAAAGTAGCTCCAAGTTCTATCTCTATGGTTTGTTTCCTATTGATGTAGCCCTAAGCAGAAACTGGCACAAATCCCTTTAATGGAAAGGGGTTGACAATCTTCCAAAAAACTAAGAGTTTCCTGAAATCTCATCACACATTTTTTCACCCAATCTTGATGACACTTTCAGGTAATGATCAGTACCCCAATCCCACTTAGCTCACCAAATTTCGTTCTTCTAGGTTAAACCGTTCTTTGGCAGTAACAGTTTTAATTTTTAGGTTTCACTCTGTTTTCTCTTATATGGATATATGTAGTTGGAACTCTAAATCAAACACGGTTTGTGCTAGCTCTTTGAAACTTGACACAATAAAGTAGCTCCAAGTTCTATCTCTGTGGTTTGATTCCTATTGATGTAGCCCTAAGCAGAGACTGGCGCAAATCACATTCATGGAAAGGGGTTGCCAATCTTCCAAAAAACTACGAGTTTCCTGAAATTTCAGCACACATTTTTTCACCCAATCCTGATGACACTTTCTGGTAATGATCAGTACCCCAATCCCACTTGGCTCACCAAATTTCGTTCTTCTAGGTTAAACCGTTCGTTGGCAGTAACAGTTTTAATTTTTCGGTTTCACTCTGTTTTCTCCTATATGGATACATGTAGTTGGAACTCTAAATCAAACACGGTTTGTGCTAGCTCTTTGAAACTTGACACAATAAAGTAGCTCCAAGTTCTATCTCTATGGTTTGTTTCCTATTGATGTAGCCCTAAGCAGAGACTGGCGCAAATCCCTTTCATGGAAAGGGGTTGCCAATCTTCCAAAAAACTACGAGTTTCCTGAAATCTCAGCACACATTTTTTCACCCTATCTTGATGACACTTTCAGGTAATGATCAGTACCCCAATCCCACTTGGCTCACCAAATTTCGTTCTTCTAGGTTAAACCATTCGTTGGCAGTAACAGTTTTAATTTTTAGGTTTCACTCTGTTTTCTCCTATATGGATACATGTAGTTGGAACTCTAAATCAAACACGGTTTGTGCTAGCTCTTTGAAACTTGACACAATAAAGTAGCTCCAAGTTCTATCTCTATGGTTTGTTTCCTATTGATGTAGCCCTAAGCAGAGACTGGCGCAAATCACTTTCATGGAAAGAGGTTGCCAAGCTTCCAAAAAACTACGAGTTTCCTGAAATTTCAGCACACATTTTTTCACCCAATCTTGATGACACTTTCAGGTAATGATCACTACCCCAATCCCACTTGGCTCACCAAATTTCATTCTTCTAGGTTAAACCGTTCGTTGGCAGTAACAGTTTTAATTTTTAGGTTTCACTGTGTTTTCTCCTATATGGATACATGCAGTTGGAAGTCTAAATCAAACACTGTTTGTGCTAGCTCTTTGGAACTTGACACAATAAAGTAGCTCCAAGTTCTATCTCTATGGTTTGTTTCCTATTGATGTAGCCCAAACCAGAGACTGGCGCAAATCACTTTCATTTAAAGGGGTTGCCAAGCTTCCAAAAAACTACGAGTTTCCTGAAATCTCATCACACATTTTTTCACCCAATCTTGATGACACTTTCAGGTAATGATCAGTACCCCAATCCCACTTGGCTCACCAAATTTCGTTCTTCTAGGTTAAACCGTTCGTTGGCAGTAAGAGTTTTAACTTTTAGGTTTCACTCAATTTTCTCCTATATGGATACATGTAGTTGGAACTCTAAATCAAATACGGTTTGTGCTAGCTCTTTGAAACTTGACACAATAAAGTAGCTCCAAGTTCTATCTCTATGGTTTGTTTCCTATTGATGTAGCCCTAAGCAGAGACTGGCACAAATCACTTTCATGGAAAGGGGTTGCTAAGCTTCCAAAAAACTACGAGTTTTTTGAAATCTCAGCACACATTTTTTCACCCCATCTTGATGACACTTTCAGGTAATGATCACTACCCCAATCCCACTTGGCTCACCAAATTTCATTTTTCTGGGTTAAACCGTTCGTTGGCAGTAACAGTTTTAATTTTTACGTTTCACTCTGTTTTCTCCTATATGGATACATGTAGTTGGAACTCTAAATCAAACACGGTTTGTGCTAGCTCTTTGAAACTTGACACAATAAAGTAGCTCCAAGTTCTATCTCTATGGTTTGTTTCCTATTGATGTAGCCCTAAGTAGAGACTGGCGCAAATCACTTTCATGGAAGGGGGTTGCCAAGCTTCCAAAAAACTATGAGTTTCCTGAAATCTCAGCACACATTTTTTCACCCAATCCTGATGACACTTTCAGGTAATGATCAGTACCCCAATCCCACTTGGCTCACCAAATTTCGTTCTTCTAGGTTAAACCGTTCGTTGGCAGTAACAGTTTTAATTTTTCGGTTTCACTCTGTTTTCTCCTATATGGATACATGTAGTTGGAACTCTAAATCAAACACGGTTTGTGCTAGCTCTTTGAATCTTGACACAATAAAGTAGCTCCAAGTTCTATCTCTATGGTTTGTTTCCTATTGATGTAGCCCTAAGCAGAGACTGGCGCAAATTACTTTCATTTAAAGGGGTTGCCAAGCTTCCAAAAAACTACGAATTTCCTGAAATCTCAGCACACATTTTTTCACCCAATCTTGATGACACTTTCAGGTAATGATCAGTAACCCAATCCCACTTGGCTCACCAAATTTCGTTCTTCTAGGTTAAACCGTTCGTTGGCAGTAACAGTTTTAATTTTTAGGTTTCACTCTGTTTTCTCCTATATGGATACATGCAGTTGGAAGTCTAAATCAAACACTGTTTGTGCTAGCTCTTTGAAACTTGAAACAATAAAGTACCTCCAAGTTCTATCTCTATGGTTTGTTTCCTATTGATGTAGCCCAAACCAGAGACTGGCGCAAATCACTTTCATTTAAAGGGGTTGCCAAGCTTCCAAAAAACTACGAGTTTCCTGAAATCTCAGCACACATTTTTTCACCCAATCTTGATGACACTTTCAGGTAATGATCAGTACCCCAATCCCACTTGGCTCACCAAATTTCGTTCTTCTAGGTTAAACCATTCGTTGGCATTAAGAGATTTAACTTTTAGGTTTCACTCAATTTTCTCCTATATGGATACATGTAGTTGGAACTCTAAATCAAATACGGTTTGTGCTAGCTCTTTGAAACTTGACACAATAAACTAGCTCAAAGTTCTATCTCTATGGTTTGTTTCCTTGATGTAGGCCTAAGCAGAGACTGGCGCAAATCACTTTCATGGAAAGGGGTTGCTAAGCTTCCAAAAAACTACGAGTTTTTTGAAATCTCAGCACACATTTTTTCACCCCATCTTGATGACTCTTTCAGGTAATGATCACTACCCCAATACCACTTGGCTCACCAAATTTCATTCTTCTAGGTTAAACCGTTCGTTGGCAGTAACAGTTTTAATTTTTAGGTTTCACTCTGTTTTCTCCTATATGGATAAATGTAGTTGGAACTCTAAATCAAACACGGTTTGTGCTAGCTCTTTGAAACTTGACACAGTAAAGTAGCTCCTAGTTCTATATCTATGGTTTGTTTCCTATTGATGTAGCCCTAAGTAGAGACTGGTGCAAATCACTTTCATGGAAAGGGGTTGCCAATCTTCCAAAAAACTACGAGTTTCCTGAAATCTCAGCACACATTTTTTCACCCAATCTTGATGACACTTTCAGGAAATGATCAGTACCCCAATCCCACTTGGCTCACCAAATTTCGTTCTTCTAGGTTAAACCGTTCGTTGGCAGTAACAGTTTTAATTTTTAGGTTTCATTCTGTTTTCTCCTATATGGAATCATGTAGTTGGAACTCTAAACCAAACACGGTTTGTGCTAGCTCTTTGAAACTTGACACAATAAAGTAGCTCCAAGTTCTATCTCTATGGTTTGTTTCCTATTCATGTAGCCCTAAGCAGAGACTGGCGCAAATCACTTTCATGGAAAGGGGTTGCCAAGCTTCCAAAAAACTACGAGTTTCCTGAAATTTCAGCAAACATTTTTTCACCCAATCTTGATGACACTTTCAGGTAATGATCAGTACCCCAATCCCACTTGGCTCACCAAATTTCGTTCTTCTAGGTTAAACCGTTCGTTGGCAGTAACAGTTTTAATTTTTAGGTTTGACTCTGTTTTCTCCTATATGGATACATGTAGTTGGAACTCTAAATCAAACACGGTTTGTGCTAGCTCTTTGAAACTTGACACAATAAAGTAGCTCCAAGTTCTATCTCTATGGTTTGTTTCCTATTGATGTAGCCCTAAGCAGAGACTGGCACAAATCACTTTCATGGAAAGGGATTGCCAAGCTTCCAAAAAACTACGAGTTTCCTGAAATTTCAGCACATATTTTTTCACCCAATCTTGATGACACTTTCAGGTAATGATTAGAACACCAATCCCACTTGGCTCACCAAATTTCGTTCTCCTAGGTTAAACCATTCGTTGGCAGTAACAGTTTTAATTTTTAGGTTTCACTCTGTTTTCTCCTATATGGTACATGTAGTTGGAAGTCTAAATCAAACACGGTTTGAGCTAGCTTTTTGAAACTTGACACAATAAAGTAGCTCCAAGTTCTATCTCTATAGTTTCTTTCCTATTGATGTAACCCTAAGCAGAGACTGGCACAAATCACTTTCATGGAAAGGGGTTGCCAAGCTTCCAAAAAACTACGAGTTTCCTGAAATCTCAGCACACATTTTTTCACCCAATCTTGATGACACTTTCTGGTAATGATCAGCACCCCAATCCCACTTGGCTCACCAAATTTCGTTCTTCTAGTTTAAACCGTTCGTTGGCAGTAACAGTTTTAATTTTTAGGTTTCACTGTTTTCTCCTATATGGATACATGTATTTGGAACTCTAAATCAAACACGGTTTGTGCTAGCTCTTTGAAACTTGACACAATAAAGTAGCTCCAAGTTCTATCTCTATGGTTTGTTTCCTATTGATGTAGCCCTAAGTAGAGACTGGCGCAAATCACTTTCATGGAAAGGGGTTGCCAATCTTCCAAAAAACTACGAGTTTCCTGAAATCTCAGCACACATTTTTTCACCCAATCTTGATGACACTTTCAGGTAATGATCAGTACCCCAATCCCACTTGGCTCACCAAATTTCGTTCTTCTAGGTTAAACCGTTCGTTGGCAGTAACAGCTTTAATTTTTAGGTTTCACTCTGTTTTCTCCTATATGGATACATGTACTTGGAACTCTAAATCAAACACGGTTTGTGCTAGCTCTTTGAAACTTGACACAATAAAGTAGCTCCAAGTTCTATCTCTATGGTTTGTTTCCTATTGATGTAGCCCTAAGCAGAGACTGGCGCAAATCACTTTCATGGAAAGGGGTTGCCAAGCTTCCAAAAAACTACGAGTTTCCTGAAATTTCAGCACACATTTTTTCACCCAATCTTGATGACAATTTCAGGTAATGATCAGTACCCCAATTCCACTTGGCTCACCAAATTTCATTCTTCTAGGTTAAACCGTTCGTTGGCAGTAACAGTTTTAATTTTTAGGTTTCACTATGTTTTCTCCTATATGGATACATGTAGTTGGAACTCTAAATCAAACACGGTTTGTGCTAGCTCTTTGAAACTTGACACAGTAAAGTAGCTCCTAGTTCTATCTCTATGGTTTGTTTCCTATTGATGTAGCCCTAAGCAGAGACTGGCGCAAATCACTTTCATGGAAAGGGATTGCCAAGCTTCCAAAAAACTACGAGTTTCCTGAAATTTCAGCACACATTTTTTCACCCAATCTTGATGACACTTTCAGGTAATGATTAGTACCCCAATCCCACTTGGCTCACCAAATTTCGTTCTTCTAGGTTAAACCGTTCGTTGGCAGTAACAGTTTTAATTTTTAGGTTTCACTCTGTTTTCTCCTATATGGATACATGTAGTTGGAACTCTAAATCAAACACGGTTTGTGCTAGCTCTTTGAAACTTGACACAATAAAGTAGCTCCAAGTTCTATCTCTATGGTTTGTTTCCTATTGATGTAACCCTAAGCAGAGACTGGCGCAAATCACTTTAATGGAAAGGGGTTGACAATCTTCCAAAAAATTAAGAGTTTCCTGAAATCTCAGCACACATTTTTTCACCCAATCTTGATGACACTTTCTGGTAATGATCAGTACCCCAATCCCAATTGGCTCACCAAATTTCGTTCTTCTAGGTTAAACCGTTCGTTGGCAGTAACAGTTTTAATTTTTAGGTTTCACTCTATTTTCTCCTATATGGATACATGTAGTTGGAACTCTTAATCAAACACGGTTTGTGCTAGCTCTTTGAAACTTGACACAATAAAGTAGCTCCAAGTTCTATCTCTATGGTTTGTTTCCTATTGATGTAGCCCTAAGCAGAGACTGGCGCAAATCACTTTCATGGAAAGGGATTGCCAATCCTCCAAAAAACTACGAGTTTCCTGAAATCTCAGCACACATTTTTTCACCCAAACTTGATGACACTTTCAGGTAATGATCAGTACCCCAATCCCACTTGGCTCACCAAATTTCGTTCTTCTAGGTTAAACCGTTCGTTGGCAGTAACAGTTTTAATTTTTAGGTTTCACTGTTTTCTCCTATATGGATACATGTAGTTGGAACTCTAAATCAAATACGGTTTGTGCTAGCTCTTTGAAACTTGACACAATAAAGTAGCTCCAAGTTCTATCTCTATGGTTTGTTTCCTATTGATGTAGCCCTAAGCAGAGACTGGCGAAAATCACTTTCATTTAAATGGGTTGCCAAGCTTCCAAAAAACTACGAGTTTCCTGAAATCTCAGCACACATTTTTTCACCCAATCTTGATGACACTTTCAGGTAATGATCAGTACCCCAATCCCACTTGGCTCACCAAATTTCGTTCTTCTAGGTTAAACCGTTCGTTGGCAGTAACAGTTTTAATTTGTAGGTTTCACTGAATTTTCTCCTATATGGATACATGTAGTTGGAACTCTAAATCAAATACGGTTTGTGCTAGCTCTTTGAAACTTGACACAATAAAGTAGCTCCAAGTTCTATCTCTATGGTTTGTTTCCTATTGATGTAGCCCTAATCAGAGACTGGCGCAAATCCCTTTAATGGAAAGGGGTTGACAATCTTCCAAAAAACTAAGAGTTTCCTGAAATCTCAGCACACATTTTTTCACCCAATCTTTATGACACTTTCTGGTAATGATCACTACCCCAATCCCACTTGGCTCACCAAATTTCATTCTTCTAGGTTAAACCGTTCGTTGGCAGTAACAGTTTTAATTTTTAGGTTTCACTCTGTTTTCTCCTATATGGATACATGTAGTTGGAACTCTAAATCAAACACGGTTTGTGCTAGCTCTTTGAAACTTGACACAATAAAGTAGCTCCAAGTTCTATCTCTATGTTTTTTTTCCTACTGATGTAACCCTAAGCAGAGACTGGCGCAAATCACTTTAATGGAAAGGGGTTGACAATCTTCCAAAAAACTAAGAGTTTCCTGAAATCTCAGCACACATTTTTTCACCCAATCTTGATGACACTTTCAGGTAATGATCAGTACCCCAATCCCACTTGGCTCACCAAATTTCGTTCTTCTAGGTTAAACCGTTCGTTGGCAGTAACAGTTTTAATTTTTAGGTTTCACTCTGTTTTCTCCTATATGGATTCATGTAGTTGGAACTCTAAATCAAACACGGTTTGTGCTAGCTCTTTGAAACTTGACACAATAAAGTAGCTCCAAGTTCTATCTCTATGGTTTGTTTCCTATTGATGTAACCCTAAGCAGAGACTGGCGCAAATCACTTTAATGGAAAGGGGTTGACAATCTTCCAAAAAACTAAGAGTTTCTTGAAATCTCAGCACACATTTTTTCACCCAATCTTGATGACACTTTCTGGTAATGATCAGCACCCCAATCCCACTTGGCTCACCAAATTTCGTTCTTCTAGGTTAAACCGTTCGTTGGCAGTAACAGTTTTAATTTTTAGGTTTCACTCTGTTTTCTCCTATATGGATACATGTACTTGGAACTCTAAATCAAACACGGTTTGTGCTAGCTCTTTGAAACTTGACACAATAAAGTAGCTCCAAGTTCTATCTCTATGGTTTGTTTCCTATTGATGTAACCCTAAGCAGAGACTGTGGCAATTCACTTTAATGGAAAGGGGTTGACAATCTTCCAAAAAACTAAGAGTTTCCTGAAATCTCAGCATACATTTTTTCACCCAATCTTGATGACACTTTCTGGTAATGATCAGCACCCCAATCCCACTTGGCTCACCAAATTTCGTTCTTCTAGGTTAAACCGTTCGTTGGCAGTAACAGTTTTAATTTTTAGGTTTCACTCTGTTTTCTCCTATATGGATACATGTAGTTGGAACTCTAAATCAAACACGGTTTGTGCTAGCTCTTTGAAACTTGACACAATAAAGTAGCTCCAAGTTCTATCTCTATGGTTTCTTTCCTATTGATGTAGCCCTAAGCAGAGACTGGCGCAAATCACTTTCATCGAAAGGGGTTGCCAAGCTTCCAAAAAACTACGAGTTTCCTGAAATCTCAGCACACATTTTTTCACCCAATCTTGATGACACTTTCAGATAACGATCACTACCCCAATCCCACTTGGCTCACCAAATTTCATTCTTCTAGGTTAAAACATTCGTTGGCAGTAACAGTTTTAATTTTTAGGTTTCACTCTATTTTCTCCTATATGGATACATGTAGTTGGAACTCTAAATCAAACACGGTTTGTGCTAGCTCTTTGAAACTTGACACAATAAAGTAGCTCCAAGTTCTATCTCTATGGTTTGTTTCCTATTGATGTAGCCCTAAGCAGAGACTGGCGCAAATCACTTTCATGGAAAGGGGTTGCCAATCCTCCAAAAAACTACGAGTTTCCTGAAATCTCAGCACACATTTTTTCACCCAAACTTGATGACATTTTCAGGTAATGATCAGTACCCCAATCCCACTTGGCTCACCAAATTTCGTTCTTCTAGGTTAAACCGTTCGTTGGCAGTAACAGTTTTAATTTTTAGGTTTCACTCTGTTTTCTCCTATATGGATACATGTAGTTGGAACTCTAAATCAAACACGGTGTGTGCTAGCTCTTTGAAACTTGACACAATAAAGTAGCTCCAAGTTCTATCTCTATGGTTTCTTTCCTATTGATGTAGCCCTAAGCAGAGACTGGCGCAAATCACTTTCATCGAAAGGGGTTGCCAAGCTTCCAAAAAACTACGAGTTTCCTGAAATTTCAGCACACATTTTTTCACCCAATCTTGATGACACTTTCAGGTAATGATCAGTACCCCAATCCCACTTGGCTCACCAAATTTCGTTCTTCTAGGTTAAACCGTTCGTTGGCAGTAACAGTTTTAATTTGTAGGTTTCACTGAATTTTCTCCTATATGGATACATGTAGTTGGAACTCTAAATCAAATACGGTTTGTGCTAGCTCTTTGAAACTTGACACAATAAAGTAGCTCCAAGTTCTATCTCTATGGTTTGTTTCCTATTGATGTAGCCCTAAGCAGAGACTGGCGCAAATCCCTTTAATGGAAAGGGGTTGACAATCTTCCAAAAAACTAAGAGTTTCCTGAAATCTCAGCACACATTTTTTCACCCAATCTTTATGACACTTTCTGGTAATGATCACTACCCCAATCCCACTTGGCTCACCAAATTTCATTCTTCTAGGTTAAACCGTTCGTTGGCAGTAACAGTTTTAATTTTTAGGTTTCACTCTGTTTTCTCCTATATGGATACATGTAGTTGGAACTCTAAATCAAACACGGTTTGTGCTAGCTCTTTGAAACTTGACACAATAAAGTAGCTCCAAGTTCTATCTCTATGGTTTTTTTCCTATTGATGTAACCCTAAGCAGAGACTAGCGCAAATCACTTTAATGGAAAGGGGTTGACAATCTTCCAAAAAACTAAGAGTTTCCTGAAATCTCAGCACACATTTTTTCACCCAATCTTGATGACACTTTCAGGTAATGATCAGTACCCCAATCCCACTTGGCTCACCAAATTTCGTTCTTCTAGGTTAAACCGTTCGTTGGCAGTAACAGTTTTAATTTTTAGGTTTCACTCTGTTTTCTCCTATATGGATTCATGTAGTTGGAACTCTAAATCAAACACGGTTTGTGCTAGCTCTTTGAAACTTGACACAATAAAGTAGCTCCAAGTTCTATTTCTATGGTTTGTTTCCTATTGATGTAACCCTAAGCAGAGACTGGCGCAAATCACTTTAATGGAAAGGGGTTGCCAATCTTCCAAAAAACTAAGAGTTTCCTGAAATCTCAGCACACATTTTTTCACCCAATCTTGATGACACTTTCTGGTAATGATCAGCACCCCAATCCCACTTGGCTCACCAAATTTCGTTCTTCTAGGTTAAACCGTTCGTTGGCAGTAACAGTTTTAATTTTTAGGTTTCACTCTATTTTCTCCTATATGGATACATGTAGTTGGAACTCTAAATCAAACACGGTTTGTGCTAGCTCTTTGAAACTTGACACAATAAAGTAGCTCCAAGTTCTATCTCTATGGTTTGTTTCCTATTGATGTAACCCTAAGCAGAGACTGTGGCAATTCACTTTAATGGAAAGGGGTTGACAATCTTCCAAAAAACTAAGAGTTTCCTGAAATCTCAGCATACATTTTTTCACCCAATCTTGATGACACTTTCTGGTAATGATCAGCACCCCAATCCCACTTCGCTCACCAAATTTCGTTCTTCTAGGTTAAACTGTTCGTTGGCAGTAACAGTTTTATTTTTTAGGTTTCACTCTGTTTTCTCCTATATGGATACATGTAGTTGGAAATCTAAATCAAACACGGTTTGTGCTAGCTCTTTGAAACTTGACACAATAAAGTAGCTCCAAGTTCTATCTCTATGGTTTGTTTCCTATTGATGTAGCCCTAAGCAGAGACTGGCGCAAATCACTTTCATCGAAAGGGGTTGCCAAGCTTCCAAAAAACTACGAGTTTCCTGAAATCTCAGCACACATTTTTTCACCCAATCTTGATGACACTTTCAGATAACGATCACTACCCCAATCCCACTTGGCTCACCAAATTTCATTCTTCTAGGTTAAAACATTCGTTGGCAGTAACAGTTTTAATTTTTAGGTTTCACTCTATTTTCTCCTATATGGATACATGTAGTTGGAACTCTAAATCAAACACGGTTTGTGCTAGCTCTTTGAAACTTGACACAATAAAGTAGCTCCAAGTTCTATCTCTATGGTTTGTTTCCTATTGATGTAGCCCTAAGCAGAGACTGGCGCAAATCACTTTCATGGAAAGGGGTTGCCAATCCTCCAAAAAATTACGAGTTTCCTGAAATCTCAGCACACATTTTTTCACCCAATCTTGATGACAATTTCAGGTAATGATCAGTACCCCAATCCCACTTGGCTCACCAAATTTCGTTCTTCTAGGTTAAACCGTTCGTTGGCAGTAACAGTTTTAATTTTTAGGTTTCACTGTTTTCTCCTATATGGATACATGTAGTTGGAACTCTAAATCAAATATGGTTTGTGCTAGCTCTTTGAAACTTGACACAATAAAGTAGCTCCAATTTCTATCTCTATGGTTTGTTTCCTATTGATGTAGCCCTAAGCAGAGACTGGCGAAAATCACTTTCATTTAAAGGGGTTGCCAAGCTTCCAAAAAACTACGAGTTTCCTGAAATCTCAGCACACATTTTTTCACCCAATCTTGATGACACTTTCAGGTAATGATCAGTACCCCAATCCCACTTGGCTCACCAAATTTCGTTCTTCTAGATTAAACCGTTCGTTGGCAGTAACAGTTTTAATTTGTAGGTTTCACTGAATTTTCTCCTATATGGATACATGTAGTTGGAACTCTAAATCAAATACGGTTTGTGCTAGCTCTTTGAAACTTGACACAATAAAGTAGCTCCAAGTTCTATCTCTATGGTTTGTTTCCTATTGATGTAGCCCTAATCAGAGACTGGCGCAAATCACTTTGATGGAAAGGGGTTGACAATCTTCCAAAAAACTAAGAGTTTCCTGAAATCTCAGCACACATTTTTTCACCGAATCTTTATGACACTTTCTGGTAATGATCACTACCCCAATCCCACTTAGCTCACCAAATTTCATTCTTCTAGGTTAAACCGTTCGTTGGCAGTAACAGTTTTAATTTTTAGGTTTCACTCTGTTTTCTGCTATATGGATACATGTAGTTGGAACTCTAAATCAAACACGGTTCGTGCTAGCTCTTTGAAACTTGACAAAATAAAGTAGCTCCAAGTTCTATCTCTATGGTTTGTTTCCTATTGATGTAGCCCTAAGTAGAGACTGGCGCAAATCACTTTCATGGAAAGGGGTTGCCAATCTTCCAAAAAACTACGAGTTTCCTGAAATCTCAGCACACATTTTTCCCCCAATCTTGATGACACTTTCAGGTAATGATCAGTACCCAATCCCACTTGGCTCACCAAATTTCGTTCTTCTAGGTTAAACCGTTCGTTGGCAGTAACAGTATTAATTTTTAGGTTTCACTCTGTTTTCTCCTATATGGATACATGTTGTTGGAACTCTAAATCAAACACGGTTTGTGCTAGCTCTTTGAAACTTGACACAATAAATTAGCTCGAAGTTCTATCTCTATGGTTTGTTTCCTATTGATGTAGCCCTAAGCAGAGACTGGCGCAAATCACTTTCATGGAAAGGGGTTGCCAAGCTTCCAAAAAGCTACGAGTTTCCTGAAATCTCAGCACACATTTTTTCACCCAATCTTGATGACACTTTCAGGTAATGATCAGTACAACAAATCCCACTTGGGTCACCAAGTTTCGTTCTTCTAGGTTAAACCGTTCGTTGGCAGTAACAGTTTTAATTTTTAGGTTTCACTCTGTTTTCTCCTATATGGATACATGTAGTTGGAACTCTAAATCAAACAGGGTTTGTGCTAGCTCTTTGAAACTTGACACAATAAAGTAGCTCCAAGTTCTATCTCTATGGTTTGTTTCCTATGGATGTAGCCCTAAGGAGACTGGCGCAAATCACTTTCATTTAAAGGGGTTGCCAACCTTCCAAAAAACTACGAGTTTCCTGAAATCTCAGCACACGTTTTTTCACCGAAAATTGATGACACTTTCAGGTAATGATCACTACCCCAATCCCACTTGGCTCACCAAATTTCGTTCTTCTAGGTTAAGCCGTTCGTTGGCAGTAACAGTTTTAATTTTTAGGTTTCACTCTGTTTTCTCCTATATGGATACATGTAGTTGGAACTCTACATCAAATACGGTTTGTGCTAGCTCTTTGAAACTTGACACAATAAAGTAGCTCCAAGTTCTATCTCTATGGTTTGTTTCCTATTGATGTACCCTAAGCAGAGACTGGCGCATATCACTTTCATTTAAAGGGGTTGCCAAGCTTCCAAAAAACTACGAATTTCCTGAAATCTCAGCACACATTTTTTCACCCAATCTTGATGACACTTTCAGGTAATGATCAGTACCCCAATCCCACTTGGCTCACCAAATTTCGTTCTTCTAGGTTAAACCATTCGTTGGCAATAACAGTTTTAATTTTTAGGTTTCACTTAATTTTCTCCTATATGGATACATGTAGTTGGAACTCAAAATCAAATACGGTTTGTGCTAGCTCTTTGAACCTTGACACAATAAAGTAGCTCCAAGTTCTATCTCTATGGTTTGTTTCCTATTGATGTAGCCCTAAGCAGAGACTGGCGCAAATCCCTTTAATGGAAAGGGGTTGACAATCAACCAAAAAACTAAGAGTTTCCTGAAATCTCAGCACACATCTTTTCACCCAATCTTTATGACACTTTCTGGTAATGATCAGCACCCCAATCCCACTTGGCTCACCAAATTTCGTTCTAGGTTAAACCGTTCTTGGCAGTAATAGTTTTAATTTTTAGGTTTCACTCTGTTTTCTCCTATATGGATACATGCAGTTGGAAGTCTAAATCAAACACGGTTTGTGCTAGCTCTTTGAAACTTGACACAATAAAGTAGCTCCAAGTTCTATCTCTATGGTTTGTTTCCTATTGATGTAACCCTAAGCAGAGACTGGTGCAAATCACTTTCATGGAAAGCGGTTGCCAAGCTTCCAAAAAACTACGAGTTTCCTGAAATCTCAGCACACATTTTATCACCCAATCTTGATGACACTTTCAGGTAATGATCAGTACAACACATCCCACTTGGCTCACTAAATTTCGTTCTTCTAGGTTAAACCGTTCGTTGGCAGTATCAGATTTAATTTTTAGGTTTCACTGTGTTTTCTCCTATATGGATACATGTAGTTGGAAGTCTAAATCAAAAACGGTTTGTGCTAGCTCTTTGAAACTTGACGCAATAAAGTAGCTCCATGTTCTATCTCTATGGTTTGTTTCCTATTGATGTAGCCCTAAGTAGAGACTGGCGCAAATCACTTTCATTTAAAGTGGTTGCCAAGCTTCCAAAAAACTACGAGTTTCCTGAAATCTCAGCACACATTTTCCCCCAATCTTGATGACACTTTCAGGTAATGATCAGTACCCAATCCCACTTGGCTCACCAAATTTCGTTCTTCTAGGTTAAACCGTTCGTTGGCAGTAACAGTATTAATTTTTAGGTTTCACTCTGTTTTCTCCTATATGGATACATGTTGTTGGAACTCTAAATCAAACACGGTTTGTGCTAGCTCTTTGAAACTTGACACAATAAAGTAGCTCGAAGTTCTATCTCTATGGTTTGTTTCCTATTGATGTAGCCCTAAGCAGAGACTGGCGCAAATCACTTTCATGGAAAGGGGTTGCCAATCTTCCAAAAAACTACGAGTTTCCTGAAATCTCAGCACACATTTTTTCATCCAATCTTGATGACACTTTCAGGTAATGATCAGTACAACAAATCCCACTTGGGTCACCAAGTTTCGTTCTTCTAGGTTAAACCATTCGTTGGCAGTAACAGTTTTAATTTTTAGGTTTCACTCTGTTTTCTCCTATATGGATACATGTAGTTGGAACTCTAAATCAAACAGGGTTTGTGCTAGCTCTTTGAAACTTGACACAATAAAGTAGCTCCAAGTTCTATCTCTATGGTTTGTTTCCTATTGATGTAGCCCTAAGCAGAGACTAGCGCAAATCACTTTCATGGAAAGGGGTTGCCAAGCTTCCAAAAAACTACGAGTTTCCTGAAATCTCAGCACACATTTTTTTCACCCAATCTTGATGACACTTTCAGGTAATGATCACTACCACAATCCCACTTGGCTCACCAAATTTCGTTCTTCTAGGTTAAACCGTTCGTTGGCAGTAACAGTTTTAATTTTTAGGTTTCACTCTGTTTTCTCCTATATGGATACATGTAGTTGGAACTTTAAATCAAACACGGTTTGTGCTAGCTCTTTGAAACTTGACACAATAAAGTAGCTCCAAGTTCTATCTCTATGGTTTGTTTCCTATTGATGTAGCCCTAAGCAGAGACTAGAGCAAATCACTTTCATGGAAAGGGGTTGCCAAACTTCCAAAAAACTATGAGTTTCCTGTAATCTCAGCACACATTTTTTCACCCAATCGTGATGACACTTTCAGGTAATGATCAGTACCCCAATCCCATTTGGCTCAGCAAATTTCATTCTTCTATTTTAAACCGTTCGTTGGCAGTAACGGTTTTAATTTTTACGTTTCACTCTGTTTTCTCCTATATGGATACATGTAGTTGGAACTCTAAATCAAACACGGTTTGTGCTAGCTCTTTGAAACTTGACACAATAAAGTAGCTCCAAGTTCTATCTCTATGGTTTGTTTCCTATTGATGTAGCCCTAAACAGAGACTGGTGCAAATCACTTATATTTAAAGGGGTTGCCAAGCTTCCAAAAAACTACGAGTTTCCTGAAATCTCAGCACACATTTTTTCACCCAATCTTGATGACACTTTCAGGTAATGTTCAGTACCCCAATCCCACTTGGCTCAGCAAATTTCGTTCTTCTAGGTTAAACCATTCGTCGGCAGTAACAGTTTTAATTTTTAGGTTTCACTCTGTTTTCTCCTATATGGATATATGTAGTTGGAAGTCAAAATCAAAAACGGTTTGTTCTAGCTCTTTGAAACTTGACACAATAAAGTAGCTCCAAGTTCTATCTCTATGGTTTGTTTCCTATTGATGTAGCCCTAAGGAGACTGGCGCAAATCACTTTCATTTAAAGGGGTTGCCAAGCTTCCAAAAAACTACGAGTTTCCTGAAATCTCAGCACACATTTTTTCACCCAATCTTGATGACACTTTCAGGTAATGATCAGTACAACAAATCCCACTTGGGTCACCAAGTTTCGTTCTTCTAGGTTAAACCGTTCGTTGGCAGTAACAGTTTTAATTTTTAGGTTTCACTCTGTTTTCTCCTATATGGATACATGTAGTTGGAACTCTAAATCAAACAGGGTTTGTGCTAGCTCTTTGAAACTTGACACAATAAAGTAGCTCCAAGTTCTATCTCTATGGTTTGTTTCCTATTGATGTAGCCCTAAGCAGAGACTAGCGCAAATCACTTTCATGGAAAGGGGTTGCCAAGCTTCCAAAAAACTACGAGTTTCCTGAAATCTCAGCACACATTTTTTCACCCAATCTTGATGACACTTTCAGGTAATGATCACTACCCCAATCCCACTTGGCTCACCAAATTTCGTTCTTCTAAGTTAAACCATTCATTGGCAGTAACAGTTTTAATTTTTAGGTTTCACTCTGTTTTCTCCTATATGGATACATGTAGTTGGAACTTTAAATCAAACACGGTTTGTGCTAGCTCTATGAAACTTGACACAATAAAGTAGCTCCAAGTTCTATCTCTATGGTTTGTTTCCTATTGATGTAGCCCTAAGCAGAGACTGGAGCAAATCACTTTCATGGAAAGGGGTTGCCAAACTTCCAAAAAACTATGAGTTTCCTGTAATCTCAGCACACATTTTTTCACCCAATCTTGATGACACTTTCAGGTAATGATCAGTACCCCAATCCCATTTGGCTCAGCAAATTTCGTTCTTCTATTTTAAACCGTTCGTTGGCAGTAACGGTTTTAATTTTTACGTTTCACTCTGTTTTCTCCTATATGGATACATGTAGTTGGAACTCTAAATCAAACACGGTTTGTGCTAGCTCTTTGAAACTTGACACAATAAAGTAGCTCCAAGTTCTATCTCTATGGTTTGTTTCCTATTGATGTAGCCCTAAACAGAGACTGGTGCAAATCACTTACATTTAAAGGGGTTGCCAAGCTTCCAAAAAACTACGAGTTTCCTGAAATCTCAGCACACATTTTTTCACCCAATCTTGATGACACTTTCAGTTAATGATCACTACCCCAATCCCACTTGGCTCACCAAATTTCGTTCTTCTAGGTTTAACCGTTCGTCGGCAGTAACAGTTTTAATTTTTAGGTTTCACTCTGTTTTCTCCTATATGGATATATGTAGGAGGAACTCTAAATCAAAAACGGTTTGTGCTAGCTCTTTGAAACTTGACACAAAAGTAGCTCCAAGTTCTATCTCTATGGTTTGTTTCCTATTGATGTAGCCCTAAGTAGAGACTGGCAAAAATCACTTTCATTTAAAGGGGTTGCCAAGCTTCCAAAAAACTACGAGTTTCCTGAAATCTCAGCACACATTTTTCCACCAATCTTGATGACACTTTCAGGTAATGATCAGTACCCCAATCCCACTTGGCTCACCAAATTTCGTTCTTCTAGGTTAAACCGTTCGTTGGCAGTAACAGTTTTAATTTTTAGGTTTCACTCTGTTTTCTCCTATAGGGATACATGTTGTTGGAACTCTAAATCAAACACGGTTTGTGCTAGCTCTTTGAAACTTGACACAACAAAGTAGCTCCAAGTTCTATCTCTATGGTTTGTTTCCTATTGATGTAGCCGTAAGCAGAGACTGGCGCAAATCACTTTCATGGAAAGGGGTTGCCAAGGTTCCAAAAAACTACGAGTTTCCTGAAATCTCAGCACACATTTTTTTACCCAATCTTGATGACACTTTCAGGTAATGGTCAGTACCCCAATCCCACTTGGCTCACCAAATTTCGTTCTTCTAGGTTAAACCGTTCGTTGGCAGTAACGGTTTTAATTTTTAGGTTTCACTCTGTTTTCTCCTACATGGATACATGTAGTTGGAACTCTAAATCAAGCACGGTTTGTGCTAGCTCTTTGAAACTTGACACAATAAATTAGCTCCAAGTTCTATCTCTATGGTTTGTTTCCTATTGATGTAGCCCTAAGGAGAGACTGGCGCAAATCACTTTCATGGAAAGGGGTTGCCAAGCTTCCAAAAAACTCCGAGTTTCCTGAAATCTCAGCACACATTTTTTCACCAAATCTTGATGACACTTTCAGGTAATGATCAGTACCCCAATCCCACTTGGCTCAGCAAATTTCGTTCTTCTAGGTTAAACAGTTCGTCGGCAGTAACAGTTTTAATTTTTAGGTTTCACTCTGTTTTCTCCTATATGGATATATGTAGTTGGAAGTCTAAATCAAAAACGGTTTGTTCTAGCTCTTTGAAACTTGACACAATAAAGTAGCTCCAAGTTCTATCTCTATGGTTTGTTTCCTATGGATGTAGCCCTAAGGAGACTGGCGCAAATCACTTTCATTTAAAGGGGTTGCCAACCTTCCAAAAAACTACGAGTTTCCTGAAATCTCAGCACACTTTTTTTCACCCAAAATTGATGACACTTTCAGGTAATGATCACTACCCCAATCCCACTTGGCTCACCAAATTTCGTTCTTCTAGGTTAAGCCGTTCGTTGGCAGTAACAGTTTAAATTTTTAGGTTTCACTCTGTTTTCTCCTATATGGATACATGTAGTTGGAAGTCAAAATCAAAAACGGTTTGTTCTAGCTCTTTGAAACTTGACACAATAAAGTAGCTCCAAGTTCTATCACTATGGTTTGTTTCCTATTGATGTAGCCCTAAGCAGAGACTGGTGCAAATCACTTTCATTGAAAGCGGTTGCCAAGCTTCCAAAAAACTACGAGTTTCCTGAAATCTCAGCACACATTTTTTCATCCAATCTTGATGACACTTTCAGGTAATGATCAGTACAACAAATCCCACTTGGGTCACCAAGTTTCGTTCTTCTAGGTTAAACCATTCGTTGGCAGTAACAGTTTTAATTTTTAGGTTTCACTCTGTTTTCTCCTATATGGATACATGTAGTAGGAACTCTAAATCAAACAGGGTTTGTGCTAGCTCTTTGAAACTTGACACAATAAAGTAGCTCCAAGTTCTATCTCTATGGTTTGTTTCCTATTGATGTAGCCCTAAGCAGAGACTAGCGCAAATCACTTTCATGGAAAGGGGTTGCCAAGCTTCCAAAAAACTACGAGTTTCCTGAAATCTCAGCACACATTTTTTCACCCAATCTTGATGACACTTTCAGGTAATGATCACTACCACAATCCCACTTGGCTCACCAAATTTCGTTCTTCTAGTTTAAACCGTTCGTTGGCAGTAACAGTTTTAATTTTTAGGTTTCACTCTGTTTTCTCCTATATGGATACATGTAGTTGGAACTTTAAATCAAACACGGTTTGTGCTAGCTCTTTGAAACTTGACACAATAAAGTAGCTCCAAGTTCTATCTCTATGGTTTGTTTCCTATTGATGTAGCCCTAAGCAGAGACTAGAGCAAATCACTTTCATGGAAAGGGGTTGCCAAACTTCCAAAAAACTATGAGTTTCCTGTAATCTCAGCACACATTTTTTCACCCAATCGTGATGACACTTTCAGGTAATGATCAGTACCCCAATCCCATTTGGCTCAGCAAATTTCGTTCTTCTATTTTAAACCGTTCGTTGGCAGTAACGGTTTTAATTTTTACGTTTCACTCTGTTTTCTCCTATATGGATACATGTAGTTGGAACTCTAAATCAAACACGGTTTGTGCTAGCTCTTTGAAACTTGACACAATAAAGTAGCTCCAAGTTCTATCTCTATGGTTTGTTTCCTATTGATGTAGCCCTAAGCAGAGACTGGCGCAAATCACTTTCATGGAAAGGGGTTGCCAATCTTCCAAAAAACTACGAGTTTCCTGAAATCTCAGCACACATTTTTTCACCCAATCTTGATGACTCTTTCAGGTAATGATCAGTACCGCAATCCCACTTGGCTCACCAAATTTCGTTCTTCTAGGTTAAACCATTCGTTGGCAGTAACAGTTTTAACTTTTAGGTTTCACTCAATTTTCTCCTATATGAATACATGTAGTTGGAACTCTAAATCAAACACGGTTTATGCTAGCACTTTGAAACTTGACACAATAAAGTAGCTCCATGTTCTATCTCTATGGTTTGTTTCCTATTGATGTAGCCCTAAGCAGAGACTGGCGCAAATCACTTTCATCGAAAGGGGTTGCCAATCTTCCAAAAAACTACGAGTTTCCTGAAATCTCAGCACACATTTTTTCACCCAATCTTGATGACACTTTCAGGTAATGATCAGTACCCCAATCCCACTTGGCTCACCAAATTTCGTTCTTCTAGGTTAAACCGTTCGTTGGCAGTAACAGTTTTAATTTTTAGGTTTCACTCTGTTTTCTCCTATATGGATACATGTAGTTGGAACTCTAAATCAAACACGGTTTGTGCTAGCTCTTTGAAACTTGACAGTATAAAGTAGCTCCAAGTTCTATCTCTATGGTTTGTTTCCTATTGATGTAGCCCTAAGCAGAGACTGGCGCAAATCACTTTCATTGAAAGGGGTTGCCAATCTTCCAAAAAACGACGAGTTTCCTGAAATCTCAGCACACATTTTTTCACCCAATCTTGATGTCGCTTTCAGGTAATGATCAGTACCGCAATCCCACTTGGCTCACCAAATTTCGTTCTTCTAGGTTAAACCGTTCGTTGGCAGTAACAGTTTTAACTTTTAGGTTTCACTCAATTTTCTCCTATATGAATACATGTAGTTGGAACTCTAAATCAAACACGGTTTATGCTAGCACTTTGAAACTTGACACAATAAAGTAGCTCCATGTTCTATCTCTATGGTTTGTTTCCTATTGATGTAGCCCTAAGCAGAGACTGGCGCAAATCACTTTCATGGAAAGGGGTTGCCAATCCTCCAAAAAACTACGAGTTTCCTGAAATCTCAGCACACTTTTTTTAACCCAAACTTGATGACACTTTCAGGTAATGATCACTACCCCAATCCCACTTGGCTCACCAAATTTCGTTCTTCTAGGTTAAACCGTTCGTTGGCAGTAACAGTTTTAATTTTTACGTTTCACTGTGTTTTCTCCTATATGGATACATGCAGTTGGAAGTCTAAATCAAACACGGTTTGTGCTAGCTCTTTGAAACTTGACACA
Source organism: Spermophilus citellus (assembly GCF_964194105.1). NCBI lineage: Eukaryota > Metazoa > Chordata > Mammalia > Rodentia > Sciuridae > Spermophilus > Spermophilus citellus. The sequence goes on along the minus strand of NW_027673037.1, from coordinate 2,469,454 downwards.
ATAAAGTAGCTCCAAGTTCTATCTCTATGGTTTGTTTCCTATTGATGTAGCCCTAAACAGGGACTGGCGCAAATCACTTTCATGGAAAGGTGTTGCCAAGCTTCCAAAAAACTACGAGTTTCCTGAAATCTCAGCACACATTTTTTCACCCAATCTTGATGACACTTTCAGGTAATGATCAGTACAACAAATCCCACTTGGGTCACCAAGTTTCATTCTTCTAGGTTAAACCGTTCGTTGGCAGTAACAGTTTTAATTTTTAGGTTTCACTCTGTTTTCTCCTATATGGATACATGTAGTTGGAACTCTAAATCAAACAGGGTTTGTGCTAGCTCTTTGAAACTTGACACAATAAAGTAGCTCCAAGTTCTATCTCTATGGTTTGTTTCCTATTGATATAGCCCTAAGCAGAGACTGGCGCAAATCCCTTTCATGGAAAGGGGTTGCCAAGCTTCCAAAAAACTACGAGTTTCCTGAAATCTCAGCACACATTTTTTCACCCAATCATGATGACACTTTCAGGTAATGATCAGTACCCCAATCCCACTTGGCTCACCAAATTTCGTTCTTCTAGGTTAAACCGTTCGTTGGCAGTAACAGTTTTAATTTTTAGGTTTCACTCTGTTTTCTCCTATATGGATACATGTAGTTGGAACTCTAAATCAAACACGGTTTGTGCTAGCTCTTTGAAACTTGACACCATAAAGTAGCTCCAAGTTCTATCTCTATGGTTTGTTTCCTATTGATGTAGCCCTAAGCAGAGACTGGCGCAAATCACTTTCATGGAAAGGGGTTGCCAAGCTTCCAAAAAACTACGGGTTTCCTGAAATCTCAGCACACATTTTTTCACCCAATCTTGATGACGCTTTCAGGTAATGATCAGTACCCCAATCCCACTTGGCTCACCAAATTTCGTTCTTCTAGGTTAAACCGTTCGTTGGTAGTAACAGTTTTAATTTTTAGGTTTCACTCTGTTTTCTCCTATATGGATACATGTAGTGTGAACTCTAAATCAAACACGGTTTGTGCTAGCTCTTTGAAACTTGACACAATAAAGTAGCTCCAAGTTCTATCTCTATGGTTTGTTTCCTATTGATGTAGCCCTAAGCAGAGACTGGCGCAAATCACTTTCATGGAAAGGGGTTGCCAATCCTCCAAAAAACTACGAGTTTCCTGAAATCTCAGCACACTTTTTTTAACCCAAACTTGATGACACTTTCAGGTAATGATCACTACCCCAATCCCACTTGGCTCACCAAATTTCGTTCTTCTAGGTTAAACCATTCGTTGGCAGTAACAGTTTTAATTTTTACGTTTCACTCTGTTTTCTCCTATATGGATACATGCATTTGGAAGTCTAAATCAAACACGGTTTGTGCTAGCTCTTTGAAACTTGACACAATAAAGTAGCTCCAAGTTCCATCTCTATGGTTTGTTTCCTATTGATGTAGCCCTAAGCAGAGACTGGCGCAAAACACTTTCATGGAAAGGGGTTGCCAACCTTCCAAAAAACTACGAGTTTCCTGAAATCTCAGCACACATTTTTTCCCCCAATCTTGATGACACTTTCAGGTAATGATCAGTACCCCAATCCCACTTGGCTCACCAAATTTCGTTCTTCTAGGTTAAACCGTTCGTTGGCAGTAACAGTTTTAATTTTTAGGTTTCACTCTGTTTTCCCCTATATGGATACATGTAGTTGGAACTCTAAATCAAACAGGGTTTGTGCTAGCTCTTTGAAACTTGACACAATAAAGTAGCTCCAAGTTCTATCTCTATGGTTTGTTTCCTATTGATATAGCCCTAAGCAGAGACTGGCGCAAATCCCTTTCATGGAAAGGGGTTGCCAAGCTTCCAAAAAAACTACGAGTTTCCTGTAATCTCAGCACACATTTTTTCACCCAATCATGATGACACTTTCAGGTAATGATCAGTACCCCAATCCCACTTGGCTCACCAAATTTCGTTCTTCTAGGTTAAACCGTTTGTTGGCAGTAACAGTTTTAATTTTTAGGTTTCACTCTGTTTTCTCCTATATGGATACATGTCGTTGGAACTCTAAATCAAACACGGTTTGTGCTAGCTCTTTGAAACTTGACACAATAAAGTAGCTCCAAGTTCTATCTCTATGGTTTGTTTCCTATTGATGTAGCCCTAAGCAGAGACTGGCGCAATTCACTTTCATTTAAAGGGGTTGCCAAGCTTCCAAAAAACTACGAGTTTCCTGAAATCTCAGCACACATTTTTTCCCCCAATCTTGATTACTATTTCAGGTAATGATCAGGACCCCAATCCCACTTGGCTCACCAAATTTCATTCTTCTAGGTTAAACCGTTCGTTGGCAGTAACAGTTTTAATTTTTAGGTTTCACTCTGTTTTCTCCTATATGGATACATGCAGTTGGAAGTCTAAATAAAACACGGTTTGTGCTAGCTCTTTGAAACTTGACACAATAAAGTAGCTCCAAGTTCTATCTCTATGGTTTGTTTCCTATTCATGTAGCCTTAAGCAGAGACTGGCGCAAATCACTTTCATGGAAAGCGGTTGCCAATCCTCCAAAAAACTACGAGTTTCCTGAAATCTCAGCACACATTTTTTCACCCAATCTTGATGACACTTTCTGGTAATGATCAGTACCCCAATCCCACTTGGCTCACTAAATTTCGTTCTTCTAGGTAAAACCGTTCGTTGGCAGTAACAGTTTTAATTATTAGGTTTCACTCTGTTTTCTCAGATATGGATACCTGTAGTTGGAACTCTAAATAAAACACGGTTTGTGCTAGCTCTTTGAAACTTGACACAATAAAGTAGCTCCAAGTTCTATCTCTATGGTTTGTTTAGTATTGATGTAGCCCTAAACAGAGACTGGTGCAAATCACTTTCATTTAAAGGGGTTGCTAAGCTTCCAAAAAACTACGAGTTTCCTGAAATCTCAGCACACATTTTTTCACCCAATCTTGATGATACTTTCAGGTAATGATCAGTACCCCAATCCCACTTGGCTCAGCAAATTTCGTTCCTCTAGGTTAAACCGTTCGTCGGCAGTAAGAGTTTTAATTTTTAGGTTTCACTCTGTTTTCTCCTCATGGATACATGTAGTTGGAAGTCTAAATCAAAAATGGTTTGTGCTAGCTCTTTGAAACTTGACACAATAAAGTAGCTCCAAGTTCTTTCTCTATGGTTTTTTTCCTATTGATGTAGCCCTAAGTAGAGAGTGGCGCAAATCACTTTCATTTAAAGGGGTTGCCAAGATTCCAAAAAACTACGAGTTTCCTGAAATCTCAGCACACATTTTTCCCCCAATCTTGATGACACTTTCAGGTAATGATCAGTACACCAAATCCCACTTGGGTCACAAAGTTTCGTTCTTCTAGGTTAAACCGTTCGTTGGCAGTAACAGTTTTAATTTTTAGGTTTCACTCTCTTTTCTCCTATATGGATACATGTAGTTGGAACTCTAAATCAAACACGGTTTGTGCTAGCTCTTTGAAACTTGACACAATAAAGTCTCTCCAAGTTCTATCTCTATGGTTTGTTTCCTATTGATGTAGCCCTAAGCAGAGACTGGCGCAAATCACTTTCATGGAAAGGGGTTGACAATCTTCCAAAAAACTACGAGTTTCCTGAAATCTCAGCACACATTTTTTCACCAAACCTTGATGACACTTTCAGGTAATGATCACTACCCCAATCCCACTTGGCTCACCAAATTTCGTTCTTCTAGGTTAAACCGTTTGTTGGCAGTAACAGTTTTAATTTTTAGGTTTCACTCTGTTTTCTCCATTATGGATACATGTCGTTGGAACTCTAAATCAAACACGGTTTGTGCTAGCTCTTTGAAACTTGACACAATAAAGTAGCTCCAAGTTCTATCTCTATGGTTTGTTTCCTATTGATGTAGCCCTAAGCAGAGACTGGCGCAAATCACTTTCATGGAAAGGGGTTGCCAATCTTCCAAAAAACTACGAGTTTCCTGAAATCTCAGCACACATTTTTTCACCCAATCTTGATGACACTTTCAGGTAATGATCAGTACCCCAATCCCACTTGGCTCACCAAATTTCGTTCTTCTAGGTTAAACCGTTCGTTGACAGTAACGGTTTTAATTTTTAGGTTTCACTCTGTTTTGTCCTATATGGATACATGTAGTTGGAACTCTAAATCAAACACGGTTTGTGCTAGCTCTTTGAAACTTGACACAATAAAGTAGCTCCAAGTTCCATCTCTCTGGTTTGTTTCCTATTGATGTAGCCCTAAGCAGAGACTGGCGCAAATCACTTTCATGGAAAGGGGTTGCCAATCTTCCAAAAAACTCCGAGTTTCCTGAAATCTCAGCACACATTTTTTCACCCAATCTTGATGACACTTTCAGGTAATGATCAGTACCCCAATCCCACTTGGCTCACCAAATTTCGTTCTTCTAGGTTAAACCGTTCATTGGCAGTAACAGTTTTAATTTTTAGGTTTCACTCAATTTTCTCCTATATGAATACATGTAGTTGGAACTCTAAATTAAACACGGTTTGTGCTAGCTTTTGAAACTTGACACAATAAAGTAGCTCCAAGTTCTTTCTCTATGGTTTGTTTCCTATTGATGTAGCCCTAAGCAGAGACTGGCGCAAATCACTTTCATTTAAAGGGGTTGCCAAGCTTCCAAAAAACTACGAGTTTCCTGAAATCTCAGCACAAATTTTTTCACCCAATCTTGATGACACTTTCAGGTAATGATCAGTACCCCAATCCCACTTGGCCCACCAAATTTCGTTCTTCTAGGTTAAACTGTTCGTTGGCAGTAACAGTTTTAGTTTTTAGGTTTCACTCTGTTTTCTCCTATATGGATACATGTCGTTGGAAGTCTAAATCAAACACGGTTTGTGCTAGCTCTTTGAAACTTGACACAATAAAGTAGCTCCAAGTTCTATCTCTATGGTTTGTTTCCTATTGATGTAGCCCTAAGCAGAGACTGGCACAAATCACTTTCATGGAAAGGGGTTGCCAATCTTCCAAAAAACTACGAGTTTCCTGAAATCTCAGCACACATTTTATCACCCAATCTTGATGACACTTTCAGGTAATGATCAGTACAACAAATCCCACTTGGGTCACCAAGTTTCTTTCTTCTAGGTTAAACCGTTCTTTGGCAGTAACAGTTTTAATTTTTAGGTTTCACTCTGTTTTCTGCTATATGGATACATGTAGTTGGAACTCTAAATCAAACACGGTTTGTGCTAGCTCTTTGAAACTTGACACAATAAAGTAGCTCCAAGTTCTATCTCTATGGTTTGTTTCCTATTGATGTAGCCCTAAGCAGAGACTGGCGCAAATCACTTTCATGGAAAGGGGTTGCCAATCTTCCAAAAAACTACGAGTTTCCTGAAATCTCAGCACACATTTTTTCACCCAACCGTGATGACACTTTCAGGTAATGATCAGTACCCCAAGTCCACTTGGCTCACCAAATTTCGTTCTTCTATGTTAAACCGTTCGTTGGCAGTAACAGTTTTAATTTTTAGTTTTCACTCTGTTTTCTCCTATATGGATACATGTAGTTGGAACTCTAATCAAACACGGTTTGTGCTAGCTCTTTGAAACTTGACAAAATAAAGTAGCTCCAAGTTCTTTCTCTATGGTTTGTTTCCTATTGATGTAGCCCTAAGCAGAGACTGGCGCAAATCACTTTCATGGAAAGGGGTTGCCAAGCTTCCAAAAAACTACGAGTTTCCTGAAATCTCAGCACACATTTTTTCACCCAAACTTGATGACACTTTCAGGTAATGATCAGTACCCTAATCCCACTTGGCTCACCAAATTTCGTTCTTCTAGGTTAAACCGTTCGTTGGCAGTAACGGTTTTAATTTTTAGGTTTCACTCTGTTTTCTCCTATATGGATACATGTAGTTGGAGTCTAATCAAACACGGTTTGTGCTAGCTCTTTGAAACTTGACACAATAAAGTAGCTCCAAGTTCTATCTCTATGGTTTGTTTCCTATTGATGTAGCCCTAAGCAAAGACTGGCGCAAATCACTTTCATGGAAAGGGGTTGCCAAGCTTCCAAAAAAACTACGAGTTTCCTGAAATCTCAGCACACATTTTTTCACCCAATCTTAATGACACTTTCAGGTAATGATCAGTACCCCAATCCCACTTGGCTCACCCAATTTCGTTCTTCTAGGTTAAACCGTTCGTTGGCAGTAACAGTTTTAATTTTTAGGTTTCACTCTGTTTTCTCCTATATGGATACATGTGGTTGGAAGTCTAAATCAAACACGGTTTGTGCTAGCTCTTTGAAACTTGACACAATAAAGTAGCTCCAAGTTCTATCTCTCTGGTTTGTTTCCTATTGATGTAGCCCTAAGCAGAGACTGGCGCAAATCACTTTCATGGAAAGGGGTTGCCAATCTTCCAAAAAACTACGAGTTTCCTGAAATCTCAGCACACATTTTTTCACCCAATCTTGATGACACTTTCAGGTAATGATCACTACCCCAATCACACTTGGCTCACCAAATTTCGTTCTTCTAGGTTAAACCGTTCGTTGGCAGTAACGGTTTTAATTTTTAGGTTTCACTCTGTTTTCTCCTATATGGATACATGTAGTTGGAACTCTAAATCAAACACGGTTTGTGCTAGCTCTTTGAAACTTGACACAATAAATTAGCTCCAAGTTCTATCTCTATGGTTTGTTTCCTATAGATGTAGCCCTAAGCAGGGACTGGCGAAAATCACTTTCATGGAAAGGGGTTGCCAATCTTCCAAAAAACTACGAGTTTTCTGAAATCTCAGCACACATTTTTTCACCCAACTTTGATGACACTTTCAGGTAATGATCAGCACCACAATCCCACTTGGCTCACCAAATTTCGTTCTTCTAGGTTAAACCGTTCGTTGGCAGTAACAGTTTTAATTTTTAGGTTTCACTCTGTTTTCTCCTATATGGATACATGTAGTTGGAACTCTAAATCAAACACGGTTTGTGCTAGCTCTTTGAAACTTGACACAATAAAGTAGCTCCAAGTTCTATCGCTATGGTTTGTTTCCTATTGATGTAGCCCTAAGCAGAGACTGGTGCAAATCACTTTCATTTAAAGTGTTGCCAAGCTTCCAAAAAACTACGAGTTTCCTGGAATCTCAGCACACATTTTTTCACCCAATCTTGATGACACTTTCAGGTAATGATAAGTACCCCAATCCCACTTGGCTCACCAAATTTCGTTCTTCTAGGTTAAACCGTTCGTCGGCAGTAACAGTTTTAATTTTTAGGTTTCACTCTGTTTTCTCCTATATGGATACATGTAGTTGGAAGTCTAAATCAAAAACGGTTTGTGCTAGCTCTTTGAAACTTGACACAATAAAGTAGCTCAAGTTCAATCTCTTTTGTTTGTTTCCTATTGATGTAGCCCTAAGTAGAGAATGGCGCAAATCACTTTCATTTAAAGGGGTTGCCAAGCTTCCAAAAAACTACGAGTTTCCTGAAATCTCAGCACACATTTTTACCCCAATCTTGATGACACTTTCAGGTAATGATCAGTACCCCAATCCCACTTGGCTCACCAAATTTCGTTCTTCTAGGTTAAACCGTTCGTTGGCAGTAACAGTTTTAATTTTTAGGTTTCACTCTGTTTTCTCCTATATGGATACATGTAGTTGGAAGTCTAAATCAAACACGGTTTGTGCTAGCTCTTTGAAACTTGACACAATAAAGTAGCTCCAAGTGCTATCTCTATGTTTTTTTTCCTATTGATGTAGCCCTAAGCAGAGACTGGCGCAAATCACTTTCATGGAAAGGGGTTGCCAAGCTTCCAAAAAACTACGAGTTTCCTGAAATCTCAGCACACATTTTTTCACCCAATCTTGATGACACTTTCAGGTAATGATCAGTACAACAAATCCCACTTGGGTCACCAAGATTCGTTTTTCTAGGTTAAACCGTTCGTTGGCAGTAACAGTTTTAATTTTTAGGTTTCACTCTGTTTTCTCCTATAAGGATACATGTAGTTGGAACTCTAAATCAAACACGGTTTGTGCTAGCTCTTTGAAACTTGACACAATAAAGTAGCTCCAAGTTCTATCTCTATGGTTTGTTTCCTATTGATGTAGCCCTAAGCAGAGAGTGGCGCAAATCACTTTCATGCAAAGGGGTTGCCAAGCTTCCAAAAAACTACGAGTTTCCTGAAATCTCAGCACACATTTTTTCACCCAATCTTGAAGACACTTTCAGGTAATGATCAGCACCCAAATCCCACTTGGTTCACCAAATTTCGTTCTTCTAGTTTAAACCGTTTGTTGGCAGTAACAGTTTTAATTTTTAGGTTTCACTCTGTTTTCTTCTATACGGATACATGTAGTTGGAACTCTAAATCAAACACGGTTTGTGCTAGCTCTTTGATACTTGACACAATAAAGTAGCTCCAAGTTCTATCTCTATGGTTTGTTTCCTATTGATGTAGCCCTAAGCAGAGACTGGCGCAAATCACTTTCATGGAAAGGGGTTGCCAAGCTTCCAAAAAACTATGAGTTTCCTGAAATCTCAGCACACATTTTTTCACACAATCTTGATGACACTTTCAGGTAATGATCAGTAAAACAAATCCCACTTGGTTCACCAAGTTTCTTTCTTGTAGGTTAAACCGTTCGTTAGCAGTAACAGTTTTAATTTTTAGGTTTCACTCTGTTTTCTCCTATATGGATACATGTAGTTGGAACTCTAAATCAAATGCGGTTTGTGCTATCTCTTTGAAACTTGACACAATAAAGTAGCTCCATGTTCTATCTCTATGGTTTGTTTCCTATTGATGTAGCCCTAAGCAGAGACTGGCGCTAATCACTTTTAATGGAAAGGGTTTGAGAATCTTCCAAAAAACTACGAGTTTCCTGAATTCTCAGCACACGTTTTTTCACCCAATCTTGATGACACTTTCAGGTAATGATCAGTACCCCAATCCCACTTGGCTCACCAAATTTCGTTCTTCTAGGTTAAACCGTTCGTTGGCAGTAACAGTTTTAATTTTTAGGTTTCACTCTTTTTTCTCCTATATGGATACATGTATTTGGAACTCTAAATCAAACACGGTTTGTGCTAGCTCTTTGAAACTTGACACAATAAATAGATCCAAGTTCTATCTCTATGGTTTGTTTCCTATTGATGTAGCCCTAAGCAGAGACTGGCGCAAATCACTTTCAAGTAAGGGGGTTGCCAATCTTCCAAAAAACTACGAGTTTCCTGAAAGGTCAGCACACATTTTTTCACCCAATATTGATGACACTTTCAGGTAATGATCACTACCCCAAGCCCACTTGGCTCACCAAATTTCGTTCTTCTAGGTTAAACCGTTCGTTGGCAGTAACAGTTTTAATTTTTAGTTTTCACTCTGTTTTCTCCTATATGGATACATGTAGTTGGAACTCTAATCAAACACGGTTTGTGCTAGCTCTTTGAAACTTGACAAAATAAAGTAGCTCCAAGTTCTTTCTCTGGTTTGTTTCCTATTGATGTAGCCCTAAGCAGAGACTGGCACAAATCACTTTCATGGAAAGGGGTTGCCAAGCTTCCAAAAAACTACGAGTTTCCTGAAATCTCAGCACACATTTTTTCACCCAAACTTGATGACACTTTCAGGTAATGATCAGTACCCTAATCCCACTTGGCTCACCAAATTTCGTTCTTCTAGGTTAAACCGTTCGTTGGCAGTAACGGTTTTAATTTTTAGGTTTCACTCTGTTTTCTCCTATATGGATACATGTAGTTGGAAGTCTAATCAAACACGGTTTGTGCTAGCTCTTTGAAACTTGACACAATAAAGTAGCTCCAAGTTCTATCTCTCTGGTTTGTTTCCTATTGATGTAGCCCTAAGCAGAGACTTGCGCAAATCACTTTCATGGAAAGGGGTTGCCAATCTTCCAAAAAACTACGAGTTTCCTGAAATCTCAGCACACATTTTTCCCCCAATCTTGATGACACTTTCAGGTAATGATCAGTACCCAATCCCACTTGGCTCACCAAATTTCGTTCTTCTAGGTTAAACCGTTCGTTGGCAGTAACAGTATTAATTTTTAGGTTTCACTCTGTTTTCTCCTATATGGATACATGTTTTTGGAACTCTAAATCAAACACGGTTTGTGCTAGCTCTTTGAAACTTGACACAATAAAGTAGCTCGAAGTTCTATCTCTATGGTTTGTTTCCTATTGATGTAGCCCTAAGCAGAGACTGGCGCAAATCAGTTTCATGGAAAGGGGTTGCCAATCTTCCAAAAAACTACGAGTTTCCTGAAATCTCAGCACACATTTTTTCATCCAATCTTGATGACACTTTCAGGTAATGATCAGTACAACAAATCCCACTTGGGTCACCAAGTTTCGTTCTTCTAGGTTAAACCATTCGTTGGCAGTAACAGTTTTAATTTTTAGGTTTCACTCTGTTTTCTCCTATATGGATACATGTAGTTGGAACTCTAAATCAAACAGGGTTTGTGCTAGCTCTTTGAAACTTGACACAATAAAGTAGCTCCAAGTTCTATCTCTATGGTTTGTTTCCTATTGATGTAGCCCTAAGCAGAGACTAGCGCAAATCACTTTCATGGAAAGGGGTTGCCAAGCTTCCAAAAAACTACGAGTTTCCTGAAATCTCAGCACACATTTTTTCACCCAATCTTGATGACACTTTCAGTTAATGATCACTACCACAATCCCGCTTGGCTCACCAAATTTCGTTCTTCTAGGTTAAACCGTTCGTTGGCAGTAACAGTTTTAATTTTTAGGTTTCACTCTGTTTTCTCCTATATGGATACATGTAGTTGGAACTTTAAATCAAACACGGTTTGTGCTAGCTCTTTGAAACTTGACACAATAAAGTAGCTCCAAGTTCTATCTCTATGGTTTGTTTCCTATTGATGTAGCCCTAAGCAGAGACTAGAGCAAATCACTTTCATGGAAAGGGGTTGCCAAACTTCCAAAAAACTATGAGTTTCCTGTTATCTCAGCACACATTTTTTCACCCAATCGTGATGACACTTTCAGGTAATGATCAGTACCCCAATCCCATTTGGCTCAGCAAATTTCGTTCTTCTATTTTAAACCGTTCGTTGGCAGTAACAGTTTTAATTTTTAGGTTTCACTCTGTTTTCTCCTATATGGATACATGTAGTTGGAACTCTAAATCAAACACGGTTTGTGCTAGCTCTTTGAAACTTGACACAATAAAGTAGCTCCAAGTTCTATCTCTATGGTTTGTTTCCTATTGATGTAGCCCTAAACAGAGACTGGTGCAAATCACTTACATTTAAAGGGGTTGCCAAGCTTCCAAAAAACTACGAGTTTCCTGAAATCTCAGCACACATTTTTTCACCCAATCTTGATGACACTTTCAGGTAATGTTCAGTACCCCAATCCCACTTGGCTCAGCAAATTTCGTTCTTCTAGGTTAAACCGTTCGTCGGCAGTAACAGTTTTAATTTTTAGGTTTCACTCTGTTTTCTCCTATATGGATATATGTAGTTGGAAGTCAAAATCAAAAACGGTTTGTTCTAGCTCTTTGAAACTTGACACAATAAAGTAGCTCCAAGTTCTATCACTATGGTTTGTTTCCTATTGATGTAACCCTAAGCAGAGACTGGTGCAAATCACTTTCATGGAAAGCGGTTGCCAAGCTTCCAAAAAACTACGAGTTTCCTGAAATCTCAGCACACATTTTTTCACCCAATCTTGATGACACTTTCAGGTAATGATCAGTACAACACATCCCACTTGGCTCACTAAATTTCGTTCTTCTAGGTTAAACCGTTCGTTGGCAGTATCAGATTTAATTTTTAGGTTTCACTGTGTTTTCTCCTATATGGATACATGTAGTTGGAAGTCTAAATCAAAAACGGTTTGTGCTAGCTCTTTGAAACTTGATGCAATAAAGTAGCTCCATGTTCTATCTCTATGGTTTGTTTCCTATTGATGTAGCCCTAAGTAGAGACTGGCGCAAATCACTTTCATTTAAAGTGTTTGCAAAGCTTCCAAAAAACTACGAGTTTCCTGAAATCTCAGCACACATTTTTCCCCTAATCTTGATGACACTTTCAGGTAATGATCAGTACCCAATCCCACTTGGCTCACCAAATTTCGTTCTTCTAGGTTAAACCGTTCGTTGGCAGTAACAGTATTAATTTTTAGGTTTCACTCTGTTTTCTCCTATATGGATACATGTTGTTGGAACTCTAAATCAAACACGGTTTGTGCTAGCTCTTTGAAACTTGACACAATAAAGTAGCTCGAAGTTCTATCTCTATGGTTTGTTTCCTATTGATGTAGCCCTAAGCAGAGACTGGCGCAAATCACTTTCATGGAAAGGGGTTGCCAATCTTCCAAAAAACTACGAGTTTCCTGAAATCTCAGCACACATTTTTTCATCCAATCTTGATGACACTTTCAGGTAATGATCAGTACAACAAATCCCACTTGGGTCACCAAGTTTCGTTCTTCTAGGTTAAACCATTCGTTGGCAGTAACAGTTTTAATTTTTAGGTTTCACTCTGTTTTCTCCTATATGGATACATGTAGTTGGAACTCTAAATCAAACAGGGTTTGTGCTAGCTCTTTGAAACTTGACACAATAAAGTAGCTCCAAGTTCTATCTCTATGGTTTGTTTCCTATTGATGTAGCCCTAAGCAGAGACTAGCGCAAATCACTTTCATGGAAAGGGGTTGCCAAGCTTCCAAAAAACTACGAGTTTCCTGAAATCTCAGCACACATTTTTTCACCCAATCTTGATGACACTTTCAGGTAATGATCACTACCACAATCCCACTTGGCTCACCAAATTTCGTTCTTCTAGGTTAAACCGTTCGTTGGCAGTAACAGTTTTAATTTTTAGGTTTCACTCTGTTTTCTCCTATATGGATACATGTAGTTGGAACTTTAAATCAAACACGGTTTGTGCTAGCTCTTTGAAACTTGACACAATAAAGTAGCTCCAAGTTCTATCTCTATGGTTTGTTTCCTATTGATGTAGCCCTAAGCAGAGACTAGAGCAAATCACTTTCATGGAAAGGGGTTGCCAAACTTCCAAAAAACTATGAGTTTCCTGAAATCTCAGCACACATTTTTTCACCCAATCTTGATGACACTTTCAGGTAATGTTCAGTACCCCAATCCCACTTGGCTCAGCAAATTTCGTTCTTCTAGGTTAAACCGTTCTTCGGCAGTAACAGTTTTAATTTTTAGGTTTCACTCTGTTTTCTCCTATATGGATATATGTAGTTGGAAGTCAAAATCAAAAACGGTTTGTTCTAGCTCTTTGAAACTTGACACAATAAAGTAGCTCCAAGTTCTATCTCTATGGTTTGTTTCCTATTGATGTAGCCCTAAGGAGACTGGCGCAAATCACTTTCATTTAAAGGGGTTGCCAACCTTCCAAAAAACTACGAATTTCCTGAAATCTCAGCACACATTTTTTCACCCAATCTTGATGACACTTTCAGGTAATGATCAGTACCCCAATCCCACTTGGCTCACCAAATTTCGTTCTTCTAGGTTAAACCGTTCGTTGGCAATAACAGTTTTAATTTTTAGGTTTCACTGAATTTTCTCCTATATGGATACATGTAGTTGGAACTCAAAATCAAATACGGTTTGTGCTAGCTCTTTGAAACTTGACACAATAAAGTAGCTCCAAGTTCTATCTCTATGGTTTGTTTCCTATTGATGTAGCCCTAAGCAGAGACTGGCGCAAATCCCTTTAATGGAAAGGGGTTGACAATCTTCCAAAAAACTAAGAGTTTGCTGAAATCTCAGCACACATCTTTTCACCCAATCTTTATGACACTTTCTGGTAATGATCAGCACCCCAATCCCACTTGGCTCACCAAATTTCGTTCTAGGTTAAACCGTTCGTTGGCAGTAATAGTTTTAATTTTTAGGTTTCACTCTGTTTTCTCCTATATGGATACATGCAGTTGGAAGTCTAAATCAAACACGGTTTGTGCTAGCTCTTTGAAACTTGACAAAATAAAGTAGCTCCAAGTTCTATCACTATGGTTTGTTTCCTATTGATGTAGCCCTAAGCAGAGACTGGTGCAAATCACTTTCATGGAAAGCGGTTGCCAAGCTTCCAAAAAACTACGAGTTTCCTGAAATCTCAGCACACATTTTTTCACCCAATCTTGATGACACTTTCAGGTAATGATCAGTACAACACATCCCACTTGGCTCACTAAATTTCGTTCTTCTAGGTTAAACCGTTCGTTGGCAGTATCAGATTTAATTTTTAGGTTTCACTGTGTTTTCTCCTATATGGATACATGTAGTTGGAAGTCTAAATCAAAAACGGTTTGTGCTAGCTCTTTGAAACTTGACGCAATAAAGTAGCTCCATGTTCTATCTCTATGGTTTGTTTCCTATTGATGTAGCCCTAAGTAGAGACTGGCGCAAATCACTTTCATTTAAAGTGGTTGCCAAGCTTCCAAAAAACTACGAGTTTCCTGAAATCTCAGCACACATTTTTCCCCTAATCTTGATGACACTTTCAGGTAATGATCAGTACCCAATCCCACTTGGCTCACCAAATTTCGTTCTTCTAGGTTAAACCGTTCGTTGGCAGTAACAGTATTAATTTTTAGGTTTCACTCTGTTTTCTCCTATATGGATACATGTTGTTGGAACTCTAAATCAAACACGGTTTGTGCTAGCTCTTTGAAACTTGACACAATAAAGTAGCTCGAAGTTCTATCTCTATGGTTTGTTTCCTATTGATGTAGCCCTAAGCAGAGACTGGCGCAAATCACTTTCATGGAAAGGGGTTGCCAATCTTCCAAAAAACTACGAGTTTCCTGAAATCTCAGCACACATTTTTTCATCCAATCTTGATGACACTTTCAGGTAATGATCAGTACAACAAATCCCACTTGGGTCACCAAGTTTCGTTCTTCTAGGTTAAACCATTCGTTGGCAGTAACAGTTTTAATTTTTAGGTTTCACTCTGTTTTCTCCTATATGGATACATGTAGTTGGAACTCTAAATCAAACAGGGTTTGTGCTAGCTCTTTGAAACTTGACACAATAAAGTAGCTCCAAGTTCTATCTCTATGGTTTGTTTCCTATTGATGTAGCCCTAAGCAGAGACTAGCGCAAATCACTTTCATGGAAAGGGGTTGACAAGCTTCCAAAAAACTACGAGTTTCCTGAAATCTCAGCACACATTTTTTCACCCAATCTTGATGACACTTTCAGGTAATGATCACTACCACAATCCCACTTGGCTCACCAAATTTCGTTCTTCTAGGTTAAACCGTTCGTTGGCAGTAACAGTTTTAATTTTTAGGTTTCACTCTGTTTTCTCCTATATGGATACATGTAGTTGGAACTTTAAATCAAACACGGTTTGTGCTAGCTCTTTGAAACTTGACACAATAAAGTAGCTCCAAGTTCTATCTCTATGGTTTGTTTCCTATTGATGTAGCCCTAAGCAGAGACTAGAGCAAATCACTTTCATGGAAAGGGGTTGCCAAACTTCCAAAAAACTATGAGTTTCCTGTAATCTCAGCACACATTTTTTCACCCAATCGTGATGACAATTTCAGGTAATGATCAGTACCCCAATCCCATTTGGCTCAGCAAATTTCGTTCTTCTATTTTAAACCGTTCGTTGGCAGTAACGGTTTTAATTTTTACGTTTCACTCTGTTTTCTCCTATATGGATACATGTAGTTGGAACTCTAAATCAAACACGGTTTGTGCTAGCTCTTTGAAACTTGACACAATAAAGTAGCTCCAAGTTCTATCTCTATGGTTTGTTTCCTATTGATGTAGCCCTAAACAGAGACTGGTGCAAATCACTTACATTTAAAGGGGTTGCCAAGCTTCCAAAAAACTACGAGTTTCCTGAAATCTCAGCACACATTTTTTCACCCAATCTTGATGACACTTTCAGGTAATGTTCAGTACCCCAATCCCACTTGGCTCAGCAAATTTCGTTCTTCTAGGTTAAACCGTTCGTCGGCAGTAACAGTTTTAATTTTTAGGTTTCACTCTGTTTTCTCCTATATGGATATATGTAGTTGGAAGTCAAAATCAAAAACGGTTTGTTCTAGCTCTTTGAAACTTGACACAATAAAGTAGCTCCAAGTTCTATCTCTATGGTTTGTTTCCTATTGATGTAGCTCTAAGGAGACTGGCGCAAATCACTTTCATTTAAAGGGGTTGCCAACCTTCCAAAAAACTACGAGTTTCCTGAAATCTCAGCATACATTTTTTCCCCCAATCTTGATGACACTTTCAGGTAATGATCAGTACCCCAATCCCACTTGGCTCACCAAATTTCATTCTTCTAGGTTAAACCGTTCGTTGGCAGTAACAGTTTTAATTTTTAGGTTTCACTCTGTTTTCTCCTATATGGATACATGTAGTTGGAACTCTAAATCAAACACGGTTTGTGCTAGCTCTTTGAAACTTGACACAATAAAGTAGCTCCAAGTTCTATCTCTATGGTTTGTTTCCTATTGATGTAGCCCTAAGCAGAGACTGGCGCAAATCACTTTCATGGAAAGGGGTTGCCAATCCTCCAAAAAACTACGAGTTTCCTGAAATCTCAGCACACTTTTTTTAACCCAAACTTGATGACACTTTCAGGTAATGATCACTACCCCAATCCCACTTGGCTCACCAAATTTCGTTCTTCTAGGTTAAACCGTTCGTTGGCAGTAACAGTTTTAATTTTTAGGTTTCACTCTGTTTTCTCCTATATGGATACATGCAGTTGGAAGTCTAAATCAAACACGGTTTGTGCTAGCTCTTTCAAACTTGACACAATAAAGTAGCTCCAAGTTCTATCTCTATGGTTTGTTTCCTATTGATGTAGCCCTAAGCAGAGACTAGCGCAAATCACTTTCATGGAAAGGGGTTGACAAGCTTCCAAAAAACTACGAGTTTCCTGAAATCTCAGCACACATTTTTTCACCCAATCTTGATGACACTTTCAGGTAATGATCACTACCACAATCCCACTTGGCTCACCAAATTTCGTTCTTCTAGGTTAAACCGTTCGTTGGCAGTAACAGTTTTAATTTTTAGGTTTCACTCTGTTTTCTCCTATATGGATACATGTATTTGGAACTTTAAATCAAACACGGTTTGTGCTAGCTCTTTGAAACTTGACACAATAAAGTAGCTCCAAGTTCTATCTCTATGGTTTGTTTCCTATTGATGTAGCCCTAAGCAGAGACTAGAGCAAATCACTTTCATGGAAAGGGGTTGCCAAACTTCCAAAAAACTATGAGTTTCCTGTAATCTCAGCACACATTTTTTCACCCAATCGTGATGACAATTTCAGGTAATGATCAGTACCCCAATCCCATTTGGCTCAGCAAATTTCGTACTTCTATTTTAAACCATTCCTTGGCAGTAACGGTTTTAATTTTTACGTTTCACTCTGTTTTCTCCTATATGGATACATGTAGTTGGAACTCTAAATCAAACACGGTTTGTGCTAGCTCTTTGAAACTTGACACAATAAAGTAGCTCCAAGTTCTATCTCTATGGTTTGTTTCCTATTGATGTAGCCCTAAACAGAGACTGGTGCAAATCACTTACATTTAAAGGGGTTGCCAAGCTTCAAAAAAACTACGAGTTTCCTGAAATCTCAGCACACATTTTTTCACCCAATCTTGATGACACTTTCAGGTAATGTTCAGTACCCCAATCCCACTTGGCTCAGCAAATTTCGTTCTTCTAGGTTAAACCGTTCGTTGGCAGTAACAGTTTTAATTTTTAGGTTTCACTCTGTTTTCTCCTATATGGATATATGTAGTTGGAAGTCAAAATCAAAAACGGTTTGTTCTAGCTCTTTGAAACTTGACACAATAAAGTAGCTCCAAGTTCTATCACTATGGTTTGTTTCCTATTGATGTAACCCTAAGCAGAGACTGGTGCAAATCACTTTCATGGAAAGCGGTTGCCAAGCTTCCAAAAAACTACGAGTTTCCTGAAATCTCAGCACACATTTTTTCACCCAATCTTGATGACACTTTCAGGTAATGATCAGTACAACACATCCCACTTGGCTCACTAAATTTCGTTCTTCTAGGTTAAACCGTTCGTTGGCAGTATCAGATTTAATTTTTAGGTTTCACTGTGTTTTCTCCTATATGGATACATGTAGTTGGAAGTCTAAATCAAAAACGGTTTGTGCTAGCTCTTTGAAACTTGACGCAATAAAGTAGCTCCATGTTCTATCTCTATGGTTTGTTTCCTATTGATGTAGCCCTAAGTAGAGACTGGCGCAAATCACTTTCATTTAAAGTCTTTGCAAAGCTTCCAAAAAACTACGAGTTTCCTGAAATCTCAGCACACATTTTTCCCCTAATCTTGATGACACTTTCAGGTAATGATCAGTACCCAATCCCACTTGGCTCACCAAATTTCGTTCTTCTAGGTTAAACCGTTCGTTGGCAGTAACAGTATTAATTTTTAGGTTTCACTCTGTTTTCTCCTATATGGATACATGTTGTTGGAACTCTAAATCAAACACGGTTTGTGCTAGCTCTTTGAAACTTGACACAATAAAGTAGCTCGAAGTTCTATCTCTATGGTTTGTTTCCTATTGATGTAGCCCTAAGCAGAGACTGGCGCAAATCACTTTCATGGAAAGGGGTTGCCAATCTTCCAAAAAACTACGAGTTTCCTGAAATCTCAGCACACATTTTTTCATCCAATCTTGATGACACTTTCAGGTAATGATCAGTACAACAAATCCCACTTGGGTCACCAAGTTTCGTTCTTCTAGGTTAAACCATTCGTTGGCAGTAACAGTTTTAATTTTTAGGTTTCACTCTGTTTTCTCCTATATGGATACATGTAGTTGGAACTCTAAATCAAACAGGGTTTGTGCTAGCTCTTTGAAACTTGACACAATAAAGTAGCTCCAAGTTCTATCTCTATGGTTTGTTTCCTATTGATGTAGCCCTAAGCAGAGACTAGCGCAAATCTCT
The DNA here is from genome assembly GCF_964194105.1 of Spermophilus citellus. Taxonomy (NCBI): domain Eukaryota; kingdom Metazoa; phylum Chordata; class Mammalia; order Rodentia; family Sciuridae; genus Spermophilus; species Spermophilus citellus. The sequence goes on along the minus strand of NW_027673037.1, from coordinate 2,450,490 downwards.
TTCATGGAAAGGGGTTGACAAGCTTCCAAAAAACTACGAGTTTCCTGAAATCTCAGCACACATTTTTTCACCCAATCTTGATGACACTTTCAGGTAATGATCACTACCACAATCCCACTTGGCTCACCAAATTTCGTTCTTCTAGGTTAAACCGTTCGTTGGCAGTAACAGTTTTAATTTTTAGGTTTCACTCTGTTTTCTCCTATATGGATACATGTAGTTGGAACTTTAAATCAAACACGGTTTGTGCTAGCTCTTTGAAACTTGACACAATAAAGTAGCTCCAAGTTCTATCTCTATGGTTTGTTTCCTATTGATGTAGCCCTAAGCAGAGACTAGAGCAAATCACTTTCATGGAAAGGGGTTGCCAAACTTCCAAAAAACTATGAGTTTCCTGTAATCTCAGCACACATTTTTTCACCCAATCGTGATGACAATTTCAGGTAATGATCAGTACCCCAATCCCATTTGGCTCAGCAAATTTCGTTCTTCTATTTTAAACCGTTCGTTGGCAGTAACGGTTTTAATTTTTACGTTTCACTCTGTTTTCTCCTATATGGATACATGTAGTTGGAACTCTAAATCAAACACGGTTTGTGCTAGCTCTTTGAAACTTGACACAATAAAGTAGCTCCAAGTTCTATCTCTATGGTTTGTTTCCTATTGATGTAGCCCTAAACAGAGACTGGTGCAAATCACTTACATTTAAAGGGGTTGCCAAGCTTCCAAAAAACTACGAGTTTCCTGAAATCTCAGCACACATTTTTTCACCCAATCTTGATGACACTTTCAGGTAATGTTCAGTACCCCAATCCCACTTGGCTCAGCAAATTTCGTTCTTCTAGGTTAAACCGTTCGTCGGCAGTAACAGTTTTAATTTTTAGGTTTCACTCTGTTTTCTCCTATATGGATATATGTAGTTGGAAGTCAAAATCAAAAACGGTTTGTTCTAGCTCTTTGAAACTTGACACAATAAAGTAGCTCCAAGTTCTATCTCTATGGTTTGTTTCCTATTGATGTAGCTCTAAGGAGACTGGCGCAAATCACTTTCATTTAAAGGGGTTGCCAACCTTCCAATAAACTACGAGTTTCCTGAAATCTCAGCATACATTTTTTCCCCCAATCTTGATGACACTTTCAGGTAATGATCAGTACCCCAATCCCACTTGGCTCACCAAATTTCATTCTTCTAGGTTAAACCGTTCGTTGGCAGTAACAGTTTTAATTTTTAGGTTTCACTCTGTTTTCTCCTATATGGATACATGTAGTTGGAACTCTAAATCAAACACGGTTTGTGCTAGCTCTTTGAAACTTGACACAATAAAGTAGCTCCAAGTTCTATCTCTATGGTTTGTTTCCTATTGATGTAGCCCTAAGCAGAGACTGGCGCAAATCACTTTCATGGAAAGGGGTTGCCAATACTCCAAAAAACTACGAGTTTCCTGAAATCTCAGCACACTTTTTTTAACCCAAACTTGATGACACTTTCACGTAATGATCACTACCCCAATCCCACTTGGCTCACCAAATTTCGTTCTTCTAGGTTAAACCGTTCGTTGGCAGTAACAGTTTTAATTTTTAGGTTTCACTCTGTTTTCTCCTATATGGATACATGCAGTTGGAAGTCTAAATCAAACACGGTTTGTGCTAGCTCTTTGAAACTTGACACAATAAAGTAGCTCCAAGTTCTATCTCTATGGTTTGTTTCCTATTGATGTAGCCCTAAGCAGAGACTAGCGCAAATCACTTTCATGGAAAGGGGTTGACAAGCTTCCAAAAAACTACGAGTTTCCTGAAATCTCAGCACACATTTTTTCACCCAATCTTGATGACACTTTCAGGTAATGATCACTACCACAATCCCACTTGGCTCACCAAATTTCGTTCTTCTAGGTTAAACCGTTCGTTGGCAGTAACAGTTTTAATTTTTAGGTTTCACTCTGTTTTCTCCTATATGGATACATGTAGTTGGAACTTTAAATCAAACACGGTTTGTGCTAGCTCTTTGAAACTTGACACAATAAAGTAGCTCCAAGTTCTATCTCTATGGTTTGTTTCCTATTGATGTAGCCCTAAGCAGAGACTAGAGCAAATCACTTTCATGGAAAGGGGTTGCCAAACTTCCAAAAAACTATGAGTTTCCTGTAATCTCAGCACACATTTTTTCACCCAATCGTGATGACAATTTCAGGTAATGATCAGTACCCCAATCCCATTTGGCTCAGCAAATTTCGTACTTCTATTTTAAACCATTCGTTGGCAGTAACGGTTTTAATTTTTACGTTTCACTCTGTTTTCTCCTATATGGATACATGTAGTTGGAACTCTAAATCAAACACGGTTTGTGCTAGCTCTTTGAAACTTGACACAATAAAGTAGCTCCAAGTTCTATCTCTATGGTTTGTTTCCTATTGATGTAGCCCTAAACAGAGACTGGTGCAAATCACTTACATTTAAAGGGGTTGCCAAGCTTCAAAAAAACTACGAGTTTCCTGAAATCTCAGCACACATTTTTTCACCCAATCTTGATGACACTTTCAGGTAATGTTCAGTACCCCAATCCCACTTGGCTCAGCAAATTTCGTTCTTCTAGGTTAAACCGTTCGTCGGCAGTAACAGTTTTAATTTTTAGGTTTCACTCTGTTTTCTCCTATATGGATATATGTAGTTGGAAGTCAAAATCAAAAACGGTTTGTTCTAGCTCTTTGAAACTTGACACAATAAAGTAGCTCCAAGTTCTATCTCTATGGTTTGTTTCCTATTCATGTAGCTCTAAGGAGACTGGCGCAAATCACTTTCATTTAAAGGGGTTGCCAACCTTCCAAAAAACTACAAGTTTCCTGAAATCTCAGCATACATTTTTTCCCCCAATCTTGATGACACTTTCAGGTAATGATCAGTACCCCAATCCCACTTGGCTCACCAAATTTCGTTCTTCTAGGTTAAACCGTTCGTTGGCAGTAACAGTTTTAATTTTTAGGTTTCACTCTGTTTTCTCCTATATGGATACATGTAGTTGGAACTCTAAATCAAACACGGTTTGTGCTAGCTCTTTGAAACTTGACACAATAAAGTAGCTCCAAGTTCTATCTCTATGGTTTGTTTCCTATTGATGTAGCCCTAAGCAGAGACTGGCGCAAATCACTTTAATGGAAAGGGGTTGCCAATCCTCCAAAAAACTACGAGTTTCCTGAAATCTCAGCACACTTTTTTTAACCCAAACTTGATGACACTTTCAGGTAATGATCACTACCCCAATCCCACTTGGCTCACCAAATTTCGTTCTTCTAGGTTAAACCGTTCGTTGGCAGTAACAGTTTTAATTTTTAGGTTTCACTCTGTTTTCTCCTATATGGATACATGCAGTTGGAAGTCTAAATCAAACACGGTTTGTGCTAGCTCTTTGAAACTTGACACAATAAAGTAGCTCCAAGTTCTATCTCTATGGTTTGTTTCCTATTGATGTAGCCCTAAGCAGAGACTGGCGCAAAACACTTTCATGGAAAGGGGTTGCCAACCTTCCAAAAAACTACGAGTTTCCTGAAATCTCAGCACACATTTTTTCCCCCAATCTTGATGACACTTTCAGGTAATGATCACTACCCCAATCCCACTTGGCTCACCAAATTTCGTTCTTCTAGGTTAAACCGTTCGTTGGCAGTAACAGTTTTAATTTTTACGTTTCACTGTGTTTTCTCCTATATGGATACATGCAGTTGGAAGTCTAAATCAAACACGGTTTGTGCTAGCTCTTTGAAACTTGACACAATAAAGTAGCTCCAAGTTCTATCTCTATGGTTTGTTTCCTATTGATGTAGCCCTAAACAGGGACTGGCGCAAATCACTTTCATCGAAAGGGGTTGCCAAGCTTCCAAAAAACTAGGAGTTTCCTGAAATCTCAGCACACATTTTTTCACCCAATCTTGATGACACTTTCAGGTAATGATCAGTACAACAAATCCCACTTGGGTCACCAAGTTTCATTCTTCTAGGTTAAACCGTTCGTTGGCAGTAACAGTTTTAATTTTTAGGTTTCACTCTGTTTTCTCCTATATGGATACATGTAGTTGGAACTCTAAATCAAACAGGGTTTGTGCTAGCTCTTTGAAACTTGACACAATAAAGTAGCTCCAAGTTCTATCTCTATGGTTTGTTTCCTATTGATATAGCCCTAAGCAGAGACTGGCGCAAATCCCTTTCATGGAAAGGGGTTGCCAAGCTTCCAAAAAACTACGAGTTTCCTGAAATCTCAGCACACATTTTTTCACCCAATCATGATGACACTTTCAGGTAATGATCAGTACCCCAATCCCACTTGGCTCACCAAATTTCGTTCTTCTAGGTTAAACCGTTCGTTGGCAGTAACAGTTTTAATTTTTAGGTTTCACTCTGTTTTCTCCTATATGGATACATGTAGTTGGAACTCTAAATCAAACACGGTTTGTGCTAGCTCTTTGAAACTTGACACAATAAAGTAGCTCCAAGTTCTATCTCTATGGTTTGTTTCCTATTGATGTAGCCCTAAGCAGAGACTGGCGCAAATCACTTTCATGTAAAGGGGTTGCCAAGCTTCCAAAAAACTACGGGTTTCCTGAAATCTCAGCACACATTTTTTCACCCAATCTTGATGACACTTTCAGGTAATGATCACTACCCCAATCCCACTTGGCTCACCAAATTTCGTTCTTCTAGGTTAAACCGTTCGTTGGCAGTAACAGTTTTAATTTTTAGGTTTCACTCTGTTTTCTCCTATATGGATACATGTAGTGTGAACTCTAAATCAAACACGGTTTGTGCTAGCTCTTTGAAACTTGACACAATAAAGTAGCTCCAAGTTCTATCTCTATGGTTTGTTTCCTATTGATGTAGCCCTAAGCAGAGACTGGCGCAAATCACTTTCATGGAAAGGGGTTGCCAAGCTTCCAAAAAACTACGAGTTTCCTGAAATCTCAGCACACATTTTTTCACCCAATCTTGATGACACTTTCAGGTAATGATCAGTACCCCAATCCCACTTGGCTCACCAAATTTCGTTTTCTAGGTTAAACCGTTCGTTGGCAGTAACAGTTTTAATTTTTAGGTTTCACTCTGTTTTCTCCTATATGGATACATGCATTTGGAAGTCTAAATCAAACACGGTTTGTGCTAGCTCTTTGAAACTTGACACAATAAAGTAGCTCCAAGTTCTATCTCTATGGTTTGTTTCCTATTGATGTAGCCCTAAGCAGAGACTGGCGCAAAACACTTTCATGGAAAGGGGTTGCCAACCTTCCAAAAAACTACGAGTTTCCTGAAATCTCAGCACACATTTTTTCCCCCAATCTTGATGACACTTTCAGGTAATGATCAGTACCCCAATCCCACTTGGCTCACCAAATTTCGTTCTTCTAGGTTAAACCGTTCGTTGGCAGTAACAGTTTTAATTTTTAGGTTTCACTCTGTTTTCCCCTATATGGATACATGTAGTTGGAACTCTAAATCAAACAGGGTTTGTGCTAGCTCTTTGAAACTTGACACAATAAAGTAGCTCCAAGTTCTATCTCTATGGTTTGTTTCCTATTGATATAGCCCTAAGCAGAGACTGGCGCAAATCCCTTTCATGGAAAGGGGTTGCCAAGCTTCCAAAAAAACTACGAGTTTCCTGTAATCTCAGCACACATTTTTTCACCCAATCATGATGACACTTTCAGGTAATGATCAGTACCCCAATCCCACTTGGCTCACCAAATTTCGTTCTTCTAGGTTAAACCGTTTGTTGGCAGTAACAGTTTTAATTTTTAGGTTTCACTCTGTTTTCTCCTATATGGATACATGTCGTTGGAACTCTAAATCAAACACGGTTTGTGCTAGCTCTTTGAAACTTGACACAATAAAGTAGCTCCAAGTTCTATCTCTATGGTTTGTTTCCTATTGATGTAGCCCTAAGCAGAGACTGGCGCAATTCACTTTCATTTAAAGGGGTTGCCAAGCTTCCAAAAAACTACGAGTTTCCTGAAATCTCAGCACACATTTTTTCCCCCAATCTTGATGACTATTTCAGGTAATGATCAGGACCCCAATCCCACTTGGCTCACCAAATTTCATTCTTCTAGGTTAAACCGTTCGTTGGCAGTAACAGTTTTAATTTTTAGGTTTCACACTGTTTTCTCCTATATGGATACATGCAGTTGGAAGTCTAAATAAAACACGGTTTGTGCTAGCTCTTTGAAACTTGACACAATAAAGTAGCTCCAAGTTCTATCTCTATGGTTTGTTTCCTATTCATGTAGCCTTAAGCAGAGACTGGCGCAAATCACTTTCATGGAAAGCGGTTGCCAATCCTCCAAAAAACTACGAGTTTCCTGAAATCTCAGCACACATTTTTTCACCCAATCTTGATGACACTTTCAGGTAATGATCAGTACCCCAATCCCACTTGGCTCACTAAATTTCGTTCTTCTAGGTAAAACCGTTCGTTGGCAGTAACAGTTTTAATTATTAGGTTTCACTCTGTTTTCTCAGATATGGATACCTGTAGTTGGAACTCTAAATAAAACACGTTTTGTGCTAGCTCTTTGAAACTTGACACAATAAAGTAGCTCCAAGTTCTATCTCTATGGTTTGTTTAGTATTGATGTAGCCCTAAACAGAGACTGGTGCAAATCACTTTCATTTAAAGGGGTTGCTAAGCTTCCAAAAAACTACGAGTTTCCTGAAATCTCAGCACACATTTTTTCACCCAATCTTGATGATACTTTCAGGTAATGATCAGTACCCCAATCCCACTTGGCTCAGCAAATTTCGTTCCTCTAGGTTAAACCGTTCGTCGGCAGTAAGAGTTTTAATTTTTAGGTTTCACTCTGTTTTCTCCTCATGGATACATGTAGTTGGAAGTCTAAATCAAAAATGGTTTGTGCTAGCTCTTTGAAACTTGACACAATAAAGTAGCTCCAAGTTCTTTCTCTATGGTTTGTTTCCTATTGATGTAGCCCTAAGTAGAGAGTGGCGCAAATCACTTTCATTTAAAGGGGTTGCCAAGATTCCAAAAAACTACGAGTTTCCTGAAATCTCAGCACACATTTTTCCCCCAATCTTGATGACACTTTCAGGTAATGATCAGTACACCAAATCCCACTTGGGTCACAAAGTTTCGTTCTTCTAGGTTAAACCGTTCGTTGGCAGTAACAGTTTTAATTTTTAGGTTTCACTCTGTTTTCTCCTATATGGATACATGTAGTTGGAACTCTAAATCAAACACGGTTTGTGCTAGCTCTTTGAAACTTGACACAATAAAGTCTCTCCAAGTTCTATCTCTATGGTTTGTTTCCTATTGATGTAGCCCTAAGCAGAGACTGGCGCAAATCACTTTCATGGAAAGGGGTTGACAATCTTCCAAAAAACTACGAGTTTCCTGAAATCTCAGCACACATTTTTTCACCAAACCTTGATGACACTTTCAGGTAATGATCACTACCCCAATCCCACTTGGCTCACCAAATTTCGTTCTTCTAGGTTAAACCGTTTGTTGGCAGTAACAGTTTTAATTTTTAGGTTTCACTCTGTTTTCTCCTATATGGATACATGTCGTTGGAACTCTAAATCAAACACGGTTTGTGCTAGCTCTTTGAAACTTGACACAATAAAGTAGCTCCAAGTTCTATCTCTATGGTTTGTTTCCTATTGATGTAGCCCTAAGCAGAGACTGGCGCAATTCACTTTCATTTAAAGGGGTTGCCAAGCTTCCAAAAAACTACGAGTTTCCTGAAATCTCAGCACACATTTTTTCCCCCAATCTTGATGACTATTTCAGGTAATGATCAGGACCCCAATCCCACTTGGCTCACCAAATTTCATTCTTCTAGGTTAAACCGTTCGTTGGCAGTAACAGTTTTAATTTTTAGGTTTCACACTGTTTTCTCCTATATGGATACATGCAGTTGGAAGTCTAAATAAAACACGGTTTGTGCTAGCTCTTTGAAACTTGACACAATAAAGTAGCTCCAAGTTCTATCTCTATGGTTTGTTTCCTATTCATGTAGCCTTAAGCAGAGACTGGCGCAAATCACTTTCATGGAAAGCGGTTGCCAATCCTCCAAAAAACTACGAGTTTCCTGAAATCTCAGCACACATTTTTTCACCCAATCTTGATGACACTTTCAGGTAATGATCAGTACCCCAATCCCACTTGGCTCACTAAATTTCGTTCTTCTAGGTAAAACCGTTCGTTGGCAGTAACAGTTTTAATTATTAGGTTTCACTCTGTTTTCTCAGATATGGATACCTGTAGTTGGAACTCTAAATAAAACACGTTTTGTGCTAGCTCTTTGAAACTTGACACAATAAAGTAGCTCCAAGTTCTATCTCTATGGTTTGTTTAGTATTGATGTAGCCCTAAACAGAGACTGGTGCAAATCACTTTCATTTAAAGGGGTTGCTAAGCTTCCAAAAAACTACGAGTTTCCTGAAATCTCAGCACACATTTTTTCACCCAATCTTGATGATACTTTCAGGTAATGATCAGTACCCCAATCCCACTTGGCTCAGCAAATTTCGTTCCTCTAGGTTAAACCGTTCGTCGGCAGTAAGAGTTTTAATTTTTAGGTTTCACTCTGTTTTCTCCTCATGGATACATGTAGTTGGAAGTCTAAATCAAAAATGGTTTGTGCTAGCTCTTTGAAACTTGACACAATAAAGTAGCTCCAAGTTCTTTCTCTATGGTTTGTTTCCTATTGATGTAGCCCTAAGTAGAGAGTGGCGCAAATCACTTTCATTTAAAGGGGTTGCCAAGATTCCAAAAAACTACGAGTTTCCTGAAATCTCAGCACACATTTTTCCCCCAATCTTGATGACACTTTCAGGTAATGATCAGTACACCAAATCCCACTTGGGTCACAAAGTTTCGTTCTTCTAGGTTAAACCGTTCGTTGGCAGTAACAGTTTTAATTTTTAGGTTTCACTCTGTTTTCTCCTATATGGATACATGTAGTTGGAACTCTAAATCAAACACGGTTTGTGCTAGCTCTTTGAAACTTGACACAATAAAGTCTCTCCAAGTTCTATCTCTATGGTTTGTTTCCTATTGATGTAGCCCTAAGCAGAGACTGGCGCAAATCACTTTCATGGAAAGGGGTTGACAATCTTCCAAAAAACTACGAGTTTCCTGAAATCTCAGCACACATTTTTTCACCAAACCTTGATGACACTTTCAGGTAATGATCACTACCCCAATCCCACTTGGCTCACCAAATTTCGTTCTTCTAGGTTAAACCGTTTGTTGGCAGTAACAGTTTTAATTTTTAGGTTTCACTCTGTTTTCTCCATTATGGATACATGTCGTTGGAACTCTAAATCAAACACGGTTTGTGCTAGCTCTTTGAAACTTGACACAATAAAGTAGCTCCAAGTTCTATCTCTATGGTTTGTTTCCTATTGATGTAGCCCTAAGCAGAGACTGGCGCAAATCACTTTCATGGAAAGGGGTTGCCAATCTTCCAAAAAACTACGAGTTTCCTGAAATCTCAGCACACATTTTTTCACCCAATCTTGATGACACTTTCAGGTAATGATCAGTACCCCAATCCCACTTGGCTCACCAAATTTCGTTCTTCTATGTTAAACCGTTCGTTGACAGTAACGGTTTTAATTTTTAGGTTTCACTCTGTTTTGTCCTATATGGATACATGTAGTTGGAACTCTAAATCAAACACGGTTTGTGCTAGCTCTTTGAAACTTGACACAATAAAGTAGCTCAAAGTTCCATCTCTCTGGTTTGTTTCCTATTGATGTAGCCCTAAGCAGAGACTGGCGCAAATCACTTTCATGGAAAGGGGTTGCCAATCTTCCAAAAAACTCCGAGTTTCCTGAAATCTCAGCACACATTTTTTCACCCAATCTTGATGACACTTTCAGGTAATGATCAGTACCCCAATCCCACTTGGCTCACCAAATTTCGTTCTTCTAGGTTAAACCGTTCGTTGGCAGTAACAGTTTTAATTTTTAGGTTTCACTCAATTTTCTCCTATATGAATACATGTAGTTGGAACTCTAAATTAAACACGGTTTGTGCTAGCTTTTGAAACTTGACACAATAAAGTAGCTCCAAGTTCTTTCTCTATGGTTTGTTTCCTATTGATGTAGCCCTAAGCAGAGACTGGCGCAAATCACTTTCATTTAAAGGGGTTGCCAAGCTTCCAAAAAACTACGAGTTTCCTGAAATCTCAGCACAAATTTTTTCACCCAATCTTGATGACACTTTCAGGTAATGATCAGTACCCCAATCCCACTTGGCTAACCAAATTTCGTTCTTCTAGGTTAAACTGTTCGTTGGCAGTAACAGTTTTAATTTTTAGGTTTCACTCTGTTTTCTCCTATATGGATACATGTAGTTGGAAGTCTAAATCAAACACGGTTTGTGCTAGCTCTTTGAAACTTGACACAATAAAGTAGCTCCAAGTTCTATCTCTCTGGTTTGTTTCCTATTGATGTAGCCCTAAGCAGAGACTGGCACAAATCACTTTCATGGAAAGGGGTTGCCAATCTTCCAAAAAACTACGAGTTTCCTGAAATCTCAGCACACATTTTATCACCCAATCTTGATGACACTTTCAGGTAATGATCAGTACAACAAATCCCACTTGGGTCACCAAGTTTCTTTCTTCTAGGTTAAACCGTTCTTTGGCAGTAACAGTTTTAATTTTTAGGTTTCACTCTGTTTTCTGCTATATGGATACATGTAGTTGGAACTCTAAATCAAACACGGTTTGTGCTAGCTCTTTGAAACTTGACACAATAAAGTAGCTCCAAGTTCTATCTCTATGGTTTGTTTCCTATTGATGTAGCCCTAAGCAGAGACTGGCGCAAATCACTTTCATGGAAAGGGGTTGCCAATCTTCCAAAAAACTACGAGTTTCCTGAAATCTCAGCACACATTTTTTCACCCAACCGTGATGACACTTTCAGGTAATGATCAGTACCCCAAGCCCACTTGGCTCACCAAATTTCGTTCTTCTAGGTTAAACCGTTCGTTGGCAGTAACAGTTTTAATTTTTAGTTTTCACTCTGTTTTCTCCTATATGGATACATGTAGTTGGAACTCTAATCAAACACGGTTTGTGCTAGCTCTTTGAAACTTGACAAAATAAAGTAGCTCCAAGTTCTTTCTCTATGGTTTGTTTCCTATTGATGTAGCCCTAAGCAGAGACTGGCGCAAATCACTTTCATGGAAAGGGGTTGCCAAGCTTCCAAAAAACTACGAGTTTCCTGAAATCTCAGCACACATTTTTTCACCCAAACTTGATGAAACTTTCAGGTAATGATCAGTACCCTAATCCCACTTGGCTCACCAAATTTCGTTCTTCTAGGTTAAACCGTTCGTTGGCAGTAACGGTTTTAATTATTAGGTTTCACTCTGTTTTCTCCTATATGGATACATGTAGTTGGAGTCTAATCAAACACGGTTTGTGCTAGCTCTTTGAAACTTGACACAATAAAGTAGCTCCAAGTTCTATCTCTATGGTTTGTTTCCTATTGATGTAGCCCTAAGCAAAGACTGGCGCAAATCACTTTCATGGAAAGGGGTTGCCAAGCTTCCAAAAAACTACGAGTTTCCTGAAATCTCAGCACACGTTTTTTCACCCAATCTTAATGACACTTTCAGCTAATGATCAATACCCCAATCCCACTTGGCTCACCCAATTTCGTTCTTCTAGGTTAAACCGTTCGTTGGCAGTAACAGTTTTAATTTTTAGGTTTCACTCTGTTTTCTCCTATATGGATACATGTGGTTGGAAGTCTAAATCAAACACGTTTTGTGCTATCTCTTTGAAACTTGACACAATAAAGTAGCTCCAAGTTCTATCTCTCTGGTTTGTTTCCTATTGATGTAGCCCTAAGCAGAGACTGGCGCAAATCACTTTCATGGAAAGGGGTTGCCAATCTTCCAAAAAACTACGAGTTTCCTGAAATCTCAGCACACATTTTTTCACCCAATCTTGATGACACTTTCAGGTAATGATCACTACCCCAATCCCACTTGGCTCACCAAATTTCGTTCTTCTAGGTTAAACCGTTCGTTGGCAGTAACGGTTTTAATTTTTAGGTTTCACTCTGTTTTCTCCTATATGGATACATGTAGTTGGAACTCTAAATCAAACACGGTTTGTGCTAGCTCTTTGAAACTTGACACAATAAAGTAGCTCCAAGTTCTATCTCTATGGTTTGTTTCCTATAGATGTAGCCCTAAGCAGAGACTGGCACAAATCACTTTCATTTAAAGGGGTTGCCAATCTTCCAAAAAACTACGAGTTTTCTGAAATCTCAGCACACATTTTTTCACCCAACCTTGATGACACTTTCAGGTAATGATCAGCACCCCAATCCCACTTGGCTCACCAAATTTCGTTCTTCTAGGTTAAACCGTTCGTTGGCAGTAACAGTTTTAATTTTTAGGTTTCACTCTGTTTTCTCCTATATGGATACATGTAGTTGGAACTCTAAATCAAACATGGTTTGTGCTAGCTCTTTGAAACTTGACACAATAAAGTAGCTCCAAGTTCTATCTCTATGGTTTGTTTCCTATTGATGTAGCCCTAAACAGAGACTGGTGCAAATCACTTTCATTTAAAGGGGTTGCCAAGCTTCCAAAAAACTACGAGTTTCCTGGAATCTCAGCACACATTTTTTCACCCAATCTTGATGACACTTTCAGGTAATGATCAGTACCCCAATCCCACTTGGCTCACCAAATTTCGTTCTTCCAGTTTAAACCGTTCGTCGGCAGTAACAGTTTTAATTTTTAGGTTTCACTCTGTTTTCTCCTATATGGATACATGTAGTTGGAAGTCTAAATCAAAAACGGTTTGTGCTAGCTCTTTGAAACTTGACACAATAAAGTAGCTCAAGTTCTATCTCTTTGGTTTGTTTCCTATTGATGTAGCCCTAAGTAGAGAATGGCGCAAATCACTTTCATTTAAAGGGGTTGCCAAGCTTCCAAAAAACTACGAGTTTCCTGAAATCTCAGCACACATTTTTACCCCAATCTTGATGACACTTTCAGGTAATGATCAGTACCCCAATCCCACTTGGCTCACCAAATTTCGTTCTTCTAGGTTAAACCGTTCGTTGGCAGTAACAGTTTTAATTTTTAGGTTTCACTCTGTTTTCTCCTATATGGATACATGTAGTTGGAAGTCTAAATCAAACACGGTTTGTGCTAGCTCTTTGAAACTTGACACAATAAAGTAGCTCCAAGTTCTATCTCTATGGTTTTTTTCCTATTGATGTAGCCCTAAGCAGAGACTGGCGCAAATCACTTTCAAGGAAAGGGGTTGCCAAGCTTCCAAAAAACTACGAGTTTCCTGAAATCTCAGCACACATTTTTTCACCCAATCTTGATGACACTGTCAGGTAATGATCAGTACAACAAATCCCACTTGGGTCACCAAGTTTCGTTCTTCTAGGTTAAACCGTTCGTTGGCAGTAACAGTTTTAATTTTTAGGTTTCACTCTGTTTTCTCCTATATGGATACATGTAGTTGGAACTCTAAATCAAACACGGTTTGTGCTAGCTCTTTGAAACTTGACACAATAAAGTAGCTCCAAGTTCTATCTCTATGGTTTGTTTCCTATTGATGTAGCCCTAAGCAGAGAGTGGCGCAAATCACTTTTCATGGAAAGGGTTTGAGAATCTTCCAAAAAACTACGAGTTTCCTGAATTCTCAGCACACGTTTTTTCACCCAATCTTGATGACACTTTCAGGTAATGATCAGTACCCCAATCCCACTTGGCTCACCAAATTTCGTTCTTCTAGGTTAAACCGTTCGTTGGCAGTAACAGTTTTAATTTTTAGGTTTCACTCTTTTTTCTCCTATATGGATACATGTATTTGGAACTCTAAATCAAACACGGTTTGTGCTAGCTCTTTGAAACTTGACACAATAAATAGATCCAAGTTCTATCTCTATGGTTTGTTTCCTATTGATGTAGCCCTAAGCAGAGACTGGCGCAAATCACTTTCAAGTAAGGGGGTTGCCAATCTTCCAAAAAACTACGAGTTTCCTGAAAGGTCAGCACACATTTTTTCACCCAATATTGATGACACTTTCAGGTAATGATCACTACCCCAATCCCACTTGGCTCAACAAAATTCGTTCTTCTAGGTTAAACCGTTCGTTGGCAGTAACAGTTTTAATTTTTAGGTTTCACTCTGTTTTCTCCTATATGGATACATGTAGTTGGAACTCTAAATCAAACACGGTTTGTGCTAGCTCTTTGAAACTTGACACAGTAAAGTAGCTCCAAGTTCTATCTCTATGGTTTGTTTCCTATTGATGTAGCCCTAAGCAGAGACTGGCGCAAATCACTTTCATGGAAAGGGGTTGCCAATCTTCCAAAAAACTACGAGTTTCCTGAAATCTCAGCACACATTTTTTCACCCAACCTTGATGACACTTTCAGGTAATGATCAGTACCCCAAGCCCACTTGGCTCACCAAATTTCGTTCTTCTAGGTTAAACCGTTCGTTGGCAGTAACAGTTTTAATTTTTAGTTTTCACTCTGTTTTCTCCTATATGGATACATGTAGTTGGAACTCTAATCAAACACGGTTTGTGCTAGCTCTTTGAAACTTGACAAAATAAAGTAGCTCCAAGTTCTTTCTCTATGGTTTGTTTCCTATTGATGTAGCCCTAAGCAGAGACTGGCGCAAATCACTTTCATGGAAAGGGGTTGCCAAGCTTCCAAAAAACTACGAGTTTCCTGAAATCTCAGCACACATTTTTTCACCCAAACTTGATGACACTTTCAGGTAATGATCAGTACCCTAATCCCACTTGGCTCACCAAATTTCGTTCTTCTAGGTTAAACCGTTCGTTGGCAGTAACGGTTTTAATTTTTAGGTTTCACTCTGTTTTCTCCTATATGGATACATGTAGTTGGAAGTCTAATCAAACACGGTTTGTGCTAGCTCTTTGAAACTTGACACAATAAAGTAGCTCCAAGTTCTATCTCTATGGTTTGTTTCCTATTGATGTAGCCCTAAGCAAAGACTGGCGCAAATCACTTTCATGGAAAGGGGTTGCCAAGCTTCCAAAAAACTACGAGTTTCCTGAAATCTCAGCACACGTTTTTTCACCCAATCTTAATGACACTTTCAGGTAATGATCAGTACCCCAATCCCACTTGGCTCACCCAATTTCGTTCTTCTAGGTTAAACCGTTCGTTGGCAGTAACAGTTTTAATTTTTAGGTTTCACTCTGTTTTCTCCTATATGGATACATGTGGTTGGAAGTCTAAATCAAACACGGTTTGTGCTAGCTCTTTGAAACTTGACACAATAAAGTAGCTCCAAGTTCTATCTCTCTGGTTTGTTTCCTATTGATGTAGCCCTAAGCAGAGACTGGCGCAAATCACTTTCATGGAAAGGGGTTGACAATCTTCCAAAAAACTACGAGTTTCCTGAAATCTCAGCACACATTTTTTCACCCAATCTTGATGACACTTTCAGGTAATGATCACTACCCCAATCCCACTTGGCTCACCAAATTTCGTTCTTCTAGGTTAAACCGTTCGTTGGCAGTAACGGTTTTAATTTTTAGGTTTCACTCTGTTTTCTCCTATATGGATACATGTAGTTGGAACTCTAAATCAAACACGGTTTGTGCTAGCTCTTTGAAACTTGACACAATAAAGTAGCTCCAAGTTCTATCTCTATGGTTTGTTTCCTATTGATGTAGCCCTAAGCAGGGACTGGCGAAAATCACTTTCATGGAAAGGGGTTGCCAATCTTCCAAAAAACTACGAGTTTTCTGAAATCTCAGCACACATTTTTTCACCCAACCTTGATGACACTTTCAGGTAATGATCAGTACCCCAAGCCCACTTGGCTCACCAAATTTCGTTCTTCTAGTTTAAACCGTTCGTTGGCAGTAACAGTTTTAATTTTTAGGTTTCACTCTGTTTTCTCCTATATGGATACATGTAGTTGGAACTCTAATCAAACGCGGTTTGTGCTAGCTCTTTGAAACTTGACACAATAAAGTAGCTCCAAGTTCTTTCTCTATGGTTTGTTTCCTATTGATGTAGCCCTAAGCAGAGACTGGCACAAATCACTTTCATTTAAAGGGGTTGCCATGCTTCCAAAAAACTACGAGTTTCCTGAAATCTCAGCACACATTTTTTCACCCAATCTTGATGACACATTCAGGTAATGATCAGTACCCCAATCCCACTTGGCTCACCAAATTTCGTTCTTCTAGGTTAAACTGTTCGTTGGCAGTAACAGTTTTAACTTTTAGGTTTCACTCAATTTTCTCCTATATGAATACATGTAGTTGGAACTCTAAATCAAACACGGTTTGTGCTAGCTCTTTGAAACTTGACACAATAAAGTAGCTCCATGTTCTATCTCTATGGTTTGTTTCCTATTGATGTAGCCCTTAGCAGAGACTGGCGCAAATCACTTTCATGGAAAGGGGTTGCCAATCTTCCAAAAAACGACGAGTTTCCTGAAATCTCAGCACACATTTTTTCACCCAATCTTGATAACACTTTCTGGTAATGATCAGCACCCCAATCCCACTTGGCTCACCAAATTTCGTTCTTCTAGGTTAAACCGTTCGTTGGCAGTAACAGTTTTAATTTTTAGGTTTCACTCTGTTTTCTCCTATATGGATACATGTAGTTGGAACTCTAAATCAAACACGGTTTGTGCTAGCTCTTTGAAACTTGACACAATAAAGTAGCTCCAAGTTCTATCTCTATGGTTTGTTTCCTATTGATGTAGCCCTAAACAGAGACTGGTGCAAATCACTTTCATTTAAAGGGGTTGCCAAGCTTCCAAAAAACTACGAGTTTCCTGGAATCTCAGCACACATTTTTTCACCCAATCTTGATGACACTTTCAGGTAATGATCAGTACCCCAATCCCACTTGGCTCACCAAATTTCGTTCTTCCAGGTTAAACCGTTCGTCGGCAGTAACAGTTTTAATTTTTAGGTTTCACTCTGTTTTCTCCTATATGGATACATGTAGTTGGAAGTCTAAATCAAAAACGGTTTGTGCTAGCTCTTTGAAACTTGACACAATAAAGTAGCTCAAGTTCTATCTCTTTGGTTTGTTTCCTATTGATGTAGCCCTAAGTAGAGACTGGCGCAAATCACTTTCATTTAAAGGGGTTGCCAAGCTTCCAAAAAACTACGAGTTTCCTGAAATCTCAGCACACATTTTTTACCCCAATCTTGATGACACTTTCAGGTAATGATCAGTACCCCAATCCCACTTGGCTCACCAAGTTTCGTTCTTCTAGGTTAAACCGTTCGTTGGCAGTAACAGTTTTAATTTTTAGGTTTCACTCTGTTTTCTCCTATATGGATACATGTAGTTGGAACTCTAAATCAAACACGGTTTGTGCTAGCTCTTTGAAACTTGACACAATAAAGTAGCTCCAAGTTCTATCTCTATGGTTTGTTTCCTATTGATGTAGCCCTAAGCAGAGAGTGGCGCAAATCACTTTCATGCAAAGGGGTTGCCAAGCTTCCAAAAAACTACGAGTTTCCTGAAATCTCAGCACACATTTTTTCACCCAATCTTGAAGACACTTTCAGGTAATGATCAGAACCCAAATCCCACTTGGTTCACCAAATTTCGTTCTTCTAGGTTAAACCGTTTGTTGGCAGTAACAGTTTTAATTTTTAGGTTTCACTCTGTTTTCTTCTATACGGATACATGTAGTTGGAACTCTAAATCAAACACGGTTTGTGCTAGCTCTTTGATACTTGACACAATAAAGTAGCTCCAAGTTCTATCTCTATGGTTTGTTTCCTATTGATGTAGCCCTAAGCAAAGACTGGCGCAAATCACTTTCATGGAAAGGGGTTGCCAAGCTTCCAAAAAACTACGAGTTTCCTGAAATCTCAGCACACGTTTTTTCACCCAATCTTAATGACACTTTCAGGTAATGATCAGTACCCCAATCCCACTTGGCTCACCCAATTTCGTTCTTCTAGGTTAAACCGTTCGTTGGCAGTAACAGTTTTAATTTTTAGGTTTCACTCTGTTTTCTCCTATATGGATACATGTGGTTGGAAGTCTAAATCAAACACGGTTTGTGCTAGCTCTTTGAAACTTGACACAATAAAGTAGCTCCAAGTTCTATCTCTCTGGTTTGTTTCCTATTGATGTAGCCCTAAGCAGAGACTAGCGCAAATCACTTTCATGGAAAGGGGTTGCCAATCTTCCAAAAAACTACGAGTTTCCTGAAATCTCAGCACACATTTTTTCACCCAATCTTGATGACACTTTCAGGTAATGATCAGTAAAACAAATCCCACTTGGTTCACCAAGTTTCTTTCTTGTAGGTTAAACCGTTCGTTAGCAGTAACAGTTTTAATTTTTAGGTTTCACTCTGTTTTCCCCTATATGGATACATGTAGTTGGAACTCTAAATCAAACGCGGTTTGTGCTATCTCTTTGAAACTTTACACAATAAAGTAGCTCCATGTTCTATCTCTATGGTTTGTTTCCTATTGATGTAGCCCTAAGCAGAGACTGGCGCAAATCACTTTTCATGGAAAGGGTTTGAGAATCTTCCAAAAAACTACGAGTTTCCTGAATTCTCAGCACACGTTTTTTCACCCAATCTTGATGACACTTTCAGGTAATGATCAGTACCCCAATCCCACTTGGCTCACCAAATTTCGTTCTTCTAGGTTAAACCGTTCGTTGGCAGTAACAGTTTTAATTTTTAGGTTTCACTCTGTTTTCTCCTATATGGATACATGTATTTGGAACTCTAAATCAAACACGGTTTGTGCTAGCTCTTTGAAACTTGACACAATAAATAGATCCAAGTTCTATCTCTATGGTTTGTTTCCTATTGATGTAGCCCTAAGCAGAGACTGGCGCAAATCACTTTCATGTAAGGGGGTTGCCAATCTTCCAAAAAACTACGAGTTTCCTGAAAGGTCAGCACACATTTTTTCACCCAATATTGATGACACTTTCAGGTAATGATCACTACCCCAATCCCACTTGGCTCACCCAATTTCGTTCTTCTAGGTTAAACCGTTCGTTGGCAGTAACAGTTTTAATTTTTAGGTTTCACTCTGTTTTCTCCTATATGGATACATGTAGTTGGAACTCTAAATCAAACACGGTTTGTGCTAGCTCTTTGAAACTTGACACAATAAAGTAGCTCCAAGTTCTATCTCTATGTTTTTTTTCCTATTAATGTAGCCCTAACACGAGACTGGCGCAAATCACTTTCATGGAAAGGGGTTGCCAATCTTCCAAAAAACTACGAGTTTCCTGAAATCTCAGCAACCATTTTTTCACCCAATCTTGATGACAATTTAAGGTAATGATCAGTACCCCAATCCCACTTGGCTCACCAAATTTCGTTCTTCTAGTTTAAACCGTTCGTTGGCAGTAACAGTTTTAATTTTTAGGTTTCACTCTGTTTTCTCCTATATGGATACATGTAGTTGGAACTCTAATCAAACGCGGTTTGTGCTAGCTCTTTGAAACTTGACACAATAAAGTAGCTCCAAGTTCTTTCTCTATGGTTTGTTTCCTATTGATGTAGCCCTAAGCAGAGACTGGCACAAATCACTTTCATTTAAAGGGGTTGCCAAGCTTCCAAAAAACTACGAGTTTCCTGAAATCTCAGCACACATTTTTTCACCCAATCTTGATGACACTTTCAGGTAATGATCAGTACCCCAATCCCACTTGGCTCACCAAATTTCGTTCTTCTAGGTTAAACTGTTCGTTGGCAGTAACAGTTTTAACTTTTAGGTTTCACTCAATTTTCTCCTATATGAATACATGTAGTTGGAACTCTAAATCAAACACGGTTTGTGCTAGCTCTTTGAAACTTGACACAATAAAGTAGCTCCACGTTCTATCTCTATGGTTTGTTTCCTATTGATGTAGCCCTTAGCAGAGACTGGCGCAAATCACTTTCATGGAAAGGGGTTGCCAATCTTCCAAAAAACGACGAGTTTCCTGAAATCTCAGCACACATTTTTTCACCCAATCTTGATAACACTTTCTGGTAATGATCAGCACCCCAATCCCACTTGGCTCACCAAATTTCGTTCTTCTAGGTTAAACCGTTCGTTGGCAGTAACAGTTTTAATTTTTAGGTTTCACTCTGTTTTCTCCTATATGGATACATGTAGTTGGAACTCTAAATCAAACACGGTTTGTGCTAGCTCTTTGAAACTTGACACAATAAAGTAGCTCCAAGTTCTATCTCTATGGTTTGTTTCCTATTGATGTAGCCCTAAACAGAGACTGGTGCAAATCACTTTCATTTAAAGGGGTTGCCAAGCTTCCAAAAAACTACGAGTTTCCTGGAATCTCAGCACACATTTTTTCACCCAATCTTGATGACACTTTCAGGTAATGATCAGTACCCCAATCCCACTTGGCTCACCAAATTTCGTTCTTCCAGGTTAAACCGTTCGTCGGCAGTAACAGTTTTAATTTTTAGGTTTCACTCTGTTTTCTCCTATATGGATACATGTAGTTGGAAGTCTAAATCAAAAACGGTTTGTGCTAGCTCTTTGAAACTTGACACAATAAAGTAGCTCAAGTTCTATCTCTTTGGTTTGTTTCCTATTGATGTAGCCCTAAGTAGAGACTGGCGCAAATCACTTTCATTTAAAGGGGTTGCCAAGCTTCCAAAAAACTACGAGTTTCCTGAAATCTCAGCACACATTTTTTACCCCAATCTTGATGACACTTTCAGGTAATGATCACTACCCCAATCCCACTTGGCTCACCAAGTTTCGTTCTTCTAGGTTAAACCGTTCGTTGGCAGTAACAGTTTTAATTTTTAGGTTTCACTCTGTTTTCTCCTATATGGATACATGTAGTTGGAACTCTAAATCAAACACGGTTTGTGCTAGCTCTTTGAAACTTGACACAATAAAGTAGCTCCAAGTTCTATCTCTATGGTTTGTTTCCTATTGATGTAGCCCTAAGCAGAGAGTGGCGCAAATCACTTTCATGCAAAGGGGTTGCCAAGCTTCCAAAAAACTACGAGTTTCCTGAAATCTCAGCACACATTTTTTCACCCAATCTTGAAGACACTTTCAGGTAATGATCAGAACCCAAATCCCACTTGGTTCACCAAATTTCGTTCTTCTAGGTTAAACCGTTTGTTGGCAGTAACAGTTTTAATTTTTAGGTTTCACTCTGTTTTCTTCTATACGGATACATGTAGTTGGAACTCTAAATCAAACAAGGTTTGTGCTAGCTCTTTGATACTGGACACAATAAAGTAGCTCCAAGTTCTATCTCTATGGTTTGTTTCCTATTGATGTAGCCCTAAGCAAAGACTGGCGCAAATCACTTTCATGGAAAGGGGTTGCCAAGCTTCCAAAAAACTACGAGTTTCCTGAAATCTCAGCACACGTTTTTTCACCCAATCTTAATGACACTTTCAGGTAATGATCAGTACCCCAATCCCACTTGGCTCACCCAATTTCGTTCTTCTAGGTTAAACCGTTCGTTGGCAGTAACAGTTTTAATTTTTACGTTTCACTCTGTTTTCTCCTATATGGATACATGTGGTTGGAAGTCTAAATCAAACACGGTTTGTGCTAGCTCTTTGAAACTTGACACAATAAAGTAGCTCCAAGTTCTATCTCTCTGGTTTGTTTCCTATTGATGTAGCCCTAAGCAGAGACTGGCGCAAATCACTTTCATGGAAAGGGTTTGCCAATCTTCCAAAAAACTACGAGTTTCCTGAAATCTCAGCACACATTTTTTCACCCAATCTTGATGACACTTTCAGGTAATGATCAGTAAAACAAATCCCACTTGGTTCACCAAGTTTCTTTCTTGTAGGTTAAACCGTTCGTTAGCAGTAACAGTTTTAATTTTTAGGTTTCACTCTGTTTTCCCCTATATGGATACATGTAGTTGGAACTCTAAATCAAACGCGGTTTGTGCTATCTCTTTGAAACTTTACACAATAAAGTAGCTCCATGTTCTATCTCTATGGTTTGTTTCCTATTGATGTAGCCCTATGCAGAGACTGGCGCAAATCACTTTTCATGGAAAGGGTTTGAGAATCTTCCAAAAAACTACGAGTTTCCTGAATTCTCAGCACACGTTTTTTCACCCAATCTTGATGACACTTTCAGGTAATGATCAGTACCCCAATCCCACTTGGCTCACCAAATTTCGTTCTTCTAGGTTAAACCGTTCGTTGGCAGTAACAGTTTTAATTTTTAGGTTTCATTCTGTTTTCTCCTATATGGATACATGTATTTGGAACTCTAAATCAAACACGGTTTGTGCTAGCTCTTTGAAACTTGACACAATAAATAGATCCAAGTTCTATCTCTATGGTTTGTTTCCTATTGATGTAGCCCTAAGCAGAGACTGGCGCAAATCACTTTCATGTAAGGGGGTTGCCAATCTTCCAAAAAACTACGAGTTTCCTGAAAGGTCAGCACACATTTTTTCACCCAATATTGATGACACTTTCAGGTAATGATCACTACCCCAATCCCACTTGGCTCACCCAATTTCGTTCTTCTAGGTTAAACCGTTCGTTGGCAGTAACAGTTTTAATTTTTAGGTTTCACTCTGTTTTCTCCTATATGGATACATGTAGTTGGAACTCTAAATCAAACACGGTTTGTGCTAGCTCTTTGAAACTTGACACAATAAAGTAGCTCCAAGTTCTATCTCTATGTTTTTTTTCCTATTAATGTAGCCCTAACACGAGACTGGCGCAAATCACTTTCATGGAAAGGGGTTGCCAATCTTCCAAAAAACTACGAGTTTCCTGAAATCTCAGCAACCATTTTTTCACCCAATCTTGATGACAATTTAAGGTAATGATCAGTACCCCAATCCCACTTGGCTCACCAAATTTCGTTCTTCTAGTTTAAACCGTTCGTTGGCAGTAACAGTTTTAATTTTTAGGTTTCACTCTGTTTTCTCCTATATGGATACATGTAGTTGGAACTCTAATCAAACGCGGTTTGTGCTAGCTCTTTGAAACTTGACACAATAAAGTAGATCCAAGTTCTTTCTCTATGGTTTGTTTCCTATTGATGTAGCCCTAAGCAGAGACTGGCACAAATCACTTTCATTTAAAGGGGTTGCCAAGCTTCCAAAAAACTACGAGTTTCCTGAAATCTCAGCACACATTTTTTCACCCAATCTTGATGACACTTTCAGGTAATGATCAGTACCCCAATCCCACTTGGCTCACCAAATTTCGTTCTTCTAGGTTAAACTGTTCGTTGGCAGTAACAGTTTTAACTTTTAGGTTTCACTCAATTTTCTCCTATATGAATACATGTAGTTGGAACTCTAAATCAAACACGGTTTGTGCTAGCTCTTTGAAACTTGACACAATAAAGTAGCTCCACGTTCTATCTCTATGGTTTGTTTCCTATTGATGTAGCCCTTAGCAGAGACTGGCGCAAATCACTTTCATGGAAAGGGGTTGCCAATCTTCCAAAAAACGACGAGTTTCCTGAAATCTCAGCACACATTTTTTCACCCAATCTTGATAACACTTTCTGGTAATGATCAGCACCCCAATCCCACTTGGCTCACCAAATTTCGTTCTTCTAGGTTAAACCGTTCGTTGGCAGTAACAGTTTTAATTTTTAGGTTTCACTCTGTTTTCTCCTATATGGATACATGTAGTTGGAACTCTAAATCAAACACGGTTTGTGCTAGCTCTTTGAAACTTGACACAATAAAGTAGCTCCAAGTTCTATCTCTATGGTTTGTTTCCTATTGATGTAGCCCTAAACAGAGACTGGTGCAAATCACTTTCATTTAAAGGGGTTGCCAAGCTTCCAAAAAACTAAGAGTTTCCTGAAATCTCAGCACACATTTTTTCACCCAATCTTGATGACACTTTCAGGTAATGATCAGTACCCCAATCCCTCTTGGCTCACCAAATTTCGTTCTTCCAGGTTAAACCGTTCGTCGGCAGTAACAGTTTTAATTTTTAGGTTTCACTCTGTTTTCTCCTATATGGATACATGTAGTTGGAAGTCTAAATCAAAAACGGTTTGTGCTAGCTCTTTGAAACTTGACACAATAAAGTAGCTCAAGTTCTATCTCTTTGGTTTGTTTCCTATTGATGTAGCCCTAAGTAGAGACTGGCGCAAATCACTTTCATTTAAAGGGGTTGCCAAGCTTCCAAAAAACTACGAGTTTCCTGAAATCTCAGCACACATTTTTTACCCCAATCTTGATGACACTTTCAGGTAATGATCACTACCCCAATCCCACTTGGCTCACCAAGTTTCGTTCTTCTAGGTTAAACCGTTCGTTGGCAGTAACAGTTTTAATTTTTAGGTTTCACTCTGTTTTCTCCTATATGGATACATGTAGTTGGAACTCTAAATCAAACACGGTTTGTGCTAGCTCTTTGAAACTTGACACAATAAAGTAGCTCCAAGTTCTATCTCTATGGTTTGTTTCCTATTGATGTAGCCCTAAGCAGAGAGTGGCGCAAATCACTTTCATGCAAAGGGGTTGCCAAGCTTCCAAAAAACTACGAGTTTCCTGAAATCTCAGCACACATTTTTTCACCCAATCTTGAAGACACTTTCAGGTAATGATCAGAACCCAAATCCCACTTGGTTCACCAAATTTCGTTCTTCTAGGTTAAACCGTTTGTTGGCAGTAACAGTTTTAATTTTTAGGTTTCACTCTGTTTTCTTCTATACGGATACATGTAGTTGGAACTCTAAATCAAACACGGTTTGTGCTAGCTCTTTGATACTTGACACAATAAAGTAGCTCCAAGTTCTATCTCTATGGTTTGTTTCCTATTGATGTAGCCCTAAGCAAAGACTGGCGCAAATCACTTTCATGGAAAGGGGTTGCCAAGCTTCCAAAAAACTACGATTTTCCTGAAATCTCAGCACACGTTTTTTCACCCAATCTTAATGACACTTTCAGGTAATGATCAGTACCCCAATCCCACTTGGCTCACCCAATTTCGTTCTTCTAGGTTAAACCGTTCGTTGGCAGTAACAGTTTTAATTTTTAGGTTTCACTCTGTTTTCTCCTATATGGATACATGTGGTTGGAAGTCTAAATCAAACACGGTTTGTGCTAGCTCTTTGAAACTTGACACAATAAAGTAGCTCCAAGTTCTATCTCTCTGGTTTGTTTCCTATTAATGTAGCCCTAAGCAGAGACTGGCGCAAATCACTTTCATGGAAAGGGGTTGCCAATCTTCCAAAAAACTACGAGTTTCCTGAAATCTCAGCACACATTTTTTCACCCAATCTTGATGACACTTTCAGGTAATGATCAGTAAAACAAATCCCACTTGGTTCACCAAGTTTCTTTCTTGTAGGTTAAACCGTTCGTTAGCAGTAACAGTTTTAATTTTTAGGTTTCACTCTGTTTTCCCCTATATGGATACATGTAGTTGGAACTCTAAATCAAACGCGGTTTGTGCTATCTCTTTGAAACTTTACACAATAAAGTAGCTCCATGTTCTATCTCTATGGTTTGTTTCCTATTGATGTAGCCCTAAGCAGAGACTGGCGCAAATCACTTTTCATGGAAAGGGTTTGAGAATCTTCCAAAAAACTACGAGTTTCCTGAATTCTCAGCACACGTTTTTTCACCCAATCTTGATGACACTTTCAGGTAATGATCAGTACCCCAATCCCACTTGGCTCACCAAATTTCGTTCTTCTAGGTTAAACCGTTCGTTGGCAGTAACAGTTTTAATTTTTAGGTTTCACTCTGTTTTCTCCTATATGGATACATGTATTTGGAACTCTAAATCAAACACGGTTTGTGCTAGCTCTTTGAAACTTGACACAATAAATAGATCCAAGTTCTATCTCTATGGTTTGTTTCCTATTGATGTAGCCCTAAGCAGAGACTGGCGCAAATCACTTTCATGGAAAGGGTTGCCAAGGTTTCAAAAAACTACGAGTTTCCTGAAATCTCAGCACACATTTTTTCACCCAATCTTGATGACACTTTCAGGTAATGATCAGTACAACAAATCCCACTTGGGTCACCAAGTTTCTTTCTTCTAGGTTAAACCGTTCGTTTTCAGTAACACTTTTAACTTTTAGGTTTCACTCAAATTTCTCCTATATGAATACATGTAGTTGGAACTCTAAATCAAACACGGTTTGTGCTAGCTCTTTGAAACTTGACACAATAAAGTAGCTCCAAGTTCTATCTCTATGCTTTGTTTCCTACTGATGTAGCCCTAAGCAGAGACTGGCACAAATCACTTTCATTTAAAGGGGTTGCCAAGCTTCCAAAAAACTACGAGTTTCCTGAAATCTCAGCACACATTTTTTCAACCAATCTTGATGACACTTTCAGGTAATGATCAGTACCCCAATCCCACTTGGCTCACCGAATTTCGTTCTTCTAGGTTAAACCGTTCGTTGGCAGTAACAGTTTTAATTTTTAGGTTTCACTCTGTTTTCTCCTATATGGATACATGTAGTTGGAACTCTAAATCAAACACGGTTTGTGCTAGCGCTTTGAAACTTGACACAATAAAGTAGCTCCAAGTTCTATCTCTATGTTTTGTTTCCTATTGATGTAGCCCTAACACGAGACTGGCGCAAATCACTTTCATGGAAAGGGGTTGCCAAGCCTCCAAAAAACTACGAGTTTCCTGAAATCTCAGCACACATTTTTTCACCCAATCTTGAAGACACTTTCAGGTAATGATCAGCACCCCAATCCCACTTGGCTCACCAAATTTCGTTCTTCTAGGTTAAACCGTTCGTTGGCAGTAACAGTTTTAATTTTTAGGTTTCACTCTGTTTTCTCCTATATGGATACATGTAGTTCTAACTCTAAATCAAACACAGTTTGTGCTAGCTCTTTGAAACTTGACACAATAAAGTAGCTCCATGTTCTATCTCTATGGTTTGTTTCCTATTGATGTAGCCCTAAGCAGAGACTGGCGCAAATCACTTTCATGGAAAGGGGTTGCCAATCTTCCAAAATACTACGAGTTTCCTCAAATCTCAGCACACATTTTTTCACCCAATCTTGATGACACTTTCAGGTAATGATCAGTACCCCAATCCCACTTGGCTCACCAAATTTCATTCTTCTAGGTTAAACCGTTCGTTGGCAGTAACAGTTTTAATTTTTAGGTTTCACTATGTTTTCTCCTATATGGATACATGTAGTTGGAACTATAAATCAAACACGGTTTGTGCTAGCTCTTTGAAACTTGACACAATAAAGTAGCTCCAAAATCTATCTCTATGGTTTGTTTCCTATTGATGTAGCCCTAAGCAGAGACTGGCGCAAATCACTTTCATGGAAAGGGTTGCCAAGGTTCCAAAAAACTACGAGTTTCCTGAAATCTCAGCACACATTTTTTCACCCAATCTTGATGACACTTTCAGGTAATGATCAGTACAACAAATCCCACTTGTGTCACCAAGTTTCTTTCTTCTAGGTTAAACCGTTCGTTGGCAGTAACACTTTTAACTTTTAGGTTTCACTCAAATTTCTCCTATATGAATACATGTAGTTGGAACTCTAAATCAAACACGGTTTGTGCTAGCTCTTTGAAACTTGACACACTAAAGTAGCTCCAAGTTCTATCTCTATGCTTTGTTTCCTATTGATGTAGCTCTAAGCAGAGACTGGCACAAATCACTTTCATTTAAAGGGGTTGCCAAGCTTCCAAAAAACTACGAGTTTCCTGAAATCTCAGCACACATTTTTTCAACCAATCTTGATGACACTTTCAGGTAATGATCAGTACCCCAATCCCACTTGGCTCACCGAATTTCGTTCTTCTAGGTTAAACCGTTCGTTGGCAGTAACAGTTTTAATTTTTAGGTTTCACTCTGTTTTCTCCTATATGGATACATGTAGTTGGAACTCTAAATCAAACACGGTTTGTGCTAGCTCTTTGAAACTTGACACAATAAAGTAGCTCCAAGTTCTATCTCTATGGTTTGTTCCTATTGATGTAGCCCTAAGCAGAGACTGGCGCAAATCACTTTCATGGAAAGGGGTTGCCAAGCTTCCAAAAAACTACGAGTTTCCTGAAATCTCAGCACACATTTTTTCACCCAATCTTGAAGACACTTTCAGGTAATGATCAGCACTCCAATCCCACTTGGCTCACCAAATTTCGTTCTTCTAGGTTAAACCGTTCGTTGGCAGTAACAGTTTTAATTTTTAGGTTTCACTCTGTTTTCTCCTATACGTATACATGTAGTTGGAACTCTAAATCAAACACGGTTTGTGCTAGCTCTTTGATACTTGACACAATAAAGTAGCTCCAAGTTCTATCTCTATGGTTTGTTTCCTATTGATGTAGCCCTAAGCAGAGACTGGCGCAAATCACTTTCATGGAAAGGGGTTGCCAAGCTTCCAAAAAACTACGAGTTTCCTGAAATCTCAGCACACATTTTTTCACCCAATCTTGATGACACTTTCAGGTAATGATCACTACCCCAATCTCACTTGGCTCACCAAATTTCGTTCTTCTAGGTTAAACCGTTCGTTGGCAGTAACAGTTTTAATTTTTAGGTTTCACTCTGTTTTCTCCTATACGGATACATGTAGTTGGAACTCTAAATCAAACACGGTTTGTGCTAGCTCTTTGATACTTGACACAATAAAGTAGTTCCAAGTTCTATCTCTATGGTTTGTTTCCTATTGATGTAGCCCTAAGCAGAGACTGGCGCAAATCACTTTCATGGAAAGGGGTTGCCAAGCTTCCAAAAAACTACGAGTTTCCTGAAATCTCAGCACACATTTTTTCACCCAATCTTGATGACACTTTCAGGTAATGATCAGTAAAACAAATCCCACTTGGTTCACCAAGTTTCTTTCTTGTAGGTTAAACCGTTCGTTAGCAGTAACAGTTTTAATTCTTAGGTTTCACTCTGTTTTCTCCTATATGGATACATGTAGTTGGAACTCTAAATCAAACGCGGTTTGTGCTATCTCTTTGAAACTTGACACAATAAAGTAGCTCCATGTTCTATCTCTATGGTTTGTTTCCTATTGATGTAGCCCTAAGCAGAGACTGGCGCAAATGACTTTTCATGGAAAGGGTTTGAAAATCTTCCAAAAAACTACGAGTTTCCTGAATTCTCAGCACACGTTTTTTCACCCAATCTTGATGACACTTTCAGGTAATGATCAGTACCCCAATCCCACTTCGCTTACCAAATTTCGTACTTCTAGGTTAAACCGTTCGTTGGCAGTAACAGTTTTAATTTTTAGGTTTCACTCTGTTTTCTCCTATATGGATACATGTAGTTAAAACTCTAAATCAAACACGGTTTGTGCTAGCTCTTTGAAACTTGACACAATAAAGTAGCTCCAAGTTCTATCTCTATGTTTTGTTTCCTATTGATGTAGCCCTAAGCAGAGACTGGCGCAAATCCCTTTCATGGAAAGGGGTTGCCAATCTTCCAAAAAACTACGAGTTTCCTGAAATCTCAGCACACATTTTTTCACCCAATCTTGATGACAATTTAAGGTAATGATCAGTACCCCAATCCCACTTGGCTCACCTAATTTCGTTCTTCTAGGTTAAACCGTTCGTTGGCAGTAACAGTTTTAATTTTTAGGTTTCACTCTGTTTTCTCCTATATGGATACGTGTAGTTCTAACTCTAAATCAAACACGGTTTGTGCTAGCTCTTTGAAACTTGACACAATAAAGTAGCTCCATGTTCTATCTCTATGGTTTGTTTCCTATTGATGTAGCCCTAAGCAGAGACTGGCGCAAATCACTTTCATGGAAAGGGGTTGCCAATCTTCCAAAAAACTACGAGTTTCCTGAAATCTCAGCACACATTTTTTCACCCAATCTTGATGACACTTTCAGGTAATGATCAGTACCCCAATCCCACTTGGCTCACCAAATTTCATTCTTCTAGGTTAAACCGTTCGTTGGCAGTAACAGTTTTAATTTTTAGGTTTCACTCTGTTTTCTCCTATATGGATACATGTAGTTGGAACTATAAATCAAACACAGTTTGTGTTAGCTCTTTGAAACTTGACACAATAAAGTAGCTCCAAGAACTATCTCTATGGATTGTTTCCTATTGATGTAGCCCTAAGCAGAGACTGGCGCAAATCACTTTCATGGAAAGGGGTTGCCAAGGTTCCAAAAAACTACGAGTTTCCTGAAATCTCAGCACACATTTTTTCACCCAATCTTGATGACACTTTCAGGTAATGATCAGTACAACAAATCCCACTTGGGTCACCAAATTTCGTTCTTCTAGGTTAAACCGTTCGTTGGCAGTAACACTTTTAACTTTTAGGTTTCACTCTGTTTTCTCCTATATGGATACATGTAGTTCTAACTCTAAATCAAACACAGTTTGTGCTAGCTCTTTGAAACTTGACACAATAAAGTAGCTCCATGTTCTATCTCTATGGTTTGTTTCCTATTGATGTAGCCCTAAGCAGAGACTGGCGCAAATCACTTTCATGGAAAGGGGTTGCCAATCTTCCAAAAAACTACGAGTTTCCTCAAATCTCAGCACACATTTTTTCACTCAATCTTGATGACACTTTCAGGTAATGATCAGTACCCCAATCCCACTTGGCTCACCAAATTTCATTCTTCTAGATTAAACCGTTCGTTGGCAGTAACAGTTTTAATTTTTAGGTTTCACTCTGTTTTCTCCTATATGGATACATGTAGTTGGAACTATAAATCCAACACGGTTTGTGCTAGCTCTTTGAAACTTGACACAATAAAGTAGCTCCAAGATCTATCTCTATGGTTGGTTTCCTTTTGATGTAGACCTAAGCAGAGACTGGCGCAAATCACTTTCATGGAAAGGGTTGCCAAGGTTCCAAAAAACTACGAGTTTCCTGAAATCTCAGCACACATTTTTTCACCCAATCTTGATGACACTTTCAGGTAATGATCAGTACAACAAATCCCACTTGTGTCACCAAGTTTCTTTCTTCTAGGTTAAAACGTTCGTTGGCAGTAACACTTTTAACTTTTAGGTTTCACTCAAATTTCTCCTATATGAATACATGTAGTTGGAACTCTAAATCAAACACGGTTTGTGCTAGCTCTTTGAAACTTGACACACTAAAGTAGCTCCAAGTTCTATCTCTATGCTTTGTTTCCTATTGATGTAGCCCTAAGCAGAGACTGGCACAAATCACTTTCATTTAAAGGGGTTGCCAAGCTTCCAAAAAACTACGAGTTTCCTGAAATCTCAGCACACATTTTTTTCAACCAATCTTGATGACACTTTCAGGTAATGATCAGTACCCCAATCCCACTTGGCTCACCGAATTTCGTTCTTCTAGGTTAAACCGTTCGTTGGCAGTAACAGTTTTAATTTTTAGGTTTCACTCTGTTTTCTCCTATATGGATACATGTAGTTGGAACTCTAAATCAAACACGGTTTGTGCTAGCTCTTTGAAACTTGACACAATAAAGTAGCTCCAAGTTCTATCTCTATGGTTTGTTTCCTATTGATGTAGCCCTAAGCAGAGACTGGCGCAAATCACTTTCATGGAAAGGGGTTGCCAAGCCTCCAAATAACTACGAGTTTCCTGAAATCTCAGCACACATTTTTTCACCCAATCTTGATGACACTTTCAGGTAATGATCAGTACCCCAATCCCACTTGGCTCACCAAATTTCGTTCTTCTAGGTTAAACTGTTCGTTGGCAGTAACAGTTTTAACTTTTAGGTTTCACTCAATTTTCTCCTATATGAATACATGTAGTTGGAACTCTAAATCAAACACGGTTTGTGCTAGCTCTTTGAAACTTGACACAATAAAGTAGCTCCACGTTCTATCTCTATGGTTTGTTTCCTATTGATGTAGCCCTTAGCAGAGACTGGTGCAAATCACTTTCATGGAAAGGGGTTGCCAATCTTCCAAAAAACGACGAGTTTCCTGAAATCTCAGCACACATTTTTTCACCCAATCTTGATAACACTTTCTGGTAATGATCAGCACCCCAATCCCACTTGGCTCACCAAATTTCGTTCTTCTAGGTTAAACCGTTCGTTGGCAGTAACAGTTTTAATTTTTAGGTTTCACTCTGTTTTCTCCTATATGGATACATGTAGTTGGAACTCTAAATCAAACACGGTTTGTGCTAGCTCTTTGAAACTTGACACAATAAAGTAGCTCCAAGTTCTATCTCTATGGTTTGTTTCCTATTGATGTAGCCCTAAACAGAGACTGGTGCAAATCACTTTCATTTAAAGGGGTTGCCAAGCTTCCAAAAAACTACGAGTTTCCTGGAATCTCAGCACACATTTTTTCACCCAATCTTGATGACACTTTCAGGTAATGATCAGTACCCCAATCCCACTTGGCTCACCAAATTTCGTTCTTCCAGGTTAAACCGTTCGTCGGCAGTAACAGTTTTAATTTTTAGGTTTCACTCTGTTTTCTCCTATATGGATACATGTAGTTGGAAGTCTAAATCAAAAACGGTTTGTGCTAGCTCTTTGAAACTTGACACAATAAAGTAGCTCAAGTTCTATCTCTTTGGTTTGTTTCCTATTGATGTAGCCCTAAGTAGAGACTGGCGCAAATCACTTTCATTTAAAGGGGTTGCCAAGCTTCCAAAAAACTACGAGTTTCCTGAAATCTCAGCACACATTTTTTACCCCAATCTTGATGACACTTTCAGGTAATGATCAGTACCCCAATCCCACTTGGCTCACCAAGTTTCGTTCTTCTAGGTTAAACCGTTCGTTGGCAGTAAGAGTTTTAATTTTTAGGTTTCACTCTGTTTTCTCCTATATGGATACATGTAGTTGGAACTCTAAATCAAACACGGTTTGTGCTAGCTCTTTGAAACTTGACACAATAAAGTAGCTCCAAGTTCTATCTCTATGGTTTGTTTCCTATTGATGTAGCCCTAAGCAGAGAGTGGCGCAAATCACTTTCATGCAAAGGGGTTGCCAAGCTTCCAAAAAACTACGAGTTTCCTGAAATCTCAGCACACATTTTTTCACCCAATCTTGAAGACACTTTCAGGTAATGATCAGAACCCAAATCCCACTTGGTTCACCAAATTTCGTTCTTCTAGGTTAAACCGTTTGTTGGCAGTAACAGTTTTAATTTTTAGGTTTCACTCTGTTTTCTTCTATACGGATACATGTAGTTGGAACTCTAAATCAAACACGGTTTGTGCTAGCTCTTTGATACTTGACACAATAAAGTAGCTCCAAGTTCTATCTCTATGGTTTGTTTCCTATTGATGTAGCCCTAAGCAAAGACTGGCGCAAATCACTTTCATGGAAAGGGGTTGCCAAGCTTCCAAAAAACTACGAGTTTCCTGAAATCTCAGCACACGTTTTTTCACCCAATCTTAATGACACTTTCAGGTAATGATCAGTACCCCAATCCCACTTGGCTCACCCAATTTCGTTCTTCTAGGTTAAACCGTTCGTTGGCAGTAACAGTTTTAATTTTTAGGTTTCACTCTGTTTTCTCCTATATGGATACATGTGGTTGGAAGTCTAAATCAAACACGGTTTGTGCTAGCTCTTTGAAACTTGACACAATAAAGTAGCTCCAAGTTCTATCTCTCTGGTTTGTTTCCTATTGATGTAGCCCTAAGCAGAGACTAGCGCAAATCACTTTCATGGAAAGGGGTTGCCAATCTTCCAAAAAACTACGAGTTTCCTGAAATCTCAGCACACATTTTTTCACCCAATCTTGATGACACTTTCAGGTAATGATCAGTAAAACAAATCCCACTTGGTTCACCAAGTTTCTTTCTTGTAGGTTAAACCGTTCGTTAGCAGTAACAGTTTTAATTTTTAGGTTTCACTCTGTTTTCCCCTATATGGATACATGTAGTTGGAACTCTAAATCAAACGCGGTTTGTGCTATCTCTTTGAAACTTTACACAATAAAGTAGCTCCATGTTCTATCTCTATGGTTTGTTTCCTATTGATGTAGCCCTAAGCAGAGACTGGCGCAAATCACTTTTCATGGAAAGGGTTTGAGAATCTTCCAAAAAACTACGAGTTTCCTGAATTCTCAGCACACGTTTTTTCACCCAATCTTGATGACACTTTCAGGTAATGATCAGTACCCCAATCCCACTTGGCTCACCAAATTTCGTTCTTCTAGGTTAAACCGTTCGTTGGCAGTAACAGTTTTAATTTTTAGGTTTCACTCTGTTTTCTCCTATATGGATACATGTATTTGGAACTCTAAATCAAACACGGTTTGTGCTAGCTCTTTGAAACTTGACACAATAAATAGATCCAAGTTCTATCTCTATGGTTTGTTTCCTATTGATGTAGCCCTAAGCAGAGACTGGCGCAAATCACTTTCATGTAAGGGGGTTGCCAATCTTCCAAAAAACTACGAGTTTCCTGAAAGGTCAGCACACATTTTTTCACCCAATATTGATGACACTTTCAGGTAATGATCACTACCCCAATCCCACTTGGCTCACCCAATTTCGTTCTTCTAGGTTAAACCGTTCGTTGGCAGTAACAGTTTTAATTTTTAGGTTTCACTCTGTTTTCTCCTATATGGATACATGTAGTTGGAACTCTAAATCAAACACGGTTTGTGCTAGCTCTTTGAAACTTGACACAATAAAGTAGCTCCAAGTTCTATCTCTATGTTTTTTTTCCTATTAATGTAGCCCTAACACGAGACTGGCGCAAATCACTTTCATGGAAAGGGGTTGCCAATCTTCCAAAAAACTACGAGTTTCCTGAAATCTCAGCAACCATTTTTTCACCCAATCTTGATGACAATTTAAGGTAATGAT
Source organism: Spermophilus citellus (assembly GCF_964194105.1). NCBI lineage: Eukaryota > Metazoa > Chordata > Mammalia > Rodentia > Sciuridae > Spermophilus > Spermophilus citellus. The sequence continues at coordinate 2,415,750 of NW_027673037.1, read as the reverse complement.
CAGTACCCCAATCCCACTTGGCTCACCAAATTTCGTTCTTCTAGTTTAAACCGTTCGTTGGCAGTAACAGTTTTAATTTTTAGGTTTCACTCTGTTTTCTCCTATATGGATACATGTAGTTGGAACTCTAATCAAACGCGGTTTGTGCTAGCTCTTTGAAACTTGACACAATAAAGTAGCTCCAAGTTCTTTCTCTATGGTTTGTTTCCTATTGATGTAGCCCTAAGCAGAGACTGGCACAAATCACTTTCATTTAAAGGGGTTGCCAAGCTTCCAAAAAACTACGAGTTTCCTGAAATCTCAGCACACATTTTTTCACCCAATCTTGATGACACTTTCAGGTAATGATCAGTACCCCAATCCCACTTGGCTCACCAAATTTCGTTCTTCTAGGTTAAACTGTTCGTTGGCAGTAACAGTTTTAACTTTTAGGTTTCACTCAATTTTCTCCTATATGAATACATGTAGTTGGAACTCTAAATCAAACACGGTTTGTGCTAGCTCTTTGAAACTTGACACAATAAAGTAGCTCCACGTTCTATCTCTATGGTTTGTTTCCTATTGATGTAGCCCTTAGCAGAGACTGGCGCAAATCACTTTCATGGAAAGGGGTTGCCAATCTTCCAAAAAACGACGAGTTTCCTGAAATCTCAGCACACATTTTTTCACCCAATCTTGATAACACTTTCTGGTAATGATCAGCACCCCAATCCCACTTGGCTCACCAAATTTCGTTCTTCTAGGTTAAACCGTTCGTTGGCAGTAACAGTTTTAATTTTTAGGTTTCACTCTGTTTTCTCCTATATGGATACATGTAGTTGGAACTCTAAATCAAACACGGTTTGTGCTAGCTCTTTGAAACTTGACACAATAAAGTAGCTCCAAGTTCTATCTCTATGGTTTGTTTCCTATTGATGTAGCCCTAAACAGAGACTGGTGCAAATCACTTTCATTTAAAGGGGTTGCCAAGCTTCCAAAAAACTACGAGTTTCCTGGAATCTCAGCACACATTTTTTCACCCAATCTTGATGACACTTTCAGGTAATGATCAGTACCCCAATCCCACTTGGCTCACCAAATTTCGTTCTTCCAGGTTAAACCGTTCGTCGGCAGTAACAGTTTTAATTTTTAGGTTTCACTCTGTTTTCTCCTATATGGATACATGTAGTTGGAAGTCTAAATCAAAAACGGTTTGTGCTAGCTCTTTGAAACTTGACACAATAAAGTAGCTCAAGTTCTATCTCTTTGGTTTGTTTCCTATTGATGTAGCCCTAAGTAGAGACTGGCGCAAATCACTTTCATTTAAAGGGGTTGCCAAGCTTCCAAAAAACTACGAGTTTCCTGAAATCTCAGCACACATTTTTTACCCCAATCTTGATGACACTTTCAGGTAATGATCACTACCCCAATCCCACTTGGCTCACCAAGTTTCGTTCTTCTAGGTTAAACCGTTCGTTGGCAGTAACAGTTTTAATTTTTAGGTTTCACTCTGTTTTCTCCTATATGGATACATGTAGTTGGAACTCTAAATCAAACACGGTTTGTGCTAGCTCTTTGAAACTTGACACAATAAAGTAGCTCCAAGTTCTATCTCTATGGTTTGTTTCCTATTGATGTAGCCCTAAGCAGAGAGTGGCGCAAATCACTTTCATGCAAAGGGGTTGCCAAGCTTCCAAAAAACTACGAGTTTCCTGAAATCTCAGCACACATTTTTTCACCCAATCTTGAAGACACTTTCAGGTAATGATCAGAACCCAAATCCCACTTGGTTCACCAAATTTCGTTCTTCTAGGTTAAACCGTTTGTTGGCAGTAACAGTTTTAATTTTTAGGTTTCACTCTGTTTTCTTCTATACGGATACATGTAGTTGGAACTCTAAATCAAACAAGGTTTGTGCTAGCTCTTTGATACTTGACACAATAAAGTAGCTCCAAGTTCTATCTCTATGGTTTGTTTCCTATTGATGTAGCCCTAAGCAAAGACTGGCGCAAATCACTTTCATGGAAAGGGGTTGCCAAGCTTCCAAAAAACTACGAGTTTCCTGAAATCTCAGCACACGTTTTTTCACCCAATCTTAATGACACTTTCAGGTAATGATCAGTACCCCAATCCCACTTGGCTCACCCAATTTCGTTCTTCTAGGTTAAACCGTTCGTTGGCAGTAACAGTTTTAATTTTTAGGTTTCACTCTGTTTTCTCCTATATGGATACATGTGGTTGGAAGTCTAAATCAAACACGGTTTGTGCTAGCTCTTTGAAACTTGACACAATAAAGTAGCTCCAAGTTCTATCTCTCTGGTTTGTTTCCTATTGATGTAGCCCTAAGCAGAGACTGGCGCAAATCACTTTCATGGAAAGGGGTTGCCAATCTTCCAAAAAACTACGAGTTTCCTGAAATCTCAGCACACATTTTTTCACCCAATCTTGATGACACTTTCAGGTAATGATCAGTAAAACAAATCCCACTTGGTTCACCAAGTTTCTTTCTTGTAGGTTAAACCGTTCGTTAGCAGTAACAGTTTTAATTTTTAGGTTTCACTCTGTTTTCCCCTATATGGATACATGTAGTTGGAACTCTAAATCAAACGCGGTTTGTGCTATCTCTTTGAAACTTTACACAATAAAGTAGCTCCATGTTCTATCTCTATGGTTTGTTTCCTATTGATGTAGCCCTAAGCAGAGACTGGCGCAAATCACTTTTCATGGAAAGGGTTTGAGAATCTTCCAAAAAACTACGAGTTTCCTGAATTCTCAGCACACGTTTTTTCACCCAATCTTGATGACACTTTCAGGTAATGATCAGTACCCCAATCCCACTTGGCTCACCAAATTTCGTTCTTCTAGGTTAAACCGTTCGTTGGCAGTAACAGTTTTAATTTTTAGGTTTCACTCTGTTTTCTCCTATATGGATACATGTATTTGGAACTCTAAATCAAACACGGTTTGTGCTAGCTCTTTGAAACTTGACACAATAAATAGATCCAAGTTCTATCTCTATGGTTTGTTTCCTATTGATGTAGCCCTAAGCAGAGACTGGCGCAAATCACTTTCATGTAAGGGGGTTGCCAATCTTCCAAAAAACTACGAGTTTCCTGAAAGGTCAGCACACATTTTTTCACCCAATATTGATGACACTTTCAGGTAATGATCACTACCCCAATCCCACTTGGCTCACCCAATTTCGTTCTTCTAGGTTAAACCGTTCGTTGGCAGTAACAGTTTTAATTTTTAGGTTTCACTCTGTTTTCTCCTATATGGATACATGTAGTTGGAACTCTAAATCAAACACGGTTTGTGCTAGCTCTTTGAAACTTGACACAATAAAGTAGCTCCAAGTTCTATCTCTATGTTTTTTTTCCTATTAATGTAGCCCTAACACGAGACTGGCGCAAATCACTTTCATGGAAAGGGGTTGCCAATCTTCCAAAAAACTACGAGTTTCCTGAAATCTCAGCAACCATTTTTTCACCCAATCTTGATGACAATTTAAGGTAATGATCAGTACCCCAATCCCACTTGGCTCACCAAATTTCGTTCTTCTAGTTTAAACCGTTCGTTGGCAGTAACAGTTTTAATTTTTAGGTTTCACTCTGTTTTCTCCTATATGGATACATGTAGTTGGAACTCTAATCAAACGCGGTTTGTGCTAGCTCTTTGAAACTTGACACAATAAAGTAGCTCCAAGTTCTTTCTCTATGGTTTGTTTCCTATTGATGTAGCCCTAAGCAGAGACTGGCACAAATCACTTTCATTTAAAGGGGTTGCCAAGCTTCCAAAAAACTACGAGTTTCCTGAAATCTCAGCACACATTTTTTCACCCAATCTTGATGACACTTTCAGGTAATGATCAGTACCCCAATCCCACTTGGCTCACCAAATTTCGTTCTTCTAGGTTAAACTGTTCGTTGGCAGTAACAGTTTTAACTTTTAGGTTTCACTCAATTTTCTCCTATATGAATACATGTAGTTGGAACTCTAAATCAAACACGGTTTGTGCTAGCTCTTTGAAACTTGACACAATAAAGTAGCTCCACGTTCTATCTCTATGGTTTGTTTCCTATTGATGTAGCCCTTAGCAGAGACTGGCGCAAATCACTTTCATGGAAAGGGGTTGCCAATCTTCCAAAAAACGACGAGTTTCCTGAAATCTCAGCACACATTTTTTCACCCAATCTTGATAACACTTTCTGGTAATGATCAGCACCCCAATCCCACTTGGCTCACCAAATTTCGTTCTTCTAGGTTAAACCGTTCGTTGGCAGTAACAGTTTTAATTTTTAGGTTTCACTCTGTTTTCTCCTATATGGATACATGTAGTTGGAACTCTAAATCAAACACGGTTTGTGCTAGCTCTTTGAAACTTGACACAATAAAGTAGCTCCAAGTTCTATCTCTATGGTTTGTTTCCTATTGATGTAGCCCTAAACAGAGACTGGTGCAAATCACTTTCATTTAAAGGGGTTGCCAAGCTTCCAAAAAACTACGAGTTTCCTGGAATCTCAGCACACATTTTTTCACCCAATCTTGATGACACTTTCAGGTAATGATCAGTACCCCAATCCCTCTTGGCTCACCAAATTTCGTTCTTCCAGGTTAAACCGTTCGTCGGCAGTAACAGTTTTAATTTTTAGGTTTCACTCTGTTTTCTCCTATATGGATACATGTAGTTGGAAGTCTAAATCAAAAACGGTTTGTGCTAGCTCTTTGAAACTTGACACAATAAAGTAGCTCAAGTTCTATCTCTTTGGTTTGTTTCCTATTGATGTAGCCCTAAGTAGAGACTGGCGCAAATCACTTTCATTTAAAGGGGTTGCCAAGCTTCCAAAAAACTACGAGTTTCCTGAAATCTCAGCACACATTTTTTACCCCAATCTTGATGACACTTTCAGGTAATGATCACTACCCCAATCCCACTTGGCTCACCAAGTTTCGTTCTTCTAGGTTAAACCGTTCGTTGGCAGTAACAGTTTTAATTTTTAGGTTTCACTCTGTTTTCTCCTATATGGATACATGTAGTTGGAACTCTAAATCAAACACGGTTTGTGCTAGCTCTTTGAAACTTGACACAATAAAGTAGCTCCAAGTTCTATCTCTATGGTTTGTTTCCTATTGATGTAGCCCTAAGCAGAGAGTGGCGCAAATCACTTTCATGCAAAGGGGTTGCCAAGCTTCCAAAAAACTACGAGTTTCCTGAAATCTCAGCACACATTTTTTCACCCAATCTTGAAGACACTTTCAGGTAATGATCAGAACCCAAATCCCACTTGGTTCACCAAATTTCGTTCTTCTAGGTTAAACCGTTTGTTGGCAGTAACAGTTTTAATTTTTAGGTTTCACTCTGTTTTCTTCTATACGGATACATGTAGTTGGAACTCTAAATCAAACACGGTTTGTGCTAGCTCTTTGATACTTGACACAATAAAGTAGCTCCAAGTTCTATCTCTATGGTTTGTTTCCTATTGATGTAGCCCTAAGCAAAGACTGGCGCAAATCACTTTCATGGAAAGGGGTTGCCAAGCTTCCAAAAAACTACGAGTTTCCTGAAATCTCAGCACACGTTTTTTCACCCAATCTTAATGACACTTTCAGGTAATGATCAGTACCCCAATCCCACTTGGCTCACCCAATTTCGTTCTTCTAGGTTAAACCGTTCGTTGGCAGTAACAGTTTTAATTTTTAGGTTTCACTCTGTTTTCTCCTATATGGATACATGTGGTTGGAAGTCTAAATCAAACACGGTTTGTGCTAGCTCTTTGAAACTTGACACAATAAAGTAGCTCCAAGTTCTATCTCTCTGGTTTGTTTCCTATTAATGTAGCCCTAAGCAGAGACTGGCGCAAATCACTTTCATGGAAAGGGGTTGCCAATCTTCCAAAAAACTACGAGTTTCCTGAAATCTCAGCACACATTTTTTCACCCAATCTTGATGACACTTTCAGGTAATGATCAGTAAAACAAATCCCACTTGGTTCACCAAGTTTCTTTCTTGTAGGTTAAACCGTTCGTTAGCAGTAACAGTTTTAATTTTTAGGTTTCACTCTGTTTTCCCCTATATGGATACATGTAGTTGGAACTCTAAATCAAACGCGGTTTGTGCTATCTCTTTGAAACTTTACACAATAAAGTAGCTCCATGTTCTATCTCTATGGTTTGTTTCCTATTGATGTAGCCCTAAGCAGAGACTGGCGCAAATCACTTTTCATGGAAAGGGTTTGAGAATCTTCCAAAAAACTACGAGTTTCCTGAATTCTCAGCACACGTTTTTTCACCCAATCTTGATGACACTTTCAGGTAATGATCAGTACCCCAATCCCACTTGGCTCACCAAATTTCGTTCTTCTAGGTTAAACCGTTCGTTGGCAGTAACAGTTTTAATTTTTAGGTTTCACTCTGTTTTCTCCTATATGGATACATGTATTTGGAACTCTAAATCAAACACGGTTTGTGCTAGCTCTTTGAAACTTGACACAATAAATAGATCCAAGTTCTATCTCTATGGTTTGTTTCCTATTGATGTAGCCCTAAGCAGAGACTGGCGCAAATCACTTTCATGGAAAGGGTTGCCAAGGTTTCAAAAAACTACGAGTTTCCTGAAATCTCAGCACACATTTTTTCACCCAATCTTGATGACACTTTCAGGTAATGATCAGTACAACAAATCCCACTTGGGTCACCAAGTTTCTTTCTTCTAGGTTAAACCGTTCGTTGGCAGTAACACTTTTAACTTTTAGGTTTCACTCAAATTTCTCCTATATGAATACATGTAGTTGGAACTCTAAATCAAACACGGTTTGTGCTAGCTCTTTGAAACTTGACACAATAAAGTAGCTCCAAGTTCTATCTCTATGGTTTGTTTCCTATTGATGTAGCCCTAAGCAGAGACTGGCACAAATCACTTTCATTTAAAGGGGTTGCCAAGCTTCCAAAAAACTACGAGTTTCCTGAAATCTCAGCACACATTTTTTCAACCAATCTTGATGACACTTTCATGTAATGATCAGTACCCCAATCCCACTTGGCTCACCGAATTTCGTTCTTCTAGGTTAAACCGTTCGTTGGCAGTAACAGTTTTAATTTTTAGGTTTCACTCTGTTTTCTCCTATATGGATACATGTAGTTGGAACTCTAAATCAAACACGGTTTGTGCTAGCGCTTTGAAACTTGACACAATAAAGTAGCTCCAAGTTCTATCTCTATGTTTTGTTTCCTATTGATGTAGCCCTAACACGAGACTGGCGCAAATCACTTTCATGGAAAGGGGTTGCCAAGCCTCCAAAAAACTACGAGTTTCCTGAAATCTCAGCACACATTTTTTCACCCAATCTTGAAGACACTTTCAGGTAATGATCAGCACCCCAATCCCACTTGGCTCACCAAATTTCGTTCTTCTAGGTTAAACCGTTCGTTGGCAGTAACAGTTTTAATTTTTAGGTTTCACTCTGTTTTCTCCTATATGGATACATGTAGTTCTAACTCTAAATCAAACACAGTTTGTGCTAGCTCTTTGAAACTTGACACAATAAAGTAGCTCCATGTTCTATCTCTATGGTTTGTTTCCTATTGATGTAGCCCTAAGCAGAGACTGGCGCAAATCACTTTCATGGAAAGGGGTTGCCAATCTTCCAAAATACTACGAGTTTCCTCAAATCTCAGCACACATTTTTTCACCCAATCTTGATGACACTTTCAGGTAATGATCAGTACCCCAATCCCACTTGGCTCACCAAATTTCATTCTTCTAGGTTAAACCGTTCGTTGGCAGTAACAGTTTTAATTTTTAGGTTTCACTCTGTTTTCTCCTATATGGATACATGTAGTTGGAACTATAAATCAAACACGGTTTGTGCTAGCTCTTTGAAACTTGACACAATAAAGTAGCTCCAAAATCTATCTCTATGGTTTGTTTCCTATTGATGTAGCCCTAAGCAGAGACTGGCGCAAATCACTTTCATGGAAAGGGTTGCCAAGGTTCCAAAAAACTACGAGTTTCCTGAAATCTCAGCACACATTTTTTCACCCAATCTTGATGACACTTTCAGGTAATGATCAGTACAACAAATCCCACTTGTGTCACCAAGTTTCTTTCTTCTAGGTTAAACCGTTCGTTGGCAGTAACACTTTTAACTTTTAGGTTTCACTCAAATTTCTCCTATATGAATACATGTAGTTGGAACTCTAAATCAAACACGGTTTGTGCTAGCTCTTTGAAACTTGACACACTAAAGTAGCTCCAAGTTCTATCTCTATGCTTTGTTTCCTATTGATGTAGCTCTAAGCAGAGACTGGCACAAATCACTTTCATTTAAAGGGGTTGCCAAGCTTCCAAAAAACTACGAGTTTCCTGAAATCTCAGCACACATTTTTTCAACCAATCTTGATGACACTTTCAGGTAATGATCAGTACCCCAATCCCACTTGGCTCACCGAATTTCGTTCTTCTAGGTTAAACCGTTCGTTGGCAGTAACAGTTTTAATTTTTAGGTTTCACTCTGTTTTCTCCTATATGGATACATGTAGTTGGAACTCTAAATCAAACACGGTTTGTGCTAGCTCTTTGAAACTTGACACAATAAAGTAGCTCCAAGTTCTATCTCTATGGTTTGTTCCTATTGATGTAGCCCTAAGCAGAGACTGGCGCAAATCACTTTCATGGAAAGGGGTTGCCAAGCTTCCAAAAAACTACGAGTTTCCTGAAATCTCAGCACACATTTTTTCACCCAATCTTGAAGACACTTTCAGGTAATGATCAGCACTCCAATCCCACTTGGCTCACCAAATTTCGTTCTTCTAGGTTAAACCGTTCGTTGGCAGTAACAGTTTTAATTTTTAGGTTTCACTCTGTTTTCTCCTATACGTATACATGTAGTTGGAACTCTAAATCAAACACGGTTTGTGCTAGCTCTTTGATACTTGACACAATAAAGTAGCTCCAAGTTCTATCTCTATGGTTTGTTTCCTATTGATGTAGCCCTAAGCAGAGACTGGCGCAAATCACTTTCATGGAAAGGGGTTGCCAAGCTTCCAAAAAACTACGAGTTTCCTGAAATCTCAGCACACATTTTTTCACCCAATCTTGATGACACTTTCAGGTAATGATCACTACCCCAATCTCACTTGGCTCACCAAATTTCGTTGTTGGACCGGTTTGTGCTAGCTCTTTGATACTTGACACAATAAAGTAGTTCCAAGTTCTATCTCTATGGTTTGTTTCCTATTGATGTAGCCCTAAGCAGAGACTGGCGCAAATCACTTTCATGGAAAGGGGTTGCCAAGCTTCCAAAAAACTACGAGTTTCCTGAAATCTCAGCACACATTTAATCCCACTTGGTTCACCAAGTTTCTTTCTTGTAGGTTAAACCGTTCGTTAGCAGTAACAGTTTTAATTCTTAGGTTTCACTCTGTTTTCTCCTATAGATACATGTAGTTGCGCGTTTGTGCTATCTCTTTGAAACTTGACACAATAAAGTAGCTCCATGTTCTATCTCTATGGTTTTGTTTCCAAAAACTACCAGTAACAGTTTTAATTCTTAGGTTTCACTCTGTTTTCTCCTATATGGATACATGTAGTTGGAACTCTAAATCAAACGCGGTTTGTGCTATCTCTTTGAAACTTGACACAATAAAGTAGCTCCATGTTCTATCTCTATGGTTTGTTTCCTATTGATGTAGCCCTAAGCAGAGACTGGCGCAAATGACTTTTCATGGAAAGGGTTTGAAAATCTTCCAAAAAACTACGAGTTTCCTGAATTCTCAGCACACGTTTTTTCACCCAATCTTGATGACACTTTCAGGTAATGATCAGTACCCCAATCCCACTTCGCTTACCAAATTTCGTACTTCTAGGTTAAACCGTTCGTTGGCAGTAACAGTTTTAATTTTTAGGTTTCACTCTGTTTTCTCCTATATGGATACATGTAGTTAAAACTCTAAATCAAACACGGTTTGTGCTAGCTCTTTGAAACTTGACACAATAAAGTAGCTCCAAGTTCTATCTCTATGTTTTGTTTCCTATTGATGTAGCCCTAAGCAGAGACTGGCGCAAATCCCTTTCATGGAAAGGGGTTGCCAATCTTCCAAAAAACTACGAGTTTCCTGAAATCTCAGCACACATTTTTTCACCCAATCTTGATGACAATTTAAGGTAATGATCAGTACCCCAATCCCACTTGGCTCACCTAATTTCGTTCTTCTAGGTTAAACCGTTCGTTGGCAGTAACAGTTTTAATTTTTAGGTTTCACTCTGTTTTCTCCTATATGGATACGTGTAGTTCTAACTCTAAATCAAACACGGTTTGTGCTAGCTCTTTGAAACTTGACACAATAAAGTAGCTCCATGTTCTATCTCTATGGTTTGTTTCCTATTGATGTAGCCCTAAGCAGAGACTGGCGCAAATCACTTTCATGGAAAGGGGTTGCCAATCTTCCAAAAAACTACGAGTTTCCTGAAATCTCAGCACACATTTTTTCACCCAATCTTGATGACACTTTCAGGTAATGATCAGTACCCCAATCCCACTTGGCTCACCAAATTTCGTTCTTCTAGGTTAAACCGTTCGTTGGCAGTAACAGTTTTAATTTTTAGGTTTCACTCTGTTTTCTCCTATATGGATACATGTATTTGGAACTCTAAATCAAACACGGTTTGTGCTAGCTCTTTGAAACTTGACACAATAAAGTAGCTCCAAGTTCTATCTCTATGGTTTGTTTCCTATTGATGTAGCCCTAAGCAGAGACTGGCGCAAATCACTTTCATGTAAGGGGGTTGCCAATCTTCCAAAAAACTACGAGTTTCCTGACAGGTCAGCACACATTTTTTCACCCAATATTGATGACAGTTTCAGGTAATGATCACTACCCCAATCTCACTTGGCTCACCAAATTTCGTTCTTCTAGGTTAAACCGTTCGTTGGCAGTAACAGTTTTAATTTTTAGGTTTCACTCTGTTTTCTCCTATATGGATACATGTAGTTGGAACTCTAAATCAAACACGGTTTGTGCTAGCTCTTTGAAACTTGACACAGTAAAGTAGCTCCAAGTTCTATCTCTAAGGTTTGTTTCCTATTGATGTAGCCCTAAGCAGAGACTGGCGCAAATCACTTTCATGGAAAGGGGTTGCCAAGCTTCCAAAAAACTACTAGTTTCCTGAAATCTCAGCACACATTTTTTCACACAATCTTGATGACACTTTCAGGTAATGATCAGTAAAACAAATCCCACTTGGTTCACCAAGTTTCTTTCTTCTAGGTTAAACCGTTCGTTGGCAGTAACAGTTTTAATTTTTAGGTTTCACTCTGTTTTCTCCTATATGGATACATGTAGTTGGAACTCTAAATCAAACGCGGTTTGTGCTATCACTTTGAAACTTGACACAATAAAGTAGCTCCAAGTTCTATATCTATGGTTTGTTTCCTATTGATGTAGCCCTAAGCAGAGACTGGCGCAAATCACTTTCATGTAAGGGGGTTGCCAAGCTTCCAAAAAACTACGAGTTTCCTGAAATCTCAGCACACATTTTTTCACCCAATCTTGATGACACTTTCAGGTAATGATCAGTACAACAAATCCCACTTGGGTCACCAAGTTTCTTTCTTCTAGGTTAAACCGTTCGTTGGCAGTAACAGTTTTAATTTTTAGTTTTCACTCTGTTTTCTCCTATATGGATACATGTAGTTGGAACTCTAAATCAAACACGGTTTGTGCTAGTTCTTTGAAACTTGAGACAATAAAGTAGCTCCAAGTTCTATCTCTATGGTTTGTTTCTTATTGATGTAGCCCTAAGCAGAGACTGACGCAAATCACTTTCATGGAAAGGGGTTGCCAATCTTCCAAAAAACTACGAGTTTCCTGAAATCTCAGCACACATTTTTTCAACCAATCTTGATGACACTTTCAGTATTGATCAGTACCCCAATCCCACTTGGCTCACCAAATTTCCTTCTTCTAGGTTAAACCGTTCGTTGGCAGTAACACTTTTAACTTTTAGGTTTCACTCTAATTTCTCCTATATGAATACATGTAGTTGGAACTCTAAATCAAACACGGTTTGTGCTAGCTCTTTGACACTTGACACAATAAAGTAGCTCCAAGTTCTATCTCTATGGTTTGTTTCCTATTGATGTAGCCCTAAGCAGAGACTGGCACATATCACTTTCATTTAAAGGGGTTGCCAAGCTTCCAAAAAAATACGAGTTTCCTGAAATCTCAGCACACAATTTTTAAACCGATCTTGATGACAATTTCAGGTATTGATCAGTACCCCAATCCCACTTGGCTCACCGAATTTCGTTCTTCTAGGTTAAACCATTCGTTGGCAGTAACAGTTTTAATTTTTAGGTTTCACTCTGTTTTCTCATATATGGATACATGTAGTTGGAACTCTAAATCAAACACGGTTTGTGCTAGCTCTTTGAAACTTGACACAATTAAGTAGCTCCAAGTTGTATCTCTATGGTGTGTTTCCTATTGATGTAGCCCTAAGCAGAGACTGGCGCAAATCATTTCATGGAAAGGGGTTGCCAAGCTTCCAAAAAACTACGAGTTTCCTGAAATCTCAGCACACATTTTTTCACCGAATCTTGATGACACTTTCAGGTAATGATCACTACCCCAATCTCACTTGGCTCACCAAATTTCGTTTTTCTAGGTTAAACCGTTCGTTGGCAGTAACAGATTTAATTTTTAGGTTTCACTCTGTTTTCTCCTATATGGATACATGTATTTGGAACTCTAAATCAAACACGGTTGGTGCTAGCTCTTTGAAACTTGACACAATAAAGTAGCTCCAAATTCTATCTCTATGGTTTGTTTCCTATTGATGTAGCCCTAAGCAGAGACTGGCGAAAATCACTTTCATGGAAAGGGGTTGCCAATCTTCCAAAAAACTGCGAGTTTCCTGAAATCTCAGCACACATTTTTTCACCCAATCTTGATGACAATTTCAGGTAATGATCAGTACCCCAGTCCCACTTGGCTCACCAAATTTCATTCTTCTAGGTTAAACCGTTCGTTGGCAGTAACAGTTTTAAATTTTAGGTTTCACTCTGTTTTCTCCTATATGGATACATGTAGTTGGAACTCTAAATCAAACACGGTTTGTGCTAGCTCTTTGAAACTTGACACAATAAAGTAGCTCCAAGTTCTATCTCTATGGTTTGTTTCCTATTGATGTAGCCCTAAGCAGAGACTGGCGTAAATCACTTTCATGGAAAGGGGTTGCCAATCTTCCAAAAAACTACGAGTTTCCTGAAATCTCAGCACACATTTTTTCACCCAATCTTGATGACACTTTCAGGTAATGATCAGTACAACAAATCCCACTTGGGTCCACAAGTTTCTTTCTTCTAGGTTAAACCGTTCATTGGCAGTAACACTTTTAACTTTTAGGTTTCACTCAATTTTCTCCTGTATGAATACATGTAGTTGGAACTCTAAATCAAACAAGGTTTGTGCTAGCTCTTTGAAACTTGACACAATAAAGTAGCTCCAAGTTCTATCCCTATGGTTTGTTTCCTATTGATGTAGCCCTAAGCAGAGACTGGCGCAAATCACTTTCATTTAAAGGGGTTGCCAAGGTTCCAAAAAACTACGAGTTTCCTGAAATCTCAGCACACATTTTTTCACCCAATCTTGATGACACTTTCAGGTAATGATCACTACCCCAATCCCACTTGGCTTAAGAAATTTCATTCTTCTAGGTTAAACCATTCGTTGGCAGTAACAGTTTTAATTTTTAGGTTTCACTCTGTTTTCTCCTATATGGATACATGTAGTTGGAACTCTAAATCAAACACGGTTTGTGCTAGCTCTTTGAAACTTGACACAATAAAGTAGCTCCAAGTTCTATCTCTATGGTTTGTTTCCTATTGATGTAGCCCTAAGCAGAGACTGGCGCAAATCACTTTCATGGAAAGTGGTTGCCAATCTTCCAAAAAACTACGAGTTTCCTGAAATCTCAGCACACATTTTTTCACCCAAACTTGATGACACTTTCAGGTAATGAACAGTACCCCAATCCCACTTGGATCACCAAATTTCGTACTTCTAGGTTAAACCGTTCGTTGGCAGTAACGGTTTGAATTTTTAGGTTTCACTCTCTTTTCTCCTATATGGATACATGTAGTTGGAAGTCTAAATCAAACACGGTTTTCGCTAGCTCTTTGAAACTTGACACAATAAAGTAGCTGCAAGTTCTATCTCTATGGTTGTTTCCTATTGATGTAGCCCTAAGCAGAGACTGGAGCAAATCACTTTCATGGAAAGGGGTTGCCAAGCTTCCAAAAAACTACGAGTTTCCTGAAATCTCAGCACACATTTTTTCACCCAATCTTGATGACACTTTCAGGTAATGATCAGTAAAACAAATCCCACTTGGTTCACCAAGTTTCTTTCTTCTAGGTTAAACCGTTCGTTGGCAGTAACAGTGTTAATTTTTAGGTTTCACTCTGTTTTCTCCTATATGGATACATGTAGTTGGAACTCTAAATCAAACACGGTTTGTGCTAGCTCTTTGAAACTTGACACAATAAAGTAGCTCCAAGTTCTATCTCTATGGTTTGTTTCCTATTGATGTAGCCCTAAGCAGAGACTGGCGCAAATCACTTTCATGTAAGGGGGTTGCCAAGCTTCCAAAAAACTACGAGTTTCCTTTAATCTCAGCACACATTTTTTCACCCAATCTTGATGACACTTTCAGGTAATGATCAGTACCCCAATCCCACTTGACTCACCAAATTTCGTTCTACTAGGTTAAACCGTTCGTTGGCAGTAACAGTTTTAACTTTTAGGTTTCACTCAATTTTCTCCTATATGAATACATGTAGTTGGAACTCTAAATCAAACACGGTTTGTGCTAGCTCTTTGAAACTTGACACAATAAAGTAGCTCCAAGTTCTATCTCTATGGTTTGTTTCCTATTGATGTAGCCCTAAGCAGAGACTGGAGCAAATCACTTTCATGGAAATGGGTTGCCAAGATTCCAAAAAACTACGAGTTTCCTGAAATCTCAGCACACATTTTTTCACCCAATCTTGATGACACTTTCAGGTAAAGATCAGCACCCCAATCCCACTTGGCTCACCAAATTTCGTTCTTCTAGGTTAAACCGTTCGTTGGCAGTAACAGTTTTAATTTTTAGGTTTCACTCTGTTTTCTCCTATATGAATACATGTAGTTGGAACTCTAAATCAAACACGGTTTTTGCTAGCTCTTTGAAACTTGACACAATAAACTAGCTCCAAATTCTATCTCTATGGTTTGTTTCCTATTGATGTAGCCCTAAGCAGAGACTGGCGCAAATCACTTTCATGGAAAGGGGTTGCCAATCTTCCAAAAAACTGCGAGTTTCCTGAAATCTCAGCACACATTTTTTCACCCAATCTTGATGACACTTTCAGGAAATGATCAGTACAACAAATCCCACTTGGGTCACCAAGTTTCTTTCTTTTAGGTTAAACCATTCTTTGGCGCTATCAGTTTTAATTTTTAGGTTTCACTCTGTTTTCTCCTATATGGATACATGTAGTTGGAACTCTAAATCAAACACGGTTTGTGCTAGCTCTTTGAAACTTGACAGAATAAAGTAGCTCCAAGTTCTATCTCTATGGTTTGTTTCCTATTGATGTAGCCCTAAGCAGGGACTGGCGCAAATCACTTTCATGGAAAGGGGTTGCCAATCTTCCAAAAAACTAAGAGTTTCCTGAAATCTCAGCACACATTTTTTTCACCCAATCTTGATGACTCTTTCAGGTAACGATCAGTACCCCAGTCCCACTTGGCTCACCAAATTTCGTTCTTCTAGGTTAAACCGTTCGTTGGCAGTAACAGTTTTAATTTTTAGGTTTCACTCTGTTTTCTCCTATATGGATACATATAGTTGGAACTCTAAATCAAACACGGTTTGTGCTAGCTCTTTGAAAGTTGACACAATAAAGTAGCTCCAAGTTCTATCTCTATGGTTTGTTTCCTATTGATGTAGCCCTAAGTAGAGACTGGCGCAAATCACTTTCATGGAAAGGGGTTGCCAATCTTCCAAAAACTACGAGTTTCCTGAAATCTCAGCACACATTTTTTCACCCAATCTTGATGACACTTTGAGGTAACGATCAGCACCCCAATCCCACTTGGCTCACCAAATTTCGTTCTTCTAGGTTAAACCGTTCGTTGGCAGTAACAGTTTTAATTTTTAGGTTTCACTCTGTTTTCTCCTATATGGATACATGTAGTTGGAACTCTAAATCAAACACGGTTTGTGCTAGCTCTTTGAAACTTGACACAATAAAGTAGCTCCAAGTTCTATCTCTATGGTTTGTTTCCTATTGATGTAGCCCTAAGCAGAGAGTGGCGCAAATCACTTTCATGGAAATGGGTTGCCAATCTTCCAAAAAACTGCTAGTTTCCTGAAATCTCAGCACACATTTTTTAACCCAAACTTGATGACACTTTCAGGTTATGATCAGTACCCCAATCTCACTTGGCTCACCAAATTTCGTTCTTCATGGTTAAACCGTTCGTTGGCTGTAACAGTTTTAATTTTTAGGTTTCACTCTGTTTTCTCCTATATGGATACATGTAGTTGGAACTCTAAATCAAACACGGTTTGTGCTAGCTCTTTGAAACTTGACACAATAAAGTAGCTCCAGGTTCTGTCTCTTTGGTTTGTTTCCTATTGATGTAGCCCTAAGCAGAGACTGGCGCAAATCACTTTCATGGAAAGGGGTTGCCAAGCTTCCAAAAAACTACGAGTTTCCTGAAATCTCAGCACACATTTTTTCACCCAATCTTGATGACACTTTCAGGTAATGATCAGTACAACAAATCTCACTTGGGTCACCAAGTTTCTTTCTTTTAGGTTAAGCCGTTCCTTGGCAGGTACAGTTTTAATTTTTAGGTTTCAGTCTGTTTTCTCCTATATGGATACACGTAGTTGGAACTCTAAATCAAACACGGTTTGTGCTAGCTCTTTGAAACTTGACACAATAAAGTAGCTCCAAGTTCTATCTCTATGGTTTGTTTCCTATTGATGTAGCCCTAAGCAGAGACTGGCGCAAATCACTTTAATGGAAAGCGGTTGCCAAGCTTCCAAAAAACTACGAGTTTCCTGAAATCTCAGCACACATTTTTTCACCCAATCTTGATGACAATTTCAGGTAATGATCAGTACAACAAATCCCACTTGGGTCCACAAGTTTCTTTCTTCTAGGTTAAACCGTTCATTGGCAGTAACACTTTTAACTTTTAGGTTTCACTCAATTTTCTCCTGTATGAATACATGTAGTTGGAACTCTAAATCAAACACGGTTTGTGCTAGCTCTTTGATAAAGTAGCTCCAAGTTCTATCCCTATGGTTTGTTTCCTATTGATGTAGCCCTAAGCAGAGACTGGCGCAAATCACTTTCATTTAAAGGGGTTGCCAAGGTTCCAAAAAACTACGAGTTTCCTGATATCTCAGCACACATTTTTTCACCCAATCTTGATGACACTTTCAGGTAATGATCACTACCCCAATCCCACTTGGCTTAAGAAATTTCATTCTTCTAGGTTAAACCATTCGTTGGCAGTAACAGTTTTAATTTTTAGGTTTCACTCTGTTTTCTCCTATATGGATACATGTAGTTGGAACTCTAAATCAAACACGGTTTGTGCTAGCTCTTTGAAACTTGACACAGTAAAGTAGCTCCAAGTTCTATCTCTAAGGTTTGTTTCCTATTGATGTAGCCCTAAGCAGAGACTGGCGCAAATCACTTTCATGGAAAGGGTTTGAGAATCTTCCAAAAAACTACGAGTTTCCTGAATTCTCCGCACACGTTTTTTCACCCAATCTTGATGACACTTTCAGGTAATGATCAGTACCCCAATCCCACTTGGCTCACCAAATTTCGTTCTTCTAGGTTAAACCGTTCGTTGGCAGTAACAGTTTTAATTTTTAGGTTTCACTCTGTTTTCTCCTATATGGATACATGTATTTGGAACTCTAAATCAAACACGGTTTGTGCTAGCTCTTTGAAACTTGACACAATAAAGTAGCTCCAAGTTCTATCTCTATGGTTTGTTTCCTATTGATGTAGCCCTAAGCAGAGACTGGCGCAAATCACTTTCATGTAAGGGGGTTGCCAATCTTCCAAAAAACTACGAGTTTCCTGACAGGTCAGCACACATTTTTTCACCCAATATTGATGACAGTTTCAGGTAATGATCACTACCCCAATCTCACTTGGCTCACCAAATTTCGTTCTTCTAGGTTAAACCGTTCGTTGGCAGTAACAGTTTTAATTTTTAGGTTTCACTCTGTTTTCTCCTATATGGATACATGTAGTTGGAACTCTAAATCAAACACGGTTTGTGCTAGCTCTTTGAAACTTGACACAGTAAAGTAGCTCCAAGTTCTATCTCTAAGGTTTGTTTCCTATTGATGTAGCCCTAAGCAGAGACTGGCGCAAATCACTTTCATGGAAAGGGGTTGCCAAGCTTCCAAAAAACTACTAGTTTCCTGAAATCTCAGCACACATTTTTTCACACAATCTTGATGACACTTTCAGGTAATGATCAGTAAAACAAATCCCACTTGGTTCACCAAGTTTCTTTCTTCTAGGTTAAACCGTTCGTTGGCAGTAACAGTTTTAATTTTTAGGTTTCACTCTGTTTTCTCCTATATGGATACATGTAGTTGGAACTCTAAATCAAACGCGGTTTGTGCTATCACTTTGAAACTTGACACAATAAAGTAGCTCCAAGTTCTATATCTATGGTTTGTTTCCTATTGATGTAGCCCTAAGCAGAGACTGGCGCAAATCACTTTCATGTAAGGGGGTTGCCAAGCTTCCAAAAAACTACGAGTTTCCTGAAATCTCAGCACACATTTTTTCACCCAATCTTGATGACACTTTCAGGTAATGATCAGTACAACAAATCCCACTTGGGTCACCAAGTTTCTTTCTTCTAGGTTAAACCGTTCGTTGGCAGTAACAGTTTTAATTTTTAGTTTTCACTCTGTTTTCTCCTATATGGATACATGTAGTTGGAACTCTAAATCAAACACGGTTTGTGCTAGTTCTTTGAAACTTGAGACAATAAAGTAGCTCCAAGTTCTATCTCTATGGTTTGTTTCTTATTGATGTAGCCCTAAGCAGAGACTGACGCAAATCACTTTCATGGAAAGGGGTTGCCAATCTTCCAAAAAACTACGAGTTTCCTGAAATCTCAGCACACATTTTTTCAACCAATCTTGATGACACTTTCAGTATTGATCAGTACCCCAATCCCACTTGGCTCACCAAATTTCCTTCTTCTAGGTTAAACCGTTCGTTGGCAGTAACACTTTTAACTTTTAGGTTTCACTCTAATTTCTCCTATATGAATACATGTAGTTGGAACTCTAAATCAAACACGGTTTGTGCTAGCTCTTTGAAACTTGACACAATAAAGTAGCTCCAAGTTCTATCTCTATGGTTTGTTTCCTATTGATGTAGCCCTAAGCAGAGACTGGCACAAATCACTTTCATTTAAAGGTGTTGCCAAGCTTCCAAAAAAATACGAGTTTCCTGAAATCTCAGCACACATTTTTTAAACCAATCTTGATGACAATTTCAGGTATTGATCAGTACCCCAATCCCACTTGGCTCACCGAATTTCGTTCTTCTAGGTTAAACCATTCGTTGGCAGTAACAGTTTTAATTTTTAGGTTTCACTCTGTTTTCTCATATATGGATACATGTAGTTGGAACTCTAAATCAAACACGGTTTGTGCTAGCTCTTTGAAACTTGACACAATTAAGTAGCTCCAAGTTGTATCTCTATGGTGTGTTTCCTATTGATGTAGTACTAAGCAGAGACTGGCGCAAATCATTTCATGGAAAGGGGTTGCCAAGCTTCCAAAAAACTACGAGTTTCCTGAAATCTCAGCACACATTTTTTCACCGAATCTTGATGACACTTTCAGGTAATGATCACTACCCCAATCTCACTTGGCTCACCAAATTTCGTTTTTCTAGGTTAAACCGTTCGTTGGCAGTAACAGATTTAATTTTTAGGTTTCACTCTGTTTTCTCCTATATGGATACATGTATTTGGAACTCTAAATCAAACACGGTTGGTGCTAGCTCTTTGAAACTTGACACAATAAAGTAGCTCCAAATTCTATCTCTATGGTTTGTTTCCTATTGATGTAGCCCTAAGCAGAGACTGGCGAAAATCACTTTCATGGAAAGGGGTTGCCAATCTTCCAAAAAACTGCGAGTTTCCTGAAATCTCAGCACACATTTTTTCACCCAATCTTGATGACAATTTCAGGTAATGATCAGTACCCCAGTCCCACTTGGCTCACCAAATTTCATTCTTCTAGGTTAAACCGTTCGTTGGCAGTAACAGTTTTAAATTTTAGGTTTCACTCTGTTTTCTCCTATATGGATACATGTAGTTGGAACTCTAAATCAAACACGGTTTGTGCTAGCTCTTTGAAACTTGACACAATAAAGTAGCTCCAAGTTCTATCTCTATGGTTTGTTTCCTATTTATGTAGCCCTAAGCAGAGACTGGCGAAAATCACTTTCATGGAAAGGGGTTGCCAATCTTCCAAAAAACTGCGAGTTTCCTGAAATCTCAGCACACATTTTCTCACCCAATCTTGATGACAATTTCAGGTAATGATCAGTACCCCAGTCCCACTTGGCTCACCAAATTTCATTCTTCTAGGTTAAACCGTTCGTTGGCAGTAACAGTTTTAAATTTTAGGTTTCACTCTGTTTTCTCCTATATGGATACATGTAGTTGGAACTCTAAATCAAACACGGTTTGTGCTAGCTCTTTGAAACTTGACACAATAAAGTAGCTCCAAGTTCTATCTCTATGGTTTGTTTCCTATTGATGTAGCCCTAAGCAGAGACTGGCGTAAATCACTTTCATGGAAAGGGGTTGCCAATCTTCCAAAAAACTACGAGTTTCCTGAAATCTCAGCACACATTTTTTCACCCAATCTTGATGACACTTTCAGGTAATGATCAGTACAACAAATCCCACTTGGGTCCACAAGTTTCTTTCTTCTAGGTTAAACCGTTCATTGGCAGTAACACTTTTAACTTTTAGGTTTCACTCAATTTTCTCCTGTATGAATACATGTAGTTGGAACTCTAAATCAAACAAGGTTTGTGCTAGCTCTTTGAAACTTGACACAATAAAGTAGCTCCAAGTTCTATCCCTATGGTTTGTTTCCTATTGATGTAGCCCTAAGCAGAGACTGGCGCAAATCACTTTCATTTAAAGGGGTTGCCAAGGTTCCAAAAAACTACGAGTTTCCTGAAATCTCAGCACACATTTTTTCACCCAATCTTGATGACACTTTCAGGTAATGATCACTACCCCAATCCCACTTGGCTTAAGAAATTTCATTCTTCTAGGTTAAACCATTCGTTGGCAGTAACAGTTTTAATTTTTAGGTTTCACTCTGTTTTCTCCTATATGGATACATGTAGTTGGAACTCTAAATCAAACACGGTTTGTGCTAGCTCTTTGAAACTTGACACAATAAAGTAGCTCCAAGTTCTATCTC
This sequence comes from Spermophilus citellus, assembly GCF_964194105.1. NCBI lineage: Eukaryota > Metazoa > Chordata > Mammalia > Rodentia > Sciuridae > Spermophilus > Spermophilus citellus. The sequence goes on along the minus strand of NW_027673037.1, from coordinate 2,394,212 downwards.
TATGGTTTGTTTCCTATTGATGTAGCCCTAAGCAGAGACTGGCGCAAATCACTTTCATGGAAAGTGGTTGCCAATCTTCCAAAAAACTACGAGTTTCCTGAAATCTCAGCACACATTTTTTCACCCAAACTTGATGACACTTTCAGGTAATGAACAGTACCCCAATCCCACTTGGATCACCAAATTTCGTACTTCTAGGTTAAACCGTTCGTTGGCAGTAACGGTTTTAATTTTTAGGTTTCACTCTCTTTTCTCCTATATGGATACATGTAGTTGGAAGTCTAAATCAAACACGGTTTTCGCTAGCTCTTTGAAACTTGACACAATAAAGTAGCTGCAAGTTCTATCTCTATGGTTGTTTCCTATTGATGTAGCCCTAAGCAGAGACTGGAGCAAATCACTTTCATGGAAAGGGGTTGCCAAGCTTCCAAAAAACTACGAGTTTCCTGAAATCTCAGCACACATTTTTTCACCCAATCTTGATGACACTTTCAGGTAATGATCAGTAAAACAAATCCCACTTGGTTCACCAAGTTTCTTTCTTCTAGGTTAAACCGTTCGTTGGCAGTAACAGTGTTAATTTTTAGGTTTCACTCTGTTTTCTCCTATATGGATACATGTAGTTGGAACTCTAAATCAAACACGGTTTGTGCTAGCTCTTTGAAACTTGACACAATAAAGTAGCTCCAAGTTCTATCTCTATGGTTTGTTTCCTATTGATGTAGCCCTAAGCAGAGACTGGCGCAAATCACTTTCATGTAAGGGGGTTGCCAAGCTTCCAAAAAACTACGAGTTTCCTTTAATCTCAGCACACATTTTTTCACCCAATCTTGATGACACTTTCAGGTAATGATCAGTACCCCAATCCCACTTGACTCACCAAATTTCGTTCTACTAGGTTAAACCGTTCGTTGGCAGTAACAGTTTTAACTTTTAGGTTTCACTCAATTTTCTCCTATATGAATACATGTAGTTGGAACTCTAAATCAAACACGGTTTGTGCTAGCTCTTTGAAACTTGACACAATAAAGTAGCTCCAAGTTCTATCTCTATGGTTTGTTTCCTATTGATGTAGCCCTAAGCAGAGACTGGAGCAAATCACTTTCATGGAAATGGGTTGCCAAGATTCCAAAAAACTACGAGTTTCCTGAAATCTCAGCACACATTTTTTCACCCAATCTTGATGACACTTTCAGGTAAAGATCAGCACCCCAATCCCACTTGGCTCACCAAATTTCGTTCTTCTAGGTTAAACCGTTCGTTGGCAGTAACAGTTTTAATTTTTAGGTTTCACTCTGTTTTCTCCTATATGAATACATGTAGTTGGAACTCTAAATCAAACACGGTTTTTGCTAGCTCTTTGAAACTTGACACAATAAACTAGCTCCAAATTCTATCTCTATGGTTTGTTTCCTATTGATGTAGCCCTAAGCAGAGACTGGCGCAAATCACTTTCATGGAAAGGGGTTGCCAATCTTCCAAAAAACTGCGAGTTTCCTGAAATCTCAGCACACATTTTTTCACCCAATCTTGATGACACTTTCAGGAAATGATCAGTACAACAAATCCCACTTGGGTCACCAAGTTTCTTTCTTTTAGGTTAAACCATTCTTTGGCGCTATCAGTTTTAATTTTTAGGTTTCACTCTGTTTTCTCCTATATGGATACATGTAGTTGGAACTCTAAATCAAACACGGTTTGTGCTAGCTCTTTGAAACTTGACAGAATAAAGTAGCTCCAAGTTCTATCTCTATGGTTTGTTTCCTATTGATGTAGCCCTAAGCAGGGACTGGCGCAAATCACTTTCATGGAAAGGGGTTGCCAATCTTCCAAAAAACTAAGAGTTTCCTGAAATCTCAGCACACATTTTTTTCACCCAATCTTGATGACTCTTTCAGGTAACGATCAGTACCCCAATCCCACTTGGCTCACCAAATTTCGTTCTTCTAGGTTAAACCGTTCGTTGGCAGTAACAGTTTTAATTTTTAGGTTTCACTCTGTTTTCTCCTATATGGATACATATAGTTGGAACTCTAAATCAAACACGGTTTGTGCTAGCTCTTTGAAAGTTGACACAATAAAGTAGCTCCAAGTTCTATCTCTATGGTTTGTTTCCTATTGATGTAGCCCTAAGTAGAGACTGGCGCAAATCACTTTCATGGAAAGGGGTTGCCAATCTTCCAAAAACTACGAGTTTCCTGAAATCTCAGCACACATTTTTTCACCCAATCTTGATGACACTTTGAGGTAAAGATCAGCACCCCAATCCCACTTGGCTCACCAAATTTCGTTCTTCTAGGTTAAACCGTTCGTTGGCAGTAACAGTTTTAATTTTTAGGTTTCACTCTGTTTTCTCCTATATGGATACATGTAGTTGGAACTCTAAATCAAACACGGTTTGTGCTAGCTCTTTGAAACTTGACACAATAAAGTAGCTCCAAGTTCTATCTCTATGGTTTGTTTCCTATTGATGTAGCCCTAAGCAGAGAGTGGCGCAAATCACTTTCATGGAAATGGGTTGCCAATCTTCCAAAAAACTGCTAGTTTCCTGAAATCTCAGCACACATTTTTTAACCCAAACTTGATGACACTTTCAGGTTATGATCAGTACCCCAATCTCACTTGGCTCACCAAATTTCGTTCTTCATGGTTAAACCGTTCGTTGGCTGTAACAGTTTTAATTTTTAGGTTTCACTCTGTTTTCTCCTATATGGATACATGTAGTTGGAACTCTAAATCAAACACGGTTTGTGCTAGCTCTTTGAAACTTGACACAATAAAGTAGCTCCAGGTTCTGTCTCTTTGGTTTGTTTCCTATTGATGTAGCCCTAAGCAGAGACTGGCGCAAATCACTTTCATGGAAAGGGGTTGCCAAGCTTCCAAAAAACTACGAGTTTCCTGAAATCTCAGCACACATTTTTTCACCCAATCTTGATGACACTTTCAGGTAATGATCAGTACAACAAATCTCACTTGGGTCACCAAGTTTCTTTCTTTTAGGTTAAGCCGTTCCTTGGCAGGTACAGTTTTAATTTTTAGGTTTCAGTCTGTTTTCTCCTATATGGATACACGTAGTTGGAACTCTAAATCAAACACGGTTTGTGCTAGCTCTTTGAAACTTGACACAATAAAGTAGCTCCAAGTTCTATCTCTATGGTTTGTTTCCTATTGATGTAGCCCTAAGCAGAGACTGGCGCAAATCACTTTAATGGAAAGCGGTTGCCAAGCTTCCAAAAAACTACGAGTTTCCTGAAATCTCAGCACACATTTTTTCACCCAATCTTGATGACAATTTCAGGTAATGATCAGTACAACAAATCCCACTTGGGTCCACAAGTTTCTTTCTTCTAGGTTAAACCGTTCATTGGCAGTAACACTTTTAACTTTTAGGTTTCACTCAATTTTCTCCTGTATGAATACATGTAGTTGGAACTCTAAATCAAACACGGTTTGTGCTAGCTCTTTGATAAAGTAGCTCCAAGTTCTATCCCTATGGTTTGATTCCTATTGATGTAGCCCTAAGCAGAGACTGGCGCAAATCACTTTCATTTAAAGGGGTTGCCAAGGTTCCAAAAAACTACGAGTTTCCTGATATCTCAGCACACATTTTTTCACCCAATCTTGATGACACTTTCAGGTAATGATCACTACCCCAATCCCACTTGGCTTAAGAAATTTCATTCTTCTAGGTTAAACCATTCGTTGGCAGTAACAGTTTTAATTTTTAGGTTTCACTCTGTTTTCTCCTATATGGATACATGTAGTTGGAACTCTAAATCAAACACGGTTTGTGCTAGCTCTTTGAAACTTGACACAATAAAGTAGCTCCAAGATCTATCTCTATGGTTTGTTTCCTATTGATGTAGCCCTAAGCAGAGACTGGCGCAAATCACTTTCATGGAAAGTGGTTGCCAATCTTCCAAAAAACTACGAGTTTCCAGAAATCTCAGCACACATTTTTTCACCCAATCTTGATGACACTTTCAGGTAATGAACAGTACCCCAATCCCACTTGGATCACCAAATTTCGTACTTCTAGGTTAAACCGTTCGTTGGCAGTAACGGTTTTAATTTTTAGGTTTCACTCTGTTTTCTCCTATATGGATACATGTAGTTGGAACTCAAAATCAAACACGGTTTGTGCTAGCTCTTTGAAACTTGACACAATAAAGTAGCTCCATGTTCTATTTCTATGGTTTGTTTCCTATTGATGTAGCCCTAAGCAGAGACTGGCGCAAATCATTTCATGGAAAGGGGTTGCCAAGCTTCCAAAAAACTACGAGTTTCCTGAAATCTCAGCACACATTTTTTCACCCAATCTTGATGACACTTTCAGGTAATGATCAGTAAAACAAATCCCACTTGGTTCACCAAGTTTCTTTCTTCTAGGTTAAACAGTTCGTTGGCAGTAACAGTGTTAATTTTTAGGTTTCACTCTGTTTTCTCCTATATGGATACATGTAGTTGGAACTCTAAATCAAACACGGTTTGTGCTAGCTCTTTGAAACTTGACACAATAAAGTAGCTCCAAGTTCTATCTCTATGGTTTGTTTCCTATTGATGTAGCCCTAAGCAGAGACTGGCGCAATTCACTTTCATGTAAGGGGGTTGCCAAGCTTCTAAAAAACTACGAGTTTCCTTTAATCTCAGCACACATTTTTTCACCCAATCTTGATGACACTTTCAGGTAATGATCAGTACCCCAATCCCACTTGACTCACCAAATTTCGTTCTACTAGGTTAAACCGTTCGTTGGCAGTAACAGTTTTAACTTTTAGGTTTCACTCAATTTTCTCCTATATGAATACATGTAGTTGGAAATCTAAATCAAACACGGTTTGTGCTAGCTCTTTGAAACTTGACACAATAAAGTAGCTCCAAGTTCTATCTCTATGGTTTGTTTCCTATTGATGTAGCCCTAAGCAGAGACTGGCGCAAATCACTTTCATGTAAAGGGGTTGACAATCTTCCAAAAACTATGAGTTTCCTGAAATCTCAGCACACATTTTTTCACCCAATCTTGATGACACTTTCAGGTAACGATCAGCACCCCAATCCCACTTGGCTCACCAAATTTCGTTCTTCTAGGTTAAACCGTTCGTTGGCAGTAACAGTTTTAATTTTTAGGTTTCACTCTGTTTTCTCCTATATGGATACATGTAGTTGGAACTCTAAATCAAACACGGTTTGTGCTAGCTCTTTGAAACTTGACACAATAAAGTAGCTCCAAGTTCTATCTCTATGGTTTGTTTCCTATTGATGTAGCCCTAAGCAGAGAGTGGCGCAAATCACTTTCATGGAAATGGGTTGCCAATCTTCCAAAAAACTGCTAGTTTCCTGAAATCTCAGCACACATTTTTTCACCCAATCTTGATGACACTTTCAGGGAATGATCAGCACCCCAATCCCACTTGGCTCACCAAATTTCGTTCTTCTAGGTTAAACCGTTCGTTGGCAGTAACAGTTTTAATTTTTAGGTTTCACTCTGTTTTCTCCTATATGGATACATGTAGTTGGAACTCTAAATCAAACACGGTTTTTGCTAGCTCTTTGAAATTGACACAATAAACTAGCTCCAAATTCTATCTCTATGGTTTGTTTCCTATTGATGTAGCCCTAAGCAGAGACTGGCGCAAATCACTTTCATGGAAAGGGGTTGCCAATCTTCCAAAAAACTGCGAGTTTCCTGAAATCTCAGCACACAATTTTTCACCCAATCTTGATGACACTTTCAGGAAATGATCAGTACAACAAATCCCACTTGGGTCACCAAGTTTCTTTCTTTTAGGTTAAACCATTCTTTGGCGCTAACAGTTTTAATTTTTAGGTTTCACTCTGTTTTCTCCTATATGGATACATTTAGTTGGAACTCTAAATCAAACACGGTTTGTGCTAGCTCTTTGAAACTTGACAGAATAAAGTAGCTCCAAGTTCTATCTCTATGGTTTGTTTCCTATTGATGTAGCCCTAAGCAGAGACTGGCGCAATTCACTTTCATGTAAGGGGGTTGCCAAGCTTCTAAAAAACTACGAGGTTCCTTTAATCTCAGCACACATTTTTTCACCCAATCTTGATGACACTTTCAGGTAATGATCAGTACCCCAATCCCACTTGACTCACCAAATTTCGTTCTACTAGGTTAAACCGTTCGTTGGCAGTAACAGTTTTAACTTTTAGGTTTCACTCAATTTTCTCCTATATGAATACATGTAGTTGGAAATCTAAATCAAACACGGTTTGTGCTAGCTCTTTGAAACTTGACACAATAAAGTAGCTCCAAGTTCTATCTCTATGGTTTGTTTCCTATTGATGTAGCCCTAAGCAGAGACTGGCGCAAATCACTTTCATGTAAAGGGGTTGACAATCTTCCAAAAAACTACGAGTTTCCTGAAATCTCAGCACACATTTTTTCACCCAATCTTGATGACACTTTCAGGTAACGATCAGCACCCCAATCCCACTTGGCTCACCAAATTTCGTTCTTCTAGGTTAAACCGTTCGTTGGCAGTAACAGTTTTAATTTTTAGGTTTCACTCTGTTTTCTCCTATATGGATACATGTAGTTGGAACTCTAAATCAAACACGGTTTGTGCTAGCTCTTTGAAACTTGACACAATAAAGTAGCTCCAAGTTCTATCTCTATGGTTTGTTTCCTATTGATGTAGCCCTAAGCAGAGATTGCGCAAATCACTTTCATGGAAATGGGTTGCCAATCTTCCAAAAAACTGCTAGTTTCCTGAAATCTCAGCACACATTTTTTCACCCAATCTTGATGACACTTTCAGGGAATGATCAGCACCCCAATCCCACTTGGCTCACCAAATTTCGTTCTTCTAGGTTAAACCGTTCGTTGGCAGTAACAGTTTTAATTTTTAGGTTTCACTCTGTTTTCTCCTATATGGATACATGTAGTTGGAACTCTAAATCAAACACGGTTTTTGCTAGCTCTTTGAAATTGACACAATAAACTAGCTCCAAATTCTATCTCTATGGTTTGTTTCCTATTGATGTAGCCCTAAGCAGAGACTGGCGCAAATCACTTTCATGGAAAGGGGTTGCCAATCTTCCAAAAAACTGCGAGTTTCCTGAAATCTCAGCACACAATTTTTCACCCAATCTTGATGACACTTTCAGGAAATGATCAGTACAACAAATCCCACTTGGGTCACCAAGTTTCTTTCTTTTAGGTTAAACCATTCTTTGGCGCTAACAGTTTTAATTTTTAGGTTTCACTCTGTTTTCTCCTATATGGATACATTTAGTTGGAACTCTAAATCAAACACGGTTTGTGCTAGCTCTTTGAAACTTGACAGAATAAAGTAGCTCCAAGTTCTATCTCTATGGTTTGTTTCCTATTGATGTAGCCCTAAGCAGGGACTGGCGCAAATCACTTTCATGGAAAGGGGTTGCCAATCTTCCAAAAAACTAAGAGTTTCCTGAAATCTCAGCACACATTTTTTTCACCCAATCTTGATGACTCTTTCAGGTAATGATCAGTACCCCAATCCCACTTGGCTCACCAAATTTCGTTCTTCTAGGTTAAACCGTTCGTTGGCAGTAACAGTTTTAATTTTTAGGTTTCACTCTGTTTTCTCCTATATGGATACATGTAGTTGGAACTCTAAATCAAACACGGTTTGTGCTAGCTCTTTGAAACTTGACACAATAAACTAGCTCCAAATTCTATCTCTATGGTTTGTTTCCTATTGATGTAGCCCTAAGCAGAGACTGGCGCAAATCACTTTCATGGAAAGGGGTTGCCAATCTTCCAAAAAACTGCGAGTTTCCTGAAATCTCAGCACACATTTTTTCACCCAATCTTGATGACACTTTCAGGTAACGATCAGCACCCCAATCCCACTTGGCTCACCAAATTTCGTTCTTCTAGGTTAAACCGTTCGTTGGCAGTAACAGTTTTAATTTTTAGGTTTCACTCTGTTTTCTCCTATATGGATACATGTAGTTGGAACTCTAAATCAAACACGGTTTGTGCTAGCTCTTTGAAACTTGACACAATAAAGTAGCTCCAAGTTCTATCTCTATGGTTTGTTTCCTATTGATGTAGCCCTAAGCAGAGAGTGGTGCAAATCACTTTCATGGAAATGGGTTGCCAATCTTCCAAAAAACTGCTAGTTTCCTGAAATCTCAGCACACATTTTTTAACCCAAACTTGATGACACTTTCAGGTTATGATCAGTACCCCAATCTCACTTGGCTCACCAAATTTCGTTCTTCATGGTTAAACCGTTCGTTGGCTGTAACAGTTTTAATTTTTAGGTTTCACTCTGTTTTCTCCTATATGGATACATGTAGTTGGAACTCTAAATCAAACACGGTTTGTGCTAGCTCTTTGAAACTTGACACAATAAAGTAGCTCCAGGTTCTGTCTCTTTGGTTTGTTTCCTATTGATGTAGCCCTAAGCAGAGACTGGCGCAAATCACTTTCATGGAAAGGGGTTGCCAAGCTTCCAAAAAACTACGAGTTTCCTGAAATCTCAGCACACATTTTTTCACCCAATCTTGATGACACTTTCAGGTAATGATCAGTACAACAAATCTCACTTGGGTCAGCAAGTTTCTTTCTTTTAGGTTAAGCCTTTCCTTGGCAGGAACAGTTTTAATTTTTAGGTTTCAGTCTGTTTTCTCCTATATGGATACATGTAGTTGGAACTCTAAATCAAACACGGTTTGTGCTAGCTCTTTGAAACTTGACAAAATAAAGTAGCTCCAAGTTCTATCTCTATGGTTTGTTTCCTATTGATGTAGCCCTAAGCAGAGACTGGCGCAAATCACTTTAATGGAAAGCGGTTGCCAAGCTTCCAAAAAACTACGAGTTTCCTGAAATCTCAGCACACATTTTTTCACCCAATCTTGATGACAATTTCAGGTAATGATCAGTACAATAAATCCCACTTGGGTCCACAAGTTTCTTTCTTCTAGGTTAAACCGTTCATTGGCAGTAACACTTTTAACTTTTAGGTTTCACTCAATTTTCTCCTGTATGAATACATGTAGTTGGAACTCTAAATCAAACACGGTTTGTGCTAGCTCTTTGAAACTTGACACAATAAAGTAGCTCCAAGTTCTATCCCTATGGTTTGTTTCCTATTGATGTAGCCCTAAGCAGAGACTGGCGCAAATCACTTTCATTTAAAGGGGTTGCCAAGGTTCCAAAAAACTACGAGTTTCCTGATATCTCAGCACACATTTTTTCACCCAATCTTCATGACACTTTCAGGTAATGATCACTACCCCAATCCCACTTGGCTTAAGAAATTTCATTCTTCTAGGTTAAACCATTCGTTGGCAGTAACAGTTTTAATTTTTAGGTTTCACTCTGTTTTCTCCTATATGGATACATGTAGTTGGAACTCTAAATCAAACACGGTTTGTGCTAGCTCTTCGAAACTTGACACAATAAAGTAGCTCCAAGTTCTATCTCTATGGTTTGTTTCCTATTGATGTAGCCCTAAGCAGAGACTGGCACAAATCACTTTCATGGAAAGTGGTTGCCAATCTTCCAAAAAACTACGAGTTTCCTGAAATCTCAGCACACATTTTTTCACCCAATCTTGATGACACTTTCAGGTAATGAACAGTACCCCAATCCCACTTGGATCACCAAATTTCGTACTTCTAGGTTAAACCGTTCGTTGGCAGTAACGGTTTTAATTTTTAGGTTTCACTCTGTTTTCTCCTATATGGATACATGTAGTTGGAACTCAAAATCAAACACGGTTTGTGCTAGCTCTTTGAAACTTGACACAATAAAGTAGCTCCATGTTCTATTTCTATGGTTTGTTTCCTATTGATGTAGCCCTAAGCAGAGACTGACGCAAATCATTTCATGGAAAGGGGTTGCCAAGCTTCCAAAAAACTACGAGTTTCCTGAAATCTCAGCACACATTTTTTCACCCAATCTTGATGACACTTTCAGGTAATGATCAGTAAAACAAATCCCACTTGGTTCACCAAGTTTCTTTCTTCTAGGTTAAACAGTTCGTTGGCAGTAACAGTGTTAATTTTTAGGTTTCACTCTGTTTTCTCCTATATGGATACATGTAGTTGGAACTCTAAATCAAACACGGTTTGTGCTAGCTCTTTGAAACTTGACACAATAAAGTAGCTCCAAGTTCTATCTCTATGGTTTGTTTCCAATTGATGTAGCCCTAAGCAGAGACTGGCACAATTCACTTTCATGTAAGGGGGTTGCCAAGCTTCCAAAAACTACGAGTTTCCTTTAATCTCAGCACACATTTTTTCACCCAATCTTGATGACACTTTCAGGTAATGATCAGTACCCCAATCCCACTTGACTCACCAAATTTCGTTCTACTAGGTTAAACCGTTCGTTGGCACTAACAGTTTTAACTTTTAGGTTTCACTCAATTTTCTCCTATATGAATACATGTAGTTGGAAATCTAAATCAAACACGGTTTGTGCTAGCTCTTTGAAACTTGACACAATAAAGTAGCTCCAAGTTCTATCTCTATGGTTTGTTTCCTATTGATGTAGCCCTAAGCAGAGACTGGCGCAAATCACTTTCATGGAAAGGGGTAGAAAATCTTCCAAAAACTACGAGTTTCCTGAAATCTCAGCACACATTTTTTCACCCAATCTTGATGACACTTTCAGGTAACTATCAGCACCCCAATCCCACTTGGCTCACCAAATTTCGTTCTTCTAGGTTAAACCGTTCGTTGGCAGTAACAGTTTTAATTTTTAGGTTTCACTCTGTTTTCTCCTATATGGATACATGTAGTTCTAACTCTAAATCAAACACAGTTTGTGCTAGCTCTTTGAAACTTGACACAATAAAGTAGCTCCATGTTCTATCTCTATGGTTTGTTTCCTATTGATGTAGCCCTAAGCAGAGACTGGCGCAAATCACTTTCATGGAAAGGGGTTGCCAGTCTTCCAAAAAACTACGAGTTTCCTCAAATCTCAGCACACATTTTTTCACCCAATCTTGATGACACTTTCAGGTAATGATCAGTACCCCAATCCCACTTGGCTCACCAAATTTCATTCTTCTAGGTTAAACCGTTCGTTGGCAGTAACAGTTTTAATTTTTAGGTTTCACTCTGTTTTCTCCTATATGGATACATGTAGTTGGAACTATAAATCAAACACGGTTTGTGCTAGCTCTTTGAAACTTGACACAATAAAGTAGCTCCAAGATCTATCTCTATGGTTTGTTTCCTATTGATGTAGACCTAAGCAGAGACTGGCGCAAATCACTTTCATGGAAAGGGTTGCCAAGGTTTCAAAAAACTACGAGTTTCCTGAAATCTCAGCACACATTTTTTCACCCAATCTTGATGACACTTTCAGGTAATGATCAGTACAACAAATCCCACTTGGGTCACCAAGTTTCTTTCTTCTAGGTTAAACCGTTCGTTGGCAGTAACACTTTTAACTTTTAGGTTTCACTCAAATTTCTCCTATATGAATACATGTAGTTGGAACTCTAAATCAAACACGGTTTGTGCTAGCTCTTTGAAACTTGACACAATAAAGTAGCTCCAAGTTCTATCTCTATGCTTTGTTTCCTATTGATGTAGCCCTAAGCAGAGACTGGCACAAATCACTTTCATTTAAAGGGGTTGCCAAGCTTCCAAAAAACTACGAGTTTCCTGAAATCTCAGCACACATTTTTTCAACCAATCTTGATGACACTTTCAGGTAATGATCAGTACCCCAATCCCACTTGGCTCACCGAATTTCGTTCTTCTAGGTTAAACCGTTCGTTGGCAGTAACAGTTTTAATTTTTAGGTTTCACTCTGTTTTCTCCTATATGGATACATGTAGTTGGAACTCTAAATCAAACACGGTTTGTGCTAGCGCTTTGAAACTTGACACAATAAAGTAGCTCCAAGTTCTATCTCTATGTTTTGTTTCCTATTGATGTAGCCCTAACACGAGACTGGCGCAAATCACTTTCATGGAAAGGGGTTGCCAAGCCTCCAAAAAACTACGAGTTTCCTGAAATCTCAGCACACATTTTTTCACCCAATCTTGAAGACACTTTCAGGTAATGATCAGCACCCCAATCCCACTTGGCTCACCAAATTTCGTTCTTCTAGGTTAAACCGTTCGTTGGCAGTAACAGTTTTAATTTTTAGGTTTCACTCTGTTTTCTCCTATATGGATACATGTAGTTCTAACTCTAAATCAAACACAGTTTGTGCTAGCTCTTTGAAACTTGACACAATAAAGTAGCTCCATGTTCTATCTCTATGGTTTGTTTCCTATTGATGTAGCCCTAAGCAGAGACTGGCGCAAATCACTTTCATGGAAAGGGGTTGCCAATCTTCCAAAATACTACGAGTTTCCTCAAATCTCAGCACACATTTTTTCACCCAATCTTGATGACACTTTCAGGTAATGATCAGTACCCCAATCCCACTTGGCTCACCAAATTTCATTCTTCTAGGTTAAACCGTTCGTTGGCAGTAACAGTTTTAATTTTTAGGTTTCACTCTGTTTTCTCCTATATGGATACATGTAGTTGGAACTATAAATCAAACACGGTTTGTGCTAGCTCTTTGAAACTTGACACAATAAAGTAGCTCCAAGATCTATCTCTATGGTTTGTTTCCTATTGATGTAGACCTAAGCAGAGACTGGCGCAAATCACTTTCATGGAAAGGGTTGCCAAGGTTCCAAAAAACTACGAGTTTCCTGAAATCTCAGCACACATTTTTTCACCCAATCTTGATGACACTTTCAGGTAATGATCAGTACAACAAATCCCACTTGTGTCACCAAGTTTCTTTCTTCTAGGTTAAACCGTTCGTTGGCAGTAACACTTTTAACTTTTAGGTTTCACTCAAATTTCTCCTATATGAATACATGTAGTTGGAACTCTAAATCAAACACGGTTTGTGCTAGCTCTTTGAAACTTGACACACTAAAGTAGCTCCAAGTTCTATCTCTATGCTTTGTTTCCTATTGATGTAGCTCTAAGCAGAGACTGGCACAAATCACTTTCATTTAAAGGGGTTGCCAAGCTTCCAAAAAACTACGAGTTTCCTGAAATCTCAGCACACATTTTTTCAACCAATCTTGATGACACTTTCAGGTAATGATCAGTACCCCAATCCCACTTGGCTCACCGAATTTCGTTCTTCTAGGTTAAACCGTTCGTTGGCAGTAACAGTTTTAATTTTTAGGTTTCACTCTGTTTTCTCCTATATGGATACATGTAGTTGGAACTCTAAATCAAACACGGTTTGTGCTAGCTCTTTGAAACTTGACACAATAAAGTAGCTCCAAGTTCTATCTCTATGGTTTGTTCCTATTGATGTAGCCCTAAGCAGAGACTGGCGCAAATCACTTTCATGGAAAGGGGTTGCCAAGCCTCCAAAAAACTACGAGTTTCCTGAAATCTCAGCACACATTTTTTCACCCAATCTTGAAGACACTTTCAGGTAATGATCAGCACTCCAATCCCACTTGGCTCACCAAATTTCGTTCTTCTAGGTTAAACCGTTCGTTGGCAGTAACAATTTTAATTTTTAGGTTTCACTCTGTTTTCTCCTATACGGATACATGTAGTTGGAACTCTAAATCAAACACGGTTTGTGCTAGCTCTTTGATACTTGACACAATAAAGTAGCTCCAAGTTCTATCTCTATGGTTTGTTTCCTATTGATGTAGCCCTAAGCAGAGACTGGCACAAATCACTTTCATGGAAAGGGGTTGCCAAGCTTCCAAAAAACTACGAGTTTCCTGAAATCTCAGCACACATTTTTTCACCCAATCTTGATGACACTTTCAGGTAATGATCACTACCCCAATCTCACTTGGCTCACCAAATTTCGTTCTTCTAGGTTAAACCGTTCGTTGGCAGTAACAGTTTTAATTTTTAGGTTTCACTCTGTTTTCTCCTATACGGATACATGTAGTTGGAACTCTAAATCAAACACGGTTTGTGCTAGCTCTTTGATACTTGACACAATAAAGTAGTTCCAAGTTCTATCTCTATGGTTTGTTTCCTATTGATGTAGCCCTAAGCAGAGACTGGCGCAAATCACTTTCATGGAAAGGGGTTGCCAAGCTTCCAAAAAACTACGAGTTTCCTGAAATCTCAGCACACATTTTTTCACCCAATCTTGATGACACTTTCAGGTAATGATCAGTAAAACAAATCCCACTTGGTTCACCAAGTTTCTTTCTTGTAGGTTAAACCGTTCGTTAGCAGTAACAGTTTTAATTCTTAGGTTTCACTCTGTTTTCTCCTATATGGATACATGTAGTTGGAACTCTAAATCAAACGCGGTTTGTGCTATCTCTATGAAACTTGACACAATAAAGTAGCTCCATGTTCTATCTCTATGGTTTGTTTCCTATTGATGTAGCCCTAAGCAGAGACTGGCGCAAATGACTTTTCATGGAAAGGGTTTGAGAATCTTCCAAAAAACTACGAGTTTCCTGAATTCTCAGCACACGTTTTTTCACCCAATCTTGATGACACTTTCAGGTAATGATCAGTACCCCAATCCCACTTCGCTTACCAAATTTCGTACTTCTAGGTTAAACCGTTCGTTGGCAGTAACAGTTTTAATTTTTAGGTTTCACTCTGTTTTCTCCTATATGGATACATGTAGTTAAAACTCTAAATCAAACACGGTTTGTGCTAGCTCTTTGAAACTTGACACAATAAAGTAGCTCCAAGTTCTATCTCTATGTTTTGTTTCCTATTGATGTAGCCCTAAGCAGAGACTGGCGCAAATCCCTTTCATGGAAAGGGGTTGCCAATCTTCCAAAAAACTACGAGTTTCCTGAAATCTCAGCACACATTTTTTCACCCAATCTTGATGACAATTTAAGGTAATGATCAGTACCCCAATCCCACTTGGCTCACCTAATTTCGTTCTTCTAGGTTAAACCGTTCGTTGGCAGTAACAGTTTTAATTTTTAGGTTTCACTCTGTTTTCTCCTATATGGATACGTGTAGTTCTAACTCTAAATCAAACACGGTTTGTGCTAGCTCTTTGAAACTTGACACAATAAAGTAGCTCCATGTTCTATCTCTATGGTTTGTTTCCTATTGATGTAGCCCTAAGCAGAGACTGGCGCAAATCACTTTCATGGAAAGGGGTTGCCAATCTTCCAAAAAACTACGAGTTTCCTGAAATCTCAGCACACATTTTTTCACCCAATCTTGATGACACTTTCAGGTAATGATCAGTACCCCAATCCCACTTGGCTCACCAAATTTCATTCTTCTAGGTTAAACCGTTCGTTGGCAGTAACAGTTTTAATTTTTAGGTTTCACTCTGTTTTCTCCTATATGGATACATGTAGTTGGAACTATAAATCAAACACAGTTTGTGTTAGCTCTTTGAAACTTGACACAATAAAGTAGCTCCAAGAACTATCTCTATGGATTGTTTCCTATTGATGTAGCCCTAAGCAGAGACTGGCGCAAATCACTTTCATGGAAAGGGGTTGCCAAGGTTCCAAAAAACTACGAGTTTCCTGAAATCTCAGCACACATTTTTTCACCCAATCTTGATGACACTTTCAGGTAATGATCAGTACAACAAATCCCACTTGGGTCACCAAATTTCGTTCTTCTAGGTTAAACCGTTCGTTGGCAGTAACACTTTTAACTTTTAGGTTTCACTCTGTTTTCTCCTATATGGATACATGTAGTTCTAACTCTAAATCAAACACAGTTTGTGCTAGCTCTTTGAAACTTGACACAATAAAGTAGCTCCATGTTCTATCTCTATGGTTTGTTTCCTATTGATGTAGCCCTAAGCAGAGACTGGCGCAAATCACTTTCATGGAAAGGGGTTGCCAATCTTCCAAAAAACTACGAGTTTCCTCAAATCTCAGCACACATTTTTTCACTCAATCTTGATGACACTTTCAGGTAATGATCAGTACCCCAATCCCACTTGGCTCACCAAATTTCATTCTTCTAGGTTAAACCGTTCGTTGGCAGTAACAGTTTTAATTTTTAGGTTTCACTCTGTTTTCTCCTATATGGATACATGTAGTTGGAACTATAAATCCAACACGGTTTGTGCTAGCTCTTTGAAACTTGACACAATAAAGTAGCTCCAAGATCTATCTCTATGGTTGGTTTCCTTTTGATGTAGACCTAAGCAGAGACTGGCGCAAATCACTTTCATGGAAAGGGTTGCCAAGGTTCCAAAAAACTACGAGTTTCCTGAAATCTCAGCACACATTTTTTCACCCAATCTTGATGACACTTTCAGGTAATGATCAGTACAACAAATCCCACTTGTGTCACCAAGTTTCTTTCTTCTAGGTTAAAACGTTCGTTGGCAGTAACACTTTTAACTTTTAGGTTTCACTCAAATTTCTCCTATATGAATACATGTAGTTGGAACTCTAAATCAAACACGGTTTGTGCTAGCTCTTTGAAACTTGACACACTAAAGTAGCTCCAAGTTCTATCTCTATGCTTTGTTTCCTATTGATGTAGCCCTAAGCAGAGACTGGCACAAATCACTTTCATTTAAAGGGGTTGCCAAGCTTCCAAAAAACTACGAGTTTCCTGAAATCTCAGCACACATTTTTTTCAACCAATCTTGATGACACTTTCAGGTAATGATCAGTACCCCAATCCCACTTGGCTCACCGAATTTCGTTCTTCTAGGTTAAACCGTTCGTTGGCAGTAACAGTTTTAATTTTTAGGTTTCACTCTGTTTTCTCCTATATGGATACATGTAGTTGGAACTCTAAATCAAACACGGTTTGTGCTAGCTCTTTGAAACTTGACACAATAAAGTAGCTCCAAGTTCTATCTCTATGGTTTGTTTCCTATTGATGTAGCCCTAAGCAGAGACTGGCGCAAATCACTTTCATGGAAAGGGGTTGCCAAGCCTCCAAATAACTACGAGTTTCCTGAAATCTCAGCACACATTTTTTCACCCAATCTTGAAGACACTTTCAGGTAATGATCAGCACCCCAATCCCACTTGGCTCACCAAATTTCGTTCTTCTAGGTTAAACCGTTCGTTGGCAGTAACAGTTTTAATTTTTAGGTTTCACTCTGTTTTCTCCTATACGGATACATGTAGTTGGAACTCTAAATCAAACACGGTTTGTGCTAGCTCTTTGATACTTGACACAATAAAGTAGCTCCAAGTTCTATCTCTATGGTTTGTTTCCTATTGATGTAGCCCTAAGCAGAGACCGGCGCAAATCACTTTCATGGAAAGGGGTTGCCAAGCTTCCAAAAAACTACGAGTTTCCTGAAATCTCAGCACACATTTTTTCACCCAATCTTGATGACACTTTCAGGTAATGATCAGTAAAACAAATCCCACTTGGTTCACCAAGTTTCTTTCTTGTAGGTTAAACCGTTCGTTAGCAGTAACAGTTTTAATTCTTAGGTTTCACTCTGTTTTCTCCTATATGGATACATGTAGTTGGAACTCTAAATCAAACGCGGTTTGTGCTATCTCTTTGAAACTTGACACAATAAAGTAGCTCCATGTTCTATCTCTATGGTTTGTTTCCTATTGATGTAGCCCTAAGCAGAGACTGGCGCAAATCACTTTCATGGAAAGGGGTTGCCAATCTTCCAAAAAACTACGAGTTTCCTCAAATCTCAGCACACATTTTTTCACCCAATCTTGATGACACTTTCAGGTAATGATCAGTACCCCAATCCCACTTGGCTCACCAAATTTCATTCTTCTAGGTTAAACCGTTCGTTGGCAGTAACAGTTTTAATTTTTAGGTTTCACTCTGTTTTCTCCTATATGGATACATGTAGTTGGAACTATAAATCAAACACGGTTTGTGCTAGCTCTTTGAAACTTGACACAATAAAGTAGCTCCAAGATCTATCTCTATGGTTGGTTTCCTATTGATGTAGACCTAAGCAGAGACTGGCGCAAATCACTTTCATGGAAAGGGTTGCCAAGGTTCCAAAAAACTACGAGTTTCCTGAAATCTCAGCACACATTTTTTCACCCAATCTTGATGACACTTTCAGGTAATGATCAGTACAACAAATCCCACTTGTGTCACCAAGTTTCTTTCTTCTAGGTTAAACCGTTCGTTGGCAGTAACACTTTTAACTTTTAGGTTTCACTCAAATTTCTCCTATATGAATACATGTAGTTGGAACTCTAAATCAAACACGGTTTGTGCTAGCTCTTTGAAACTTGACACACTAAAGTAGCTCCAAGTTCTATCTCTATGCTTTGTTTCCTATTGATGTAGCCCTAAGCAGAGACTGGCACAAATCACTTTCATTTAAAGGGGTTGCCAAGCTTCCAAAAAACTACGAGTTTCCTGAAATCTCAGCACACATTTTTTCAACCAATCTTGATGACACTTTCAGGTAATGATCAGTACCCCAATCCCACTTGGCTCACCGAATTTCGTTCTTCTAGGTTAAACCGTTCGTTGGCAGTAACAGTTTTAATTTTTAGGTTTCACTCTGTTTTCTCCTATATGGATACATGTAGTTGGAACTCTAAATCAAACACGGTTTGTGCTAGCTCTTTGAAACTTGACACAATAAAGTAGCTCCAAGTTCTATCTCTATGGTTTGTTTCCTATTGATGTAGCCCTAAGCAGAGACTGGCGCAAATCACTTTCATGGAAAGGGGTTGCCAAGCCTCCAAAAAACTACGAGTTTCCTGAAATCTCAGCACACATTTTTTCACCCAATCTTGAAGACACTTTCAGGTAATGATCAGCACCCCAATCCCACTTGGCTCACCAAATTTCGTTCTTCTAGGTTAAACCGTTCGTTGGCAGTAACAGTTTTAATTTTTAGGTTTCACTCTGTTTTCTCCTATACGGATACATGTAGTTGGAACTCTAAATCAAACACGGTTTGTGCTAGCTCTTTGATACTTGACACAATAAAGTAGCTCCAAGTTCTATCTCTATGGTTTGTTTCCTATTGATGTAGCCCTAAGCAGAGACTGGCGCAAATCACTTTCATGGAAAGGGGTTGCCAAGCTTCCAAAAAACTACGAGTTTCCTGAAATCTCAGCACACATTTTTTCACCCAATCTTGATGACACTTTCAGGTAATGATCAGTAAAACAAATCCCACTTGGTTCACCAAGTTTCTTTCTTGTAGGTTAAACCGTTCGTTAGCAGTAACAGTTTTAATTCTTAGGTTTCACTCTGTTTTCTCCTATATGGATACATGTAGTTGGAACTCTAAATCAAACGCGGTTTGTGCTATCTCTTTGAAACTTGACACAATAAAGTAGCTCCATGTTCTATCTCTATGGTTTGTTTCCTATTGATGTAGCCCTAAGCAGAGACTGGCGCAAATGACTTTTCATGGAAAGGGTTTGAGAATCTTCCAAAAAACTACGAGTTTCCTGAATTCTCAGCACACGTTTTTTCACCCAATCTTGATGACACTTTCAGGTAATGATCAGTACCCCAATCCCACTTGGCTCACCAAATTTCGTACTTCTAGGTTAAACCGTTCGTTGGCAGTAACAGTTTTAATTTTTAGGTTTCACTCTGTTTTCTCCTATATGGATACATGTAGTTAAAACTCTAAATCAAACACGGTTTGTGCTAGCTCTTTGAAACTTGACACAATAAAGTAGCTCCAAGTTCTATCTCTATGTTTTGTTTCCTATTGATGTAGCCCTAAGCAGAGACTGGCGCAAATCACTTTCATGGAAAGGGGTTGCCAATCTTCCAAAAAACTACGAGTTTCCTGAAATCTCAGCACACATTTTTTCACCCAATCTTGATGACAATTTAAGGTAATGATCAGTACCCCAATCCCACTTGGCTCACCTAATTTCGTTCTTCTAGGTTAAACCGTTCGTTGGCAGTAACAGTTTTAATTTTTAGGTTTCACTCTGTTTTCTCCTATATGGATACATGTAGTTCTAACTCTAAATCAAACACGGTTTGTGCTAGCTCTTTGAAACTTGACACAATAAAGTAGCTCCATGTTCTATCTCTATGGTTTGTTTCCTATTGATGTAGCCCTAAGCAGAGACTGGCGCAAATCACTTTCATGGAAAGGGGTTGCCAATCTTCCAAAAAACTACGAGTTTCCTGAAATCTCAGCACACATTTTTTCACCCAATCTTGATGACACTTTCAGGTAATGATCAGTACCCCAATTTCACTTGGCTCACCAAATTTCATTCTTCTAGGTTAAACCGTTCATTGGCAGTAACAGTTTTAATTTTTAGGTTTCACTCTGTTTTCTCCTATATGGATACATGTAGTTGGAACTATAAATCAAACACAGTTTGTGTTAGCTCTTTGAAACTTGACACAATAAAGTAGCTCCAAGAACTATCTCTATGGTTTGTTTCCTATTGATGTAGCCCTAAGCAGAGACTGGCGCAAATCACTTTCATGGAAAGGGGTTGCCAAGGTTCCAAAAAACTACGAGTTTCCTGAAATCTCAGCACACATTTTTTCACCCAATCTTGATGACACTTTCAGGTAATGATCAGTACAACAAATCCCACTTGGGTCACCAAGTTTCTTTCTTCAAAGTTAAACCGTTCGTAAGCAGTAACACTTTTAACTTTTAGGTTTCACTCTAATTTCTCCTATATGAATACATGTAGTTGGAACTCTAAATCAAACACGGTTTGTGCTAGCTCTTTGAAACTTGACACAATAAAGTAGCTCCAAGTTCTATCTCTATGGTTTGTTTCCTATTGATGTAGCTCTAAGCAGAGACTGGCACAAATCACTTTCATTTAAAGGGGTTGCCAAGCTTCCAAAAAAATACGAGTTTCCTGAAATCTCAGCACACATTTTTTAAACCAATCTTGATGACAATTTCAGGTAATGATCAGTACCCCAATCCCACTTGGCTCACCGAATTTCGTTCTTCTAAGTTAAACCATTCGTTGGCAGTAACAGTTTTAATTTTTAGGTTTCACTCTGTTTTCTCATATATGGATACATGTAGTTGGAACTCTAAATCAAACACGGTTTGTGCTAGCTCTTTGAAACTTGACACAATAAAGTAGCTCCAAGATCTATCTCTATGGTTTGTTTCCTATTGATGTAGACCTAAGCAGAGACTGGCGCAAATCATTTCATGGAAAGGGGTTGCCAAGCTTCCAAAAAACTACGAGTTTCCTGAAATCTCAGCACACATTTTTTCACCGAATCTTGATGACACTTTCAGGTAATGATCAGTAAAACGAATCCCACTTGGTTCACCAAGTTTCTTTCTTCTAGGTTAAACCGTTCGTTGGCAGTAACAGTTTTAATTTTTAGGCTTCACTCTGTTTTCTCCTATATGGATACATGTAGTTGGAACTCTAAATCAAACGCGGTTTGGGCAATCTCTTTGAAACATGACACAATAAGGTAGCTCCATGTTCTATCTCTATGGTTTGTTTCCTATTGATGTAGCCCTAAGCAGAGACTGGCGCAAATCACTTTCATGGAAAGGGTTTGAGAATCTTCCAAAAAACTACGAGTTTCCTGAATTCTCCGCACACGTTTTTTCACCCAATCTTGATGACACTTTCAGGTAATGATCAGTACCCCAATCCCACTTGGCTCACCAAATTTCGTTCTTCTAGGTTAAACCGTTCGTTGGCAGTAACAGTTTTAATTTTTAGGTTTCACTCTGTTTTCTCCTATATGGATACATGTATTTGGAACTCTAAATCAAACACGGTTTGTGCTAGCTCTTTGAAACTTGACACAATAAAGTAGCTCCAAGTTCTATCTCTATGGTTTGTTTCCTATTGATGTAGCCCTAAGCAGAGACTGGCGCAAATCACTTTCATGTAAGGGGGTTGCCAATCTTCCAAAAAACTACGAGTTTCCTGACAGGTCAGCACACATTTTTTCACCCAATATTGATGACAGTTTCAGGTAATGATCACTACCCCAATCTCACTTGGCTCACCAAATTTCGTTCTTCTAGGTTAAACCGTTCGTTGGCAGTAACAGTTTTAATTTTTAGGTTTCACTCTGTTTTCTCCTATATGGATACATGTAGTTGGAACTCTAAATCAAACACGGTTTGTGCTAGCTCTTTGAAACTTGACACAGTAAAGTAGCTCCAAGTTCTATCTCTAAGGTTTGTTTCCTATTGATGTAGCCCTAAGCAGAGACTGGCGCAAATCACTTTCATGGAAAGGGGTTGCCAAGCTTCCAAAAAACTACTAGTTTCCTGAAATCTCAGCACACATTTTTTCACACAATCTTGATGACACTTTCAGGTAATGATCAGTAAAACAAATCCCACTTGGTTCACCAAGTTTCTTTCTTCTAGGTTAAACCGTTCGTTGGCAGTAACAGTTTTAATTTTTAGGTTTCACTCTGTTTTCTCCTATATGGATACATGTAGTTGGAACTCTAAATCAAACGCGGTTTGTGCTATCACTTTGAAACTTGACACAATAAAGTAGCTCCAAGTTCTATATCTATGGTTTGTTTCCTATTGATGTAGCCGTAAGCAGAGACTGGCGCAAATCACTTTCATGTAAGGGGGTTGCCAAGCTTCCAAAAAACTACGAGTTTCCTGAAATCTCAGCACACATTTTTTCACCCAATCTTGATGACACTTTCAGGTAATGATCAGTACAACAAATCCCACTTGGGTCACCAAGTTTCTTTCTTCTAGGTTAAACCGTTCGTTGGCAGTAACAGTTTTAATTTTTAGTTTTCACTCTGTTTTCTCCTATATGGATACATGTAGTTGGAACTCTAAATCAAACACGGTTTGTGCTAGTTCTTTGAAACTTGAGACAATAAAGTAGCTCCAAGTTCTATCTCTATGGTTTGTTTCTTATTGATGTAGCCCTAAGCAGAGACTGACGCAAATCACTTTCATGGAAAGGGGTTGCCAATCTTCCAAAAAACTACGAGTTTCCTGAAATCTCAGCACACATTTTTTCAACCAATCTTGATGACACTTTCAGTATTGATCAGTACCCCAATCCCACTTGGCTCACCAAATTTCCTTCTTCTAGGTTAAACCGTTCGTTGGCACTAACACTTTTAACTTTTAGGTTTCACTCTAATTTCTCCTATATGAATACATGTAGTTGGAACTCTAAATCAAACACGGTTTGTGCTAGCTCTTTGAAACTTGACACAATAAAGTAGCTCCAAGTTCTATCTCTATGGTTTGTTTCCTATTGATGTAGCCCTAAGCAGAGACTGGCACAAATCACTTTCATTTAAAGGGGTTGCCAAGCTTCCAAAAAAATACGAGTTTCCTGAAATCTCAGCACACATTTTTTCACCGAATCTTGATGACACTTTCAGGTAATGATCACTACCCCAATCTCACTTGGCTCACCAAATTTCGTTTTTCTAGGTTAAACCGTTCGTTGGCAGTAACAGATTTAATTTTTAGGTTTCACTCTGTTTTCTCCTATATGGATACATGTATTTGGAACTCTAAATCAAACACGGTTGGTGCTAGCTCTTTGAAACTTGACACAATAAAGTAGCTCCAAATTCTATCTCTATGGTTTGTTTCCTATTGATGTAGCCCTAAGCAGAGACTGGCGAAAATCACTTTCATGGAAAGGGGTTGCCAATCTTCCAAAAAACTGCGAGTTTCCTGAAATCTCAGCACACATTTTTTCACCCAATCTTGATGACAATTTCAGGTAATGATCAGTACCCCAGTCCCACTTGGCTCACCAAATTTCATTCTTCTAGGTTAAACCGTTCGTTGGCAGTAACAGTTTTAAATTTTAGGTTTCACTCTGTTTTCTCCTATATGGATACATGTAGTTGGAACTCTAAATCAAACACGGTTTGTGCTAGCTCTTTGAAACTTGACACAATAAAGTAGCTCCAAGTTCTATCTCTATGGTTTGTTTCCTATTTATGTAGCCCTAAGCAGAGACTGGCGAAAATCACTTTCATGGAAAGGGGTTGCCAATCTTCCAAAAAACTGCGAGTTTCCTGAAATCTCAGCACACATTTTCTCACCCAATCTTGATGACAATTTCAGGTAATGATCAGTACCCCAGTCCCACTTGGCTCACCAAATTTCATTCTTCTAGGTTAAACCGTTCGTTGGCAGTAACAGTTTTAAATTTTAGGTTTCACTCTGTTTTCTCCTATATGGATACATGTAGTTGGAACTCTAAATCAAACACGGTTTGTGCTAGCTCTTTGAAACTTGACACAATAAAGTAGCTCCAAGTTCTATCTCTATGGTTTGTTTCCTATTGATGTAGCCCTAAGCAGAGACTGGCGTAAATCACTTTCATGGAAAGGGGTTGCCAATCTTCCAAAAAACTACGAGTTTCCTGAAATCTCAGCACACATTTTTTCACCCAATCTTGATGACACTTTCAGGTAATGATCAGTACAACAAATCCCACTTGGGTCCACAAGTTTCTTTCTTCTAGGTTAAACCGTTCATTGGCAGTAACACTTTTAACTTTTAGGTTTCACTCAATTTTCTCCTGTATGAATACATGTAGTTGGAACTCTAAATCAAACAAGGTTTGTGCTAGCTCTTTGAAACTTGACACAATAAAGTAGCTCCAAGTTCTATCCCTATGGTTTGTTTCCTATTGATGTAGCCCTAAGCAGAGACTGGCGCAAATCACTTTCATTTAAAGGGGTTGCCAAGGTTCCAAAAAACTACGAGTTTCCTGAAATCTCAGCACACATTTTTTCACCCAATCTTGATGACACTTTCAGGTAATGATCACTACCCCAATCCCACTTGGCTTAAGAAATTTCATTCTTCTAGGTTAAACCATTCGTTGGCAGTAACAGTTTTAATTTTTAGGTTTCACTCTGTTTTCTCCTATATGGATACATGTAGTTGGAACTCTAAATCAAACACGGTTTGTGCTAGCTCTTTGAAACTTGACACAATAAAGTAGCTCCAAGTTCTATCTCTATGGTTTGTTTCCTATTGATGTAGCCCTAAGCAGAGACTGGCGCAAATCACTTTCATGGAAAGTGGTTGCCAATCTTCCAAAAAACTACGAGTTTCCTGAAATCTCAGCACACATTTTTTCACCCAAACTTGATGACACTTTCAGGTAATGAACAGTACCCCAATCCCACTTGGATCACCAAATTTCGTACTTCTAGGTTAAACCGTTCGTTGGCAGTAACGGTTTTAATTTTTAGGTTTCACTCTCTTTTCTCCTATATGGATACATGTAGTTGGAAGTCTAAATCAAACACGGTTTTCGCTAGCTCTTTGAAACTTGACACAATAAAGTAGCTGCAAGTTCTATCTCTATGGTTGTTTCCTATTGATGTAGCCCTAAGCAGAGACTGGAGCAAATCACTTTCATGGAAAGGGGTTGCCAAGCTTCCAAAAAACTACGAGTTTCCTGAAATCTCAGCACACATTTTTTCACCCAATCTTGATGACACTTTCAGGTAATGATCAGTAAAACAAATCCCACTTGGTTCACCAAGTTTCTTTCTTCTAGGTTAAACCGTTCGTTGGCAGTAACAGTGTTAATTTTTAGGTTTCACTCTGTTTTCTCCTATATGGATACATGTAGTTGGAACTCTAAATCAAACACGGTTTGTGCTAGCTCTTTGAAACTTGACACAATAAAGTAGCTCCAAGTTCTATCTCTATGGTTTGTTTCCTATTGATGTAGCCCTAAGCAGAGACTGGCGCAAATCACTTTCATGTAAGGGGGTTGCCAAGCTTCCAAAAAACTACGAGTTTCCTTTAATCTCAGCACACATTTTTTCACCCAATCTTGATGACACTTTCATGTAATGATCAGTACCCCAATCCCACTTGACTCACCAAATTTCGTTCTACTAGGTTAAACCGTTCGTTGGCAGTAACAGTTTTAACTTTTAGGTTTCACTCAATTTTCTCCTATATGAATACATGTAGTTGGAACTCTAAATCAAACACGGTTTGTGCTAGCTCTTTGAAACTTGACACAATAAAGTAGCTCCAAGTTCTATCTCTATGGTTTGTTTCCTATTGATGTAGCCCTAAGCAGAGACTGGAGCAAATCACTTTCATGGAAATGGGTTGCCAAGATTCCAAAAAACTACGAGTTTCCTGAAATCTCAGCACACATTTTTTCACCCAATCTTGATGACACTTTCAGGTAAAGATCAGCACCCCAATCCCACTTGGCTCACCAAATTTCGTTCTTCTAGGTTAAACCGTTCGTTGGCAGTAACAGTTTTAATTTTTAGGTTTCACTCTGTTTTCTCCTATATGAATACATGTAGTTGGAACTCTAAATCAAACACGGTTTTTGCTAGCTCTTTGAAACTTGACACAATAAACTAGCTCCAAATTCTATCTCTATGGTTTGTTTCCTATTGATGTAGCCCTAAGCAGAGACTGGCGCAAATCACTTTCATGGAAAGGGGTTGCCAATCTTCCAAAAAACTGCGAGTTTCCTGAAATCTCAGCACACATTTTTTCACCCAATCTTGATGACACTTTCAGGAAATGATCAGTACAACAAATCCCACTTGGGTCACCAAGTTTCTTTCTTTTAGGTTAAACCATTCTTTGGCGCTATCAGTTTTAATTTTTAGGTTTCACTCTGTTTTCTCCTATATGGATACATGTAGTTGGAACTCTAAATCAAACACGGTTTGTGCTAGCTCTTTGAAACTTGACAGAATAAAGTAGCTCCAAGTTCTATCTCTATGGTTTGTTTCCTATTGATGTAGCCCTAAGCAGGGACTGGCGCAAATCACTTTCATGGAAAGGGGTTGCCAATCTTCCAAAAAACTAAGAGTTTCCTGAAATCTCAGCACACATTTTTTTCACCCAATCTTGATGACTCTTTCAGGTAATGATCAGTACCCCAATCCCACTTGGCTCACCAAATTTCGTTCTTCTAGGTTAAACCGTTCGTTGGCAGTAACAGTTTTAATTTTTAGGTTTCACTCTGTTTTCTCCTATATGGATACATATAGTTGGAACTCTAAATCAAACACGGTTTGTGCTAGCTCTTTGAAAGTTGACACAATAAAGTAGCTCCAAGTTCTATCTCTATGGTTTGTTTCCTATTGATGTAGCCCTAAGTAGAGACTGGCGCAAATCACTTTCATGGAAAGGGGTTGCCAATCTTCCAAAAACTACGAGTTTCCTGAAATCTCAGCACACATTTTTTCACCCAATCTTGATGACACTTTGAGGTAACGATCAGCACCCCAATCCCACTTGGCTCACCAAATTTCGTTCTTCTAGGTTAAACCGTTCGTTGGCAGTAACAGTTTTAATTTTTAGGTTTCACTCTGTTTTCTCCTATATGGATACATGTAGTTGGAACTCTAAATCAAACACGGTTTGTGCTAGCTCTTTGAAACTTGACACAATAAAGTAGCTCCAAGTTCTATCTCTATGGTTTGTTTCCTATTGATGTAGCCCTAAGCAGAGAGTGGCGCAAATCACTTTCATGGAAATGGGTTGCCAATCTTCCAAAAAACTGCTAGTTTCCTGAAATCTCAGCACACATTTTTTAACCCAAACTTGATGACACTTTCAGGTTATGATCAGTACCCCAATCTCACTTGGCTCACCAAATTTCGTTCTTCATGGTTAAACCGTTCGTTGGCTGTAACAGTTTTAATTTTTAGGTTTCACTCTGTTTTCTCCTATATGGATACATGTAGTTGGAACTCTAAATCAAACACGGTTTGTGCTAGCTCTTTGAAACTTGACACAATAAAGTAGCTCCAGGTTCTGTCTCTTTGGTTTGTTTCCTATTGATGTAGCCCTAAGCAAAGACTGGCGCAAATCACTTTCATGGAAAGGGGTTGCCAAGCTTCCAAAAAACTACGAGTTTCCTGAAATCTCAGCACACATTTTTTCACCCAATCTTGATGACACTTTCAGGTAATGATCAGTACAACAAATCTCACTTGGGTCACCAAGTTTCTTTCTTTTAGGTTAAGCCGTTCCTTGGCAGGTACAGTTTTAATTTTTAGGTTTCAGTCTGTTTTCTCCTATATGGATACACGTAGTTGGAACTCTAAATCAAACACGGTTTGTGCTAGCTCTTTGAAACTTGACACAATAAAGTAGCTCCAAGTTCTATCTCTATGGTTTGTTTCCTATTGATGTAGCCCTAAGCAGAGACTGGCGCAAATCACTTTAATGGAAAGCGGTTGCAAAGCTTCCAAAAAACTACGAGTTTCCTGAAATCTCAGCACACATTTTTTCACCCAATCTTGATGACAATTTCAGGTAATGATCAGTACAACAAATCCCACTTGGGTCCACAAGTTTCTTTCTTCTAGGTTAAACCGTTCATTGGCAGTAACACTTTTAACTTTTAGGTTTCACTCAATTTTCTCCTGTATGAATACATGTAGTTGGAACTCTAAATCAAACACGGTTTGTGCTAGCTCTTTGATAAAGTAGCTCCAAGTTCTATCCCTATGGTTTGTTTCCTATTGATGTAGCCCTAAGCAGAGACTGGCGCAAATCACTTTCATTTAAAGGGGTTGCCAAGGTTCCAAAAAACTACGAGTTTCCTGATATCTCAGCACACATTTTTTCACCCAATCTTGATGACACTTTCAGGTAATGATCACTACCCCAATCCCACTTGGCTTAAGAAATTTCATTCTTCTAGGTTAAACCATTCGTTGGCAGTAACAGTTTTAATTTTTAGGTTTCACTCTGTTTTCTCCTATATGGATACATGTAGTTGGAACTCTAAATCAAACACGGTTTGTGCTAGCTCTTTGAAACTTGACACAATAAAGTAGCTCCAAGTTCTATCTCTATGGTTTGTTTCCTATTGATGTAGCCCTAAGCAGAGACTGGCGCAAATCACTTTCATGGAAAGTGGTTGCCAATCTTCCAAAAAACTACGAGTTTCCAGAAATCTCAGCACACATTTTTTCACCCAATCTTGATGACACTTTCAGGTAATGAACAGTACCCCAATCCCACTTGGATCACCAAATTTCGTACTTCTAGGTTAAACCGTTCGTTGGCAGTAACGGTTTTAATTTTTAGGTTTCACTCTGTTTTCTCCTATATGGATACATGTAGTTGGAACTCAAAATCAAACACGGTTTGTGCTAGCTCTTTGAAACTTGACACAATAAAGTAGCTCCATGTTCTATTTCTATGGTTTGTTTCCTATTGATGTAGCCCTAAGCAGAGACTGGCGCAAATCATTTCATGGAAAGGGGTTGCCAAGCTTCCAAAAAACTACGAGTTTCCTGAAATCTCAGCACACATTTTTTCACCCAATCTTGATGACACTTTCAGGTAATGATCAGTAAAACAAATCCCACTTGGTTCACCAAGTTTCTTTCTTCTAGGTTAAACAGTTCGTTGGCAGTAACAGTGTTAATTTTTAGGTTTCACTCTGTTTTCTCCTATATGGATACATGTAGTTGGAACTCTAAATCAAACACGGTTTGTGCTAGCTCTTTGAAACTTGACACAATAAAGTAGCTCCAAGTTCTATCTCTATGGTTTGTTTCCTATTGATGTAGCCCTAAGCAGAGACTGGCGCAATTCACTTTCATGTAAGGGGGTTGCCAAGCTTCTAAAAAACTACGAGTTTCCTTTAATCTCAGCACACATTTTTTCACCCAATCTTGATGACACTTTCAGGTAATGATCAGTACCCCAATCCCACTTGACTCACCAAATTTCGTTCTACTAGGTTAAACCGTTCGTTGGCAGTAACAGTTTTAACTTTTAGGTTTCACTCAATTTTCTCCTATATGAATACATGTAGTTGGAAATCTAAATCAAACACGGTTTGTGCTAGCTCTTTGAAACTTGACACAATAAAGTAGCTCCAAGTTCTATCTCTATGGTTTGTTTCCTATTGATGTAGCCCTAAGCAGAGACTGGCGCAAATCACTTTCATGTAAAGGGGTTGACAATCTTCCAAAAACTACGAGTTTCCTGAAATCTCAGCACACATTTTTTCACCCAATCTTGATGACACTTTCAGGTAACGATCAGCACCCCAATCCCACTTGGCTCACCAAATTTCGTTCTTCTAGGTTAAACCGTTCGTTGGCAGTAACAGTTTTAATTTTTAGGTTTCACTCTGTTTTCTCCTATATGGATACATGTAGTTGGAACTCTAAATCAAACACGGTTTGTGCTAGCTCTTTGAAACTTGACACAATAAAGTAGCTCCAAGTTCTATCTCTATGGTTTGTTTCCTATTGATGTAGCCCTAAGCAGAGAGTGGCGCAAATCACTTTCATGGAAATGGGTTGCCAATCTTCCAAAAAACTGCTAGTTTCCTGAAATCTCAGCACACATTTTTTCACCCAATCTTGATGACACTTTCAGGGAATGATCAGCACCCCAATCCCACTTGGCTCACCAAATTTCGTTCTTCTAGGTTAAACCGTTCGTTGGCAGTAACAGTTTTAATTTTTAGGTTTCACTCTGTTTTCTCCTATATGGATACATGTAGTTGGAACTCTAAATCAAACACGGTTTTTGCTAGCTCTTTGAAATTGACACAATAAACTAGCTCCAAATTCTATCTCTATGGTTTGTTTCCTATTGATGTAGCCCTAAGCAGAGACTGGCGCAAATCACTTTCATGGAAAGGGGTTGCCAATCTTCCAAAAAACTGCGAGTTTCCTGAAATCTCAGCACACAATTTTTCACCCAATCTTGATGACACTTTCAGGAAATGATCAGTACAACAAATCCCACTTGGGTCACCAAGTTTCTTTCTTTTAGGTTAAACCATTCTTTGGCGCTAACAGTTTTAATTTTTAGGTTTCACTCTGTTTTCTCCTATATGGATACATTTAGTTGGAACTCTAAATCAAACACGGTTTGTGCTAGCTCTTTGAAACTTGACAGAATAAAGTAGCTCCAAGATCTATCTCTATGGTTTGTTTCCTATTGATGTAGCCCTAAGCAGAGACTGGCGCAATTCACTTTCATGTAAGGGGGTTGCCAAGCTTCTAAAAAACTACGAGGTTCCTTTAATCTCAGCACACATTTTTTCACCCAATCTTGATGACACTTTCAGGTAATGATCAGTACCCCAATCCCACTTGACTCACCAAATTTCGTTCTACTAGGTTAAACCGTTCGTTGGCAGTAACAGTTTTAACTTTTAGGTTTCACTCAATTTTCTCCTATATGAATACATGTAGTTGGAAATCTAAATCAAACACGGTTTGTGCTAGCTCTTTGAAACTTGACACAATAAAGTAGCTCCAAGTTCTATCTCTATGGTTTGTTTCCTATTGATGTAGCCCTAAGCAGAGACTGGCGCAAATCACTTTCATGGAAAGGGGTTGACAATCTTCCAAAAACTACGAGTTTCCTGAAATCTCAGCACACATTTTTTCACCCAATCTTGATGACACTTTCAGGTAACGATCAGCACCCCAATCCCACTTGGCTCACCAAATTTCGTTCTTCTAGGTTAAACCGTTCGTTGGCAGTAACAGTTTTAATTTTTAGGTTTCACTCTGTTTTCTCCTATATGGATACATGTAGTTGGAACTCTAAATCAAACACGGTTTGTGCTAGCTCTTTGAAACTTGACACAATAAAGTAGCTCCAAGTTCTATCTCTATGGTTTGTTTCCTATTGATGTAGCCCTAAGCAGAGAGTGGCGCAAATCACTTTCATGGAAATGGGTTGCCAATCTTCCAAAAAACTGCTAGTTTCCTGAAATCTCAGCACACATTTTTTCACCCAATCTTGATGACACTTTCAGGGAATGATCAGCACCCCAATCCCACTTGGCTCACCAAATTTCGTTCTTCTAGGTTAAACCGTTCGTTGGCAGTAACAGTTTTAATTTTTAGGTTTCACTCTGTTTTCTCCTATATGGATACATGTAGTTGGAACTCTAAATCAAACACGGTTTTTGCTAGCTCTTTGAAATTGACACAATAAACTAGCTCCAAATTCTATCTCTATGGTTTGTTTCCTATTGATGTAGCCCTAAGCAGAGACTGGCGCAAATCACTTTCATGGAAAGGGGTTGCCAATCTTCCAAAAAACTGCGAGTTTCCTGAAATCTCAGCACACAATTTTTCACCCAATCTTGATGACACTTTCAGGAAATGATCAGTACAACAAATCCCACTTGGGTCACCAAGTTTCTTTCTTTTAGGTTAAACCATTCTTTGGCGCTAACAGTTTTAATTTTTAGGTTTCACTCTGTTTTCTCCTATATGGATACATTTAGTTGGAACTCTAAATCAAACACGGTTTGTGCTAGCTCATTGAAACTTGACAGAATAAAGTAGCTCCAAGTTCTATCTCTATGGTTTGTTTCCTATTGATGTAGCCCTAAGCAGGGACTGGCGCAAATCACTTTCATGGAAAGGGGTTGCCAATCTTCCAAAAAACTAAGAGTTTCCTGAAATCTCAGCACACATTTTTTTCACCCAATCTTGATGACTCTTTCAGGTAATGATCAGTACCCCAATCCCACTTGGCTCACCAAATTTCGTTCTTCTAGGTTAAACCGTTCGTTGGCAGTAACAGTTTTAATTTTTAGGTTTCACTCTGTTTTCTCCTATATGGATACATGTAGTTGGAACTCTAAATCAAACACGGTTTGTGCTAGCTCTTTGAAACTTGACACAATAAACTAGCTCCAAATTCTATCTCTATGGTTTGTTTCCTATTGATGTAGACCTAAGCAGAGACTGGCGCAAATCACTTTCATGGAAAGGGGTTGCCAATCTTCCAAAAAACTGCGAGTTTCCTGAAATCTCAGCACACATTTTTTCACCCAATCTTGATGACACTTTCAGGTAACGATCAGCACCCCAATCCCACTTGGCTCACCAAATTTCGTTCTTCTAGGTTAAACCGTTCGTTGGCAGTAACAGTTTTAATTTTTAGGTTTCACTCTGTTTTCTCCTATATGGATACATGTAGTTGGAACTCTAAATCAAACACGGTTTGTGCTAGCTCTTTGAAACTTGACACAATAAAGTAGCTCCAAGTTCTATCTCTATGGTTTGTTTCCTATTGATGTAGCCCTAAGCAGAGAGTGGCGCAAATCACTTTCATGGAAATGGGTTGCCAATCTTCCAAAAAACTGCTAGTTTCCTGAAATCTCAGCACACATTTTTTAACCCAAACTTGATGACACTTTCAGGTTATGATCAGTACCCCAATCTCACTTGGCTCACAAATTTCGTTCTTCATGGTTAAACCGTTCGTTGGCTGTAACAGTTTTAATTTTTAGGTTTCACTCTGTTTTCTCCTATATGGATACATGTAGTTGGAACTCTAAATCAAACACGGTTTGTGCTAGCTCTTTGAAACTTGACACAATAAAGTAGCTCCAGGTTCTGTCTCTTTGGTTTGTTTCCTATTGATGTAGCCCTAAGCAGAGACTGGCGCAAATCACTTTCATGGAAAGGGGTTGCCAAGCTTCCAAAAAACTACGAGTTTCCTGAAATCTCAGCACACATTTTTTCACCCAATCTTGATGACACTTTCAGGTAATGATCAGTACAACAAATCTCACTTGGGTCAGCAAGTTTCTTTCTTTTAGGTTAAGCCTTTCCTTGGCAGGAACAGTTTTAATTTTTAGGTTTCAGTCTGTTTTCTCCTATATGGATACATGTAGTTGGAACTCTAAATCAAACACGGTTTGTGCTAGCTCTTTGAAACTTGACAAAATAAAGTAGCTCCAAGTTCTATCTCTATGGTTTGTTTCCTATTGATGTAGCCCTAAGCAGAGACTGGCGCAAATCACTTTAATGGAAAGCGGTTGCCAAGCTTCCAAAAAACTACGAGTTTCCTGAAATCTCAGCACACATTTTTTCACCCAATCTTGATGACAATTTCAGGTAATGATCAGTACAATAAATCCCACTTGGGTCCACAAGTTTCTTTCTTCTAGGTTAAACCGTTCATTGGCAGTAACACTTTTAACTTTTAGGTTTCACTCAATTTTCTCCTGTATGAATACATGTAGTTGGAACTCTAAATCAAACACGGTTTGTGCTAGCTCTTTGAAACTTGACACAATAAAGTAGCTCCAAGTTCTATCCCTATGGTTTGTTTCCTATTGATGTAGCCCTAAGCAGAGACTGGCGCAAATCACTTTCATTTAAAGGGGTTGCCAAGGTTCCAAAAAACTACGAGTTTCCTGATATCTCAGCACACATTTTTTCACCCAATCTTCATGACACTTTCAGGTAATGATCACTACCCCAATCCCACTTGGCTTAAGAAATTTCATTCTTCTAGGTTAAACCATTCGTTGGCAGTAACAGTTTTAATTTTTAGGTTTCACTCTGTTTTCTCCTATATGGATACATGTAGTTGGAACTCTAAATCAAACACGGTTTGTGCTAGCTCTTCGAAACTTGACACAATAAAGTAGCTCCAAGTTCTATCTCTATGGTTTGTTTCCTATTGATGTAGCCCTAAGCAGAGACTGGCACAAATCACTTTCATGGAAAGTGGTTGCCAATCTTCCAAAAAAATACGAGTTTCCTGAAATCTCAGCACACATTTTTTCACCCAATCTTGATGACACTTTCAGGTAATGAACAGTACCCCAATCCCACTTGGATCACCAAATTTCGTACTTCTAGGTTAAACCGTTCGTTGGAAGTAACGGTTTTAATTTTTAGGTTTCACTCTGTTTTCTCCTATATGGATACATGTAGTTGGAACTCAAAATCAAACACGGTTTGTGCTAGCTCTTTGAAACTTGACACAATAAAGTAGCTCCATGTTCTATTTCTATGGTTTGTTTCCTATTGATGTAGCCCTAAGCAGAGACTGACGCAAATCATTTCATGGAAAGGGGTTGCCAAGCTTCCAAAAAACTACGAGTTTCCTGAAATCTCAGCACACATTTTTTCACCCAATCTTGATGACACTTTCAGGTAATGATCAGTAAAACAAATCCCACTTGGTTCACCAAGTTTCTTTCTTCTAGGTTAAACAGTTCGTTGGCAGTAACAGTGTTAATTTTTAGGTTTCACTCTGTTTTCTCCTATATGGATACATGTAGTTGGAACTCTAAATCAAACACGGTTTGTGCTAGCTCTTTGAAACTTGACACAATAAAGTAGCTCCAAGTTCTATCTCTATGGTTTGTTTCCAATTGATGTAGCCCTAAGCAGAGACTGGCACAATTCACTTTCATGTAAGGGGGTTGCCAAGCTTCCAAAAAACTACGAGTTTCCTTTAATCTCAGCACACATTTTTTCACCCAATCTTGATGACACTTTCAGGTAATGATCAGTACCCCAATCCCACTTGACTCACCAAATTTCGTTCTACTAGGTTAAACCGTTCGTTGGCACTAACAGTTTTAACTTTTAGGTTTCACTCAATTTTCTCCTATATGAATACATGTAGTTGGAAATCTAAATCAAACACGGTTTGTGCTAGCTCTTTGAAACTTGACACAATAAAGTAGCTCCAAGTTCTATCTCTATGGTTTGTTTCCTATTGATGTAGCCCTAAGCAGAGACTGGCGCAAATCACTTTCATGGAAAGGGGTTGAAAATCTTCCAAAAACTACGAGTTTCCTGAAATCTCAGCACACATTTTTTCACCCAATCTTGATGACACTTTCAGGTAACTATCAGCACCCCAATCCCACTTGGCTCACCAAATTTCGTTCTTCTAGGTTAAACCGTTCGTTGGCAGTAACAGTTTTAATTTTTAGGTTTCACTCTGTTTTCTCCTATATGGATACATGTAGTTGGAACTCTAAATCAAACACGGTTTGTGCTAGCTCTTTGAAACTTGACACAATAAAGTAGCTCCAAGTTCTATGTCTATGGTTTGTTTCCTATTGATGTAGCCCTAAGCAGAGACTGGCGCAAATCACTTTCATGTAAGGGGGTTGCCAAGCTTCCAAAAAACTACGAGTTTCCTTTAATCTCAGCACACATTTTTTCACCCAATCTTGATGACACTTTCAGGTAATGATCAGTACCCCAATCCCACTTGACTCACCAAATTTCGTTCTACTAGGTTAAACCGTTCGTTGGCAGTAACAGTTTTAACTTTTAGGTTTCACTCAATTTTCTCCTATATGAATACATGTAGTTGGAAATCTAAATCAAACACGGTTTGTGCTAGCTCTTTGAAACTTGACACAATAAAGTAGCTCCAAGTTCTATCTCTATGGTTTGTTTCCTATTGATGTAGCCCTAAGCAGAGACTGGCGCAAATCACTTTCATGTAAAGGGGTTGACAATCTTCCAAAAAACTACGAGTTTCCTGAAAATCAGCACACATTTTTTCACCCAATCTTGATGACACTTTCAGGTAACGATCAGGACCCCAATCCCACTTGGCTCACCAAATTTTGTTTTTCTAGGTTAAACTGTTCGTTGGCAGTAACAGTTTTAATTTTTAGGTTTCACTCTGTTTTCTCCTATATGGATACATGTAGTTCTAACTCTAAATCAAACACGGTTTGTGCTAGCTCTTTGAAACTTGACACAATAAAGTAGCTCCATGTTCTATCTCTATGGTTTGTTTCCTATTGATATAGCCCTAAGCAGAGATTGGCGCAAATCACTTTAATGGAAAGCGGTTGCCAAGCTTCCAAAAAACTACGAGTTTCCTGAAATCTCAGCACACATTTTTTCACCCAATCTTGATGACACTTTCAGGTAATGATCAGTACAACAAATCCCACTTGGGTCCACAAGTTTCTTTCTTCTAGGTTAAACCGTTCATTGGCAGTAACACTTTTAACTTTTAGGTTTCACTCAATTTTCTCCTGTATGAATACATGTAGTTGGAACTCTAAATCAAACACGGTTTGTGCTAGCTCTTTGAAACTTGACACAATAAAGTAGCTCCAAGTTCTATCTCTATGGTATGTTTCCTATTGATGTAGCCCTAAGCAGAGACTGGCACAAATCACTTTTATATAAAGGGGTTGACAATCTTCCAAAAAACTACGAGTTTCCTGAAACCTCAGCACACATTTTTTCACCCAATCTTGATGACACTTTCAGGTAATGATCAGCACCCCAATCCCACTTGGCTCACCAAATTTCATTCTTCTAGGTTAAACCGTTCGTTGGCAGTAACAGTTTTAATTTTTAGGTTTCACTCTGTTTTCTCCTATATGGATACATGTAGTTGGAACTCTAAATCAAACACGGTTTGTGCTAGCTCTTTGAAACTTGACACAATAAAGTAGCTCCAAATTCTATCTCTATGGTTTGTTTCCTATTGATGTAGCCCTAAGCAGAGACTGGCGCAAATCACTTTCATGGAAAGGGGTTGCCAATATTCCAAAAAACTGCGAGTTTCCTGAAATCTCAGCACACATTTTTTCACCCAATCTTGATGACACTTTCAGGAAATGATCAGTACAACAAATCCCACTTGGGTCACCAAGTTTCTTTCTTTTAGGTTAAACCATTCCTTGCAGGAACAGTTTTAATTTTTAGGTTTCAGTCTGTTTTCTCCTATATGGATACATGTAGTTGGAACTCTAAATCAAACACGGTTTGTGCTAGCTCTTTGAAACTTGACACAATAAAGTAGCTCCAAGTTCTATCTCTATGGTTTGTTTCCTATTGATATAGCCCTAAGCAGAGACTGGCGCAAATCACTTTCATGGAAAGGGGTTGACAATCTTCCAAAAAACTAAGAGATTCCTGAAATCTCAGCACACATTTTTTCACCCAATCTTGATGACACTTTCAGGTAATACAGCACCCCAATCCCACTTGGCTCACCAAATTTCGTTCTTCTAGGTTAAACCGTTCGTTGGCAGTAACAGTTTTAATTTTTAGGTTTCACTCTGTTTTCTCCTATATGGATACATGTAGTTGGAACTCTAAATCAAACACGGTTTGCGCTAGCTCTTTGAAACTTGACACAATAAAGTAGCTCCAAGTTCTATCTCTATGGTTTGTTTCCTATTGATGTAGCCCTAAGCAGAGACTGGCGCAAATCACTTTCATGGAAAGGGGTTGCCAATCTTCCAAAAAACTGCGAGTTTCCTGAAATCTCAGCACACATTTTTTCACCCAATCTTGATGACACTTTCAGGAAATGATCAGTACAACAAATCCCACTTGGGTCACCAAGTTTCTTTCTTCTAGGTTAAACCGTTCGTTGGCAGTAACAGTTTTAATTTTTAGGTTTCACTCTGTTTTGTCCTATATGGATACATGTAGTTGGAACTCTAAATCAAACACGGTTTGTGCTAGCTCTTTGAAACTTGACACAATAAAGTAGCTACAAGTTCTATCTCTACGGTTTGTTTCCTATTGATGTAGCCCTAAGCAGAGACTGGAGCAAATCACTTTCATGGAAATGGGTTGCCAAGATTCCAAAAAACTACGAGTTTCCTGAAATCTCAGCACACATTTTTTCACCCAATTTGATGACACTTTCAGGTAATGATCAGTACCCCAATCCCACTTGGCTCACCAAATTTCGTTCTTCTAGGTTAAACCATTCGTTGACAGTAAGAGTTTAAATTGTCAGGTTTCACTCTCTTCTCCTATATGGATACATGTAGTTGGAAGTCTAAATCAAACACGGTTTGTGCTAGCTCTTTGAAACTTGACACAATAAAGTAGCTCCAGGTTCTATCTCTATGGTTTGTTTCCTATTGATGTAGCCCTAAGCAGAGACTGGCGCAAATCACTTTCATGGAAAGGGGTTGACATTCTTCCAAAAACTAAGAGTTTCCTGAAATCTCAGCACACATTTTTTTCACCCAATCTTGATGACACTTTCAGGTAATGATCAGTACCCCAATCCCACTTGGCTCACCAAATTTCGTTCTTCTAGGTTAAACCGTTCGTTGGCAGTACCAGTTTTAATTTTTAGGTTTCACTCTGTTTTCTCCTGTATGGATACATGTATTTGGAACTCTAAATCAAACACGGTTTGTGCTAGCTCTTTGAAACTTGACACAATAAAGTAGCTCCAAGTTCTATCTCTATGGTTTGTTTCCTATTGATGTAGCCCTAAGCAGAGACTGGCGCAAATCACTTTCATGGAAAGGGGTTGACAATCTTCCAAAAAACTACGTGTTTCCTGAAATCTCAGCACACATTTTTTCACCCAATATTGATGACACTTTCAGGTAATGATCACTAACCCAATCCCACTTGGCTCACCAAATTTCGTTCTTCTAGGTAAAACCGTTCGTTGGCAGTAACAGTTTTAATTTTTAGGTTTCACTCTGTTTTCTCCTATATGGATACATGTAGTTGGAACTCTAAATCAAACACGGTTTGTGCTAGCTCTTTGAAACTTGAAACAATAAAGTAGCTCCAAGTTCTATCTCTATGGTTTGTTTTCTATTGATGTAGCCCTAAGCAGAGACTGGCGCAAATCACTTTCATGGAAAGGGGTTGCCAATCTTCGAAAAAACTAAGAGTTTCCTGAAATCTCAGCACACATTTTTTCACCCAATCTTGATGACACTTTCAGGTAATGATCAGTACCGCAATCCCACTTGGCTCACCAAATTTCGTTCTTCTAGGTTAAACCTTTCGTTGGCAGTAAGAGTTTAATTTTCAGGTTTCACTGTCTTTTCTCCTATATGGATACATGTAGTTGGAAGTCTAAATCAAACACGGTTTGCGCTAGCTCTTTGAAACTTGACACAATAAAGTAGCTCCAAGTTCTATCTCTATGGTTTGTTTCCTATCGATGTAGCCCTAAGCAGAGACTGGCGCAAATCACTTTCATGGAAAGGGGTTGCCAAGCTTCCCCAAAACTACGAGTTTCCTGAAATCTCAGCACACATTTTTTCACCCAATCTTGATGACACTTTCAGGTAATTATCAGTACAACAAATCCCACTTGGGTCACCAAGTTTCTTTCTTTTAGGTTAAACCGTTCGTTGGCAGTAACAGTTTTAATTTTTAGGTTTCACTCTGTTTTCTCCTATATGGATACATGTAGTTGGAACTCTAAATCAAACACGGTTTGTGCTAGCTCTTTGAAAC
This sequence comes from Spermophilus citellus, assembly GCF_964194105.1. Taxonomy (NCBI): domain Eukaryota; kingdom Metazoa; phylum Chordata; class Mammalia; order Rodentia; family Sciuridae; genus Spermophilus; species Spermophilus citellus. The sequence goes on along the minus strand of NW_027673037.1, from coordinate 2,354,360 downwards.
TTGACACAATAAAGTAGCTCCAAGTTCTATCTCTATGGTTTGTTTCCTATTGATGTAGCCATAAGCAGAGACTGGCGCAAATCACTTTCATGGAAAGAGGTTGACAATCTTCCAAAAAACTACGAGTTTCCTGAAATCTCAGCACACATTTTTTGACCCAATCTTGATGACACTTTCAGGTAATGATCAGCACCCCAATCCCACTTGGCCCACCAAATTTCGTTCTTCTAGGTTAAACCGTTCGTTGGCAGTAACAGTTTTAATTTTTAGGTTTCACTCTGTTTTCTCCTATATGGATACATGTATTTGGAACTCTAAATCAAACACGGTTTGTGCTAGCTCTTTGAAACTTGACACAATAAAGTAGCTCCAAGTTCTATCTCTATGGTTTGTTTCCTATTGATGTAGCCCTAAGCAGAGACTGGCGCAAATCACTTTCATGGAAAGGGGTTGCCAATCTTCCAAAAAACTGCTAGTTTCCTGAAATCTCAGCACACATTTTTTCACCCAATCTTGATGACACTTTCAGGTAATGATCAGCACCCCAATCCCACTTGGCTCACCAAATTTCGTTCTTCTAGGTTAAACCGTTCGTTTGCAGTAACAGTTTTAATTTTTAGTTTTCACTCTGTTTTCTCCTATATGGATACATGTAGTTGGAACTCTAAATCAAACACGGTTTGTGCTAGTTCTTTGAAACTTGAGACAATAAAGTAGCTCCAAGTTCTATCTCTATGGTTTGTTTCCTATTGATGTAGCCCTAAGCAGAGACTGACGCAAATCACTTTCATGGAAAGGGGTTGCCAATCTTCCAAAAAACTACAAGTTTCCAGAAATCTCAGCACACATTTTTTCACCCAATCTTGATGACACTTTCAGTAATGATCAGTACCCCAATCCCACTTGGCTCACCAAATTTCCTTCTTCTAGGTTAAACCGTTCGTTGGCAGTAACAGTTTTAAATTTTAGGTTTCACTCTGTTTTCTCCTATATGAATACATGTAGTTGGAACTCTAAATCAAACACGGTTTGTGCTAGCTCTTTGAAACTTGACACAATAAAGTAGCTCCATGTTCTATCTCTATGGTTTGTTTCCTATTTATGTAGCCCTAAGCAGAGACTGGAGCAAATCACTTTCATGGAAAGGGGTTGCCAATCTTCCAAAAAACTACGAGTTTCCTGAAATCTCAGCACACATTTTTTCACCCAATCTTGATGACACTTTCAGGTAATGATCAGTACCCCAATCCCACTTGGCTCACCAAATTTCGTTCTTCTAGGTTAAACCGTTCGTTGGCAGTAAGAGTTTTAATTTTCAGGTTTCACTCTCTTTTCTCCTATATGGATACATGTAGTTGGAAGTCTAAATCAAACACGGTGTGCGCTAGCTCTTTGAAACTTGACACAATAAAGTAGCTCCAAGTTCTATCTCTATGGTTTGTTTCCTATTGATGTAGCCCTAAGCAGAAACTGGCGCAAATCACTTTCATGGAAAGGGGTTGCCAAGATTCCAAAAAACTACGAGTTTCCTGAAATCTCAGCACACATTTTTTCACCCAATCTTGATGACTCTTTCAGGTAATGATCAGTACAACAAATCCCACTTGGGTCACCAAGTTTCTTTCTTTTAGGTTAAACCGTTCGTTGGCAGTAACAGTTTTAATTTTTAGGTTTCACTCTGTTTTCTCCTATATGGATACATGTAGTTGGAACTCTAAATCAAACACGGTTTGTGCTAGCTCTTTGAAACTTGACACAATAAAGTAGCTCCAAGTTCTATCTCTATGGTTTGTTTCCTATTGATGTAGCCCTAAGCAGAGACTGGCGCAAATCACTTTCATGGAAAGGGGTTGCCAATCTTCCAAAAAACTACGAGTTTCCTGAAATCTCAGCACATATTTTTTCACCCAATCTTGATGACACTTTCAGATAATGATAAGTACAACAAATCCCACTTGGGTTATTAAGTTTCTTTCTTCTAGGTTAAACCGTTCGTTGGCAGTAACAGTTTTAATTTTTAGGTTTCACTCTGTTTTCTCCTATATGGATACATGTAGTTGGAACTCTAAATCAAACACGGTTTGTGCTAGCTCTTTGAAACTTGACACAATAAAGTAGCTCCAAGTTCTATCTCTATGGTTTGTTTTCTATTGATGTAGCCCTAAGCAGAGACTGGCGCAAATCACTTTCATGGAAAGGGGTTGCCAATCTTCCAAAAAACTAAGAGTTTCCTGAAATCTCAGCACATATTTTTTCACCCAATCTTGATGACACTGTCAGGTAATGATCAGCACCCCAATCCCACTTGGCTCACCAAATTTCGTTCTTCTAGGTTAAACCATTCGTTGGCAGTAAGAGTTTTAATTTTCAGGTTTCACTCTCTTTTCTCCTATATGGATACATGTAGTTGGAAGTCTAAATCAAACACGGTTTGCGCTAGCTCTTTGAAACTTGACACAATAAAGTAGCTCCAAGTTCTATCTCTATGGTTTGTTTCCTATTGATGTAGCCCTAAGCAGAGACTGGCGCAAATCACTTTCATGGAAAGGGGTTGCCAAGCTTCCGAAAAACTACGAGTTTCCTGAAATCTCAGCACACATTTTTTCACCCAATCTTGATGACACTTTCAGATAATGATCAGTACAACAAATCCCACTTGGGTCACCAAGTTTCTTTCTTTTAGATTAAACCGTTCGTTGGCAGTAACAGTTTTAATTTTTAGGTTTCACTCTGTTTTCTCCTATAGGGATACATGTAGTTGGAACTCTAAATCAAACACGGTTTGTGCTAGCTCTTTGAAACTTGACACAATAAAGTAGCTCCAAGTTCTATCTCTATGGTTTGTTTCCTATTGATGTAGCCCTAAGCAGAGACTGGCGCAAATCACTTTCATGGAAATGGGTTGACAATCTTCCAAAAAACTAAGAGATTCCTGAAATCTCAGCACACATTTTTTCACCCAATCTTGATGACACTTTCAGGTAATGATCAGCACCCAAATCCCACTTGGCTCACCAAATTTCGTTCTTCTAGGTTAAACCGTTCGTTGGCAGTAACAGTTTTAATTTTCAGGTTTCACTGTCTTTTCTCCTATATGGATACATGTAGTTGGAAGTCTAAATCAAACACGGTTTGCGCTAGCTCTTTGAAACTTGACACAATAAAGTAGCTCCAAGTTCTATCTCTATGGTTTGTTTCCTATTGATGTAGCCCTAAGCAGAGACTGGCGCAAATCACTTTCATGGAAAGAGGTTGACAATCTTCCAAAAAACTACGAGTTTCCTGAAATCTCAGCACACATTTTTTGACCCAATCTTGATGACACTTTCAGGTAATGATCAGCACCCCAATCCCACTTGGCTCACCAAATTTCGTTCTTCTAGGTTAAACCGTTCGTTGGCAGTAACAGTTTTAATTTTTAGGTTTCACTCTGTTTTCTCCTATATGGATACATGTAGTTGGAACTCTAAATCAAACACGGTTTATGCTAGCTCTTTGAAACTTGACACAATAAAGTAGCTCCAAGTTCTATCTCTATGGTTTGTTTCCTATTGATGTAGCCCTAAGCAGAGACTGGCGCAAATCACTTTCATGGAAAGGGGTTGACAATCTTCCAAAAAACTACGAGTTTCCTGAAATCTCAGCACACATTTTTTCACCCAATCTTGATGACACTTTCAGGTAATGATCAGCACCCCAATCCCACTTGGCTCACCAAATTTCATTCTTCTAGGTTAAACCGTTCGTTGGCAGTAACAGTTTTAATTTTTAGGTTTCACTCTGTTTTCTCCTATATGGATACATGTAGTTGGAACTCTAAATCAAACACGGTTTGTGCTAGCTCTTTGAAACTTGACACAATAAAGTAGCTCCAAATTCTATCTCTATGGTTTGTTTCCTATTGATGTAGCCCTAAGCAGAGACTGGCGCAAATCACTTTCATGGAAAGGGGTTGCCAATCTTCCAAAAAACTGCGAGTTTCCTGAAATCTCAGCACACATTTTTTCACCCAATCTTGATGACACTTTCAGGAAATGATCAGTACAACAAATCTTACTTGGGTCACCAAGGTTCTTTCTTTTAGGTTAAACCGTTCGTTGGCAGTAACAGTTTTAATTTTTAGGTTTCACTCTGTTTTCTCCTATATGGATACATGTAGTTGGAACTCTAAATCAAACACGGTTTGTGCTAGCTCTTTGAAAGTTGACACAATAAAGTAGCTCCAAGTTCTATCTCTATGGTTTGTTTCCTATTGATGTAGCCCTAAGTAGAGACTGGCGCAAATCACTTTCATGGAAAGCGGTTGCCAATCTTCCAAAAACTACGAGTTTCCTGAAATCTCAGCACACATTTTTTCACCCAATCTTGATGACACTTTCAGGTAACGATCAGGACCCCAATCCCACTTGGCTCACCAAATTTCGTTCTTCTAGGTTAAACCGTTCGTTGGCAGTAACAGTTTTAATTTTTAGGTTTCACTCTGTTTTCTCCTATATGGATACATGTAGTTGGAACTCTAAATCAAACACGGTTTGTGCTAGCTCTTTGAAACTTGACACAATAAAGTAGCTCCAAGTTCTATCTCTATGGTTTGTTTCCTATTGATGTAGCCCTAAGCAGAGAGTGGCGCAAATCACTTTCATGGAAAGGGGTTGCCAATCTTCCAAAAAACTGCTAGTTTCCTGAAATCTCAGCACACATTTTTTAACCCAAACTTGATGACACTTTCAGGTAATGATCAGTACCCCAATCCCACTTGGCTCACCAAATTTCGTTCTTCATGGTTAAACCGTTCGTTGGCTGTAACAGTTTTAATTTTTAGGTTTCACTCTGTTTTCTCCTATATGGATACATGTAGTTGGAACTCTAAATCAAACACGGTTTGTGCTAGCTCTTTGAAACTTGACACAATAAAGTAGCCCCAGGTTCTGTCTCTTTGGTTTGTTTCCTATTGATGTAGCCCTAAGCAGAGACTGGCGCAAATCACTTTCATGGAAAGGGGTTGCCAAGATTCCAAAAAAACTACGAGTTTCCTGAAATCTCAGCACACATTTTTTCACACAATCTTGATGACACTTTCAGGTAATGATCAGTACAACAAATCTCACTTGGGTCACCAAGTTTCTTTCTTTTAGGTTAAACCGTTCCTTGGCAGGAACAGTTTTAATTTTTAGGTTTCAGTCTGTTTTCTCCTATATGGATACATGTAGTTGGAACTCTAAATCAAACACGGTTTGTGCTAGCTCTTTGAAACTTGACACAATAAAGTAGCTCCAAGTTCTATCTCTATGGTTTGTTTCCTATTGATGTAGCCCTAAGCAGAGACTGGCGAAAATCACTTTCATGGAAAGGGGTTGCCAAGCTTCCAAAAAACTATGAGTTTCCTGAAATCTCAGCACACATTTTTTCACCCAAACTTGATGACGCTTTCAGGTAATGATCAGTACCCCAATCCCACTTGGCTCACCAAATTTCGTTCTTCTAGGTTAAACCATTCGTTGGCAGTAACAGTTTTAATTTTTAGGTTTCACTCTGTTTTCTCCTATATGGATACATGTAGTTGGAACTCTAAATCAAACACGGTTTGTGCTAGCTCTTTGAAACTTGACACAATAAAGTAGCTCCAAGTTCTATCTCTATGGTTTGTTTCCTATTGATGTAGCCCTAAGCAGAGACTGGCGCAAATCACTTTCATGGAAAGGGGTTGCCAATCTTCCAAAAAACTACGAGTTTCCTGAAATCTCAGCACACATTTTTTTCACCCAATCTTGATGACACTTTCAGGTAACGATCAGCACCCCAATCCCACTTGGCTCACCAAATTTCGTTCTTCTAGGTTAAACCGTTCATTGGCAGTAACAGTTTTAATTTTTAGGTTTCACTCTGTTTTCTCCTATATGGATACATGTAGTTGGAACTCTAAATCAAACACGGTTTGTGCTAGCTCTTTGAAAATTGACACAATAAAGTAGCTCCAAGTTCTATCTCTATGGTTTGTTTCCTATTGATGTAGACCTAAGCAGAGACTGGCGCAAATCACTTTCATGGAAAGGGGTTGCCAATCTTCAAAAAAACTGCTAGTTTCCTGAAATCTCAGCACACATTTTTTAACCCAATCTTGATGACACTTTCAGGTAATGATCAGTACCCCAATCCCACTTGGCTCACCAAATTTCGTTCTTCATGGTTAAACCGTTCGTTGGCTGTAACAGTTTTAATTTTTAGGTTTCACTCTGTTTTCTCCTATATGGATACATGTAGTTGGAACTCTAAATCAAACACGGTTTGTGCTAGCTCTTTGAAACTTGACACAATAAAGTAGCTCCAGGTTCTGTCTCTTTGGTTTGTTTCCTATTGATGTAGCCCTAAGCAGAGACTGGCGCAAATCACTTTCATGGAAAGGGGTTGCCAAGATTCCAAAAAACTACGAGTTTCCTGAAATCTCAGCACACATTTTTTCACCCAATCTTGATGACACTTTCAGGTAATGATCAGTACAACAAATCTCACTTGGGTCACCAAGTTTCTTTCTTTTAGGTTAAACCGTTCATTGGCAGTAACAGTTTTAATTTTTAGGTTTCACTCTGTTTTCTCCTATATGGATACATGTAGTTGGAACTCTAAATCAAACACGGTTTGTGCTAGCTCTTTGAAACTTGACACAATAAAGTAGCTCCAAGTTCTATCTCTATGGTTTGTTTCCTATTGATGTAGCCCTAAGCAGAGACTGGCGCAAATCACTTTCATGGAAAGGGGTTGCCAATATTCCAAAAAGTACGAGTTTCCTGAAATCTCAGCACACATTTTTTCACCCAATCTTGATGACACTTTCAGGTAATGATCAGTACAACAAATCCCACTTGGGTCACCAAGTTTCTTTCTTTTAGATTAAACCGTTCGTTGGCAGTAACAGTTTTAATTTTTAGGTTTCACTCTGTTTTCTCCTATATGGATACATGTAGTTGGAACTCTAAATCAAACACGGTTTGTGCTAGCTCTTTGAAACTTGACACAATAAAGTAGCTCCAAGTTCTATCTCTATGGTTTGTTTCCTATTGATGTAGCCCTAAGCAGAGACTGGCGCAAATCACTTTCATGGAAAGGGGTTGACAATCTTTCAAAGACTAAGAGATTCCTGAAATCTCAGCACACATTTTTTCACCCAATCTTGATGACACTTTCAGGTAATGATCAGCACCCCAATCCCACTTGGCTCACCAAATTTCGTTCTTCTAAGTTAAACCGTTCGTTGGCAGTAACAGTTTTAATTTTTAGGTTTCACTCTGTTTTCTCCTATATGGATACATGTAGTTGGAACTCTAAATCAAACTCGGTTTGCGCTAGCTCTTTGAAACTTGACACAATAAAGTAGCTCCAAGTTCTATCTCTATGGTTTGTTTCCTATTGATGTAGCCCTAAGCAGAGACTGGCGCAAATCACTTTCATGGAAAGGGGTTGCCAAACTTCCAAAAAACTGCGAGTTTCCTGAAATCTCAGCACACATTTTTTCACCCAATCTTGATGACACTTTCAGGAAATGATCAGTACAACAAATCCCACTTGGGTCACCAAGTTTCTTTCTTCTAGGTTAAACCGTTCGTTGGCAGTAACAGTTTTAATTTTTAGGTTTCACTCTGTTTTCTCCTATATGGATACATGTAGTTGGAACTCTAAATCAAACACGGTTTGTGCTAGCTCTTTGAAACTTGACACAATAAAGTAGCTCAAAGTTCTATCTCTATGGTTTGTTTCCTATTGATGTAGCCCTAAGCAGAGACTGGAGCAAATCACTTTCATGGAAATGGGTTGCCAAGATTCCAAAAAACTACGAGTTTCCTGAAATCTCAGCACACATTTTTTCACCCAATTTGATGACACTTTCAGGAAATGATCAGTACAACAAATCCCACTTGGGTCACCAAGTTTCTTTCTTTTAGTTTAAACCATTCGTTGGCAGTAACAGTTTTAATTTTTAGGTTTCACTCTGTTTTCTCCTATATGGATACATGTAGTTGGAACTCTAAATCAAACACGGTTTGTGCTAGCTCTTTGAAACTTGACACAATAAAGTAGCTCCAAGTTCTATCTCTATGGTTTGTTTCCTATTGATGTAGCCCTAAGCAGAGACTGGCGCAAATCACTTTCATGGAAAGGGGTTGCCAATCTTCCATAAAATTGCTAGTTTCCTGAAATCTCAGCACACATTTTTTCTCCCAATCTTGATGACACTTTCAGGTAATGATCAGTACCCCAATCCCAATTGGCTCACCAAATTTCGTTCTTCTAGGTTAAACCGTTCGTTGGCAGTAACAGTTTTAAATTTTAGGTTTCACTCTGTTTTCTCCTATATGGATACATGTAGTTGGAACTCTAAATCAAACACGGTTTGTGCTAGCTCTTTGAAACTTGACACAATAAAGTAGCTCCAGGTTCTATCTCTTTGGTTTGTTTTCTATTGATGTAGCCCTAAGCAGAGACTGGCGCAAATCACTTTCATGGAAAGGGGTTGCCAAGATTCCAAAAAACTACGAGATTCCTGAAATCTCAGCACACATTTTTTCACCCAATCTTGATGACACTTTCAGGTAATGATCAGTACAACAAATCACACTTGGGTCACCAAGTTCCTTTCTTTTAGTTAAACCGTTCGTTGGCAGTAACAGTTTTAATTTTTAGGTTTCACTCTGTTTTGTCCTATATGGATACATGTAGTTGGAACTCTAAATCAAACACGGTTTGTGCTAGCTCTTTGAAACTTGACACAATAAAGTAGCTCCAAGTTCTATCTCTATGGTTTGTTTCCTATTGATGTAGCCCTAAGCAGAAACTGGAGCAAATCACTTTCATGGAAATGGGTTGCCAAGATTCCAAAAAACTACGAGTTTCCTGAAATCTCAGCACACATTTTTTCACCCAATTTGATGACACTTTCAGGTAATGATCAGTACCCCAATCCCACTTGGCTCACCAAATTTCGTTCTTCTAGGTTAAACCATTCGTTGACAGTAAGAGTTTAAATTGTCAGGTTTCACTCTCTTTTCTCCTATATGGATACATGTAGTTGGAAGTCTAAATCAAACACGGTTTGTGCTAGCTCTTTGAAACTTGACACAATAAAGTAGCTCCAGGTTCTATCTCTATGGTTTGTTTCCTATTGATGTAGCCCTAAGCAGAGACTGGCGCAAATCACTTTCATGGAAAGGGGTTGACAATCTTCCAAAACACTACGAGTTTCCTGAAATCTCAGCACACATTTTTTCACCCAATCTTGATGACACTTTCAGGTAATGATCAGTACAACAAATCACACTTGTGTCACCAAGTTCCTTTCTTTTAGTTAAACCGTTCGTTGGCAGTAACAGTATTAATTTTTAGGTTTCACTCTGTTTTGTCCTATATGGACACATGTAGTTGGAACTCTAAATCAAACACGGTTTGTGCTAGCTCTTTGAAACTTGACACAATAAAGTAGCTCCAAGTTCTATCTCTATGGTTTGTTTCCTATTGATGTAGCCCTTAGCAGAGACTGGAGCAAATCACTTTCATGGAAATGGGTTGCCAAGATTCCAAAAAACTACGAGTTTCCTGAAATCTCAGCACACATTTTTTCACCCAATTTGATGACACTTTCAGGTAATGATCAGTACCCCAATCCCACTTGGCTCACCAAATTTCGTTCTTCTAGGTTAAACCATTCGTTGACAGTAAGAGTTTAAATTGTCAGGTTTCACTCTCTTTTCTCCTATATGGATACATGTAGTTGGAAGTCTAAATCAAACACGGTTTGTGATAGCTCTTTGAAACTTGACACAATAAAGTAGCTCCAGGTTCTATCTCTATGGTTTGTTTCCTATTGATGTAGCCCTAAGCAGAGACTGGCGCAAATCACTTTCATGGAAAGGGGTTGACAATCTTCCAAAAAACTAAGAGTTTCCTGAAATCTCAGCACACATTTTTTCACCCAATCTTGATGACACTTTCAGGTAATGATCAGCACCTCAATCCCACTTGGCTCACCAAATTTCGTTCTTCTAGGTTAAACCGTTCGTTGGCAGTAACAGTTTTAATTTTTAGGTTTCACTCTGTTTTCTCCTATATGGATACATGTAGTTGGAACTCTAAATCAAACACGGTTTGTGCTAGCTCTTTGAAACTTGACACAATAAAGTAGCTCCAAGTTCTATCTCTATGGTTTGTTTCCTATTGATGTAGCCATAAGCAGAGACTGGCGCAAATCACTTTCATGGAAAGAGGTTGACAATCTTCCAAAAAACTACGAGTTTCCTGAAATCTCAGCACACATTTTTTGACCCAATCTTGATGACACTTTCAGGTAATGATCAGCACCCCAATCCCACTTGGCTCACCAAATTTCGTTCTTCTAGGTTAAACCGTTCGTTGGCAGTAACAGTTTTAATTTTTAGGTTTCACTCTGTTTTCTCCTATATGGATACATGTAGTTGGAACTCTAAATCAAACACGGTTTGTGCTAGCTCTTTGAAACTTGACACAATAAAGTAGCTCCAAGTTCTATCTCTATGGTTTGTTTCCTATTGATGTAGCCCTAAGCAGAGACTGGCGCAAATCACTTTCATGGAAAGGGGTTGCCAATCTTCCAAAAAACTGCTAGTTTCCTGAAATCTCAGCACACATTTTTTCACCCAATCTTGATGACACTTTCAGGTAATGATCAGTACCCCAATCCCACTTGGCTCACCAAATTTCGTTCTTCTAGGTTAAACCGTTCGTTGGCAGTAACAGTTTTAATTTTTAGGTTTCACTCTGTTTTCTCCTATATGGATACATGTAGTTGGAACTCTAAATCAAACACGGTTTGTGCTAGCTCTTTGAAACTTGACACAATAAAGTAGCTCCAAGTTCTATCTCTTTGGTTTGTTTCCTATTGATGTAGCCCTAAGCAGAGACTGGAGCAAATCACTTTCATGGAAAGGGGTTGCCAAGATTCCAAAAAACTACGAGTTTCCTGAAATCTCAGCACACATTTTTTCACCCAATCTTGATGACACTTTCAGGTAATGATCAGTACAACAAATCACACTTGTGTCACCAAGTTCCTTTCTTTTAGTTAAACCGTTCGTTGGCAGTAACAGTTTTAATTTTTAGGTTTCACTCTGTTTTGTCCTATATGGATACATGTAGTTGGAACTCTAAATCAAACACGGTTTGTGCTAGCTCTTTGAAACTTGACACAATAAAGTAGCTCCAAGTTCTATCTCTATGGTTTGTTTCCTATTGATGTAGCACTAAGCAGAGACTGGAGCAAATCACTTTCATGGAAATGGGTTGCCAAGATTCCAAAAAACTACGAGTTTCCTGAAATCTCAGCACACATTTTTTCACCCAATTTGATGACACTTTCAGGTAATGATCAGTACCCCAATCCCACTTGGCTCACCAAATTTCGTTCTTCTAGGTTAAACCGTTCGTTGGCAGTAACAGTTTTAATTTTTAGGTTTCACTCTGTTTTGTCCTATATGGATACATGTAGTTGGAACTCTAAATCAAACACGGTTTGTGCTAGCTCTTTGAAACTTGACACAATAAAGTAGCTCCAAGTTCTATCTCTATGGTTTGTTTCCTATTGATGTAGCCCTAAGCAGAGACTGGCTAAAATCACTTTAATGGAAAGGGGTTGCCAAGCTTCCAAAAAACTATGAGTTTCCTGAAATCTCAGCACACATTTTTTCACCCAAACTTGATGACGCTTTCAGGTAATGATCAGTACCCCAATCCCACTTGGCTCACCAAATTTCGTTCTTCTAGGTTAAACCGTTCGTTGGCAGTAACAGTTTTAATTTTTAGGTTTCACTCTGTTTTCTCCTATATGGATACATGTAGTTGGAACTCTAAATCAAACACGGTTTGTGCTAGCTCTTTGAAACTTGACACAATAAAGAAGCTCCAAGTTCTATCTCTATGGTTTGTTTCCTATTGATGTAGCCCTAAGCAGAGACTGGCGCCAATCACTTTCATGGAAAGGGGTTGACAATCTTCCAAAAAACTACATGTTTCCTGAAATCTCAGCACACATTTTTTCACCCAATATTGATGACACTTTCAGGTAATGATCACTAACCCAATCCCACTTGGCTCACCAAATTTCGTTCTTCTTGTTTAAACCGTTCGTTGGCAGTAACAGTTTTAATTTTTATGTTTCACTCTGTTTTCTCCTATATGGATACATGTAGTTGGAACTCTAAATCAAACACGGTTTGTGCTAGCTCTTTGAAACTTGAAACAATAAAGTAGCTCCAAGTTCTATCTCTTTGGTTTGTTTCCTATTGATGTAGCCCTAAGCAGAGACTGGCGCAAATCACTTTCATGGCAAGGGGTTGCCAATCTTCCAAAAAACTAAGAGTTTCCTGAAATCTCAGCACACATTTTTTCACCCAATCTTGATGACACTTTCAGGTAATGATCAGTACCCCAATCCCACTTGGCTCACCAAATTTCGTTCTTCTAGGTTAAACCGTTCGTTGGCAGTAAGAGTTTTAATTTTCAGGTTTCACTGTCTTTTCTCCTATATGGATACATGTAGTTGGAAGTCTAAATCAAACACGGTTTGCGCTAGCTCTTTGAAACTTGACACAATAAAGTAGCTCCAAGTTCTATCTCTATGGTTTGTTTCCTATTGATGTAGCCCTAAGCAGAGACTGGCGCAAATCACTTTCATGGAAAGGGGTTGCCAAGCTTCCCCAAAACTACGAGTTTCCTGAAATCTCAGCACACATTTTTTCACCCAATCTTGATGACACTTTCAGGTAATGATCAGTACAACAAATCCCACTTGGGTCACCAAGTTTCTTTCTTTTAGGTTAAACCGTTCGTTGGCAGTAACAGTTTTAATTTTTAGGTTTCACTCTGTTTTCCCCCTTATGGATACATGTAGTTGGAACTCTAAATCAAACACGGTTTGTGCTAGCTCTTTGAAACTTGACACAATAAAGTAGCTCCAAGTTCTATCTCTATAGTTTATTTCCTATTGATGTAGCCATAAGCAGAGACTGGCGCAAATCACTTTCATGGAAAGAGGTTGACAACCTTCCAAAAAACTACGAGTTTCCTGAAATCTCAGCACACATTTTTTGACCCAATCTTGATGACACTTTCAGGTAATGATCAGCACCCCAATCCCACTTGGCTCACCAAATTTCGTTGTTCTAGGTTAAACCGTTCGTTGGCAGTAACAGTTTTAATTTTTAGGTTTCACTCTGTTTTCTCCTATATGGATACATGTAGTTGGAACTCTAAATCAAACACGGTTTGTGCTAGCTCTTTGAAACTTGACACAATAAAGTAGCTCCAAGTTCTATCTCTATGGTTTGTTTCCTATTGATGTAGCCCTAAGCAGAGACTGGCGCAAATAACTTTCATGGAAATGGGTTGCCCATCTTCCATAAAACTGCTAGTTTCCTGAAATCTCAGCACACATTTTTTCTCCCAATCTTGATGACGCTCAGGTAATGATCAGTACCCCAATCCCAATTGGCTCACCAAATTTCGTTCTTCTAGGTTAAACCGTTCGTTGGCAGTAACAGTTTTAAATTTTAGGTTTCACTCTGTTTTCTCCTATATGGATACATGTGGTTGGAACTCTAAATCAAACACGGTTTGTGCTAGCTCTTTGAAACTTGACACAATAAAGTAGCTCCAGGTTCTATCTCTTTGGTTTGTTTCCTATTGATGTAGCCCTAAGCAGAGACTGGCGCAAATCACTTTCATGGAAAGGGGTTGCCAAGATTCCAAAAAACTACGAGTTTCCTGAAATCTCAGCACACATTTTTTCACCCAATTTGATGACACTTTCAGGTAATGATCAGTACAACAAATCACACTTGGGTCACCAAGTTCCTTTCTTTTAGTTAAACCGTTCGTTGGCAGTAACAGTTTTAATTTTTAGGTTTCACTCTGTTTTGTCCTATATGGATACATGTAGTTGGAACTCTAAATCAAACACGGTTTGTGCTAGCTCTTTGAAACTTGACACAATAAAGTAGCTCCAAGTTCTATCTCTATGGTTTGTTTCCTATTGATGTAGCCCTAAGCAGAGACTGGCTAAAATCACTTTAATGGAAAGGGGTTGCCAAGCTTCCAAAAAACTATGAGTTTCCTGAAATCTCAGCACACATTTTTTCACCCAAACTTGATGACGCTTTCAGGTAATGATCAGTACCCCAATCCCACTTGGCTCACCAAATTTCGTTCTTCTAGGTTAAACCGTTCGTTGGCAGTAACAGTTTTAATTTTTAGGTTTCACTCTGTTTTCTCCTATATGGATACATGTAGTTGGAACTCTAAATCAAACACGGTTTGTGCTAGCTCTTTGAAACTTGACACAATAAAGTAGCTCCAAGTTCTATCTCTATGGTTTGTTTCCTATTGATGTAGCCCTAAGCAGAGACTGGCGCAAATCACTTTCATGGAAAGGGGTTGACAATCTTCCAAAAAACTACATGTTTCCTGAAATCTCAGCACACATTTTTTCACCCAATATTGATGACACTTTCAGGTAATGATCACTAACCCAATCCCACTTGGCTCACCAAATTTCGTTCTTCTAGGTTAAACCGTTCGTTGGCAGTAACAGTTTTAATTTTTAGGCTTCACTCTGTTTTCTCCTATATGGATACATGTAGTTGAAACTCTAAATCAAACACGGTTTGTGCTAGCTCTTTGAAACTTGAAACAATAAAGTAGCTCCAAGTTCTATCTCTTTGGTTTGTTTTCTATTGATGTAGCCCTAAGCAGAGACTGGCGCAAATCACTTTCATGGCAAGGGGTTGCCAATCTTCCAAAAAACTAAGAGTTTCCTGAAATCTCAGCACACATTTTTTCAACCAATCTTGATGACACTTTCAGGTAATGATCAGTACCCCAATCCCACTTGGCTCACCAAATTTCGTTCTTCTAGGTTAAACCGTTCGTTGGCAGTAAGAGTTTTAATTTTCAGGTTTCACTGTCTTTTCTCCTATATGGATACATGTAGTTGGAAGTCTAAATCAAACACGGTTTGCGCTAGCTCTTTGAAACTTGACACAATAAAGTAGCTCCAAGTTCTATCTCTATGGTTTGTTTCCTATCGATGTAGCCCTAAGCAGAGACTGGCGCAAATCACTTTCATGGAAAGGGGTTGCCAAGCTTCCCCAAAACTACGAGTTTCCTGAAATCTCAGCACACATTTTTTCACCCAATCTTGATGACACTTTCAGGTAATGATCAGTACAACAAATCCCACTTGGGTCACCAAGTTTCTTTCTTTTAGGTTAAACCGTTCGTTGGCAGTAACAGTTTTAATTTTTAGGTTTCACTCTGTTTTCTCCTATATGGATACATGTAGTTGGAACTCTAAATCAAACACGGTTTGTGCTACCTCTTTGAAACTTGACACAATAAAGTAGCTCCAAGTTCTATCTCTATGGTTTGTTTCCTATTGATGTAGCCCTAAGCAGAGACTGGCGCAAATCACTTTCATGGAAAGGGGTTGCCAATCTTCCAAAAAACTGCTAGTTTCCTGAAATCTCAGCACACATTTTTTCACCCAATCTTGATGACACTTTCAGGTAATGATCAGTACCCCAATCCCACTTGGCTCAAGAAATTTCGTTCTTCTAGGTTAAACCGTTCGTTGGCAGTAACAGTTTTAATTTTTAGTTTTCACTCTGTTTTCTCCGATATGGATACATGTAGTTGGAACTCTAAATCAAACACGGTTTGTGCTAGTTCTTTGAAACTTGAGACAATAAAGTAGCTCCAAGTTCTATCTCTATGGTTTGTTTCCTATTGATGTAGCCCTAAGCAGAGACTGACGCAAATCACTTTCATGGAAAGGGGTTGCCAATCTTCCAAAAAACTACAAGTTTCCTGAAATCTCAGCACACATTTTTTCACCCAATCTTGATGACACTTTCAGGTAATGATCAGTACAACAAATCCCACTTGGGTCACCAAGTTTCTTTCTTTTAGGTTAAACCGTTCGTTGGCAGTAACAGTTTTAATTTTTAGGTTTCACTCTGTTTTCCCCCTTATGGATACATGTAGTTGGAACTCTAAATCAAACACGGTTTGTGCTAGCTCTTTGAAACTTGACACAATAAAGTAGCTCCAAGTTCTATCTCTATAGTTTATTTCCTATTGATGTAGCCATAAGCAGAGACTGGCGCAAATCACTTTCATGGAAAGAGGTTGACAACCTTCCAAAAAACTACGAGTTTCCTGAAATCTCAGCACACATTTTTTGACCCAATCTTGATGACACTTTCAGGTAATGATCAGCACCCCAATCCCACTTGGCTCACCAAATTTCGTTGTTCTAGGTTAAACCGTTCGTTGGCAGTAACAGTTTTAATTTTTAGGTTTCACTCTGTTTTCTCCTATATGGATACATGTAGTTGGAACTCTAAATCAAACACGGTTTGTGCTAGCTCTTTGAAACTTGACACAATAAAGTAGCTCCAAGTTCTATCTCTATGGTTTGTTTCCTATTGATGTAGCCCTAAGCAGAGACTGGCGCAAATAACTTTCATGGAAATGGGTTGCCCATCTTCCATAAAACTGCTAGTTTCCTGAAATCTCAGCACACATTTTTTCTCCCAATCTTGATGACGCTCAGGTAATGATCAGTACCCCAATCCCAATTGGCTCACCAAATTTCGTTCTTCTAGGTTAAACCGTTCGTTGGCAGTAACAGTTTTAAATTTTAGGTTTCACTCTGTTTTCTCCTATATGGATACATGTGGTTGGAACTCTAAATCAAACACGGTTTGCGCTAGCTCTTTGAAACTTGACACAATAAAGTAGCTCCAGGTTCTATCTCTTTGGTTTGTTTCCTATTGATGTAGCCCTAAGCAGAGACTGGCGCAAATCACTTTCATGGAAAGGGGTTGCCAAGATTCCAAAAAACTACGAGTTTCCTGAAATCTCAGCACACATTTTTTCACCCAATTTGATGACACTTTCAGGTAATGATCAGTACAACAAATCACACTTGGGTCACCAAGTTCCTTTCTTTTAGTTAAACCGTTCGTTGGCAGTAACAGTTTTAATTTTTAGGTTTCACTCTGTTTTGTCCTATATGGATACATGTAGTTGGAACTCTAAATCAAACACGGTTTGTGCTAGCTCTTTGAAACTTGACACAATAAAGTAGCTCCAAGTTCTATCTCTATGGTTTGTTTCCTATTGATGTAGCCCTAAGCAGAGACTGGCTAAAATCACTTTAATGGAAAGGGGTTGCCAAGCTTCCAAAAAACTATGAGTTTCCTGAAATCTCAGCACACATTTTTTCACCCAAACTTGATGACGCTTTCAGGTAATGATCAGTACCCCAATCCCACTTGGCTCACCAAATTTCGTTCTTCTAGGTTAAACCGTTCGTTGGCAGTAACAGTTTTAATTTTTAGGTTTCACTCTGTTTTCTCCTATATGGATACATGTAGTTGGAACTCTAAATCAAACACGGTTTGTGCTAGCTCTTTGAAACTTGACACAATAAAGTAGCTCCAAGTTCTATCTCTATGGTTTGTTTCCTATTGATGTAGCCCTAAGCAGAGACTGGCGCAAATCACTTTCATGGAAAGGGGTTGACAATCTTCCAAAAAACTACATGTTTCCTGAAATCTCAGCACACATTTTTTCACCCAATATTGATGACACTTTCAGGTAATGATCACTAACCCAATCCCACTTGGCTCACCAAATTTCGTTCTTCTAGGTTAAACCGTTCGTTGGCAGTAACAGTTTAAATTTTTATGTTTCACTCTGTTTTCTCCTATATGGATACATGTAGTTGAAACTCTAAATCAAACACGGTTTGTGCTAGCTCTTTGAAACTTGAAACAATAAAGTAGCTCCAAGTTCTATCTCTTTGGTTTGTTTTCTATTGATGTAGCCCTAAGCAGAGACTGGCGCAAATCACTTTCATGGCAAGGGGTTGCCAATCTTCCAAAAAACTAAGAGTTTCCTGAAATCTCAGCACACATTTTTTCAACCAATCTTGATGACACTTTCAGGTAATGATCAGTACCCCAATCCCACTTGGCTCACCAAATTTCGTTCTTCTAGGTTAAACCGTTAGTTGGCAGTAAGAGTTTTAATTTTCAGGTTTCACTGTCTTTTCTCCTATATGGATACATGTAGTTGGAAGTCTAAATCAAACACGGTTTGCGCTAGCTCTTTGAAACTTGACACAATAAAGTAGCTCCAAGTTCTATCTCTATGGTTTGTTTCCTATCGATGTAGCCCTAAGCAGAGACTGGCGCAAATCACTTTCATGGAAAGGGGTTGCCAAGCTTCCCCAAAACTACGAGTTTCCTGAAATCTCAGCACACATTTTTTCACCCAATCTTGATGACACTTTCAGGTAATGATCAGTACAACAAATCCCACTTGGGTCACCAAGTTTCTTTCTTTTAGGTTAAACCGTTCGTTGGCAGTAACAGTTTTAATTTTTAGGTTTCACTCTGTTTTCTCCTATATGGATACATGTAGTTGGAACTCTAAATCAAACACGGTTTGTGCTACCTCTTTGAAACTTGACACAATAAAGTAGCTCCAAGTTCTATCTCTATGGTTTGTTTCCTATTGATGTAGCCCTAAGCAGAGACTGGCGCAAATCACTTTCATGGAAAGGGGTTGCCAATCTTCCAAAAAACTGCTAGTTTCCTGAAATCTCAGCACACATTTTTTCACCCAATCTTGATGACACTTTCAGGTAATGATCAGTACCCCAATCCCACTTGGCTCACCAAATTTCGTTCTTCTAGGTTAAACCGTTCGTTGGCAGTAACAGTTTTAATTTTTAGTTTTCACTCTGTTTTCTCCGATATGGATACATGTAGTTGGAACTCTAAATCAAACACGGTTTGTGCTAGTTCTTTGAAACTTGAGACAATAAAGTAGCTCCAAGTTCTATCTCTATGGTTTGTTTCCTATTGATGTAGCCCTAAGCAGAGACTGACGCAAATCACTTTCATGGAAAGGGGTTGCCAATCTTCCAAAAAACTACAAGTTTCCTGAAATCTCAGCACACATTTTTTCACCCAATCTTGATGACACTTTCAGTAATGATCAGTACCCCAATCCCACTTGGCTCACCCAATTTCCTTCTTCTAGGTTAAACCGTTCGTTGGCAGTAACAGTTTTAAATTTTAGGTTTCACTCTGTTTTCTCCTATATGAATACATGTAGTTGGAACTCTAAATCAAACACGGTTTATGCTAGCTCTTTGAAACTTGACACAATAAAGTAGCTCCATGTTCTATCTCTATGGTTTGTTTCCTATTTATGTAGCCCTAAGCAGAGACTGGAGCAAATCACTTTCATGGAAAGGGGTTGCCAAGATTCCAAAAAACTACGAGTTTCCTGAAATCTCAGCACACATTTTTTCAACCAAAATTGATGACACTTTCAGGTAATGATCAGTACCCCAATCCCACTTGGCTCACCAAATTTCGTTCTTCTATGTTAAACCGTTCGTTGGCAGTAAGAGTTTTAATTTTCAGGTTTCACTCTCTTTTCTCCTATATGGATACATGTAGTTGGAAGTCTAAATCAAACACGGTTTGCGCTAGCTCTTTGAAACTTGACACAATAAAGTAGCTCCAAGTTCTATCTCTATGGTTTGTTTCCTATTGATGTAGCCCTAAGCAGAGACTGGCGCAAATCACTTTAATGGAAAGGGGTTGCCAAGATTCCAAAAAACTACGAGTTTCCTGAAATCTCAGCACACATTTTTTCACCCAATCTTGATGACTCTTTCAGGTAATGATCAGTACAACAAATCCCACTTGGGTCACCAAGTTTCTTTCTTTTAGGTTAAACCGTTCGTTGGCAGTAACAGTTTTAATTTTTAGGTTTCACTCTGTTTTCTCCTATATGGATACATGTAGTTGGAACTCTAAATCAAACACGGTTTGTGCTAGCTCTTTGAAACTTGACACAATAAATTAGCTCCAAGTTCTATCTCTATGGTTTGTTTCCTATTGATGTAGCCCTAAGCAGAGACTGGCGCAAATCACTTTCATGGAAAGGGGTTGCCAATCTTCCAAAAAACTACGAGTTTCCTGAAATCTCAGCACACATATTTTCACCCAATCTTGATGACACTTTCAGGTAATGATAAGTACAACAAATCCCACTTGGGTTATTAAGTTTCCTTCTTCTAGGTTAAACCGTTCGTTGGCAGTAACAGTTTTAATTTTTAGGTTTCACTCTGTTTTCTACTATATGGATACATGTAGTTGGAACTCTAAATCAAACACGGTTTGTGCTAGCTCTTTGAAACTTGACACAATAAAGTAGCTCCAAGTTCTATCTCTATGGTTTGTTTTCTATTGATGTAGCCCTAAGCAGAGACTGGCGCAAATCACTTTCATGGAAAGGGGTTGCCAATCTTCCAAAAAACTAAGAGTTTCCTTAAATCTCAGCACATATTTATTCACCCAATCTTGATGACACTTTCAGGTAATGATCAGCACCCCAATCCCACTTGGCTCACCAAATTTCGTTCTTCTAGGTTAAACCATTCATTGGCAGTAAGAGTTTTAATTTTCAGGTTTCACTCTCTTTTCTCCTATATGGATACATGTATTTGGAAGTCTAAATCAAACACGGTTTGCGCTAGCTCTTTGAAACTTGACACAATAAAGTAGCTCCAAGTTCTATCTCTATGGTTTGTTTCCTATTGATGTAGCCCTAAGCAGAGACTGGCGCAAATCACTTTCATGGAAAGGGGTTGCCAATCTTCCAAAAAACTACGAGTTTCCTGAAATCTCAGCACACATTTTTTCACCCAATCTTGATGACACTTTCAGGTAATGATCAGTACAACAAATCCCACTTGAGTCACCAAGTTTCTTTCTTTTAGATTAAACCGTTCGTTGGCAGTAACAGTTTTAATTTTTAGGTTTCACTCTGTTTTCTCCTATAGGGATACATGTAGTTGGAACTCTAAATCAAACACGGTTTGTGCTAGCTCTTTGAAACTTGACACAATAAAGTAGCTCCAAGTTCTATCTCTATGGTTTGTTTCCTATTGATGTAGCCCTAAGCAGAGACTGGCGCAAATCACTTTCATGGAAAGAGGTTGACAATCTTCCAAAAAACTAAGAGTTTCCTGAAATCTCAGCACACATTTTTTGACCCAATCTTGATGACACTTTCAGGTAATGATCAGCACCCCAATCCCACTTGGCTCACCAAATTTCGTTCTTCTAGGTTAAACCGTTCGTTGGCAGTAACAGTTTTAATTTTTAGGTTTCACTCTGTTTTCTCCTATATGGATACATGTAGTTGGAACTCTAAATCAAACACGGTTTGTGATATCTCTTTGAAACTTGACACAATAAAGTAGCTCCAAGTTCTATCTCTATGGTTTGTTTTCTATTCATGTAGCCCTAAGCAGAGACTGGCGCAAATCACTTTCATGGAAAGGGGTTGCCAAGCTTCTGAAAAACTACGAGTTTCCTGAAATCTCAGCACACATTTTTTCACCCAATCTTGATGACACTTTCAGGTAATGATCAGTACAACAAATCCCACTTGGGTCACCAAGTTTCTTTCTTTTAGGTTAAACTGTTCGTTGGCAGTAACAGTTTTAATTTTTAGGTTTCACTCTGTTTTCTCCTATATGGATACATGTAGTTGGAACTCTAAATCAAACACGGTTTGTGCTAGCTCTTTGAAACTTGACACAATAAAGTAGCTCCAAGTTCTATCTCTATAGTTTATTTCCTATTGATGTAGCCATAAGCAGAGACTGGCGCAAATCACTTTCATGGAAAGAGGTTGACAACCTTCCAAAAAACTACGAGTTTCCTGAAATCTCAGCACACATTTTTTGACCCAATCTTGATGACACTTTCAGGTAATGATCAGCACCCCAATCCCACTTGGCTCACCAAATTTCGTTGTTCTAGGTTAAACCATTCGTTGGCAGTAACAGTTTTAATTTTTAGGTTTCACTCTGTTTTCTCCTATATGGATACATGTAGTTGGAACTCTAAATCAAACACGGTTTGTGCTAGCTCTTTGAAACTTGACACAATAAAGTAGCTCCAAGTTCTATCTCTATGGTTTGTTTCCTATTGATGTAGCCCTAAGCAGAGACTGGCGCAAATAACTTTCATGGAAATGGGTTGCCCATCTTCCATAAAACTGCTAGTTTCCTGAAATCTCAGCACACATTTTTTCTCCCAATCTTGATGACGCTCAGGTAATGATCAGTACCCCAATCCCAATTGGCTCACCAAATTTCGTTCTTCTAGGTTAAACCGTTCGTTGGCAGTAACAGTTTTAAATTTTAGGTTTCACTCTGTTTTCTCCTATATGGATACATGTGGTTGGAACTCTAAATCAAACACGGTTTGTGCTAGCTCTTTGAAACTTGACACAATAAAGTAGCTCCAGGTTCTATCTCTTTGGTTTGTTTCCTATTGATGTAGCCCTAAGCAGAGACTGGCGCAAATCACTTTCATGGAAAGGGGTTGCCAAGATTCCAAAAAACTACGAGTTTCCTGAAATCTCAGCACACATTTTTTCACCCAATTTGATGACACTTTCAGGTAATGATCAGTACAACAAATCACACTTGGGTCACCAAGTTCCTTTCTTTTAGTTAAACCGTTCGTTGGCAGTAACAGTTTTAATTTTTAGGTTTCACTCTGTTTTGTCCTATATGGATACATGTAGTTGGAACTCTAAATCAAACACGGTTTGTGCTAGCTCTTTGAAACTTGACACAATAAAGTAGCTCCAAGTTCTATCTCTATGGTTTGTTTCCTATTGATGTAGCCCTAAGCAGAGACTGGCGCAAATCACTTTCATGGAAAGGGGTTGCCAAGCTTCCAAAAAACTATGAGTTTCCTGAAATCTCAGCACACATTTTTTCACCCAAACTTGATGACGCTTTCAGGTAATGATCAGTACCCCAATCCCACTTGGCTCACCAAATTTCGTTCTTCTAGGTTAAACCGTTCGTTGGCAGTAACAGTTTTAATTTTTAGGTTTCACTCTGTTTTCTCCTATATGGATACATGTAGTTGGAACTCTAAATCAAACACGGTTTGTGCTAGCTCTTTGAAACTTGACACAATAAAGTAGCTCCAAGTTCTATCTCTATGGTTTGTTTCCTATTGATGTAGCCCTAAGCAGAGACTGGCGCAAATAACTTTCATGGAAATGGGTTGCCCATCTTCCATAAAACTGCTAGTTTCCTGAAATCTCAGCACACATTTTTTCTCCCAATCTTGATGACGCTCAGGTAATGATCAGTACCCCAATCCCAATTGGCTCACCAAATTTCGTTCTTCTAGGTTAAACCGTTCGTTGGCAGTAACAGTTTTAAATTTTAGGTTTCACTCTGTTTTCTCCTATATGGATACATGTGGTTGGAACTCTAAATCAAACACGGTTTGTGCTAGCTCTTTGAAACTTGACACAATAAAGTAGCTCCAGGTTCTATCTCTTTGGTTTGTTTCCTATTGATGTAGCCCTAAGCAGAGACTGGCGCAAATCACTTTCATGGAAAGGGGTTGCCAAGATTCCAAAAAACTACGAGTTTCCTGAAATCTCAGCACACATTTTTTCACCCAATTTGATGACACTTTCAGGTAATGATCAGTACAACAAATCACACTTGGGTCACCAAGTTCCTTTCTTTTAGTTAAACCGTTCGTTGGCAGTAACAGTTTTAATTTTTAGGTTTCACTCTGTTTTGTCCTATATGGATACATGTAGTTGGAACTCTAAATCAAACACGGTTTGTGCTAGCTCTTTGAAACTTGACACAATAAAGTAGCTCCAAGTTCTATCTCTATGGTTTGTTTCCTATTGATGTAGCCCTAAGCAGAGACTGGCGCAAATCACTTTCATGGAAAGGGGTTGCCAAGCTTCCAAAAAACTATGAGTTTCCTGAAATCTCAGCACACATTTTTTCACCCAAACTTGATGACGCTTTCAGGTAATGATCAGTACCCCAATCCCACTTGGCTCACCAAATTTCGTTCTTCTAGGTTAAACCGTTCGTTGGCAGTAACAGTTTTAATTTTTAGGTTTCACTCTGTTTTCTCCTATATGGATACATGTAGTTGGAACTCTAAATCAAACACGGTTTGTGCTAGCTCTTTGAAACTTGACACAATAAAGTAGCTCCAAGTTCTATCTCTATGGTTTGTTTCCTATTGATGTAGCCCTAAGCAGAGACTGGCGCAAATCACTTTCATGGAAAGGGGTTGACAATCTTCCAAAAAACTACATGTTTCCTGAAATCTCAGCACACATTTTTTCACCCAATATTGATGACACTTTCAGGTAATGATCACTAACCCAATCCCACTTGGCTCACCAAATTTCGTTCTTCTAGGTTAAACCGTTCGTTGGCAGTAACAGTTTAAATTTTTATGTTTCACTCTGTTTTCTCCTATATGGATACATGTAGTTGAAACTCTAAATCAAACACGGTTTGTGCTAGCTCTTTGAAACTTGAAACAATAAAGTAGCTCCAAGTTCTATCTCTTTGGTTTGTTTTCTATTGATGTAGCCCTAAGCAGAGACTGGCGCAAATCACTTTCATGGAAAGGGGTTGCCAATCTTCCAAAAAACTAAGAGTTTCCTGAAATCTCAGCACACATTTTTTCAACCAATCTTGATGACACTTTCAGGTAATGATCAGTACCCCAATCCCACTTGGCTCACCAAATTTCGTTCTTCTAGGTTAAACCGTTCGTTGGCAGTAAGAGTTTTAATTTTCAGGTTTCACTGTCTTTTCTCCTATATGGATACATGTAGTTGGAAGTCTAAATCAAACACGGTTTGCGCTAGCTCTTTGAAACTTGACACAATAAAGTAGCTCCAAGTTCTATCTCTATGGTTTGTTTCCTATCGATGTAGCCCTAAGCAGAGACTGGCGCAAATCACTTTCATGGAAAGGGGTTGCCAAGCTTCCCCAAAACTACGAGTTTCCTGAAATCTCAGCACACATTTTTTCACCCAATCTTGATGACACTTTCAGGTAATGATCAGTACAACAAATCCCACTTGGGTCACCAAGTTTCTTTCTTTTAGGTTAAACCGTTCGTTGGCAGAAACAGTTTTAATTTTTAGGTTTCACTCTGTTTTCTCCTATATGGATACATGTAGTTGGAACTCTAAATCAAACACGGTTTGTGCTAGCTCTTTGAAACTTGACACAATAAAGTAGCTCCAAGTTCTATCTCTATGGTTTGTTTCCTATTGATGTAGCCCTAAGCAGAGACTGACGCAAATCACTTTCATGGAAAGGGGTTGCCAATCTTCCAAAAAACTACAGGTTTCCTGAAATCTCAGCACACATTTTTTCACCCAATCTTGATGACACTTTCAGTAATGATCAGTACCCCAATCCCACTTGGCTCACCCAATTTCCTTCTTCTAGGTTAAACCGTTCGTTGGCAGTAACAGTTTTAAATTTTAGGTTTCACTCTGTTTTCTCCTATATGAATACATGTAGTTGGAACTCTAAATCAAACACGGTTTGTGCTAGCTCTTTGAATCTTGACACAATAAAGTAGCTCCAAGTTCTATCTCTATGGTTTGTTTCCTATTTATGTAGCCCTAAGCAGAGACTGGAGCAAATCACTTTCATGGAAAGGGGTTGCCAAGATTCCAAAAAACTATGAGTTTCCTGAAATCTCAGCACACATTTTTTCACCCAATCTTGATGACACTTTCAGGTAATGATCAGTACCCCAATCCCACTTGGCTCACCAAATTTCGTTCTTCTAGGTTAAACCGTTCGTTGGCAGTAACAGTTTTAATTTTCAGGTTTCACTCTGTTTTCTCCTGTATGGATACATGTAGTTGGAACTCTAAATCAAACACGGTTTGTGCTAGCTCTTTGAAACTTGACACAATAAAGTAGCTCCAAGTTCTATCTCTATGGTTTGTTTCCTATTGATGTAGCCCTAAGCAGAGACTGGCGTAAATCACTTTCATGGAAAGGGGTTGCCAATCTTCCAAAAAAACGAGTTTCCTGAAATCTCAGCACACATTTTTTCACCCAATCTTGATGACACTTTCAGGTAATGATCAGTACCCCAATCCCACTTGGCTCACCAAATTTCGTTCTTCTAGGTTAAACCGTTCGTTGGCCGTAACAGTTTTAATTTTTAGGTTTCACTCTGTTTTCTCCTATATGGATACATGTAGTTGGAACTCTAAATCAAACACGGTTTGTGCTAGCTCTTTGAAACTTGACACAATAAAGTAGCTCCAAGTTCTATCTCTATGGTTTGTTTCCTATTGATGTAGCCCTAAGCAGAGACTGGCGCAAATCACTTTCATGGAAAGGGGTTGCCAAGCTTCTGAAAAACTACGAGTTTCCTGAAATCTCAGCACACATTTTTTCACCCAATCTTGATGACACTTTCAGGTAATGATCAGTACAACAAATCCCACTTGGGTCACCAAGTTTCTTTCTTTTAGATTAAACCGTTCGTTGGCAGTAACAGTTTTAATTTTTAGGTTTCACTCTGTTTTCTCCTATAGGGATACATGTAGTTGGAACTCTAAATCAAACACGGTTTGTGCTAGCTCTTTGAAACTTGACACAATAAAGTAGCTCCAAGTTCTATCTCTATGGTTTGTTTCCTATTGATGTAGCCCTAAGCAGAGACTGGCGCAAATCACTTTCATGGAAAGAGGTTGACAATCTTCCAAAAAACTAAGAGTTTCCTGAAATCTCAGCACACATTTTTTGACCCAATCTTGATGACACTTTCAGGTAATGATCAGCACCCCAATCCCACTTGGCTCACCAAATTTCGTTCTTCTAGGTTAAACCGTTCGTTGGCAGTAACAGTTTTAATTTTTAGGTTTCACTCTGTTTTCTCCTATATGGATACATGTAGTTGGAACTCTAAATCAAACACGGTTTGTGATATCTCTTTGAAACTTGACACAATAAAGTAGCTCCAAGTTCTATCTCTATGGTTTGTTTTCTATTGATGTAGCCCTAAGCAGAGACTGGCGCAAATCACTTTCATGGAAAGGGGTTGCCAAGCTTCTGAAAAACTACGAGTTTCCTGAAATCTCAGCACACATTTTTTCACCCAATCTTGATGACACTTTCAGGTAATGATCAGTACAACAAATCCCACTTGGGTCACCAAGTTTCTTTCTTCTAGGTTAAACCGTTCGTTGGCAGTAACAGTTTTAATTTTTAGTTTTCACTCTGTTTTCTCCTATATGGATACATGTAGTTGGAACTCTAAATCAAACACGGTTTGTGCTAGTTCTTTGAAACTTGAGACAATAAAGTAGCTCCAAGTTCTATCTCTATGGTTTGTTTCCTATTGATGTAGCCCTAAGCAGAGACTGACGCAAATCACTTTCATGGAAAGGGGTTGCCAATCTTCCAAAAAACTACAGGTTTCCTGAAATCTCAGCACACATTTTTTCACCCAATCTTGATGACACTTTCAGTAATGATCAGTACCCCAATCCCACTTGGCTCACCCAATTTCCTTCTTCTAGGTTAAACCGTTCGTTGGCAGTAACAGTTTTAAATTTTAGGTTTCACTCTGTTTTCTCCTATATGAATACATGTAGTTGGAACTCTAAATCAAACACGGTTTGTGCTAGCTCTTTGAAACTTGACACAATAAAGTAGCTCCAAGTTCTATCTCTATGGTTTGTTTCCTATTTATGTAGCCCTAAGCAGAGACTGGAGCAAATCACTTTCATGGAAAGGGGTTGCCAAGATTCCAAAAAACTACGAGTTTCCTGAAATCTCAGCACACATTTTTTCACCCAATCTTGATGACACTTTCAGGTAATGATCAGTACCCCAATCCCACTTGGCTCACCAAATTACGTTCTTCTAGGTTAAACCGTTCGTTGGCAGTAACAGTTTTAATTTTCAGGTTTCACTCTGTTTTCTCCTGTATGGATACATGTAGTTGGAACTCTAAATCAAACACGGTTTGTGCTAGCTCTTTGAAACTTGACACAATAAAGTAGCTCCAAGTTCTATCTCTATGGTTTGTTTCCTATTGATGTAGCCCTAAGCAGAGACTGGCGTAAATCACTTTCATGGAAAGGGGTTGCCAATCTTCCAAAAAACTACGAGTTTCCTGAAATCTCAGCACACATTTTTTCACCCAAACTTGATGACACTTTCAGGTAATGATCAGTACCCCAATCCCACTTGGCTCACCAAATTTCGTTCTTCTAGGTTAAACCGTTCGTTGGCCGTAACAGTTTTAATTTTTAGGTTTCACTCTGTTTTCTCCTATATGGATACATGTAGTTGGAACTCTAAATCAAACACGGTTTGTGCTAGCTCTTTGAAACTTGACACAATAAAGTAGCTCCAAGTTCTATCTCTATGGTTTGTTTCCTATTGATGTAGCCCTAAGCAGAGACTGGCGCAAATCACTTTCATGGAAAGGGGTTGACAATCTTCCAAAAAACTACATGTTTCCTGAAATCTCAGCACACATTTTTTCACCCAATATTGATGACACTTTCAGGTAATGATCACTAACCCAATCCCACTTGGCTCACCAAATTTCGTTCTTCTAGGTTAAACCATTCGTTGGCAGTAACAGTTTTAATTTTTATGTTTCACTCTGTTTTCTCCTATATGGATACATGTAGTTGGAACTCTAAATCAAACACGGTTTGTGCTAGCTCTTTGAAACTTGAAACAATAAAGTAGCTCCAAGTTCTATCTCTTTGGTTTGTTTTCTATTGATGTAGCCCTAAGCAGAGACTGGCGCAAATCACTTTCATGGAAAGGGGTTGCCAATCTTCCAAAAAACTAAGAGTTTCCTGAAATCTCAGCACACATTTTTTCACCCAATCTTGATGACACTTTCAGGTAATGATCAGTACCCCAATCCCACTTGGCTCACCAAATTTCGTTCTTCTAGGTTAAACCGTTCGTTGGCAGTAAGAGTTTTAATTTTCAGGTTTCACTGTCTTTTCTCCTATATGGATACATGTAGTTGGAAGTCTAAATCAAACACGGTTTGCGCTAGCTCTTTGAAACTTGACACAATAAAGTAGCTCCAAGTTCTATCTCTATGGTTTGTTTCCTATCGATGTAGCCCTAAGCAGAGACTGGCGCAAATCACTTTCATGGAAAGGGGTTGCCAAGCTTCCCCAAAACTACGAGTTTCCTGAAATCTCAGCACACATTTTTTCACCCAATCTTGATGACACTTTCAGGTAATGATCAGTACAACAAATCCCACTTGGGTCACCAAGTTTCTTTCTTTTAGGTTAAACCGTTCCTTGGCAGTAACAGTTTTAATTTTTAGGTTTCACTCTGTTTTCTCCTATATGGATACATGTAGTTGGAACTCTAAATCAAACACGGTTTGTGCTAGCTCTTTGAAACTTGACACAATAAAGTAGCTCCAAGTTCTATCTCTATGGTTTGTTTCCTATTGATGTAGCCATAAGCAGAGACTGGCGCAAATCACTTTCATGGAAAGAGGTTGACAACCTTCCAAAAAACTACGAGTTTCCTGAAATCTCAGCACACATTTTTTGACCCAATCTTGATGACACTTTCAGGTAATGATCAGCACCCCAATCCCACTTGGCTCACCAAATTTCGTTCTTCTAGGTTAAACCGTTCGTTGGCAGTAACAGTTTTAATTTTTAGGTTTCACTCTGTTTTCTCCTATATGGATACATGTAGTTGGAACTCTAAATCAAACACGGTTTGTGCTAGCTCTTTGAAACTTGACACAATAAAGTAGCTCCAAGTTCTATCTCTATGGTTTGTTTCCTATTGATGTAGCCGTAAGCAGAGACTGGCGCAAATCACTTTCATGGAAAGGGGTTGCCAATCTTCCAAAAAACTGCTAGTTTCCTGAAATCTCAGCACACATTTTTTCACCCAATCTTGATGACACTTTCAGGTAATGATCAGTACCCCAATCCCACTTGGCTCACCAAATTTCGTTCTTCTAGGTTAAACCGTTCGTTGGCAGTAACAGTTTTAATTTTTAGTTTTCACTCTGTTTTCTCCGATATGGATACATGTAGTTGGAACTCTAAATCAAACACGGTTTGTGCTAGTTCTTTGAAACTTGAGACAATAAAGTAGCTCCAAGTTCTATCTCTATGGTTTGTTTCCTATTGATGTAGCCCTAAGCAGAGACTGACGCAAATCACTTTCATGGAAAGGGGTTGCCAATCTTCCAAAAAACTACATGTTTCCTGAAATCTCAGCACACATTTTTTCACCCAATCTTGATGACACTTTCAGTAATGATCAGTACCCCAATCCCACTTGGCTCACCCAATTTCCTTCTTCTAGGTTAAACCGTTCGTTGGCAGCAACAGTTTTAAATTTTAGGTTTCACTCTGTTTTCTCCTATATGAATACATGTAGTTGGAACTCTAAATCAAACACGGTTTATGCTAGCTCTTTGAAACTTGACACAATAAAGTAGCTCCAAGTTCTATCTCTATGGTTTGTTTCCTATTGATGTAGCCCTAAGCAGAGACTGGCGTAAATCACTTTCATGGAAAGGGGTTGCCAATCTTCCAAAAAACTACGAGTTTCCTGAAATCTCAGCACACATTTTTTCACCCAATCTTGATGACACTTTCAGGTAATGATCAGTACCCCAATCCCACTTGGCTCACCAAATTTCGTTCTTCTAGGTTAAACCGTTCGTTTGTAGTAACAGTTTTAATTTTTAGGTTTCACTCTGTTTTCTCCTATATGGATACATGTAGTTGGAACTCTAAATCAAACACGGTTTGTGCTAGCTCTTTGAAACTTGACACAATAAAGTAGCTCCAAGTTCTATCTCTATGGTTTGTTTCCTATTGATGTAGCCCTAAGCAGAGACTGGCGCAAATCACTTTCATGGAAAGGGGTTGACAATCTTCCAAAAAACTACTTGTTTCCTGAAATCTCAGCACACATTTTTTCACCCAATATTGATGACACTTTCAGGTAATGATCACTAACCCAATCCCACTTGGCTCACCAAATTTCGTTCTTCTAGGTTAAACCGTTCGTTGGCAGTAACAGTTTTAATTTTTGTTTCACTCTGTTTTCTCCTATATGGATACATGTAGTTGGAACTCTAAATCAAACACGGTTTGTGCTAGCTCTTTGAAACTTGACACAATAAAGTAGCTCCAAGTTCTATCTCTATGGTTTGTTTTCTATTGATGTAGCCCTAAGCAGAGACTGGCGCAAATCACTTTCATGGAAAGGGGTTGCCAATCTTCCAAAAAACTAAGAGTTTCCTGAAATCTCAGCACATATTTATTCACCCAATCTTGATGACACTTTCAGGTAATGATCAGCACCCCAATCCCACTTGGCTCACCAAATTTCGTTCTTCTAGGTTAAACCATTCGTTGGCAGTAAGAGTTTTAATTTTCAGGTTTCACTCTCTTTTCTCCTATATGGATACATGTAGTTGGAAGTCTAAATCAAACACGGTTTGCGCTAGCTCTTTGAAACTTGACACAATAAAGTAGCTCCAAGTTCTATCTCTATGGTTTGTTTCCTATTGATGTAGCCCTAAGCAGAGACTGGCGCAAATCACTTTCATGGAAAGGGGTTGCCAAGCTTCTGAAAAACTACGAGTTTCCTGAAATCTCAGCACACATTTTTTCACCCAATCTTGATGACACTTTCAGGTAATGATCAGTACAACAAATCCCACTTGGGTCACCAAGTTCCTTTCTTTTAGGTTAAACCGTTCGTTGGCAGTAACAGTTTTAATTTTTAGGTTTCACTCTGTTTTCTCCTATAGGGATACATGTAGTTGGAACTCTAAATCAAACACGGTTTGTGCTAGCTCTTTGAAACTTGACACAATAAAGTAGCTCCAAGTTCTATCTCTATGGTTTGTTTCCTATTGATGTAGCCCTAAGCAGAGACTGGCGCAAATCACTTTCATGGAAAGAGGTTGACAATCTTCCAAAAAACTAAGAGTTTCCTGAAATCTCAGCACACATTTTTTGACCCAATCTTGATGACACTTTCAGGTAATGATCAGCACCCCAATCCCACTTGGCTCACCAAATTTCGTTCTTCTAGGTTAAACCGTTCGTTGGCAGTAACAGTTTTAATTTTTATGTTTCACTCTGTTTTCTCCTATATGGATACATGTATTTGGAACTCTAAATCAAACACGGTTTGTGATAGCTCTTTGAAACTTGACACAATAAAGTAGCTCCAAGTTCTATCTCTATGGTTTGTTTCCTATTGATGTAGCCCTAAGCAGAGACTGGCGCAAATCACTTTCATGGAAAGGGGTTGCCAATCTTCCAAAAAACTGCTAGTTTCCTGAAATCTCAGCACACATTTTTTCACCCAATCTTGATGACACATTCAGGTAATGATCAGTACAACAAATCCCACTTGGGTCACCAAGTTTCTTTCTTCTAGGTTAAACCGTTCGTTGGCAGTAACAGTTTTAATTTTTAGTTTTCACTCTGTTTTCTCCTATATGGATACATGTAGTTGGAACTCTAAATCAAACACGGTTTGTGCTAGCTCTTTGAAACTTGAGACAATAAAGTAGCTCCAAGTTCTATCTCTATGGTTTGTTTCCTATTGATGTAGCCCTAAGCAGAGACTGACGCAAATCACTTTCATGGAAAGGGGTTGCCAATCTTCCAAAAAACTACAGGTTTCCTGAAATCTGAGCACACATTTTTTCACCCAATCTTGATGACACTTTCAGTAATGATCAGTACCCCAATCCCACTTGGCTCACCAAATTTCCTTCTTCTAGGTTAAACCGTTCGTTGGCAGTAACAGTTTTAAATTTTAGGTTTCACTCTGTTTTCTCCTATATGAATACATGTAGTTGGAACTCTAAATCAAACACGGTTTGTGCTAGCTCTTTGAAACTTGACACAATAAAGTAGCTCCAAGTTCTATCTCTATGGTTTGTTTCCTATTTATGTAGCCCTAAGCAGAGACTGGAGCAAATCACTTTCATGGAAAGGGGTTGCCAAGATTCCAAAAAACTACGAGTTTCCTGAAATCTCAGCACACATTTTTTCACCCAATCTTGATGACACTTTCAGGTAATGATCAGTACCCCAATCCCACTTGGCTCACCAAATTTCGTTCTTCTAGGTTAAACCATTCGTTGGCAGTAACACTTTTAATTTTTAGGTTTCACTCTGTTTTCTCCTATATGGATACATGTAGTTGGAACTCTAAATCAAACACGGTTTGTGCTAGCTCTTTGAAACTTGGCACAATAAAGTAGCTCCAGGTTCTATCTCTTTGGTTTGTTTCCTATTGATGTAGACCTAAGCAGAGACTGGCGCAAATCACTTTCATGGAAAGGGGTTGCCAAGATTCCAAAAAACTACGAGTTTCCTGAAATCTCAGCACACATTTTTTCATCCAATCTTGATGACACTTTCAGGTAATGATCAGTACAACAAATCACACTTGGGTCACCAAGTTCCTTTCTTTTAGGTTAAACCGTTCGTTGGCAGTAACAGTTTTAATTTTTAGGTTTCACTCTGTTTTCTCCTATATGGATACATGTAGTTGGAACTCTAAATCAAACACGGTTTGTGCTAGCTCTTTGAAACTTGACACAATAAAGTAGCTCCAAGTTCTATCTCTATGGTTTGTTTCCTATTGATGTAGCCCTAAGCAGAGACTGGCGAAAATCACTTTCATGGAAAGGGGTTGCCAAGCTTCCAAAAAACTAAGAGTTTCCTGAAATCTCAGCACACATTTTTTCACCCAAACTTGATGATGCTTTCAGGTAATGATCAGTACCCCAATCCCACTTGGCTCACCAAATTTCGTTCTTCTAGGTTAAACGGTTCCTTGGCAGTAAAAGTTTTAATTCTTAGGTTTCACTGTGTTTTCTCCTATATGGATACATGTAGTTGGAACTCTAAATCAAACACGGTTTGTGCTAGCTCTTTGAAACTTGACACAATAAAGTAGCTCCACGTTCTATCTCTATGGTTTGTTTTCTATTGATGTAGCCATAAGCAGAGACTGGCGCAAATCACTTTCATGGAAAGGGGTTGCCAAGTTTCCGAAAAACTACGAGTTTCCTGAAATCTCAGCACACATTTTTTCACCCAATCTTGATGACACTTTCAGGTAATGATCAGTACAACAAATCCCACTTGGGTCACCAAGTTTCTTTCTTTTAGATTAAACCGTTCGTTGGCAGTAACAGTTTTAATTTTTAGGTTTCACTCTGTTTTCTCCTATAGGGATACATGTAGTTGGAACTCTAAATCAAACACGGTTTGTGCTAGCTCTTTGAAACTTGACACAATAAAGTAGCTCCAAGTTCTATCTCTACGGTTTGTTTCCTATTGATGTAGCCCTAAGCAGAGACTGGCGCAAATCACTTTCATGGAGAGGGGTTGACAATCTTCCAAAAAACTAAGAGATTCCTGAAATCTCAGCACACATTTTTTGACCCAATCTTGATGACACTTTCAGGTAATGATCAGCACCCCAATCCCACTTGGCTCACCAAATTTCGTTCTTCTAGGTTAAACCGTTCGTTGGCAGTAACAGTTTTAATTTTTAGGTTTCACTCTGTTTTCTCCTATATGGATACATGTAGTTGGAACTCTAAATCAAACACGGTTTGTGCTAGCTCTTTGAAACTTGACACAATAAAGTAGCTCCATGTTCTATCTCTATGGTTTGTTTCCTATTGATGTAGCCCTAAGCAGAGACTGGCGCAAATCAATTTCATTGAAAGGGGTTTCCAATCTTCCAAAAAACTGCGAGTTTCCTGAAATCTCAGCACACATTTTTTCACCCAATCTTGATGACACTTTCAGGAAATGATCAGTACAACAAATCCCACTTGGGTCACCTAGTTTCTTTCTTTTAGGTTAAACCGTTCGTTGGCAGTAACAGTTTTAATTTTTAGGTTTCACTCTGTTTTCTCCTATATGGATACATGTAGTTGGAACTCTAAATCAAACACGGTTTGTGCTAGCTCTTTGAAACTTGACACAATAAAGTAGCTCCAAGTTCTCTCTCTATGGTTTGTTTCCTATTGATGTAGCCCTAAGCATAGACTGGCGCAAATCACTTTCATGGAAAGAGGTTGACAATCTTCCAAAAAACTAAGAGTTTCCTGAAATCTCAGCACACATTTTTTCACCCAATCTTGATGACACTTTCAGGTAATGATCAGTACCCCAATCCCACTTGGCTCACCAAATTTCGTTCTTCTAGGTTAAACCGTTCGTTGGCAGTAACAGTTTTAATTTTTAGGTTTCACTCTGTTTTCTCCTATATGGATACATGTAGTTGGAACACTCAATCACACACGGTTTGTGCTAGCTCTTTGAAACTTGACACAATAAAGTAGCTCCAGGTTCTATCTCTTTGGTTTGTTTCCTATTGATGTAGCCCTAAGCAGAGAATGGCGCAAATCATTTCATGGAAAGGGGTTGCCAAGCTTCCAAAAAACTACGAGTTTCCTCAAATCTCAGCACATATTTTTTCACCCAATCTTGATGACACTTTCAGGTAATGATCAGTACAACAAATCCCACTTGGGTCACCAAGTTTCTTTCTTCTAGGTTAAACCGTTCGTTGGCAGTAACAGTTTTAATTTTTAGTTTTCACTCTGTTTTCTCCTATATGGATACATGTAGTTGGAACTCTAAATCAAACACGGTTTGTGCTAGTTCTTTGAAACTTGAGACAATAAAGTAGCTCCAAGTTCTATCTCTATGGTTTGTTTCCTATTTATGTAGCCCTAAGCAGAGACTGGAGCAAATCACTTTCATGGAAAGGGGTTGCCAAGATTCCAAAAAACTACGAATTTCCTGAAATCTCAGCACACATTTTTTCACCCAATCTTGATGACACTTTCCGGTAATGATCAGTACCCCAATCCCACTTGGCTCACCAAATTTCGTTCTTCTAGGTTAAACCGTTCGTTGGCAGTAAGAGTTTTAATTTTCAGGTTTCACTCTCCTTTCTCCTATATGGATACATGTAGTTGGTAGTCTAAATCAAACACGGTTTGCGCTAGCTCTTTGAAACTTGACACAATAAAGTAGCTCCAAGTTCTATCTCTATGGTTTGTTTCCTATTGATGTAGCCCTAAGCAGAGACTGGCGCAAATCACTTTCATGGAAAGGGGTTGCCAAGATTCCAAAAAACTACAAGTTTCCTGAAATCTCAGCACACATTTTTTCACCCAATCTTGATGACACTTTCAGGTAATGATCAGTACAACAAATCCCACTTGGGTCACCAAGTTCCTTTCTTTTAGGTTAAACCGTTCGTTGGCAGTAACAGTTTTAATTTTTAGGTTTCACTCTGTTTTCTCCTTTATGGATACATGTAGTTGGAACTCTAAATCAAACACGGTTTGTGCTAGCTCTTTGAAACTTGACACAATAAAGTAGCTCAAAGTTCTATCTCTATGGTTTGTTTCCTATTGATGTAGCCCTAAGCAGAGACTGGCGCAAAACACTTTCATGGAAAGGGGTTGCCAATCTTCCAAAAAACTGCGAGTTTCCTGAAATCTCAGCACACATTTTCTCACCCAATCTTGATGACAATTTCAGGTAATGATCAGTACCCCAATCCCACTTGCCTCACCAAATTTCATTCTTCTAGGTTAAACCGTTCGTTGGCAGTAACAGTTTTAAATTTTAGGTTTCACTCTGTTTTCTCCTGTATGGATACATGTAGTTGGAACTCTAAATCAAACACGGTTTGTGCTAGCTCTTTGAAACATGACACAATAAAGCAGCTCCAAGTTCTATCTCTATGGTTTGTTTCCTATTGATGTAGCCCTAAGCAGAGACTGGCGTAAATCACTTTCATGGAAAGGGGTTGCCAATTTTCCAAAAAACAACGTGTTTCCTGAAATCTCAGCACACATTTTTTCACCCAATCTTGATGACACTTTCAGGTAATGATCAGTACCCCAATCCCACTTGGCTCACCAAATTTCGTTCTTCTAGGTTAAACCGTTCGTTGGCAGTAACAGTTTTAATTTTTAGGTTTCACTCTGTTTTCTCCTATATGGATACATGTAGTTCTAACTCTAAATCAAACACGGTTTGTGCTAGCTCTTTGAAACTTGACACAATAAAGTAGCTCCATGTTCTATCTCTATGGTTTGTTTCCTATTGATGTAGCCCTAAGCACAGACTGGCGCAAATCACTTTAATGGAAAGGGGTTGCAAAGCTTCCAAAAAACTACGAGTTTCCTGAAATCTCAGC
Source organism: Spermophilus citellus (assembly GCF_964194105.1). Classification (NCBI taxonomy): domain Eukaryota; kingdom Metazoa; phylum Chordata; class Mammalia; order Rodentia; family Sciuridae; genus Spermophilus; species Spermophilus citellus. The sequence goes on along the minus strand of NW_027673037.1, from coordinate 2,317,117 downwards.
ACACATTTTTTCACCCAATCTTGATGACACTTTCAGGTAATGATCAGTACCCCAATCCCACTTGGCTCACCAAATTTCGTTCTTCTAGGTTAAACCGTTCGTTGGCAGTAACACTTTTAATTTTTATGTTTCACTCTGTTTTCTCCTATATGGATACATGTAGTTGGAACTCTAAATCAAACACGGTTTGTGCTAGCTCTTTGAAACTTTACACAATAAAGTAGCTCCAGGTTCTATCTCTTTGGTTTGTTTACTATTGATGTAGACCTAAGCAGAGACTGGCGCAAATCACTTTCATGGAAAGGGGTTTCCAAGATTCCAAAAAACTACGAGTTTCCTGAAATCTCAGCACACATTTTTTCACCCAATCTTGATGACACTTTCAGGTAATGATCAGTACAACAAATCACACTTGGGTCACCAAATTTCTTTCTTTTAGGTTAAACGGTTCGTTGGCAGTAACAGTTTTAATTTTTAGGTTTCACTCTGTTTTCTCCTATATGGATACATGTAGTTGGAACTCTAAATCAAACACGGTTTGTGCTAGCTCTTTGAAACTGGACACAATAAAGTAGCTCCAAGTTCTATCTCTATGGTTTGCTTCCTATTGATGTAGCCCTAAGCAGAGACTGGCGAAAATCACTTTCATGGAAAGGGGTTGCCAAGCTTCCAAATAAATATGAGTTTTCTGAAATCTCAGCACACATTTTTTCACCCAAACTTGATGACGCTTTCAGGTAATGATCAGTACCCCAAACCCACTTGGCTCACCAAATTTCGTTCTTCTAGGTTAAACGGTTCCTTGGCAGTAAAAGTTTTAATTTTTAGGTTTCACTCTGTTTTCTCCTATATGGATATATGTAGTTGGAACTCTAAATCAAACACGGTTTGTGCTAGCTCTTTGAAACTTGACACAATAAAGTAGCTCCAAGTTCTATCTCTATGGTTTGTTTCCTATTGATGTAGCCCTAAGCAGAGACTGGCGCAAATCACTTTCATGGAAAGGGGTTGAGAATCTTCCAAAAAACTACGTGTTTCCTGAAATCTCAGCACACATTTTTTCACCCAATATTGATGACACTTTCAGGTAATGATCACTAACCCAATCCCACTTGGCTCACCAAATTTCGTTCTTCTAGGTTAAACCGTTTGTTGGCAGTAACAGTTTTAATTTTTAGGTTTCACTCTGTTTTCTCCTATATGGATACATGTAGTTGGAACTCTAAATCAAACACGGTTTGTGCTAGCTCTTTGAAACTTGACACAATAAAGTAGCTCCAAGTTCTATCTCTATGGTTTGTTTCCTATTGATGTATCCCTAAGCAGAGACTGGCGCAAATCATTTCATGGAAAGGGGTTGCCAATCTTCCAAAAAACAACGAGTTTCCTGAAATCTCAGCACACATTTTTTCACCCAATCTTGATGACACTTTCAGGTAATGATAAGTACAACAAACCCAATTGGGTTTAAAGTTTCTTTCTTCTAGGTTAAACCGTTCGTTGGCAGGAACAGTTTTAATTTTTAGGTTTCACTCTGTTTTCTCCTATATGGATACATGTAGTTGGAACTCTAAATCAAACACGGTTTGTGCTAGCTCTTTGAAACTTGACACAATAAAGTAGCTCCAAGTTCTATCTATATGGTTTGTTTTCTATTGATGTAGCCCTAAGCAGAGACTGGCGCAAATCACTTTCATGGAAGGGGTTGCCAATCTTCCAAAAACCTACGAGTTTCCTGAAATCTCAGCACACATTTTTTCACCCAATCTTGAAGACGCTTTCAGGTAATGATCAGTACTGCAATCCCACTTGGCTCACCAAATTTCGTTCTTCTAGGTTAAACCGTTCGTTGGCAGTAACAGTTTTAATTTTTAGGTTTCACTCTGTTTTCTCCTATATGGATACATGTAGTTGGACGTCTAAATCAAACACGGTTTGTGCTAGCTCTTTGAAACTTGACACAATAAAGTAGCTCCAAGTTCTATCTCTATGGTTTGTTTCCTATTGATGTAGCCCTAAGCAGAGACTGGCACAAATCACATTCATGGAAAGGGGTTGCCAATCTTCCAAAAAACTACGAGTTTCCTGAAATCTCAGCACACATTTTTTCACCCAATCTTGATGACGCTTTCAGGTAATGATCAGTACCGCATTCCCACTTGGCTCACCAAATTTCGTTCTTCTAGGTTAAACCGTTCGTTGGCAGTAACAGTTTTAACTTTTAGGTTTCACTCAATTTTCTCCTATATGAATACATGTAGTTGGAACTCTAAATCAAACACGGTTTATGCTAGCACTTTGAAACTTGACACAAAAAAGTAGCTCCATGTTCTATCTCTATGGTTTGTTTCCTATTGATGTAGCCCTAATTAGAGACTGGCGCAAATCACTTTCATGGAAAGGGGTTGCCAATCTTCCAAAAAACTACGAGTTTCCTGAAATTTCAGCACACATTTTTTCCCCAATCTTGATGACACTTTCAGGTAATGATCAATACCCCAATCCCACTTGGCTCACCAAATTTCGTTCTTCTAGGTTAAACGGTTCCTTGGCAGTAAAAGTTTTAATTTTTAGGTTTCACTCTGTTTTCTCCTATATGGATACATGTAGTTGGAACTCTAAATCAAACACGGTTTGTGCTAGCTCTTAGAAACTTGACACAATAAAGTAGCTCCAAGTTCTATCTCTATGGTTTGTTTTCTATTGATGTAGCCCTAAGCAGAGACTGGCGCAAATCACTTTCATGGAAGGGGTTGCCAATCTTCCAAAAACCTACGAGTTTCCTGAAATCTCAGCACACATTTTTTCACCCAATCTTGAAGACGCTTTCAGGTAATGATCAGTACCCCAATCCCACTTGGCTCACCAAATTTCGTTCTTCTAGGTTAAACCGTTCGTTGGCAGTAACAGTTTTAATTTTTAGGTTTCACTCTGTTTTCTCCTATATGGATACATGTAGTTGGAAGTCTAAATCAAACACGGTTTGTGCTAGCTCTTTGAAACTTGACACAATAAAGTAGCTCCAAGTTCTATCTCTATGGTTTGTTTCCTATTGATGTAGCCCTAAGCAGAGACTGGCACAAATCACTTTCATGGAAAGGGGTTGCCAATCTTCCAAAAAACTACGAGTTTCCTGAAATCTCAGCACACATTTTTTCACCCAATCTTGATGACACTTTCAGGTAATGATCAATACCCCAATCCCACTTGGCTCACCAAATTTCGTTCTTCTAGGTTAAACCGTTCGTTGGCAGTAACAGTTTTAATTTTTAGGTTTCACTCTGTTTTCTCCTATATGGATACATGTAGTTGGAACTCTAAATCAAATACGGTTTGTGCTAGCTCTTTGAAACTTGACACAATAAAGTAGCTCCAAGTTCTATCTCTATGGTTTGTTTCCTATTGATGTAGCCCTAAGCAGAGACTGGCGCAAATCACTTTCATGGAAAGGGGTTGACAATCTTCCAAAAAACTACGTGTTACCTGAAATCTCAGCACACATTTTTTCACCCAATCTTGATGACACTTTCAGGTAATGATCACTAACCCAATCCCACTTGGCTCACCAAATTTCGTTCTTCTAGGTTAAACCGTTCGTTGGCAGTAACAGTTTTAATTTTTAGGTTTCTCTCTGTTTTCTCCTATATGGATACATGTTGTTGGAACTCTAAATCAAACACGGTTTGTGCTAGCTCTTTGAAACTTGACACAATAAAGTAGCTCCAAGTTCTATCTCTATGGTTTGTTTGCTATTGATGTAGCCCTAAGCAGAGACTGGCGCAAATCATTTCATGGAAAGGGGTTGCCAATCTTCCAAAAAACTACGAGTTTCCTGAAATCTCAGCACACATTTTTTCACCCAATCTTGATGACACTTTCAGGTAATGATAAGTACAACAAATCCCACTTGGGTTATCAAGTTTCTTTCTTCTAGGTTAAACCGTTCGTTGGCAGTAACAGTTTTAAATTTTAGGTTTCACTCTGTTTTCTCCTATATGGATACATGTAGTTGGAACTCTAAATCAAACACGGTTTGTGCTAGCTCTTTGAAACTTGACACAATAAAGTAGCTCCATGTTCTATCTCTATGGTTTGTTTCCTATTGATGTAGCCCTAAGCAGAGACTGGCGCAAATCACTTTCATCGAAAGGGGTTGCCAATCTTCAAAAAAACTGCTAGTTTCCTGAAATCTCAGCACACATTTTTCACCCAAACTTGATGACACTTTCAGGTAATGATCAGTACCCCAATCCCACTTGGCTCACCAAATTTCGTTCTTCTAGGTTAAACCGTTCGTTGGCAGTAACAGTTTTAATTTTTAGGTTTCACTCTGTTTTCTCCTATATGGATACATGTAGTTGGAACTCTCAATCAAACACGGTTTGTGCTAGCTCTTTGAAACTTGACACAATAAAGTCGCTCCAAGTTCTATATCTATGGTTTGTTTCCTATTGATGTAGCCCTAAGCAGAGACTGGCGCAAATCACTTTCATTGAAAGGGGTTGCCAATCTTCCAAAAAACGACGAGTTTCCTGAAATCTCAGCACACATTTTTTCACCTAATCTTGATGTCGCTTTCAGGTAATGATCAGTACCGCAATCCCACTTGGCTCACCAAATTTCGTTCTTCTAGGTTAAACCGTTCGTTGGCAGTAACAGTTTTAACTTTTAGGTTTCACTCAATTTTCTCCTATATGAATACATGTACTTGGAACTCTAAATCAAACACGGTTTATGCTAGCACTTTGAAACTTGACACAATAAAGTAGCTCCATGTTCTATCTCTATGGTTTGTTTCCTATTGATGTAGCCCTAAGCAGAGACTGGCGCAAATCACTTTCATGGAAAGGGGTTGCCAATCTTCCAAAAAACTACGAGTTTCCTGAAATCTCAGCACACATTTTTTCACCCAATCTTGATTTCACTTTCAGGTAATGATCAGTACAACAAATCCCACTTGGGTCACCAAGTTTCTTTCTTCTAGGTTAAACCGTTCGTTGGCAGTAACAGTTTTAATTTTTAGGTTTCACTCAGTTTTCTCCTATATGAATACATGTAGTTGGAACTCTAAATCAAACACGGTTTGTGCTAGCTCTTTGAAACTTGACACAATAAAGTAGCTCCAAGTTCTATCTCTATGTTTTGTTTCCTATTGATGTAGCCCTAAGTAGAGACTGGCGAAAATCACTTTCATGGAAAGGGGTTGACAATCTTCCAAAATACTAAGAGTTTCCTGAAATCTCAGCACACATTTTTTCCCCAATCTTGATGACACTTTCAGGTAATGATCAATACCCCAATCCCACTTGGCTCACCAAATTTCGTTCTTCTAGGTTAAACCGTTCGTTGGCAGTAACAGTTTTCATTTTTAGGTTTCACTCTGTTTTCTCCTATATGGATACATGTAGTTGGAACTCTAAATCAAACACGGTTTGTGCTAGCTCTATGAAACTTGACACAATAAAGTAGCTCCAAGTTCTATCTCTATGGTTTGTTTCCTATTGATGTAGCCCTAAGCAGAGACTGGCGCAAATCACTTTCATGGAAAGGGGTTGCCAATCTTCCAAAAAACTGCTAGTTTCCTGAAATCTCAGCACACATTTTTTCACACAATCTTGATGACACTTTCAGGTAATGATCAGTACCCCAATCCCACTTGGCTCACCAAATTTCGTTCTTCTAGGTTAAACCGTTCGTTGGCAGTAACAGTTTTAATTTTTAGGTTTCACTCTGTTTTCTCCTATATGGATACATGTAGTTGGAACTCTAAATCAAACACGGTTTGTGCTAGCTATTTGAAACTTGACACAATAAAGTAGCTCCAAGTTCTATCTCTATGGTTTGTTTCCTATTGATGTAGCCCTAAGCAGAGACTGGCGCAAATCACTTTCATGGAAAGGGGTTGCCAATCTTCCAAAAAACTACGAGTTTCCTGAAATCTCAGCACACATTTTTTCACCCAATCTTGATGACACTTTCAGGTAATGATCAGTAACCGAATCCGACTTGGCTCACCAAATTTCGTTCTTCTAGGTTAAACCGTTCGTTGGCAGTAACAGTTTTAACTTTTAGGTTTCACTCAATTTTCTCCTATATGAATACATGTAGTTGGAACTCTAAATCAAACACGGTTTGTGGTAGCTCTTTGAAACTTGACACAATAAAGTCGCTCCATGTTCTATCTCTATGGTTTGTTTCCTATTGATGTAGCCCTAAGCAGAGACTGGCGCAAATCACTTTCATGGAAAGGGGTTGCCAATCTTCCAAAAAACTACGAGTTTCCTGAAATCTCAGCACACATTTTTTCACCCAATCTTGATGACTCTTTCAGGTAATGATCAGTACCGCAATCCCACTTGGCTCACCAAATTTCGTTCTTCTAGGTTAAACCATTCGTTGGCAGTAACAGTTTTAACTTTTAGGTTTCACTCAATTTTCTCCTATATGAATACATGTAGTTGGAACTCTAAATCAAACACGGTTTATGCTAGCACTTTGAAACTTGACACAATAAAGTAGCTCCATGTTCTATCTCTATGGTTTGTTTCCTATTGATGTAGCCCTAAGCAGAGACTGGCGCAAATCACTTTCATCGAAAGGGGTTGCCAATCTTCCAAAAAACTACGAGTTTCCTGAAATCTCAGCACACATTTTTTCACCCAATCTTGATGACACTTTCAGGTAATGATCAGTACCCCAATCCCACTTGGCTCACCAAATTTCGTTCTTCTAGTTTAAACCGTTCGTTGGCAGTAACAGTTTTAATTTTTAGGTTTCACTCTGTTTTCTCCTATATGGATACATGTAGTTGGAACTCTAAATCAAACACGGTTTGTGCTAGCTCTTTGAAACTTGACACAATAAAGTAGCTCCAAGTTCTATCTCTATGATTTGTTTCCTATTGATGTAGCCCTAAGCAGAGACTGGCGCAAATCACTTTCATTGAAAGGGGTTGCCAATCTTCCAAAAAACGACGAGTTTCCTGAAATCTCAGCACACATTTTTTCACCCAATCTTGATGTCGCTTTCAGGTAATGATCAGTACCGCAATCCCACTTGGCTCACCAAATTTCGTTCTTCTAGGTTAAACCGTTCGTTGGCAGTAACAGTTTTAACTTTTAGGTTTCACTCAATTTTCTCCTATATGAATACATGTAGTTGGAACTCTAAATCAAACACGGTTTATGCTAGCACTTTGAAACTTGACACAATAAAGTAGCTCCATGTTCTATCTCTATGGTTTGTTTCCTATTGATGTAGCCCTAAGCAGAGACTGGCGCAAATCACTTTCATGGAAAGGGGTTGCCAATCTTCCAAAAAACTACGAGTTTCCTGAAATCTCAGCACACATTTTTTCACCCAATCTTGATGACGCTTTCAGGTAATGATCAGTACCGCAATCCCACTTGGCTCACCAAATTTCGTTCTTCTAGGTTAAACCATTCGTTGGCAGTAACAGTTTTAACTTTTAGGTTTCACTCAATTTTCTTATGCTAGCACTTTGAAACTTGACACAATAAAGTAGCTCCATGTTCTATCTCTATGGTTTGTTTCCTATTGATGTAGCCCTAAGCAGAGACTGGCGCAAATCACTTTCATCGAAAGGGGTTGCCAATCTTCCAAAAAACTACGAGTTTCCTGAAATCTCAGCAAACATTTTTTCACCCAATCTTGATGACACTTTCAGGTAATGATCAGTACAACAAATCCCACTTGGGTCACCAAGTTTCTTTCTTCTAGGTTAAACCTTTCGTTGGCAGTAACAGTTTTAATTTTTACGTTTCACTCTGTTTTCTCCTATATGAATACATGTAGTTGGAACTCTAAATCAAACACGGTTTGTGCTAGCTCTTTGAAACTTGACACAATAAAGTAGCTCCAAGTTCTATCTCTATGTTTTGTTTCCTATTGATGTAGCCCTAAGCAGAGACTGGCGAAAATCACTTTCATGGAAAGGGGTTGACAATCTTCCAAAAAACTAAGAGTTTCCTGAAATCTCAGCACACATTTTTTGCCCAATCTTGATGACACTTTCAGGTAATGATCAGTAACCCAATCCCACTTGGCTCACCAAATTTCGTTCTTCTAGGTTAAACCGTTCGTTGACAGTAACAGTTTTAACTTTTAGGTTTCACTCAATTTTCTCCTATATGAATACATGTAGTTGGAACTCAAAATCAAACACGGTGTGTGGTAGCTCTTTGAAACTTGACACAATAAAATAGCTCCATGTTCCATCTCTATGGTTTGTTTCCTATTGATGTAGCCCTAAGCAGAGACTGGTGCAAATCACTTTCATGGAAAGGGGTTGCCAATCTTCCAAAAAACTACGAGTTTCCTGAAATCTCAGCACACATTTTTTCACACAATCTTGATGACACTTTCAGGTAATGATCAGTACAACAAATCCCACTTGGGTCAACAAGTTTCGTTTTTCTAGGTTAAACCGTTCGTTGGCAGTAACAGTTTTAATTTTTAGGTTTCACTCTGTTTTCTCCTATATGGATACATGTAGTTGGAACTCTAAATCAAACACGGTTTGTGCTAGCTCTTTGAAACTTGACACAATAAAGTAGCTCCAAGTTCTATCTCTATGGTTTGTTTCCAATTGATGTAGCCCTAAGCAGAGACTGGCGCAAATCACTTTCATGGAAAGGGGTTGCCAATCTTCCAAAAAACTACGAGTTTCCTGAAATCTCAGCACACATTTTTCCCCCAATCTTGATGACACTTTCAGGTAATGATCAGGACCCCAATCCCACTTGGCTCACCAAATTTCGTTCTTCTAGGTTAAACCTTTCGTTGGCAGTAACAGTTTTAATTTTTACGTTTCACTCTGTTTTCTCCTATATGGATACATGTAGTTGGAACTCTAAATCAAACACGGTTTGTGCTAGCTCTTTGAAACTTGACACAATAAAGTAGCTCCAAGCTCTATCTCTATGGTTTGTTTCCTATTGATGTAGCCCTAAGCAGGGAGTGGCGCAAATCACGTTCATGGAAAGGGGTTGCCAATCTTCCAAAAAATGTTAGTTTCCTGAAATCCCAGCACACATTTTTTCACACAATCTTGATGACACTTTCAGGTAATGATCAGTACCCCAATCCCACTTGGCTCACCAAATTTCGTTCTTCTAGGTTTAACCGTTTGTTGGCAGTAACAGTTTTCATTTTTAGGTTTCACTCTGTTTTCTCCTATATGGATACATGTAGTTGGAACTCTAAATCAAACACGGTTTGTGCTAGCTCTTTGAAACTTGACACAATAAAGTAGCTCCAAGTTCTATCACTATGGTTTGTTTCCTATTGATGTAGCCCTAAGCAGAGACTGGCGCAAATCACTTTCATGGAAAGGGGTTGACAATCTTCCAAAAAACTGCTAGTTTCCTGAAATCTCAGCACACATTTTTTCACCCAAACTTGATGACACTTTCAGGTAATGATCAGTACCCCAATCCCACTTGGCTCACCAAATTTCGTTCTTCTAGGTTAAACCGTTTGTTGGCAGTAACAGTTTTCATTTTTAGGTTTCACTCTGTTTTCTCCTATATGGATACATGTAGTTGGAACTCTAAATCAAACACGGTTTGTGCTAGCTCTTTGAAACTTGACACAATAAAGTAGCTCCAAGTTCTATCTCTATGGTTTGTTTCCTATTGATGTAGCCCTAAGCAGAGACTGGCGCAAATCACTTTCATGGAAAGGGGTTGCCAATCTTCCAAAAAACGACGAGTTTCCTGAAATCTCAGCACACAATTTTTCACCCAATCTTGATGACACTTTCAGGTAATGATCAGTAACCCAATCCCACTTGGCTCACCAAATTTCGTTCTTCTAGGTTAAACCGTTCGTTGGCAGTAACACTTTTAACTTTTAGGTTTCACTCAATTTTCTCCTATATGAATACATGTACTTGGAACTCTAAATCAAACACGGTTTGTGGTAGCTCTTTGAAACTTGACACAATAAAGTATCTCCATGTTCTATCTCTATGGTTTGTTTCCTATTGATGTAGCCCTAAGCAGAGACTGGCGCAAATCACTTTCATGGAAAGGGGTTGCCAATCTTCCAAAAAACTAAGAGTTTCCTGAAATCTCAGCACACATTTTTTCACCAAATCTTGATGACACTTTCAGGTAATGATCAGTACAACAAATCCCACTTGGGTCACCAAGTTTCGTTCTTCTAGGTTAAACCGTTCGTTGGCAATAACAGTTTTAATTTTTAGGTTTCACTCTCTTTTCTCCTATATGGATACATGTAGTTGGAACTCTAAATCAAACACGGTTTGTGCTAGCTCTTTGAAACTTGACACAATAAAGTAGCTCCATGTTCTATCTCTATGGTTTGTTTCCTATTGATGTAGCCCTAAGCACAGACTGGCGCAAATCACTTTCATGGAAAGGGGTTGCCAATCTTCCAAAAAACTACGAGTTTCCTGAAATCTCAGCACACATTTTTTCACCCAATCTTGATGTCGCTTTCAGGTAATGATCAGTACCCCAATCCCACTTGGCTCACCAAATTTCGTTCTTCTAGGTTAAACCTTTCGTTGGCAGTAACAGTTTTAATTTGTAGGTTCCAATCTGTTTTCTCCTATATGAATACATGTAGTTGGAACTCTAAATCAAACACGGTTTGTGCTAGCTCTTTGAAACTTGACACAATAAAGTAGCTCCAAGTTCTATCTCTATGTTTTGTTTCCTATTGATGTAGCCCTAAGCAGACACTGGCGAAAATCACTTTCATGGAAAGGGGTTGACAATCTTCCAAAAAACTAAGAGTTTCCTGAAATCTCAGCACACATTTTTTGCCCAATCTTGATGACACTTTCAGGTAATGATCAGTAACCCAATCCCACTTGGCTCACCAAATTTCGTTCTTCTAGGTTAAACCGTTCGTTGACAGTAACAGTTTTAACTTTTAGGTTTCACTCAATTTTCTCCTATATGAATACATGTAGTTGGAACTCAAAATCAAACACAGTGTGTGGTAGCTCTTTGAAACTTGACACAATAAAATAGCTCCATGTTCCATCTCTATGGTTTGTTTCCTATTGATGTATCCCTAAGCAGAAACTGGCGCAAATCACTTTCATGGAAAGGGGTTGCCAATCTTCCAAAAAACTACGAGTTTCCTGAAATCTCAGCACACATTTTTTCACACAATCTTGATGACACTTTCAGGTAATGATCAGTACAACAAATCCCACTTGGGTCAACAAGTTTCGTTCTTCTAGGTTAAACCGTTCGTTGGCAGTAACAGTTTTAATTTTTAGGTTTCACTCTGTTTTCTCCTATATGGATACATGTAGTTGGAACTCTAAATCAAACACGGTTTGTGCTAGCTCTTTGAAACTTGACACAATAAAGTAGCTCCAAGTTCTATCTCTATGGTTTGTTTCCAATTGATGTAGCCCTAAGCAGAGACTGGCGCAAATCACTTTCATGGAAAGGGGTTGCCAATCTTCCAAAAAACTACGAGTTTCCTGAAATCTCAGCACACATTTTTCCCCCAATCTTGATGACACTTTCAGGTAATGATCAGGACCCCAATCCCACTTGGCTCACCAAATTTCGTTCTTCTAGGTTAAACCTTTCGTTGGCAGTAACAGTTTTAATTTTTACGTTTCACTCTGTTTTCTCCTATATGGATACATGTAGTTGGAACTCTAAATCAAACACGGTTTGTGCTAGCTCTTTGAAACTTGACACAATAAAGTAGCTCCAAGCTCTATCTCTATGGTTTGTTTCCTATTGATGTAGCCCTAAGCAGGGAGTGGCGCAAATCACGTTCATGGAAAGGGGTTGCCAATCTTCCAAAAAATGTTAGTTTCCTGAAATCCCAGCACACATTTTTTCACACAATCTTGATGACACTTTCAGGTAATGATCAGTACCCCAATCCCACTTGGCTCACCAAATTTCGTTCTTCTAGGTTTAACCGTTTGTTGGCAGTAACAGTTTTCATTTTTAGGTTTCACTCTGTTTTCTCCTATATGGATACATGTAGTTGGAACTCTAAATCAAACACGGTTTGTGCTAGCTCTTTGAAACTTGACACAATAAAGTAGCTCCAAGTTCTATCACTATGGTTTGTTTCCTATTGATGTAGCCCTAAGCAGAGACTGGCGCAAATCACTTTCATGGAAAGGTGTTGACAATCTTCCAAAAAACTGCTAGTTTCCTGAAATCTCAGCACACATTTTTTCACCCAAACTTGATGACACTTTCAGGTAATGATAAGTACCCCAATCCCACTTGGCTCACCAAATTTCGTTCTTCTAGGTTAAACCGTTTGTTGGCAGTAACAGTTTTCATTTTTAGGTTTCACTCTGTTTTCTCCTATATGGATACATGTAGTTGGAACTCTAAATCAAACACGGTTTGTGCTAGCTCTTTGAAACTTGACACAATAAAGTAGCTCCAAGTTCTATCTCTATGGTTTGTTTCCTATTGATGTAGCCCTAAGCAGAGACTGGCGCAAATCACTTTCATGGAAAGGGGTTGCCAATCTTCCAAAAAACGACGAGTTTCCTGAAATCTCAGCACACAATTTTTCACCCAATCTTGATGATACTTTCAGGTAATGATCAGTAACCCAATCCCACTTGGCTCACCAAATTTCGTTCTTCTAGGTTAAACCGTTCGTTGGCAGTAACACTTTTAACTTTTAGGTTTCACTCAATTTTCTCCTATATGAATACATGTAGTTGGAACTCTAAATCAAACACGGTTTGTGCTATCTCTTTGAAACTTGACACAATAAAGTATCTCCATGTTCTATCTCTATGGTTTGTTTCCTATTGATGTAGCCCTAAGCAGAGACTGGCGCAAATCACTTTCATGGAAAGGGGTTGCCAATCTTCCAAAAAACTAAGAGTTTCCTGAAATCTCAGCACACATTTTTTCACCAAATCTTGATGACACTTTCAGGTAATGATCAGTACAACAAATCCCACTTGGGTCACCAAGTTTCGTTCTTCTAGGTTAAACCGTTCGTTGGCAATAACAGTTTTAATTTTTAGGTTTCACTCTCTTTTCTCCTATATGGATACATGTAGTTGGAACTCTAAATCAAACACGGTTTGTGCTAGCTCTTTGAAACTTGACACAATAAAGTAGCTCCATGTTCTATCTCTATGGTTTGTTTCCTATTGATGTAGCCCTAAGCACAGACTGGCGCAAATCACTTTCATGGAAAGGGGTTGCCAATCTTCCAAAAAACTACGAGTTTCCTGAAATCTCAGCACACATTTTTTCCCCCAATCTTGATGACACTTTCAGGTAATGATCAGCACCCCAATCCCACTTGGCTCACCAAATTTCGTTCTTCTAGGTTAAACCTTTCGTTGGCAGTAACAGTTTTAATTTTTACGTTTCACTCTGTTTTCTCCTATATGGATACATGTAGTTGGAACTCTAAATCAAACACGGTTTGTGCTAGCTCTTTGAAACTTGACACAATAAAGTAGCTCCAAGTTCTATCTCTATGGTTTGTTTCCTATTGATGTAGCCCTAAGCAGGGAGTGGCGCAAATCACGTTCATGGAAAGGGGTTGCCAATCTTCCAAAAAATGCTAGTTTCCTGAAATCCAAGCACACATTTTTTCACCCAATCTTGATGACACTTTCAGGTAATGATCAGTACCCCAATCCCACTTGGCTCACCAAATTTCGTTCTTCTAGGTTAAACCGTTTGTTGGCAGTAACAGTTTTCATTTTTAGGTTTCACTCTGTTATCTCCTATATGGATACAGGTAGTTGGAACTCTAAATCAAACACGGTTTGTGCTAGCTCTTTGAAACTTGACACAATAATGTAGCTCCAGGTTCTATCACTATGGTTTGTTTCCTATTGATGTAGCCCTAAGCAGAGACTGGCGCAAATCACTTTCATGGAAAGGGGTTGACAATCTTCCAAAAAACTGCTAGTTTCCTGAAATCTCAGCACACATTTTTTCACCCAAACTTGATGACACTTTCAGGTAATGATCAGTACCCCAATCCCACTTGGCTCACCAAATTTCGTTCTTCTATGTTAAACCGTTTGTTGGCAGTAACAGTTTTAATTTTTAGGTTTCACTCTCTTTTCTCCTATATGGATACATGTAGTTGGAACTCTAAATCAAACACGGTTTGTGCTAGCTCTTTGAAACTTGACACAATAAAGTAGCTCCAAGTTCTATCTCTATGGTTTGTTTCCTATTGATGTAGCCCTAAGCAGGGACTGGCGCAAATCACGTTCATGGAAAGGGGTTGCCAATCTTCCAAAAAATGCTAGTTTCCTGAAATCTCAGCACACATTTTTTCACCCAATCTTGATGACACTTTCAGGTAATGATCAGTACCCCAATCCCACTTGGTTCAGCAAATTTCGTTCTTCTAGGTTAATCCGTTCGTTGACAGTAACAGTTTTAACTTTTAGGTTTCACTCAATTTTCTCCTATATGAATACATGTAGTTGGAACTCTAAATCAAACACGGTTGTGCTACCTGTTTGAAACTTGACACAATAAAGTAGCTCCATGTTCTATCTCTATGGTTTATTTCCTACTGATGTAACCCTAAGCAGAGACTGGCGCAAATCATTTTCATTGAAAGGGGTTGCCAATCTTCCAAAAAACTGCTAGTTTCCTGAAATCTCAGCACACATTTTTTCACACAATCTTGATGACACTTTCAGGTAATGATCAGTACAACAAAACCCACTTGGGTCACCAAGTTTCGTTCTTCTAGGTTAAACCGTTCGTTGGCAGTAACAGTTTTATTTTTTAGGTTTCACTCTGTTTTCTCCTATATGGATACGTGTAGTTGGAACTCTAAATCAAACACGGTTTGTGTTAGCTCTTTGAAACTTGACACAATAAAGTAGCTCCATGTTCTATCTCTATGGTTTGTTTCCTATTGATGAAGCCCTAAGCAGAGACTGACGCAAATCACTTTCATGGAAAGGGGTTGCCAATCTTCCAAAAAGACGAGTTTCCTGAAATCTCAGCACACATTTTTTCACACAATTTGATGACACTTTCAGGTAATGATCAGCACGCCAATCCCACTTGGCTAAACAAATTTCGTTCTTCTAGGTTAAACCGTTCGTTGGCAGTAACAGTTTTAATTTTTAGTTTTCACTCTGTTTTCTCCGATATGGATACATGTAGTTGGAACTCTAAATCAAACACGGTTTGTGCTAGTTCTTTGAAACTTGAGACAATAAAGTAGCTCCAAGTTCTATCTCTATGGTTTGTTTCCTATTGATGTAGCCCTAAGCAGAGACTGACGCAAATCACTTTCATGGAAAGGGGTTGCCAATCTTCCAAAAAACTACATGTTTCCTGAAATCTCAGCACACATTTTTTCACCCAATCTTGATGACACTTTCAGTAATGATCAGTACCCCAATCCCACTTGGCTCACCCAATTTCCTTCTTCTAGGTTAAACCGTTCGTTGGCAGCAACAGTTTTAAATTTTAGGTTTCACTCTGTTTTCTCCTATATGAATACATGTAGTTGGAACTCTAAATCAAACACGGTTTATGCTAGCTCTTTGAAACTTGACACAATAAAGTAGCTCCAAGTTCTATCTCTATGGTTTGTTTCCTATTGATGTAGCCCTAAGCAGAGACTGGCGTAAATCACTTTCATGGAAAGGGGTTGCCAATCTTCCAAAAAACTACGAGTTTCCTGAAATCTCAGCACACATTTTTTCACCCAATCTTGATGACACTTTCAGGTAATGATCAGTACCCCAATCCCACTTGGCTCACCAAATTTCGTTCTTCTAGGTTAAACCGTTCGTTTGTAGTAACAGTTTTAATTTTTAGGTTTCACTCTGTTTTCTCCTATATGGATACATGTAGTTGGAACTCTAAATCAAACACGGTTTGTGCTAGCTCTTTGAAACTTGACACAATAAAGTAGCTCCAAGTTCTATCTCTATGGTTTGTTTCCTATTGATGTAGCCCTAAGCAGAGACTGGCGCAAATCACTTTCATGGAAAGGGGTTGACAATCTTCCAAAAAACTACTTGTTTCCTGAAATCTCAGCACACATTTTTTCACCCAATATTGATGACACTTTCAGGTAATGATCACTAACCCAATCCCACTTGGCTCACCAAATTTCGTTCTTCTAGGTTAAACCGTTCGTTGGCAGTAACAGTTTTAATTTTTGTTTCACTCTGTTTTCTCCTATATGGATACATGTAGTTGGAACTCTAAATCAAACACGGTTTGTGCTAGCTCTTTGAAACTTGACACAATAAAGTAGCTCCAAGTTCTATCTCTATGGTTTGTTTTCTATTGATGTAGCCCTAAGCAGAGACTGGCGCAAATCACTTTCATGGAAAGGGGTTGCCAATCTTCCAAAAAACTAAGAGTTTCCTGAAATCTCAGCACATATTTATTCACCCAATCTTGATGACACTTTCAGGTAATGATCAGCACCCCAATCCCACTTGGCTCACCAAATTTCGTTCTTCTAGGTTAAACCATTCGTTGGCAGTAAGAGTTTTAATTTTCAGGTTTCACTCTCTTTTCTCCTATATGGATACATGTAGTTGGAAGTCTAAATCAAACACGGTTTGCGCTAGCTCTTTGAAACTTGACACAATAAAGTAGCTCCAAGTTCTATCTCTATGGTTTGTTTCCTATTGATGTAGCCCTAAGCAGAGACTGGCGCAAATCACTTTCATGGAAAGGGGTTGCCAAGCTTCTGAAAAACTACGAGTTTCCTGAAATCTCAGCACACATTTTTTCACCCAATCTTGATGACACTTTCAGGTAATGATCAGTACAACAAATCCCACTTGGGTCACCAAGATTCTTTCTTTTAGATTAAACCGTTCGTTGGCAGTAACAGTTTTAATTTTTAGGTTTCACTCTGTTTTCTCCTATAGGGATACATGTAGTTGGAACTCTAAATCAAACACGGTTTGTGCTAGCTCTTTGAAACTTGACACAATAAAGTAGCTCCAAGTTCTATCTCTATGGTTTGTTTCCTATTGATGTAGCCCTAAGCAGAGACTGGCGCAAATCACTTTCATGGAAAGAGGTTGACAATCTTCCAAAAAACTAAGAGTTTCCTGAAATCTCAGCACACATTTTTTGACCCAATCTTGATGACACTTTCAGGTAATGATCAGCACCCCAATCCCACTTGGCTCACCAAATTTCGTTCTTCTAGGTTAAACCGTTCGTTGGCAGTAACAGTTTTAATTTTTAGGTTTCACTCTGTTTTCTCCTATATGGATACATGTAGTTGGAACTCTAAATCAAACACGGTTTGTGATAGCTCTTTGAAACTTGACACAATAAAGTACCTCCAAGTTCTATCTCTATGGTTTGTTTCCTATTGATGTAGCCCTAAGCAGAGACTGGCGCAAATCACTTTCATGGAAAGGGGTTGCCAATCTTCCAAAAAACTGCTAGTTTCCTGAAATCTCAGCACACATTTTTTCACCCAATCTTGATGACACATTCAGGTAATGATCAGTACAACAAATCCCACTTGGGTCACCAAGTTTCTTTCTTCTAGGTTAAACCGTTCGTTGGCAGTAACAGTTTTAATTTTTAGTTTTCACTCTGTTTTCTCCTATATGGATACATGTAGTTGGAACTCTAAATCAAACACGGTTTGTGCTAGCTCTTTGAAACTTGAGACAATAAAGTAGCTCCAAGTTCTATCTCTATGGTTTGTTTCCTATTGATGTAGCCCTAAGCAGAGACTGACGCAAATCACTTTCATGGAAAGGGGTTGCCAATCTTCCAAAAAACTACATGTTTCCTGAAATCTCAGCACACATTTTTTCACCCAATCTTGATGACACTTTCAGTAATGATCAGTACCCCAATCCCACTTGGCTCACCAAATTTCCTTCTTCTAGGTTAAACCGTTCGTTGGCAGTAACAGTTTTAAATTTTAGGTTTCACTCTGTTTTCTCCTATATGAATACATGTAGTTGGAACTCTAAATCAAACACGGTTTGTGCTAGCTCTTTGAAACTTGACACAATAAAGTAGCTCCAAGTTCTATCTCTATGGTTTGTTTCCTATTTATGTAGCCCTAAGCAGAGACTGGAGCAAATCACTTTCATGGAAAGGGGTTGCCAAGATTCCAAAAAACTACGAGTTTCCTGAAATCTCAGCACACATTTTTTCACCCAATCTTGATGACACTTTCAGGTAATGATCAGTACCCCAATCCCACTTGGCTCACCAAATTTCGTTCTTCTAGGTTAAACCATTCGTTGGCAGTAACACTTTTAATTTTTAGGTTTCACTCTGTTTTCTCCTATATGGATACATGTAGTTGGAACTCTAAATCAAACACGGTTTGTGCTAGCTCTTTGAAACTTGGCACAATAAAGTAGCTCCAGGTTCTATCTCTTTGGTTTGTTTCCTATTGATGTAGACCTAAGCAGAGACTGGCGCAAATCACTTTCATGGAAAGGGGTTGCCAAGATTCCAAAAAACTACGAGTTTCCTGAAATCTCAGCACACATTTTTTCATCCAATCTTGATGACACTTTCAGGTAATGATCAGTACAACAAATCACACTTGGGTCACCAAGTTCCTTTCTTTTAGGTTAAACCGTTCGTTGGCAGTAACAGTTTTAATTTTTAGGTTTCACTCTGTTTTCTCCTATATGGATACATGTAGTTGGAACTCTAAATCAAACACGGTTTGTGCTAGCTCTTTGAAACTTGACACAATAAAGTAGCTCCAAGTTCTATCTCTATGGTTTGTTTCCTATTGATGTAGCCCTAAGCAGAGACTGGCGAAAATCACTTTCATGGAAAGGGGTTGCCAAGCTTCCAAAAAACTAAGAGTTTCCTGAAATCTCAGCACACATTTTTTCACCCAAACTTGATGATGCTTTCAGGTAATGATCAGTACCCCAATCCCACTTGGCTCACCAAATTTCGTTCTTCTAGGTTAAACGGTTCCTTGGCAGTAAAAGTTTTAATTCTTAGGTTTCACTGTGTTTTCTCCTATATGGATACATGTAGTTGGAACTCTAAATCAAACACGGTTTGTGCTAGCTCTTTGAAACTTGACACAATAAAGTAGCTCCACGTTCTATCTCTATGGTTTGTTTTCTATTGATGTAGCCATAAGCAGAGACTGGCGCAAATCACTTTCATGGAAAGGGGTTGCCAAGTTTCCGAAAAACTACGAGTTTCCTGAAATCTCAGCACACATTTTTTCACCCAATCTTGATGACACTTTCAGGTAATGATCAGTACAACAAATCCCACTTGGGTCACCAAGTTTCTTTCTTTTAGATTAAACCGTTCGTTGGCAGTAACAGTTTTAATTTTTAGGTTTCACTCTGTTTTCTCCTATAGGGATACATGTAGTTGGAACTCTAAATCAAACACGGTTTGTGCTAGCTCTTTGAAACTTGACACAATAAAGTAGCTCCAAGTTCTATCTCTACGGTTTGTTTCCTATTGATGTAGCCCTAAGCAGAGACTGGCGCAAATCACTTTCATGGAGAGGGGTTGACAATCTTCCAAAAAACTAAGAGATTCCTGAAATCTCAGCACACATTTTTTGACCCAATCTTGATGACACTTTCAGGTAATGATCAGCACCCCAATCCCACTTGGCTCACCAAATTTCGTTCTTCTAGGTTAAACCGTTCGTTGGCAGTAACAGTTTTAATTTTTAGGTTTCACTCTGTTTTCTCCTATATGGATACATGTAGTTGGAACTCTAAATCAAACACGGTTTGTGCTAGCTCTTTGAAACTTGACACAATAAAGTAGCTCCATGTTCTATCTCTATGGTTTGTTTCCTATTGATGTAGCCCTAAGCAGAGACTGGCGCAAATCAATTTCATTGAAAGGGGTTTCCAATCTTCCAAAAAACTGCGAGTTTCCTGAAATCTCAGCACACATTTTTTCACCCAATCTTGATGACACTTTCAGGAAATGATCAGTACAACAAATCCCACTTGGGTCACCTAGTTTCTTTCTTTTAGGTTAAACCGTTCGTTGGCAGTAACAGTTTTAATTTTTAGGTTTCACTCTGTTTTCTCCTATATGGATACATGTAGTTGGAACTCTAAATCAAACACGGTTTGTGCTAGCTCTTTGAAACTTGACACAATAAAGTAGCTCCAAGTTCTCTCTCTATGGTTTGTTTCCTATTGATGTAGCCCTAAGCATAGACTGGCGCAAATCACTTTCATGGAAAGAGGTTGACAATCTTCCAAAAAACTAAGAGTTTCCTGAAATCTCAGCACACATTTTTTCACCCAATCTTGATGACACTTTCAGGTAATGATCAGTACCCCAATCCCACTTGGCTCACCAAATTTCGTTCTTCTAGGTTAAACCGTTCGTTGGCAGTAACAGTTTTAATTTTTAGGTTTCACTCTGTTTTCTCCTATATGGATACATGTAGTTGGAACACTCAATCACACACGGTTTGTGCTAGCTCTTTGAAACTTGACACAATAAAGTAGCTCCAGGTTCTATCTCTTTGGTTTGTTTCCTATTGATGTAGCCCTAAGCAGAGAATGGCGCAAATCATTTCATGGAAAGGGGTTGCCAAGCTTCCAAAAAACTACGAGTTTCCTCAAATCTCAGCACATATTTTTTCACCCAATCTTGATGACACTTTCAGGTAATGATCAGTACAACAAATCCCACTTGGGTCACCAAGTTTCTTTCTTCTAGGTTAAACCGTTCGTTGGCAGTAACAGTTTTAATTTTTAGTTTTCACTCTGTTTTCTCCTATATGGATACATGTAGTTGGAACTCTAAATCAAACACGGTTTGTGCTAGTTCTTTGAAACTTGAGACAATAAAGTAGCTCCAAGTTCTATCTCTATGGTTTGTTTCCTATTTATGTAGCCCTAAGCAGAGACTGGAGCAAATCACTTTCATGGAAAGGGGTTGCCAAGATTCCAAAAAACTACGAATTTCCTGAAATCTCAGCACACATTTTTTCACCCAATCTTGATGACACTTTCCGGTAATGATCAGTACCCCAATCCCACTTGGCTCACCAAATTTCGTTCTTCTAGGTTAAACCGTTCGTTGGCAGTAAGAGTTTTAATTTTCAGGTTTCACTCTCCTTTCTCCTATATGGATACATGTAGTTGGTAGTCTAAATCAAACACGGTTTGCGCTAGCTCTTTGAAACTTGACACAATAAAGTAGCTCCAAGTTCTATCTCTATGGTTTGTTTCCTATTGATGTAGCCCTAAGCAGAGACTGGCGCAAATCACTTTCATGGAAAGGGGTTGCCAAGATTCCAAAAAACTACAAGTTTCCTGAAATCTCAGCACACATTTTTTCACCCAATCTTGATGACACTTTCAGGTAATGATCAGTACAACAAATCCCACTTGGGTCACCAAGTTCCTTTCTTTTAGGTTAAACCGTTCGTTGGCAGTAACAGTTTTAATTTTTAGGTTTCACTCTGTTTTCTCCTTTATGGATACATGTAGTTGGAACTCTAAATCAAACACGGTTTGTGCTAGCTCTTTGAAACTTGACACAATAAAGTAGCTCAAAGTTCTATCTCTATGGTTTGTTTCCTATTGATGTAGCCCTAAGCAGAGACTGGCGCAAAACACTTTCATGGAAAGGGGTTGCCAATCTTCCAAAAAACTGCGAGTTTCCTGAAATCTCAGCACACATTTTCTCACCCAATCTTGATGACAATTTCAGGTAATGATCAGTACCCCAATCCCACTTGCCTCACCAAATTTCATTCTTCTAGGTTAAACCGTTCGTTGGCAGTAACAGTTTTAAATTTTAGGTTTCACTCTGTTTTCTCCTGTATGGATACATGTAGTTGGAACTCTAAATCAAACACTGTTTGTGCTAGCTCTTTGAAACATGACACAATAAAGCAGCTCCAAGTTCTATCTCTATGGTTTGTTTCCTATTGATGTAGCCCTAAGCAGAGACTGGCGTAAATCACTTTCATGGAAAGGGGTTGCCAATTTTCCAAAAAACAACGTGTTTCCTGAAATCTCAGCACACATTTTTTCACCCAATCTTGATGACACTTTCAGGTAATGATCAGTACCCCAATCCCACTTGGCTCACCAAATTTCGTTCTTCTAGGTTAAACCGTTCGTTGGCAGTAACAGTTTTAATTTTTAGGTTTCACTCTGTTTTCTCCTATATGGATACATGTAGTTCTAACTCTAAATCAAACACGGTTTGTGCTAGCTCTTTGAAACTTGACACAATAAAGTAGCTCCATGTTCTATCTCTATGGTTTGTTTCCTATTGATGTAGCCCTAAGCACAGACTGGCGCAAATCACTTTAATGGAAAGGGGTTGCAAAGCTTCCAAAAAACTACGAGTTTCCTGAAATCTCAGCACACATTTTTTCACCCAATCTTGATGACACTTTCAGGTAATGATCAGTACCCCAATCCCACTTGGCTCACCAAATTTCGTTCTTCTAGGTTAAACCGTTCGTTGGCAGTAACACTTTTAATTTTTATGTTTCACTCTGTTTTCTCCTATATGGATACATGTAGTTGGAACTCTAAATCAAACACGGTTTGTGCTAGCTCTTTGAAACTTGACACAATAAAGTAGCTCCAGGTTCTATCTCTTTGGTTTGTTTACTATTGATGTAGACCTAAGCAGAGACTGGCGCAAATCACTTTCATGGAAAGGGGTTTCCAAGATTCCAAAAAACTACGAGTTTCCTGAAATCTCAGCACACATTTTTTCACCCAATCTTGATGACACTTTCAGGTAATGATCAGTACAACAAATCACACTTGGGTCACCAAATTTCTTTCTTTTAGGTTAAACGGTTCGTTGGCAGTAACAGTTTTAATTTTTAGGTTTCACTCTGTTTTCTCCTATATGGATACATGTAGTTGGAACTCTAAATCAAACACGGTTTGTGCTAGCTCTTTGAAACTGGACACAATAAAGTAGCTCCAAGTTCTATCTCTATGGTTTGCTTCCTATTGATGTAGCCCTAAGCAGAGACTGGCGAAAATCACTTTCATGGAAAGGGGTTGCCAAGCTTCCAAATAAATATGAGTTTCCTGAAATCTCAGCACACATTTTTTCACCCAAACTTGATGACGCTTTCAGGTAATGATCAGTACCCCAAACCCACTTGGCTCACCAAATTTCGTTCTTCTAGGTTAAACGGTTCCTTGGCAGTAAAAGTTTTAATTTTTAGGTTTCACTCTGTTTTCTCCTATATGGATATATGTAGTTGGAACTCTAAATCAAACACGGTTTGTGCTAGCTCTTTGAAACTTGACACAATAAAGTAGCTCCAAGTTCTATCTCTATGGTTTGTTTCCTATTGATGTAGCCCTAAGCAGAGACTGGCGCAAATCACTTTCATGGAAAGGGGTTGAGAATCTTCCAAAAAACTACGTGTTTCCTGAAATCTCAGCACACATTTTTTCACCCAATATTGATGACACTTTCAGGTAATGATCACTAACCCAATCCCACTTGGCTCACCAAATTTCGTTCTTCTAGGTTAAACCGTTCGTTGGCAGTAACAGTTTTAATTTTTAGGTTTCACTCTGTTTTCTCCTATATGGATACATGTAGTTGGAACTCTAAATCAAACACGGTTTGTGCTAGCTCTTTGAAACTTGACACAATAAAGTAGCTCCAAGTTCTATCTCTATGGTTTGTTTCCTATTGATGTAGCCCTAAGCAGAGACTGGCGCAAATCATTTCATGGAAAGGGGTTGCCAATCTTCCAAAAAACAACGAGTTTCCTGAAATCTCAGCACACATTTTTTCACCCAATCTTGATGACACTTTCAGGTAATGATAAGTACAACAAATCCCAATTGGGTTTAAAGTTTCTTTCTTCTAGGTTAAACCGTTCGTTGGCAGTAACAGTTTTAACTTTTAGGTTTCACTCAATTTTCTCCTATATGAATACATGTAGTTGGAACTCTAAATCAAACACGGTTTATGCTAGCACTTTGAAACTTGACACAAAAAAGTAGCTCCATGTTCTATCTCTATGGTTTGTTTCCTATTGATGTAGCCCTAATTAGAGACTGGCGCAAATCACTTTCATGGAAAGGGGTTGCCAATCTTCCAAAAAACTACGAGTTTCCTGAAATTTCAGCACACATTTTTTCCCCAATCTTGATGACACTTTCAGGTAATGATCAATACCCCAATCCCACTTGGCTCACCAAATTTCGTTCTTCTAGGTTAAACGGTTCCTTGGCAGTAAAAGTTTTAATTTTTAGGTTTCACTCTGTTTTCTCCTATATGGATACATGTAGTTGGAACTCTAAATCAAACACGGTTTGTGCTAGCTCTTAGAAACTTGACAGAATAAAGTAGCTCCAAGTTCTATCTCTATGGTTTGTTTTCTATTGATGTAGCCCTAAGCAGAGACTGGCGCAAATCACTTTCATGGAAGGGGTTGCCAATCTTCCAAAAACCTACGAGTTTCCTGAAATCTCAGCACACATTTTTTCACCCAATCTTGAAGACGCTTTCAGGTAATGATCAGTACCCCAATCCCACTTGGCTCACCAAATTTCGTTCTTCTAGGCTAAACCGTTCGTTGGCAGTAACAGTTTTAATTTTTAGGTTTCACTCTGTTTTCTCCTATATGGATACATGTAGTTGGAAGTCTAAATCAAACACGGTTTGTGCTAGCTCTTTGAAACTTGACACAATAAAGTAGCTCCAAGTTCTATCTCTATGGTTTGTTTCCTATTGATGTAGCCCTAAGCAGAGACTGGCACAAATCACTTTCATGGAAAGGGGTTGCCAATCTTCCAAAAAACTACGAGTTTCCTGAAATCTCAGCACACATTTTTTCACCCAATCTTGATGACACTTTCAGGTAATGATCAATACCCCAATCCCACTTGGCTCACCAAATTTCGTTCTTCTAGGTTAAACCGTTCGTTGGCAGTAACAGTTTTAATTTTTAGGTTTCACTCTGTTTTCTCCTATATGGATACATGTAGTTGGAACTCTAAATCAAATACGGTTTGTGCTAGCTCTTTGAAACTTGACACAATAAAGTAGCTCCAAGTTCTATCTCTATGGTTTGTTTCCTATTGATGTAGCCCTAAGCAGAGACTGGCGCAAATCACTTTCATGGAAAGGGGTTGACAATCTTCCAAAAAACTACGTGTTACCTGAAATCTCAGCACACATTTTTTCACCCAATCTTGATGACACTTTCAGGTAATGATCACTAACCCAATCCCACTTGGCTCACCAAATTTCGTTCTTCTAGGTTAAACCGTTCGTTGGCAGTAACAGTTTTAATTTTTAGGTTTCTCTCTGTTTTCTCCTATATGGATACATGTAGTTGGAACTCTAAATCAAACACGGTTTGTGCTAGTTCTTTGAAACTTGAGACAATAAAGTAGCTCCAAGTTCTATCTCTATGGTTTGTTTCCTATTTATGTAGCCCTAAGCAGAGACTGGAGCAAATCACTTTCATGGAAAGGGGTTGCCAAGATTCCAAAAAACTACGAATTTCCTGAAATCTCAGCACACATTTTTTCACCCAATCTTGATGACACTTTCCGGTAATGATCAGTACCCCAATCCCACTTGGCTCACCAAATTTCGTTCTTCTAGGTTAAACCGTTCGTTGGCAGTAAGAGTTTTAATTTTCAGGTTTCACTCTCCTTTCTCCTATATGGATACATGTAGTTGGAAGTCTAAATCAAACACGGTTTGCGCTAGCTCTTTGAAACTTGACACAATAAAGTAGCTCCAAGTTCTATCTCTATGGTTTGTTTCCTATTGATGTAGCCCTAAGCAGAGACTGGCGCAAATCACTTTCATGGAAAGGGGTTGCCAAGATTCCAAAAAACTACAAGTTTCCTGAAATCTCAGCACACATTTTTTCACCCAATCTTGATGACACTTTCAGGTAATGATCAGTACAACAAATCCCACTTGGGTCACCAAGTTCCTTTCTTTTAGGTTAAACCGTTCGTTGGCAGTAACAGTTTTAATTTTTAGGTTTCACTCTGTTTTCTCCTTTATGGATACATGTAGTTGGAACTCTAAATCAAACACGGTTTGTGCTAGCTCTTTGAAACTTGACACAATAAAGTAGCTCAAAGTTCTATCTCTATGGTTTGTTTCCTATTGATGTAGCCCTAAGCAGAGACTGGCGCAAAACACTTTCATGGAAAGGGGTTGCCAATCTTCCAAAAAACTGCGAGTTTCCTGAAATCTCAGCACACATTTTCTCACCCAATCTTGATGACAATTTCAGGTAATGATCAGTACCCCAATCCCACTTGCCTCACCAAATTTCATTCTTCTAGGTTAAACCGTTCGTTGGCAGTAACAGTTTTAAATTTTAGGTTTCACTCTGTTTTCTCCTGTATGGATACATGTAGTTGGAACTCTAAATCAAACACGGTTTGTGCTAGCTCTTTGAAACATGACACAATAAAGCAGCTCCAAGTTCTATCTCTATGGTTTGTTTCCTATTGATGTAGCCCTAAGCAGAGACTGGCGTAAATCACTTTCATGGAAAGGGGTTGCCAATTTTCCAAAAAACAACGTGTTTCCTGAAATCTCAGCACACATTTTTTCACCCAATCTTGATGACACTTTCAGGTAATGATCAGTACCCCATTCCCACTTGGCTCACCAAATTTCGTTCTTCTAGGTTAAACCGTTCGTTGGCAGTAACAGTTTTAATTTTTAGGTTTCACTCTGTTTTCTCCTATATGGATACATGTAGTTCTAACTCTAAATCAAACACGGTTTGTGCTAGCTCTTTGAAACTTGACACAATAAAGTAGCTCCATGTTCTATCTCTATGGTTTGTTTCCTATTGATGTAGCCCTAAGCACAGACTGGCGCAAATCACTTTAATGGAAAGGGGTTGCAAAGCTTCCAAAAAACTACGAGTTTCCTGAAATCTCAGCACACATTTTTTCACCCAATCTTGATGACACTTTCAGGTAATGATCAGTACCCCAATCCCACTTGGCTCACCAAATTTCGTTCTTCTAGGTTAAACCGTTCGTTGGCAGTAACACTTTTAATTTTTATGTTTCACTCTGTTTTCTCCTATATGGATACATGTAGTTGGAACTCTAAATCAAACACGGTTTGTGCTAGCTCTTTGAAACTTGACACAATAAAGTAGCTCCAGGTTCTATCTCTTTGGTTTGTTTACTATTGATGTAGACCTAAGCAGAGACTGGCGCAAATCACTTTCATGGAAAGGGGTTTCCAAGATTCCAAAAAACTACGAGTTTCCTGAAATCTCAGCACACATTTTTTCACCCAATCTTGATGACACTTTCAGGTAATGATCAGTACAACAAATCACACTTGGGTCACCAAATTTCTTTCTTTTAGGTTAAACGGTTCGTTGGCAGTAACAGTTTTAATTTTTAGGTTTCACTCTGTTTTCTCCTATATGGATACATGTAGTTGGAACTCTAAATCAAACACGGTTTGTGCTAGCTCTTTGAAACTGGACACAATAAAGTAGCTCCAAGTTCTATCTCTATGGTTTGCTTCCTATTGATGTAGCCCTAAGCAGAGACTGGCGAAAATCACTTTCATGGAAAGGGGTTGCCAAGCTTCCAAATAAATATGAGTTTCCTGAAATCTCAGCACACATTTTTTCACCCAAACTTGATGACGCTTTCAGGTAATGATCAGTACCCCAAACCCACTTGGCTCACCAAATTTCGTTCTTCTAGGTTAAACGGTTCCTTGGCAGTAAAAGTTTTAATTTTTAGGTTTCACTCTGTTTTCTCCTATATGGATATATGTAGTTGGAACTCTAAATCAAACACGGTTTGTGCTAGCTCTTTGAAACTTGACACAATAAAGTAGCTCCAAGTTCTATCTCTATGGTTTGTTTCCTATTGATGTAGCCCTAAGCAGAGACTGGCGCAAATCACTTTCATGGAAAGGGGTTGAGAATCTTCCAAAAAACTACGTGTTTCCTGAAATCTCAGCACACATTTTTTCACCCAATATTGATGACACTTTCAGGTAATGATCACTAACCCAATCCCACTTGGCTCACCAAATTTCGTTCTTCTAGGTTAAACCGTTTGTTGGCAGTAACAGTTTTAATTTTTAGGTTTCACTCTGTTTTCTCCTATATGGATACATGTAGTTGGAACTCTAAATCAAACACGGTTTGTGCTAGCTCTTTGAAACTTGACACAATAAAGTAGCTCCAAGTTCTATCTCTATGGTTTGTTTCCTATTGATGTAGCCCTAAGCAGAGACTGGCGCAAATCATTTCATGGAAAGGGGTTGCCAATCTTCCAAAAAACAACGAGTTTCCTGAAATCTCAGCACACATTTTTTCACCCAATCTTGATGACACTTTCAGGTAATGATAAGTACAACAAATCCCAATTGGGTTTAAAGTTTCTTTCTTCTAGGTTAAACCGTTCGTTGGCAGGAACAGTTTTAATTTTTAGGTTTCACTCTGTTTTCTCCTATATGGATACATGTAGTTGGAACTCTAAATCAAACACGGTTTGTGCTAGCTCTTTGAAACTTGACACAATAAAGTAGCTCCAAGTTCTATCTATATGGTTTGTTTTCTATTGATGTAGCCCTAAGCAGAGACTGGCGCAAATCACTTTCATGGAAGGGGTTGCCAATCTTCCAAAAACCTACGAGTTTCCTGAAATCTCAGCACACATTTTTTCACCCAATCTTGAAGACGCTTTCAGGTAATGATCAGTACTGCAATCCCACTTGGCTCACCAAATTTCGTTCTTCTAGGTTAAACCGTTCGTTGGCAGTAACAGTTTTAATTTTTAGGTTTCACTCTGTTTTCTCCTATATGGATACATGTAGTTGGACGTCTAAATCAAACACGGTTTGTGCTAGCTCTTTGAAACTTGACACAATAAAGTAGCTCCAAGTTCTATCTCTATGGTTTGTTTCCTATTGATGTAGCCCTAAGCAGAGACTGGCACAAATCACATTCATGGAAAGGGGTTGCCAATCTTCCAAAAAACTACGAGTTTCCTGAAATCTCAGCACACATTTTTTCACCCAATCTTGATGACGCTTTCAGGTAATGATCAGTACCGCATTCCCACTTGGCTCACCAAATTTCGTTCTTCTAGGTTAAACCGTTCGTTGGCAGTAACAGTTTTAACTTTTAGGTTTCACTCAATTTTCTCCTATATGAATACATGTAGTTGGAACTCTAAATCAAACACGGTTTATGCTAGCACTTTGAAACTTGACACAAAAAAGTAGCTCCATGTTCTATCTCTATGGTTTGTTTCCTATTGATGTAGCCCTAATTAGAGACTGGCGCAAATCACTTTCATGGAAAGGGGTTGCCAATCTTCCAAAAAACTACGAGTTTCCTGAAATTTCAGCACACATTTTTTCCCCAATCTTGATGACACTTTCAGGTAATGATCAATACCCCAATCCCACTTGGCTCACCAAATTTCGTTCTTCTAGGTTAAACGGTTCCTTGGCAGTAAAAGTTTTAATTTTTAGGTTTCACTCTGTTTTCTCCTATATGGATACATGTAGTTGGAACTCTAAATCAAACACGGTTTGTGCTAGCTCTTAGAAACTTGACACAATAAAGTAGCTCCAAGTTCTATCTCTATGGTTTGTTTTCTATTGATGTAGCCCTAAGCAGAGACTGGCGCAAATCACTTTCATGGAAGGGGTTGCCAATCTTCCAAAAACCTACGAGTTTCCTGAAATCTCAGCACACATTTTTTCACCCAATCTTGAAGACGCTTTCAGGTAATGATCAGTACCCCAATCCCACTTGGCTCACCAAATTTCGTTCTTCTAGGTTAAACCGTTCGTTGGCAGTAACAGTTTTAATTTTTAGGTTTCACTCTGTTTTCTCCTATATGGATACATGTAGTTGGAAGTCTAAATCAAACACGGTTTGTGCTAGCTCTTTGAAACTTGACACAATAAAGTAGCTCCAAGTTCTATCTCTATGGTTTGTTTCCTATTGATGTAGCCCTAAGCAGAGACTGGCACAAATCACTTTCATGGAAAGGGGTTGCCAATCTTCCAAAAAACTACGAGTTTCCTGAAATCTCAGCACACATTTTTTCACCCAATCTTGATGACACTTTCAGGTAATGATCAATACCCCAATCCCACTTGGCTCACCAAATTTCGTTCTTCTAGGTTAAACCGTTCGTTGGCAGTAACAGTTTTAATTTTTAGGTTTCACTCTGTTTTCTCCTATATGGATACATGTAGTTGGAACTCTAAATCAAATACGGTTTGTGCTAGCTCTTTGAAACTTGACACAATAAAGTAGCTCCAAGTTCTATCTCTATGGTTTGTTTCCTATTGATGTAGCCCTAAGCAGAGACTGGCGCAAATCACTTTCATGGAAAGGGGTTGACAATCTTCCAAAAAACTACGTGTTACCTGAAATCTCAGCACACATTTTTTCACCCAATCTTGATGACACTTTCAGGTAATGATCACTAACCCAATCCCACTTGGCTCACCAAATTTCGTTCTTCTAGGTTAAACCGTTCGTTGGCAGTAACAGTTTTAATTTTTAGGTTTCTCTCTGTTTTCTCCTATATGGATACATGTTGTTGGAACTCTAAATCAAACACGGTTTGTGCTAGCTCTTTGAAACTTGACACAATAAAGTAGCTCCAAGTTCTATCTCTATGGTTTGTTTGCTATTGATGTAGCCCTAAGCAGAGACTGGCGCAAATCATTTCATGGAAAGCGGTTGCCAATCTTCCAAAAAACTACGAGTTTCCTGAAATCTCAGCACACATTTTTTCACCCAATCTTGATGACACTTTCAGGTAATGATAAGTACAACAAATCCCACTTGGGTTATCAAGTTTCTTTCTTCTAGGTTAAACCGTTCGTTGGCAGTAACAGTTTTAAATTTTAGGTTTCACTCTGTTTTCTCCTATATGGATACATGTAGTTGGAACTCTAAATCAAACACGGTTTGTGCTAGCTCTTTGAAACTTGACACAATAAAGTAGCTCCATGTTCTATCTCTATGGTTTGTTTCCTATTGATGTAGCCCTAAGCAGAGACTGGCGCAAATCACTTTCATCGAAAGGGGTTGCCAATCTTCAAAAAAACTGCTAGTTTCCTGAAATCTCAGCACACATTTTTCACCCAAACTTGATGACACTTTCAGGTAATGATCAGTACCCCAATCCCACTTGGCTCACCAAATTTCGTTCTTCTAGGTTAAACCGTTCGTTGGCAGTAACAGTTTTAATTTTTAGGTTTCACTCTGTTTTCTCCTATATGGATACATGTAGTTGGAACTCTCAATCAAACACGGTTTGTGCTAGCTCTTTGAAACTTGACACAATAAAGTCGCTCCAAGTTCTATATCTATGGTTTGTTTCCTATTGATGTAGCCCTAAGCAGAGACTGGCGCAAATCACTTTCATTGAAAGGGGTTGCCAATCTTCCAAAAAACGACGAGTTTCCTGAAATCTCAGCACACATTTTTTCACCTAATCTTGATGTCGCTTTCAGGTAATGATCAGTACCGCAATCCCACTTGGCTCACCAAATTTCGTTCTTCTAGGTTAAACCGTTCGTTGGCAGTAACAGTTTTAACTTTTAGGTTTCACTCAATTTTCTCCTATATGAATACATGTACTTGGAACTCTAAATCAAACACGGTTTATGCTAGCACTTTGAAACTTGACACAATAAAGTAGCTCCATGTTCTATCTCTATGGTTTGTTTCCTATTGATGTAGCCCTAAGCAGAGACTGGCGCAAATCACTTTCATGGAAAGGGGTTGCCAATCTTCCAAAAAACTACGAGTTTCCTGAAATCTCAGCACACATTTTTTCACCCAATCTTGATTTCACTTTCAGGTAATGATCAGTACAACAAATCCCACTTGGGTCACCAAGTTTCTTTCTTCTAGGTTAAACCGTTCGTTGGCAGTAACAGTTTTAATTTTTAGGTTTCACTCAGTTTTCTCCTATATGAATACATGTAGTTGGAACTCTAAATCAAACACGGTTTGTGCTAGCTCTTTGAAACTTGACACAATAAAGTAGCTCCAAGTTCTATCTCTATGTTTTGTTTCCTATTGATGTAGCCCTAAGTAGAGACTGGCGAAAATCACTTTCATGGAAAGGGGTTGACAATCTTCCAAAATACTAAGAGTTTCCTGAAATCTCAGCACACATTTTTTCCCCAATCTTGATGACACTTTCAGGTAATGATCAATACCCCAATCCCACTTGGCTCACCAAATTTCGTTCTTCTAGGTTAAACCGTTCGTTGGCAGTAACAGTTTTCATTTTTAGGTTTCACTCTGTTTTCTCCTATATGGATACATGTAGTTGGAACTCTAAATCAAACACGGTTTGTGCTAGCTCTATGAAACTTGACACAATAAAGTAGCTCCAAGTTCTATCTCTATGGTTTGTTTCCTATTGATGTAGCCCTAAGCAGAGACTGGCGCAAATCACTTTCATGGAAAGGGGTTGCCAATCTTCCAAAAAACTGCTAGTTTCCTGAAATCTCAGCACACATTTTTTCACACAATCTTGATGACACTTTCAGGTAATGATCAGTACCCCAATCCCACTTGGCTCACCAAATTTCGTTCTTCTAGGTTAAACCGTTCGTTGGCAGTAACAGTTTTAATTTTTAGGTTTCACTCTGTTTTCTCCTATATGGATACATGTAGTTGGAACTCTAAATCAAACACGGTTTGTGCTAGCTATTTGAAACTTGACACAATAAAGTAGCTCCAAGTTCTATCTCTATGGTTTGTTTCCTATTGATGTAGCCCTAAGCAGAGACTGGCGCAAATCACTTTCATGGAAAGGGGTTGCCAATCTTCCAAAAAACTACGAGTTTCCTGAAATCTCAGCACACATTTTTTCACCCAATCTTGATGACACTTTCAGGTAATGATCAGTAACCGAATCCGACTTGGCTCACCAAATTTCGTTCTTCTAGGTTAAACCGTTCGTTGGCAGTAACAGTTTTAACTTTTAGGTTTCACTCAATTTTCTCCTATATGAATACATGTAGTTGGAACTCTAAATCAAACACGGTTTGTGGTAGCTCTTTGAAACTTGACACAATAAAGTCGCTCCATGTTCTATCTCTATGGTTTGTTTCCTATTGATGTAGCCCTAAGCAGAGACTGGCGCAAATCACTTTCATGGAAAGGGGTTGCCAATCTTCCAAAAAACTACGAGTTTCCTGAAATCTCAGCACACATTTTTTCACCCAATCTTGATGACTCTTTCAGGTAATGATCAGTACCGCAATCCCACTTGGCTCACCAAATTTCGTTCTTCTAGGTTAAACCATTCGTTGGCAGTAACAGTTTTAACTTTTAGGTTTCACTCAATTTTCTCCTATATGAATACATGTAGTTGGAACTCTAAATCAAACACGGTTTATGCTAGCACTTTGAAACTTGACACAATAAAGTAGCTCCATGTTCTATCTCTATGGTTTGTTTCCTATTGATGTAGCCCTAAGCAGAGACTGGCGCAAATCACTTTCATCGAAAGGGGTTGCCAATCTTCCAAAAAACTACGAGTTTCCTGAAATCTCAGCACACATTTTTTCACCCAATCTTGATGACACTTTCAGGTAATGATCAGTACCCCAATCCCACTTGGCTCACCAAATTTCGTTCTTCTAGTTTAAACCGTTCGTTGGCAGTAACAGTTTTAATTTTTAGGTTTCACTCTGTTTTCTCCTATATGGATACATGTAGTTGGAACTCTAAATCAAACACGGTTTGTGCTAGCTCTTTGAAACTTGACACAATAAAGTAGCTCCAAGTTCTATCTCTATGATTTGTTTCCTATTGATGTAGCCCTAAGCAGAGACTGGCGCAAATCACTTTCATTGAAAGGGGTTGCCAATCTTCCAAAAAACGACGAGTTTCCTGAAATCTCAGCACACATTTTTTCACCCAATCTTGATGTCGCTTTCAGGTAATGATCAGTACCGCAATCCCACTTGGCTCACCAAATTTCGTTCTTCTAGGTTAAACCGTTCGTTGGCAGTAACAGTTTTAACTTTTAGGTTTCACTCAATTTTCTCCTATATGAATACATGTAGTTGGAACTCTAAATCAAACACGGTTTATGCTAGCACTTTGAAACTTGACACAATAAAGTAGCTCCATGTTCTATCTCTATGGTTTGTTTCCTATTGATGTAGCCCTAAGCAGAGACTGGCGCAAATCACTTTCATGGAAAGGGGTTGCCAATCTTCCAAAAAACTACGAGTTTCCTGAAATCTCAGCACACATTTTTTCACCCAATCTTGATGACGCTTTCAGGTAATGATCAGTACCGCAATCCCACTTGGCTCACCAAATTTCGTTCTTCTAGGTTAAACCATTCGTTGGCAGTAACAGTTTTAACTTTTAGGTTTCACTCAATTTTCTTATGCTAGCACTTTGAAACTTGACACAATAAAGTAGCTCCATGTTCTATCTCTATGGTTTGTTTCCTATTGATGTAGCCCTAAGCAGAGACTGGCGCAAATCACTTTCATCGAAAGGGGTTGCCAATCTTCCAAAAAACTACGAGTTTCCTGAAATCTCAGCAAACATTTTTTCACCCAATCTTGATGACACTTTCAGGTAATGATCAGTACAACAAATCCCACTTGGGTCACCAAGTTTCTTTCTTCTAGGTTAAACCTTTCGTTGGCAGTAACAGTTTTAATTTTTACGTTTCACTCTGTTTTCTCCTATATGAATACATGTAGTTGGAACTCTAAATCAAACACGGTTTGTGCTAGCTCTTTGAAACTTGACACAATAAAGTAGCTCCAAGTTCTATCTCTA
Organism: Spermophilus citellus; assembly: GCF_964194105.1. Taxonomy (NCBI): domain Eukaryota; kingdom Metazoa; phylum Chordata; class Mammalia; order Rodentia; family Sciuridae; genus Spermophilus; species Spermophilus citellus. Next base: position 2,282,326 of record NW_027673037.1, on the reverse strand, counting down.
TGTTTTGTTTCCTATTGATGTAGCCCTAAGCAGAGACTGGCGAAAATCACTTTCATGGAAAGGGGTTGACAATCTTCCAAAAAACTAAGAGTTTCCTGAAATCTCAGCACACATTTTTTGCCCAATCTTGATGACACTTTCAGGTAATGATCAGTAACCCAATCCCACTTGGGTCACCAAATTTCGTTCTTCTAGGTTAAACCGTTCGTTGACAGTAACAGTTTTAACTTTTAGGTTTCACTCAATTTTCTCCTATATGAATACATGTAGTTGGAACTCAAAATCAAACACGGTGTGTGGTAGCTCTTTGAAACTTGACACAATAAAATAGCTCCATGTTCCATCTCTATGGTTTGTTTCCTATTGATGTAGCCCTAAGCAGAGACTGGTGCAAATCACTTTCATGGAAAGGGGTTGCCAATCTTCCAAAAAACTACGAGTTTCCTGAAATCTCAGCACACATTTTTTCACACAATCTTGATGACACTTTCAGGTAATGATCAGTACAACAAATCCCACTTGGGTCAACAAGTTTCGTTTTTCTAGGTTAAACCGTTCGTTGGCAGTAACAGTTTTAATTTTTAGGTTTCACTCTGTTTTCTCCTATATGGATACATGTAGTTGGAACTCTAAATCAAACACGGTTTGTGCTAGCTCTTTGAAACTTGACACAATAAAGTAGCTCCAAGGTCTATCTCTATGGTTTGTTTCCAATTGATGTAGCCCTAAGCAGAGACTGGCGCAAATCACTTTCATGGAAAGGGGTTGCCAATCTTCCAAAAAACTACGAGTTTCCTGAAATCTCAGCACACATTTTTCCCCCAATCTTGATGACACTTTCAGGTAATGATCAGGACCCCAATCCCACTTGGCTCACCAAATTTCGTTATTCTAGGTTAAACCTTTCGTTGGCAGTAACAGTTTTAATTTTTACGTTTCACTCTGTTTTCTCCTATATGGATACATGTAGTTGGAACTCTAAATCAAACACGGTTTGTGCTAGCTCTTTGAAACTTGACACAATAAAGTAGCTCCAAGCTCTATCTCTATGGTTTGTTTCCTATTGATGTAGCCCTAAGCAGGGAGTGGCGCAAATCACGTTCATGGAAAGGGGTTGCCAATCTTCCAAAAAATGTTAGTTTCCTGAAATCCCAGCACACATTTTTTCACACAATCTTGATGACACTTTCAGGTAATGATCAGTACCCCAATCCCACTTGGCTCACCAAATTTCGTTCTTCTAGGTTTAACCGTTTGTTGGCAGTAACAGTTTTCATTTTTAGGTTTCACTCTGTTTTCTCCTATATGGATACATGTAGTTGGAACTCTAAATCAAACACGGTTTGTGCTAGCTCTTTGAAACTTGACACAATAAAGTAGCTCCAAGTTCTATCACTATGGTTTGTTTCCTATTGATGTAGCCCTAAGCAGAGACTGGCGCAAATCACTTTCATGGAAAGGGGTTGACAATCTTCCAAAAAACTGCTAGTTTCCTGAAATCTCAGCACACATTTTTTCACCCAAACTTGATGACACTTTCAGGTAATGATCAGTACCCCAATCCCACTTGGCTCACCAAATTTCGTTCTTCTAGGTTAAACCGTTTGTTGGCAGTAACAGTTTTCATTTTTAGGTTTCACTCTGTTTTCTCCTATATGGATACATGTAGTTGGAACTCTAAATCAAACACGGTTTGTGCTAGCTCTTTGAAACTTGACACAATAAAGTAGCTCCAAGTTCTATCTCTATGGTTTGTTTCCTATTGATGTAGCCCTAAGCAGAGACTGGCGCAAATCACTTTCATGGAAAGGGGTTGCCAATCTTCCAAAAAACGACGAGTTTCCTGAAATCTCAGCACACAATTTTTCACCCAATCTTGATGACACTTTCAGGTAATGATCAGTAACCCAATCCCACTTGGCTCACCAAATTTCGTTCTTCTAGGTTAAACCGTTCGTTGGCAGTAACACTTTTAACTTTTAGGTTTCACTCAATTTTCTCCTATATGAATACATGTACTTGGAACTCTAAATCAAACACGGTTTGTGGTAGCTCTTTGAAACTTGACACAATAAAGTATCTCCATGTTCTATCTCTATGGTTTGTTTCCTATTGATGTAGCCCTAAGCAGAGACTGGCGCAAATCACTTTCATGGAAAGGGGTTGCCAATCTTCCAAAAAACTAAGAGTTTCCTGAAATCTCAGCACACATTTTTTCACCAAATCTTGATGACACTTTCAGGTAATGATCAGTACAACAAATCCCACTTGGGTCACCAAGTTTCGTTCTTCTAGGTTAAAACGTTCGTTGGCAATAACAGTTTTAATTTTTAGGTTTCACTCTCTTTTCTCCTATATGGATACATGTAGTTGGAACTCTAAATCAAACACGGTTTGTGCTAGCTCTTTGAAACTTGACACAATAAAGTAGCTCCATGTTCTATCTCTATGGTTTGTTTCCTATTGATGTAGCCCTAAGCACAGACTGGCGCAAATCACTTTCATGGAAAGGGGTTGCCAATCTTCCAAAAAACTACGAGTTTCCTGAAATCTCAGCACACATTTTTTCACCCAATCTTGATGTCGCTTTCAGGTAATGATCAGTACCCCAATCCCACTTGGCTCACCAAATTTCGTTCTTCTAGGTTAAACCTTTCGTTGGCAGTAACAGTTTTAATTTGTAGGTTCCAATCTGTTTTCTCCTATATGAATACATGTAGTTGGAACTCTAAATCAAACACGGTTTGTGCTAGCTCTTTGAAACTTGACACAATAAAGTAGCTCCAAGTTCTATCTCTATGTTTTGTTTCCTATTGATGTAGCCCTAAGCAGAGACTGGCGAAAATCACTTTCATGGAAAGGGGTTGACAATCTTCCAAAAAACTAAGAGTTTCCTGAAATCTCAGCACACATTTTTTGCCCAATCTTGATGACACTTTCAGGTAATGATCAGTAACCCAATCCCACTTGGCTCACCAAATTTCGTTCTTCTAGGTTAAACAGTTCGTTGACAGTAACAGTTTTAACTTTTAGGTTTCACTCAATTTTCTCCTATATGAATACATGTAGTTGGAACTCAAAATCAAACACAGTGTGTGGTAGCTCTTTGAAACTTGACACAATAAAATAGCTCCATGTTCCATCTCTATGGTTTGTTTCCTATTGATGTATCCCTAAGCAGAGACTGGCGCAAATCACTTTCATGGAAAGGGGTTGCCAATCTTCCAAAAAACTACGAGTTTCCTGAAATCTCAGCACACATTTTTTCACACAATCTTGATGACACTTTCAGGTAATGATCAGTACAACAAATCCCACTTGGGTCAACAAGTTTCGTTCTTCTAGGTTAAACCGTTCGTTGGCAGTAACAGTTTTAATTTTTAGGTTTCACTCTGTTTTCTCCTATATGGATACATGTAGTTGGAACTCTAAATCAAACACGGTTTGTGCTAGCTCTTTGAAACTTGACACAATAAAGTAGCTCCAAGTTCTATCTCTATGGTTTGTTTCCAATTGATGTAGCCCTAAGCAGAGACTGGCGCAAATCACTTTCATGGAAAGGGGTTGCCAATCTTCCAAAAAACTACGAGTTTCCTGAAATCTCAGCACACATTTTTCCCCCAATCTTGATGACACTTTCAGGTAATGATCAGGACCCCAATCCCACTTGGCTCACCAAATTTCGTTCTTCTAGGTTAAACCTTTCGTTGGCAGTAACAGTTTTAATTTTTACGTTTCACTCTGTTTTCTCCTATATGGATACATGTAGTTGGAACTCTAAATCAAACACGGTTTGTGCTAGCTCTTTGAAACTTGACACAATAAAGTAGCTCCAAGCTCTATCTCTATGGTTTGTTTCCTATTGATGTAGCCCTAAGCAGGGAGTGGCGCAAATCACGTTCATGGAAAGGGGTTGCCAATCTTCCAAAAAATGTTAGTTTCCTGAAATCCCAGCACACATTTTTTCACACAATCTTGATGACACTTTCAGGTAATGATCAGTACCCCAATCCCACTTGGCTCACCAAATTTCGTTCTTCTAGGTTTAACCGTTTGTTGGCAGTAACAGTTTTCATTTTTAGGTTTCACTCTGTTTTCTCCTATATGGATACATGTAGTTGGAACTCTAAATCAAACACGGTTTTTGCTAGCTCTTTGAAACTTGACACAATAAAGTAGCTCCAAGTTCTATCACTATGGTTTGTTTCCTATTGATGTAGCCCTAAGCAGAGACTGGCGCAAATCACTTTCATGGAAAGGTGTTGACAATCTTCCAAAAAACTGCTAGTTTCCTGAAATCTCAGCACACATTTTTTCACCCAAACTTGATGACACTTTCAGGTAATGATAAGTACCCCAATCCCACTTGGCTCACCAAATTTCGTTCTTCTAGGTTAAACCGTTTGTTGGCAGTAACAGTTTTCATTTTTAGGTTTCACTCTGTTTTCTCCTATATGGATACATGTAGTTGGAACTCTAAATCAAACACGGTTTGTGCTAGCTCTTTGAAACTTGACACAATAAAGTAGCTCCAAGTTCTATCTCTATGGTTTGTTTCCTATTGATGTAGCCCTAAGCAGAGACTGGCGCAAATCACTTTCATGGAAAGGGGTTGCCAATCTTCCAAAAAACGACGAGTTTCCTGAAATCTCAGCACACAATTTTTCACCCAATCTTGATGATACTTTCAGGTAATGATCAGTAACCCAATCCCACTTGGCTCACCAAATTTCGTTCTTCTAGGTTAAACCGTTCGTTGGCAGTAACACTTTTAACTTTTAGGTTTCACTCAATTTTCTCCTATATGAATACATGTAGTTGGAACTCTAAATCAAACACGGTTTGTGCTATCTCTTTGAAACTTGACACAATAAAGTATCTCCATGTTCTATCTCTATGGTTTGTTTCCTATTGATGTAGCCCTAAGCAGAGACTGGCGCAAATCACTTTCATGGAAAGGGGTTGACAATCTTCCAAAAAACTAAGAGTTTCCTGAAATCTCAGCACACATTTTTTCACCAAATCTTGATGACACTTTCAGGTAATGATCAGTACAACAAATCCCACATGGGTCACCAAGTTTCGTTCTTCTAGGTTAAACCGTTCGTTGGCAATAACAGTTTTAATTTTTAGGTTTCACTCTCTTTTCTCCTATATGGATACATGTAGTTGGAACTCTAAATCAAACACGGTTTGTGCTAGCTCTTTGAAACTTGACACAATAAAGTAGCTCCATGTTCTATCTCTATGGTTTGTTTCCTATTGATGTAGCCCTAAGCACAGACTGGCGCAAATCACTTTCATGGAAAGGGGTTGCCAATCTTCCAAAAAACTACGAGTTTCCTGAAATCTCAGCACACATTTTTTCCCCCAATCTTGATGACACTTTCAGGTAATGATCAGCACCCCAATCCCACTTGGCTCACCAAATTTCGTTCTTCTAGGTTAAACCTTTGGTTGGCAGTAACAGTTTTAATTTTTACGTTTCACTCTGTTTTCTCCTATATGGATACATGTAGTTGGAACTCTAAATCAAACACGGTTTGTGCTAGCTCTTTGAAACTTGACACAATAAAGTAGCTCCAAGTTCTATCTCTATGGTTTGTTTCCTATTGATGTAGCCCTAAGCAGGGAGTGGCGCAAATCACGTTCATGGAAAGGGGTTGCCAATCTTCCAAAAAATGCTAGTTTCCTGAAATCCAAGCACACATTTTTTCACCCAATCTTGATGACACTTTCAGGTAATGATCAGTACCCCAATCCCACTTGGCTCACCAAATTTCGTTCTTCTAGGTTAAACCGTTTGTTGGCAGTAACAGTTTTCATTTTTAGGTTTCACTCTGTTATCTCCTATATGGATACAGGTAGTTGGAACTCTAAATCAAACACGGTTTGTGCTAGCTCTTTGAAACTTGACACAATAATGTAGCTCCAGGTTCTATCACTAAGGTTTGTTTCCTATTGATGTAGCCCTAAGCAGAGACTGGCGCAAATCACTTTCATGGAAAGGGGTTGACAATCTTCCAAAAAACTGCTAGTTTCCTGAAATCTCAGCACACATTTTTTCACCCAAACTTGATGACACTTTCAGGTAATGATCAGTACCCCAATCCCACTTGGCTCACCAAATTTCGTTCTTCTATGTTAAACCGTTTGTTGGCAGTAACAGTTTTAATTTTTAGGTTTCACTCTCTTTTCTCCTATATGGATACATGTAGTTGGAACTCTAAATCAAACACGGTTTGTGCTAGCTCTTTGAAACTTGACACAATAAAGTAGCTCCAAGTTCTATCTCTATGGTTTGTTTCCTATTGATGTAGCCCTAAGCAGGGACTGGCGCAAATCACGTTCATGGAAAGGGGTTGCCAATCTTCCAAAAAATGCTAGTTTCCTGAAATCTCAGCACACATTTTTTCACCCAATCTTGATGACACTTTCAGGTAATGATCAGTACCCCAATCCCACTTGGTTCAGCAAATTTCGTTCTTCTAGGTTAAACCGTTCGTTGACAGTAACAGTTTTAACTTTTAGGTTTCACTCAATTTTCTCCTATATGAATACATGTAGTTGGAACTCTAAATCAAACACGGTTGTGCTACCTGTTTGAAACTTGACACAATAAAGTAGCTCCATGTTCTATCTCTATGGTTTATTTCCTACTGATGTAACCCTAAGCAGAGACTGGAGCAAATCATTTTCATGGAAAGGGGTTGCCAATCTTCCAAAAAACTGCTAGTTTCCTGAAATCTCAGCACACATTTTTTCACACAATCTTGATGACACTTTCAGGTAATGATCAGTACAACAAAACCCACTTGGGTCACCAAGTTTCGTTCTTCTAGGTTAAACCGTTCGTTGGCAGTAACAGTTTTATTTTTTAGGTTTCACTCTGTTTTCTCCTATATGGATACGTGTAGTTGGAACTCTAAATCAAACACGGTTTGTGTTAGCTCTTTGAAACTTGACACAATAAAGTAGCTCCATGTTCTATCTCTATGGTTTGTTTCCTATTGATGAAGCCCTAAGCAGAGACTGACGCAAATCACTTTCATGGAAAGGGGTTGCCAATCTTCCAAAAAGACGAGTTTCCTGAAATCTCAGCACACATTTTTTCACACAATTTGATGACACTTTCAGGTAATGATCAGCACGCCAATCCCACTTGGCTAAACAAATTTCGTTCTTCTAGGTTAAACCGTTCGTTGGCAATAACAGTTTTAATTTTTAGGTTTCACTCTGTTTTCTCCTATATGGATACATGTAGTTGGAACTCTAAATCAAACACGGTTTGTGCTAGCTCTTTGAAACTTGACACAATAAAGTAGCTCCAAGTTCTATCGCTATGGTTTGTTTCCTATTGATGTAGCCCTAAGCAGAGACTGGCGCAAATCACTTTCATGGAAAGGGGTTGACAATCTTCCAAAAAACTACGAGTTTCCTGAAATCTCAGCACACATTTTTTCACCCAATCTTGATGACGCTTTCAGGTAATGATCACTAACCAAATCCCACTTGGCTCACCAAATTTCGTTCTTCTAGGTTAAACAGTTCATTGGCAGTAACAGTTTTAACTTTTAGGTTTCACTCATTTTTCTCCTATATGAATACATGTAGTTGGAACTCTAAATCAAACACGGTTTGTGCTAGCTCTTTGAAACTTGACACAATAAAGTAGCTCCATGTTCTATCTCTATGGTTTGTTTCCTATTGATGTAGCCCTAAGCAGAGACTGGCGCAAATCAATTTCATGGAAAGGGGTTGCCAATCTTCCAAAAAACTACGTGTCTCCTGAAATCTCAGCACACAGTTTTTCACACAATCTTGATGACACTTTTAGGTAATGATCAGTACAAGAAATCCCACTTGGGTCACCAGGTTTCTTTCTTCTAGGTTAAACCGTTCGTTGGCAGTAACAGTTTTAATTTTTAGGTTTCACTCTGTTTTCTCCTATATGGATACATGTAGTTGGAAATCTAAATCAAACTCGGTTTGTGCTAGCTCTTTGAAACTTGACACAATAAAGTAGCTCCAAGTTCTATCTCTATGGTTTGTTTCCTATTGATGTAGCCCTAAGCAGAGACTGGCGCAAATCACTTTCATTTAAAGGGGTTGACAATCTTCCAAAAAACTAAGAGTTTCCTGAAATCTCAGCACACATTTTTTCACCCAATCTTGATGACACTTTCACGAAATGATCAGCACGCCAATCCCACTTGGCTCACCAAATTTCGTTCTTCTAGCTTAAACCGTTCGTTGGCAGTAACAGTTTTAATTTTTAGGTTTCACTCTGTTTTCTCCTATATGGATACATGTAGTTGGAACTCTAAATCAAACACGGTTTGTGCTAGCTCTTTGAAACTTGACACAATAAAGTAGCTCCAAGTTCTATCTCTATGGTTTGTTTCCTATTGATGTAGCCCTAAGCAGAGACTGGCGCAAATCACTTTCATGGAAAGGGGTTGCCATCTTCCAAAAAACTACTAGTTTCCTGAAATCTCAGCACACATTTTTTCACCCAATCTTGATGACACTTTCAGGTAATGATCAGTACCCCAATCCCACTTGGCTCACCAAATTTCGTTCTTCTAGCTTAAACCGTTCGTTGGCAGTAACAGTTTTAATTTTTAGGTTTCACTCTGTTTTCTCCTATATGGATACATGTTGTTGGAACTCTAAATCAAACACGGTTTTTGCTAGCTCTTTGAAACTTGACACAATAAAGTAGCTCCAAGTTCTATCTCTATGGTTTGTTTCCTATTGATGTAGCCCTAAGCAGAGACTGGCGCAAATCAGTTTCATTTAAAGGGGTTGCCAAGCTTCCAAAAAACTACGCGTTTCCTGAAATCTCAGCACACATTTTTTCACCCAATCTTGATGACACTTTCAGGTAATGATCAGTACAACAAATCCCACTTGGGTCACCAAGTTTCGTTCTTCTAGGTTAAACCGTTCGTTGGCAGTAACAGTTTTAATTTTTAGGTTTCACTCTGTTTTCTCCTATATGGATACATGTATTTGGAACTCTAAATCAAACACGGTTTGTGCTAGCTCTTTGAAACTTGACACAATAAAGTAGCTCCATGTTCTATCTCTATGGTATGTTTCCTATTGATGTAGCCCTAAGCAGAGACTGGCGCAAATCACTTTCATAGAAAGGGGTTGACAATCTTCCAAAAAACTAAGAGTTTCCTGAAATCTCAGCACACATTTTTTCCCCCAATCTTGATGACACTTTCAGGTAATGATCAGCACCCCAATCCCACTTGGCTCACAAAATTTCATTCTTCTAGGTTAAACCATTCGTTGGCAGTAACAGTTTTAATTTTTATTTTTCACTCTGTTTTCTCCTATTTGGATACATGTAGTTGGAACTCTAAATCAAACACGGTTTGTGCTAGCTCTTTGAAACTTGACACAATAAAGTAGCTCCAAGTTCTATCTCTATGGTTTGTTTCCTATTGATGTAGCCCTAAGCAGAGACTGGCGCAAATCACTTTCATGGAAAGGGGTTGCCATCTTCCAAAAAACTAAGAGTTTCCTGAAATCTCAGCACACATTTTTTCACCCAATCTTGATGACACTTTCAGGTAATGATCAGCACCCCAATCCCACTTGGCTCACCAAATTTCGTTCTTCTAGGTTAAACCGTTCGTTGGCAGTAAAGTTTTAACTTTTAGGTTTCACTCTGTTTTCTCCTATATGGATACATGTAGTTGGAACTCTAAATCAAACACGGTTTGAGCTAGCTCTTTGAAACTTGACACAATAAAATAGCTTCAAGATCTATCTCTATGGTTTGTTTCCTATTGATGTAGCCCTAAGAAGAGACTGGCGCAAATCACTTTCATTTAAATGGGTTGCCAAGCTTCCAAAAAACTACTAGTTTCCTGAAATCTCAACACACATTTTTTTCACCCAATCTTGATAACACTTTCAGGTAATGATCAGTACCCCAATCCCAGTTGGCTCACCAAATTTCGTTCTTCTAGGTTAAACCGTTCGTTGGCAGTAACAGTTTTAATTTTTAGGTTTCACTCTGTTTTCTCCTATATGGATACATGTAGTTGGAACTCTAAATCAAACACGGTTTGTGCTAGCTCTTTGAAACTTGACACAATAAAGTAGCTCCAAGTTCTATCTCTATGGTTTGTTTCCTATTGATGTAGCCCTAAGCATAGACTGGTGCAAATCACTTTCATGGAAAGGGGTTGCCAATCTTCCAAAAAACTAAGAGATTCCTGAAATCTCAACACACATTTTTTTCACCCAATCTTGATGACACTTTCAGGTAATGATCAGTACCCCAATCCCACTTGGCTCACCAAATTTCGTTCTTCTAGGTTAAACCGTTCGTTGGCAGTAACAGTTTTAATTTTTAGGTTTCACTCTGTTTTCTCCTATGTGGATACATGTAGTTGGAAATCTAAATCAAACACGGTTTGTGCTAGCTCTTTGAAACTAGACACAATAAAGTAGCTCCAAGTTCTATCTCTATTTTTTGTTTCCTATTGATGTAGCCCTAAGCAGAGACTGGCGCAAATCACTTTCATGGAAAGGGGTTGACAATCTTCCAAAAAACTGCGAGTTTCCTGAAATCTCAGCACACATTTTTTCACCCAATCTTGATGACACTTTCAGGTAATGATCAGTACCCCAATCCCACTTGGCTCACCAAATTTCGTTCTTCTAGGTTAAACCGTTCGTTGGCAGTAACAGTTTTAATTTTTAGGTTTCACTCTGTTTTCTCCTATATGGATACATGTAGTTGGAACTCTAAATCAAACACGGTTTGTGCTAGCTCTTTGAAACTTGACACAATAAAGTAGCTCCAAGTTCTATCTCTATGGTTTGTTTCCTATTGATGTAGCCCTAAGCAGAGACTGGCGCAAATCACTTTCATGGAAAGGGGTTGCCAATCTTCCAAAAAACTGCTAGTTTCCTGAAATCTCACCACACATTTTTTCACCCAATCTTGATGACACTTTCAGGTAATGATCTGTACCCCAATCCCACTTGGCTCACCAAATTTGGTTCTTCTAGGTTAAACCGTTCATTGGCAGTAACAGTTTTAATTTTTAGGTTTCACTCTGTTTTCTCCTATATGGATACATGTAGTTGGAATTGTAAATCAAACACGGTTTGTGCTAGCTCTTTGAAACTTGACACAATAAAGTAGCTCCAAGTTCTATCTCTATGGTTTGTTTCCTATTGATGTAGCCCTAAGAAGAGACTGGCGCAAATCACTTTCATGGAAAGGGGTTGACAATCTTCCAAAAAACTAAGAGTTTCCTGAAATCTCAGCACACATTTTTTTCACCCAATCTTGATGACACTTTCAGGTAATGATCAGCACCCCAATCCCACTTGGCTCACCAAATTTCGATCTTCTAGGTTAAACCGTTCGTTGGCAGTAACAGTTTTAATTTTTAGGTTTCACTCTGTTTTCTCCTATATGGATACATGTAGTTGGAACTCTAAATCAAACACGGTTTGTGCTAGCTCTTTGAAACTTGACACAATAAAGTAGCTCCATGTTCTATCTCTATGGTTTGTTTCCTATTGATGTAGCCCTAAGCAGAGACTGGCACAAATCACTTTCATGGAAAGGGGTTGCCAATCTTCCAAAAAACTGCGAGTTTTTTGAAATCTCAGCACACATTTTTTCACCCAATCTTGATGACACTTTCAGATTATGATCAGTACCCCAATCCCACTTGGCTCACCAAATTTCGTTCTTCTAGGTTAAACCGTTCATTGGCAGTAACAGTTTTAATTTTTAGGTTTCACTCTGTTTTCTCCTATATGGATACATGTAGTTGGAACTCTAAATCAAACACGGTTTGTGCTAGCTCTTTGAAATTTGACACAATAAAGTAGCTCCAAGTTCTATCTCTATGGTTTGTTTCCTATTGATGTAGCCCTAAGAAGAGACTGGCGCAAATCACTTTCAGGGAAAGGGGTTGACAATCTTCCAAAAAACTAAGAGTTTCCTGAAATCTCAGCACACATTTTTCACCCAATCTTGATGACACTTTCAGGTAATGATCAGTACTGCAATCCCACTTGGCTCACCAAATTTAGTTCTTTTAGGTTAAACGGTTCGTTGGCAGTAACAGTTTTAATTTTTAGGTTTCACTCTGTTTTCTCCTATATGGATACATGTAGTTGGAACTCTAAATCAAACACGGTTTGTGCTAGCTCTTTGAAACTTGACACAATAAAGTAGCTCCAAGTTCTATCTCTATGGTTTGTTTCCTATTGATGTAGCCCTAAGCAGAGAGTGACGTAAATCACTTTCATGGAAAGGGGTTGCCAATCTTCCAAAAAACTACGAGTTTCCTGAAATCTCAGCACAATTTTTTCACCCAATCTTGATGACACTTTCAGGTAATGATCAGTACCCCAATCCCACTTGGCTCACCAAATTTCGTTCTTCTAGGTTAAACCGTTCGTTGGCAGTAACAGTTTTAATTTTTAGGTTTCACTCTATTTTCTCCTATATGGACACATGGAGTTGGAACTCTAAATCAAACACGGTTTGTGCTAGCTCTTTGAAACTTGACACAATAACGTAGCTCCAAGTTCTATCTCTATGGTTTGTTTCCTATTGATGTAGCCCTAAGAAGAGACTGGCGCAAATCACTTTCATGGAAAGGGGTTGACAATCTTCCAAAAAACTACGAGTTTCCTGAAATCTCAGCACACATTTTTTCACCCAATCTTGATGACACTTTCAGGTAATGATCAGTACCCCAATCCCACTTGGCTCACCAAATTTCGTTCTTCTAGGTTAAACCGTTCGTTGGCAGTAACAGTTTTAATTTTTAGGTTTCACTCTGTTTTCTCCTATATGCATACATGTTGTTGGAACTCTAAATCAAACACGGTTTTTGCTAGCTCTTTGAAACTTGACACAATAAAGTAGCTCCAAGTTCTATCTCTATGGTTTGTTTCCTATTGATGTAGCCCTAAGCAGAGACTGGCGCAAATCACTTTCATTTAAAGGGGTTGCCAAGCTTCCAAAAAACTACGAGTTTCCTGAAATCTCAGCACACATTTTTTCACCCAATCTTGATGACACTTTCAGGTAATGATCAGTACAACAAATCCCACTTGGGTCACCAAGTTTCGTTCTTCTAGGTTGAACCGTTCGTTGGCAGTAACAGTTTTAATTTTTAGGTTTCACTGTGTTTTCTCCTATATGGATACATGTAGTTGGAACTCTAAATCAAACACGGTTTGTGCTAGCTCTTTGAAACTTGACACAATAAAGTAGCTCCATGTTCTATCTCTATGGTATGTTTCCTATTGATGTAGCCCTAAGCAGAGACTGGCGCAAATCACTTTCATAGAAAGGGGTTGACAATCTTCCAAAAAACTAAGAGTTTCCTGAAATCTCAGCACACATTTTTTCCCCCAATCTTGATGACACTTTCAGGTAATGATCAGCACCCCAATTCCACTTGGCTCACCAAATTTCATTCTTCTAGGTTAAACCATTCGGTGGCAGTAACAGTTTTAATTTTTAGGTTTCACTCTGTTTTCTCCTTTGGATACATGTAGTTGGAACTCTAAATCAAACACGGTTTTTGCTAGCTCCTTGAAACTTGACACAATAAAGTAGCTCCAAGTTCTATCTCTATGGTTTGTTTCCTATTGATGTAGCCCTAAGAAGAGACTGGCGCAAATCACTTTCATGGAAAGGGGTTGACAATCTTCCAAAAAACTAAGAGTTTCCTGAAATCTCAGCACACAATTTTTCACCCAATCTTGATGACACTTTCAGGTTATGATCAGTACCCCAATCCCACTTGGCTCACCAAATTTCGTTCTTCTAGGTTAAACCGTTCATTGGCAGTAACAGTTTTAATTTTTAGGTTTCACTCTGTTTTCTCCTATATGGATACATGTAGTTGGAACTCTAAATCAAACACGGTTTGTGCTAGCTCTTTGAAACTTGACACAATAAAGTAGCTCCAAGTTCTATCTCTATGGTTTGTTTCCTATTGATGTAGCCCTAAGCAGAGACTGGCGCAAATCACTTTCATGGAAAGGGGTTGCCATTTTCCAAAAAACTACGAGTTTCCTGAAATCTCAGCACACATTTTTTCACCCAATCTTGATGACACTTTCAGGTAATGATCAGTACCCCAATCCCACTTGGCTCACCAAATTTCGTTCTTCTAGGTTAAACCGTTCGTTGGCAGTAACAGTTTTAATTTTTAGGTTTCACTCTGTTTTCTCCTATATGGATACATGTTGTTGGAACTCTAAATCAAACACGGTTTTTGCTAGCTCTTTGAAACTTGACACAATAAAGTAGCTCCAAGTTCTATCTCTATGGTTTGTTTCCTATTGATGTAGCCCTAAGCAGAGACTGGCGCAAATCACTTTCATTTAAAGGGGTTGCCAAGCTTCCAAAAAACTACGAGTTTCCTGAAATCTCAGCACACATTTTTTCACCCAATCTTGATGACACTTTCAGGTAATGATCAGTACAACAAATTCCACTTGGGTCACCAAATTTCGTTCTTCTAGGTTAAACCGTTCGTTGGCAGTAACAGTTTTAATTTTTAGGTTTCACTGTGTTTTCTCCTATATGGATACATGTAGTTGGAACTCTAAATCAAACACGGTTTGTGGTAGCTCTTTGAAACTTGACACAATAAAGTAGCTCCATGTTCTATCTCTATGGTATGTTTCCTATTGATGTAGCCCTAAGCAGAGACTGGCGCAGATCACTTTCATAGAAAGGGGTTGACAATCTTCCAAAAAACTAAGAGTTTCCTGAAATCTCAGCACACATTTTTTCCCCCAATCTTGATGACACTTTCAGGTAATGATCAGCACCCCAATCCCACTTGGCTCACCAAATTTCATTCTTCTAGGTTAAACCATTCGTTGGCAGTAACAGTTTTAATTTTTAGGTTTCACTCTGTTTTCTCCTATATGGATACATGTAGTTGGAACTCTAAATCAAACACGGTTTTTGCTAGCTCTTTGAAACTTGACACAATAAAGTAGCTCCACGTTCTATCTCTATGGTTTGTTTCCTATTGATGTAGCCCTAAGAAGAGACTGGCGCAAATCACTTTCATGGAAAGGGGTTGCCAATCTTCCAAAAAACTACGAGTTTCCTGAAATCTCAGCACAATTTTTTCACCCAATCTTGATGACACTTTCAGGTAATGATCAGTACCCCAATCCCACTTGGCTCACCAAATTTCGTTCTTCTAGGTTAAACCGTTCGTTGGCAGTAACAGTTTTAATTTTTAGGTTTCACTCTGTTTTCTCCTATATGGACACATGTAGTTGGAACTCTAAATCAAACACGGTTTGTGCTAGCTCTTTGAAACTTGACACAATAACGTAGCTCCAAGTTCTATCTCTATGGTTTGTTTCCTATTGATGTAGCCCTAAGCAGAGACTGGCGCAAATCACTTTCATGGAAAGGGGTTGACAATCTTCGTAAAAACTACGTGTTACCTGAAATCTCAGCACACATTTTTTCACCCAATCTTGATGACACTTTCAGGTAATGATCACTAACCCAATCCCACTTGGCTCACCAAATTTCGTTCTTCTAGGTTAAACCGTTCGTTGGCAGTAACAGTTTTAATTTTTAGGTTTCTCTCTGTTTTCTCCTATATGGATACATGTTGTTGGAACTCTAAATCAAACACGGATTGTGCTAGCTCTTTGAAACTTGACACAATAAAGTAGCTCCAAGTTCTATCTCTATGGTTTGTTTGCTATTGATGTAGCCCTAAGCAGAGACTGGCGCAAATCATTTCATGGAAAGGGGTTGCCAATCTTCCAAAAAACTACGAGTTTCCTGAAATCTCAGCACACATTTTTTCACCCAATCTTGATGACACTTTCAGGTAATGATAAGTACAACAAATCCCACTTGGGTTATCAAGTTTCTTTCTTCTAGGTTAAACCGTTCGTTGGCAGTAACAGTTTTAAATTTTAGGTTTCACTCTGTTTTCTCCTATATGGATACATGTAGTTGGAACTCTAAATCAAACACGGTTTGTGCTAGCTCTTTGAAACTTGACACAATAAAGTAGCTCCATGTTCTATCTCTATGGTTTGTTTCCTATTGATGTAGCCCTAAGCAGAGACTGGCGCAAATCACTTTCATCGAAAGGGGTTGCCAATCTTCAAAAAAACTGCTAGTTTCCTGAAATCTCAGCACACATTTTTCACCCAAACTTGATGACACTTTCAGGTAATGATCAGTACCCCAATCCCACTTGGCTCACCAAATTTCGTTCTTCTAGGTTAAACCGTTCGTTGGCAGTAACAGTTTTAATTTTTAGGTTTCACTCTGTTTTCTCCTATATGGATACATGTAGTTGGAACTCTCAATCAAACACGGTTTGTGCTAGCTCTTTGAAACTTGACACAATAAAGTCGCTCCAAGTTCTATATCTATGGTTTGTTTCCTATTGATGTAGCCCTAAGCAGAGACTGGCGCAAATCACTTTCATTGAAAGGGGTTGCCAATCTTCCAAAAAACGACGAGTTTCCTGAAATCTCAGCACACATTTTTTCACCTAATCTTGATGTCGCTTTCAGGTAATGATCAGTACCGCAATCCCACTTGGCTCACCAAATTTCGTTCTTCTAGGTTAAACCGTTCGTTGGCAGTAACAGTTTTAACTTTTAGGTTTCACTCAATTTTCTCCTATATGAATACATGTACTTGGAACTCTAAATCAAACACGGTTTATGCTAGCACTTTGAAACTTGACACAATAAAGTAGCTCCATGTTCTATCTCTATGGTTTGTTTCCTATTGATGTAGCCCTAAGCAGAGACTGGCGCAAATCACTTTCATGGAAAGGGGTTGCCAATCTTCCAAAAAACTACGAGTTTCCTGAAATCTCAGCACACATTTTTTCACCCAATCTTGATGTCACTTTCAGGTAATGATCAGTACAACAAATCCCACTTGGGTCACCAAGTTTCTTTCTTCTAGGTTAAACCGTTCGTTGGCAGTAACAGTTTTAATTTTTAGGTTTCACTCAGTTTTCTCCTATATGAATACATGTAGTTGGAACTCTAAATCAAACACGGTTTGTGCTAGCTCTTTGAAACTTGACA
Source organism: Spermophilus citellus (assembly GCF_964194105.1). Taxonomy (NCBI): domain Eukaryota; kingdom Metazoa; phylum Chordata; class Mammalia; order Rodentia; family Sciuridae; genus Spermophilus; species Spermophilus citellus. Next base: position 2,265,214 of record NW_027673037.1, on the reverse strand, counting down.
CAATAAAGTAGCTCCAAGTTCTATCTCTATGTTTTGTTTCCTATTGATGTAGCCCTAAGTAGAGACTGGCGAAAATCACTTTCATGGAAAGGGGTTGACAATCTTCCAAAATACTAAGAGTTTCCTGAAATCTCAGCACACATTTTTTCCCCAATCTTGATGACACTTTCAGGTAATGATCAATACCCCAATCCCACTTGGCTCACCAAATTTCGTTCTTCTAGGTTAAACCGTTCGTTGGCAGTAACAGTTTTCATTTTTAGGTTTCACTCTGTTTTCTCCTATATGGATACATGTAGTTGGAACTCTAAATCAAACACGGTTTGTGCTAGCTCTATGAAACTTGACACAATAAAGTAGCTCCAAGTTCTATCTCTATGGTTTGTTTCCTATTGATGTAGCCCTAAGCAGAGACTGGCGCAAATCACTTTCATGGAAAGGGGTTGCCAATCTTCCAAAAAACTGCTAGTTTCCTGAAATCTCAGCACACATTTTTTCACACAATCTTGATGACACTTTCAGGTAATGATCAGTACCCCAATCCCACTTGGCTCACCAAATTTCGTTCTTCTAGGTTAAACCGTTCGTTGGCAGTAACAGTTTTAATTTTTAGGTTTCACTCTGTTTTCTCCTATATGGATACATGTAGTTGGAACTCTAAATCAAACACGGTTTGTGCTAGCTATTTGAAACTTGACACAATAAAGTAGCTCCAAGTTCTATCTCTATGGTTTGTTTCCTATTGATGTAGCCCTAAGCAGAGACTGGCGCAAATCACTTTCATGGAAAGGGGTTGCCAAGATTCCAAAAAACTACAAGTTTCCTGAAATCTCAGCACACATTTTTTCACCCAATCTTGATGACACTTTCAGGTAATGATCAGTACAACAAATCCCACTTGGGTCACCAAGTTCCTTTCTTTTAGGTTAAACCGTTCGTTGGCAGTAACAGTTTTAATTTTTAGGTTTCACTCTGTTTTCTCCTATATGGATACATGTAGTTGGAACTCTAAATCAAACACGGTTTGTGCTAGCTCTTTGAAACTTGACACAATAAAGTAGCTCAAAGTTCTATCTCTATGGTTTGTTTCCTATTGATGTAGCCCTAAGCAGAGACTGGCGCAAAACACTTTCATGGAAAGGGGTTGCCAATCTTCCAAAAAACTGCGAGTTTCCTGAAATCTCAGCACACATTTTCTCACCCAATCTTGATGACAATTTCAGGTAATGATCAGTACCCCAATCCCACTTGCCTCACCAAATTTCATTCTTCTAGGTTAAACCGTTCGTTGGCAGTAACAGTTTTAAATTTTAGGTTTCACTCTGTTTTCTCCTGTATGGATACATGTAGTTGGAACTCTAAATCAAACACGGTTTGTGCTAGCTCTTTGAAACATGACACAATAAAGCAGCTCCAAGTTCTATCTCTATGGTTTGTTTCCTATTGATGTAGCCCTAAGCAGAGACTGGCGTAAATCACTTTCATGGAAAGGGGTTGCCAATTTTCCAAAAAACAACGTGTTTCCTGAAATCTCAGCACACATTTTTTCACCCAATCTTGATGACACTTTCAGGTAATGATCAGTACCCCAATCCCACTTGGCTCACCAAATTTCGTTCTTCTAGGTTAAACCGTTCGTTGGCAGTAACAGTTTTAATTTTTAGGTTTCACTCTGTTTTCTCCTATATGGATACATGTAGTTCTAACTCTAAATCAAACACGGTTTGTGCTAGCTCTTTGAAACTTGACACAATAAAGTAGCTCCATGTTCTATCTCTATGGTTTGTTTCCTATTGATGTAGCCCTAAGCACAGACTGGCGCAAATCACTTTAATGGAAAGGGGTTGCAAAGCTTCCAAAAAACTACGAGTTTCCTGAAATCTCAGCACACATTTTTTCACCCAATCTTGATGACACTTTCAGGTAATGATCAGTACCCCAATCCCACTTGGCTCACCAAATTTCGTTCTTCTAGGTTAAACCGTTCGTTGGCAGTAACACTTTTAATTTTTATGTTTCACTCTGTTTTCTCCTATATGGATACATGTAGTTGGAACTCTAAATCAAACACGGTTTGTGCTAGCTCTTTGAAACTTGACACAATAAAGTAGCTCCAGGTTCTATCTCTTTGGTTTGTTTACTATTGATGTAGACCTAAGCAGAGACTGGCGCAAATCACTTTCATGGAAAGGGGTTTCCAAGATTCCAAAAAACTACGAGTTTCCTGAAATCTCAGCACACATTTTTTCACCCAATCTTGATGACACTTTCAGGTAATGATCAGTACAACAAATCACACTTGGGTCACCAAATTTCTTTCTTTTAGGTTAAACGGTTCGTTGGCAGTAACAGTTTTAATTTTTAGGTTTCACTCTGTTTTCTCCTATATGGATACATGTAGTTGGAACTCTAAATCAAACACGGTTTGTGCTAGCTCTTTGAAACTGGACACAATAAAGTAGCTCCAAGTTCTATCTCTATGGTTTGCTTCCTATTGATGTAGCCCTAAGCAGAGACTGGCGAAAATCACTTTCATGGAAAGGGGTTGCCAAGCTTCCAAATAAATATGAGTTTCCTGAAATCTCAGCACACATTTTTTCACCCAAACTTGATGACGCTTTCAGGTAATGATCAGTACCCCAAACCCACTTGGCTCACCAAATTTCGTTCTTCTAGGTTAAACGGTTCCTTGGCAGTAAAAGTTTTAATTTTTAGGTTTCACTCTGTTTTCTCCTATATGGATATATGTAGTTGGAACTCTAAATCAAACACGGTTTGTGCTAGCTCTTTGAAACTTGACACAATAAAGTAGCTCCAAGTTCTATCTCTATGGTTTGTTTCCTATTGATGTAGCCCTAAGCAGAGACTGGCGCAAATCACTTTCATGGAAAGGGGTTGAGAATCTTCCAAAAAACTACGTGTTTCCTGAAATCTCAGCACACATTTTTTCACCCAATATTGATGACACTTTCAGGTAATGATCACTAACCCAATCCCACTTGGCTCACCAAATTTCGTTCTTCTAGGTTAAACCGTTTGTTGGCAGTAACAGTTTTAATTTTTAGGTTTCACTCTGTTTTCTCCTATATGGATACATGTAGTTGGAACTCTAAATCAAACACGGTTTGTGCTAGCTCTTTGAAACTTGACACAATAAAGTAGCTCCAAGTTCTATCTCTATGGTTTGTTTCCTATTGATGTAGCCCTAAGCAGAGACTGGCGCAAATCATTTCATGGAAAGGGGTTGCCAATCTTCCAAAAAACAACGAGTTTCCTGAAATCTCAGCACACATTTTTTCACCCAATCTTGATGACACTTTCAGGTAATGATAAGTACAACAAATCCCAATTGGGTTTAAAGTTTCTTTCTTCTAGGTTAAACCGTTCGTTGGCAGGAACAGTTTTAATTTTTAGGTTTCACTCTGTTTTCTCCTATATGGATACATGTAGTTGGAACTCTAAATCAAACACGGTTTGTGCTAGCTCTTTGAAACTTGACACAATAAAGTAGCTCCAAGTTCTATCTATATGGTTTGTTTTCTATTGATGTAGCCCTAAGCAGAGACTGGCGCAAATCACTTTCATGGAAGGGGTTGCCAATCTTCCAAAAACCTACGAGTTTCCTGAAATCTCAGCACACATTTTTTCACCCAATCTTGAAGACGCTTTCAGGTAATGATCAGTACTGCAATCCCACTTGGCTCACCAAATTTCGTTCTTCTAGGTTAAACCGTTCGTTGGCAGTAACAGTTTTAATTTTTAGGTTTCACTCTGTTTTCTCCTATATGGATACATGTAGTTGGACGTCTAAATCAAACACGGTTTGTGCTAGCTCTTTGAAACTTGACACAATAAAGTAGCTCCAAGTTCTATCTCTATGGTTTGTTTCCTATTGATGTAGCCCTAAGCAGAGACTGGCACAAATCACATTCATGGAAAGGGGTTGCCAATCTTCCAAAAAACTACGAGTTTCCTGAAATCTCAGCACACATTTTTTCACCCAATCTTGATGACGCTTTCAGGTAATGATCAGTACCGCATTCCCACTTGGCTCACCAAATTTCGTTCTTCTAGGTTAAACCGTTCGTTGGCAGTAACAGTTTTAACTTTTAGGTTTCACTCAATTTTCTCCTATATGAATACATGTAGTTGGAACTCTAAATCAAACACGGTTTATGCTAGCACTTTGAAACTTGACACAAAAAAGTAGCTCCATGTTCTATCTCTATGGTTTGTTTCCTATTGATGTAGCCCTAATTAGAGACTGGCGCAAATCACTTTCATGGAAAGGGGTTGCCAATCTTCCAAAAAACTACGAGTTTCCTGAAATTTCAGCACACATTTTTTCCCCAATCTTGATGACACTTTCAGGTAATGATCAATACCCCAATCCCACTTGGCTCACCAAATTTCGTTCTTCTAGGTTAAACGGTTCCTTGGCAGTAAAAGTTTTAATTTTTAGGTTTCACTCTGTTTTCTCCTATATGGATACATGTAGTTGGAACTCTAAATCAAACACGGTTTGTGCTAGCTCTTAGAAACTTGACACAATAAAGTAGCTCCAAGTTCTATCTCTATGGTTTGTTTTCTATTGATGTAGCCCTAAGCAGAGACTGGCGCAAATCACTTTCATGGAAGGGGTTGCCAATCTTCCAAAAACCTACGAGTTTCCTGAAATCTCAGCACACATTTTTTCACCCAATCTTGAAGACGCTTTCAGGTAATGATCAGTACCCCAATCCCACTTGGCTCACCAAATTTCGTTCTTCTAGGTTAAACCGTTCGTTGGCAGTAACAGTTTTAATTTTTAGGTTTCACTCTGTTTTCTCCTATATGGATACATGTAGTTGGAAGTCTAAATCAAACACGGTTTGTGCTAGCTCTTTGAAACTTGACACAATAAAGTAGCTCCAAGTTCTATCTCTATGGTTTGTTTCCTATTGATGTAGCCCTAAGCAGAGACTGGCACAAATCACTTTCATGGAAAGGGGTTGCCAATCTTCCAAAAAACTACGAGTTTCCTGAAATCTCAGCACACATTTTTTCACCCAATCTTGATGACACTTTCAGGTAATGATCAATACCCCAATCCCACTTGGCTCACCAAATTTCGTTCTTCTAGGTTAAACCGTTCGTTGGCAGTAACAGTTTTAATTTTTAGGTTTCACTCTGTTTTCTCCTATATGGATACATGTAGTTGGAACTCTAAATCAAATACGGTTTGTGCTAGCTCTTTGAAACTTGACACAATAAAGTAGCTCCAAGTTCTATCTCTATGGTTTGTTTCCTATTGATGTAGCCCTAAGCAGAGACTGGCGCAAATCACTTTCATGGAAAGGGGTTGACAATCTTCCAAAAAACTACGTGTTACCTGAAATCTCAGCACACATTTTTTCACCCAATCTTGATGACACTTTCAGGTAATGATAAGTACAACAAATCCCACTTGGGTTATCAAGTTTCTTTCTTCTAGGTTAAACCATTCGTTGGCAGTAACAGTTTTAAATTTTAGGTTTCACTCTGTTTTCTCCTATATGGATACATGTAGTTGGAACTCTAAATCAAACACGGTTTGTGCTAGCTCTTTGAAACTTGACACAATAAAGTAGCTCCATGTTCTATCTCTATGGTTTGTTTCCTATTGATGTAGCCCTAAGCAGAGACTGGCGCAAATCACTTTCATCGAAAGGGGTTGCCAATCTTCAAAAAAACTGCTAGTTTCCTGAAATCTCAGCACACATTTTTCACCCAAACTTGATGACACTTTCAGGTAATGATCAGTACCCCAATCCCACTTGGCTCACCAAATTTCGTTCTTCTAGGTTAAACCGTTCGTTGGCAGTAACAGTTTTAATTTTTAGGTTTCACTCTGTTTTCTCCTATATGGATACATGTAGTTGGAACTCTCAATCAAACACGGTTTGTGCTAGCTCTTTGAAACTTGACACAATAAAGTCGCTCCAAGTTCTATATCTATGGTTTGTTTCCTATTGATGTAGCCCTAAGCAGAGACTGGCGCAAATCACTTTCATTGAAAGGGGTTGCCAATCTTCCAAAAAACGACGAGTTTCCTGAAATCTCAGCACACATTTTTTCACCTAATCTTGATGTCGCTTTCAGGTAATGATCAGTACCGCAATCCCACTTGGCTCACCAAATTTCGTTCTTCTAGGTTAAACCGTTCGTTGGCAGTAACAGTTTTAACTTTTAGGTTTCACTCAATTTTCTCCTATATGAATACATGTACTTGGAACTCTAAATCAAACACGGTTTATGCTAGCACTTTGAAACTTGACACAATAAAGTAGCTCCATGTTCTATCTCTATGGTTTGTTTCCTATTGATGTAGCCCTAAGCAGAGACTGGCGCAAATCACTTTCATGGAAAGGGGTTGCCAATCTTCCAAAAAACTACGAGTTTCCTGAAATCTCAGCACACATTTTTTCACCCAATCTTGATTTCACTTTCAGGTAATGATCAGTACAACAAATCCCACTTGGGTCACCAAGTTTCTTTCTTCTAGGTTAAACCGTTCGTTGGCAGTAACAGTTTTAATTTTTAGGTTTCACTCAGTTTTCTCCTATATGAATACATGTAGTTGGAACTCTAAATCAAACACGGTTTGTGCTAGCTCTTTGAAACTTGACACAATAAAGTAGCTCCAAGTTCTATCTCTATGTTTTGTTTCCTATTGATGTAGCCCTAAGTAGAGACTGGCGAAAATCACTTTCATGGAAAGGGGTTGACAATCTTCCAAAATACTAAGAGTTTCCTGAAATCTCAGCACACATTTTTTCCCCAATCTTGATGACACTTTCAGGTAATGATCAATACCCCAATCCCACTTGGCTCACCAAATTTCGTTCTTCTAGGTTAAACCGTTCGTTGGCAGTAACAGTTTTCATTTTTAGGTTTCACTCTGTTTTCTCCTATATGGATACATGTAGTTGGAACTCTAAATCAAACACGGTTTGTGCTAGCTCTATGAAACTTGACACAATAAAGTAGCTCCAAGTTCTATCTCTATGGTTTGTTTCCTATTGATGTAGCCCTAAGCAGAGACTGGCGCAAATCACTTTCATGGAAAGGGGTTGCCAATCTTCCAAAAAACTGCTAGTTTCCTGAAATCTCAGCACACATTTTTTCACACAATCTTGATGACACTTTCAGGTAATGATCAGTACCCCAATCCCACTTGGCTCACCAAATTTCGTTCTTCTAGGTTAAACCGTTCGTTGGCAGTAACAGTTTTAATTTTTAGGTTTCACTCTGTTTTCTCCTATATGGATACATGTAGTTGGAACTCTAAATCAAACACGGTTTGTGCTAGCTATTTGAAACTTGACACAATAAAGTAGCTCCAAGTTCTATCTCTATGGTTTGTTTCCTATTGATGTAGCCCTAAGCAGAGACTGGCGCAAATCACTTTCATGGAAAGGGGTTGCCAATCTTCCAAAAAACTACGAGTTTCCTGAAATCTCAGCACACATTTTTTCACCCAATCTTGATGACACTTTCAGGTAATGATCAGTAACCGAATCCGACTTGGCTCACCAAATTTCGTTCTTCTAGGTTAAACCGTTCGTTGGCAGTAACAGTTTTAACTTTTAGGTTTCACTCAATTTTCTCCTATATGAATACATGTAGTTGGAACTCTAAATCAAACACGGTTTGTGGTAGCTCTTTGAAACTTGACACAATAAAGTCGCTCCATGTTCTATCTCTATGGTTTGTTTCCTATTGATGTAGCCCTAAGCAGAGACTGGCGCAAATCACTTTCATGGAAAGGGGTTGCCAATCTTCCAAAAAACTACGAGTTTCCTGAAATCTCAGCACACATTTTTTCACCCAATCTTGATGTCTCTTTCAGGTAATGATCAGTACCGCAATCCCACTTGGCTCACCAAATTTCGTTCTTCTAGGTTAAACCATTCGTTGGCAGTAACAGTTTTAACTTTTAGGTTTCACTCAATTTTCTCCTATATGAATACATGTAGTTGGAACTCTAAATCAAACACGGTTTATGCTAGCACTTTGAAACTTGACACAATAAAGTAGCTCCATGTTCTATCTCTATGGTTTGTTTCCTATTGATGTAGCCCTAAGCAGAGACTGGCGCAAATCACTTTCATCGAAAGGGGTTGCCAATCTTCCAAAAAACTACGAGTTTCCTGAAATCTCAGCACACATTTTTTCACCCAATCTTGATGACACTTTCAGGTAATTATCAGTACCCCAATCCCACTTGGCTCACCAAATTTCGTTCTTCTAGTTTAAACCGTTCGTTGGCAGTAACAGTTTTAATTTTTAGGTTTCACTCTGTTTTCTCCTATATGGATACATGTAGTTGGAACTCTAAATCAAACACGGTTTGTGCTAGCTCTTTGAAACTTGACACAATAAAGTAGCTCCAAGTTCTATCTCTATGATTTGTTTCCTATTGATGTAGCCCTAAGCAGAGACTGGCGCAAATCACTTTCATGGAAAGGGGTTGACAATCTTCCAAAATACTAAGAGTTTCCTGAAATCTCAGCACACATTTTTTCCCCAATCTTGATGACACTTTCAGGTAATGATCAGTACCGCAATCCCACTTGGCTCACCAAATTTCGTTCTTCTAGGTTAAACCGTTCGTTGGCAGTAACAGTTTTAACTTTTAGGTTTCACTCAATTTTCTCCTATATGAATACATGTAGTTGGAACTCTAAATCAAACACGGTTTATGCTAGCACTTTGAAACTTGACACAATAAAGTAGCTCCATGTTCTATCTCTATGGTTTGTTTCCTATTGATGTAGCCCTAAGCAGAGACTGGCGCAAATCACTTTCATGGAAAGGGGTTGCCAATCTTCCAAAAAACTACGAGTTTCCTGAAATCTCAGCACACATTTTTTCACCCAATCTTGATGACGCTTTCAGGTAATGATCAGTACCGCAATCCCACTTGGCTCACCAAATTTCGTTCTTCTAGGTTAAACCATTCGTTGGCAGTAACAGTTTTAACTTTTAGGTTTCCTTCAATTTTCTTATGCTAGCACTTTGAAACTTGACACAATAAAGTAGCTCCATGTTCTATCTCTATGGTTTGTTTCCTATTGATGTAGCCCTAAGCAGAGACTGGCGCAAATCACTTTCATCGAAAGGGGTTGCCAATCTTCCAAAAAACTACGAGTTTCCTGAAATCTCAGCAAACATTTTTTCACCCAATCTTGATGACACTTTCAGGTAATGATCAGTACAACAAATCCCACTTGGGTCACCAAGTTTCTTTCTTCTAGGTTAAACCTTTCGTTGGCAGTAACAGTTTTAATTTTTACTTTTCACTCTGTTTTCTCCTATATGAATACATGTAGTTGGAACTCTAAATCAAACACGGTTTGTGCTAGCTCTTTGAAACTTGACACAATAAAGTAGCTCCAAGTTCTATCTCTATGTTTTGTTTCCTATTGATGTAGCCCTAAGCAGAGACTGGCGAAAATCACTTTCATGGAAAGGGGTTGACAATCTTCCAAAAAACTAAGAGTTTCCTGAAATCTCAGCACACATTTTTTGCCCAATCTTGATGACACTTTCAGGTAATGATCAGTAACCCAATCCCACTTGGCTCACCAAATTTCGTTCTTCTAGGTTAAACCGTTCGTTGACAGTAACAGTTTTAACTTTTAGGTTTCACTCAATTTTCTCCTATATGAATACATGTAGTTGGAACTCAAAATCAAACACGGTGTGTGGTAGCTCTTTGAAACTTGACACAATAAAATAGCTCCATGTTCCATCTCTATGGTTTGTTTCCTATTGATGTAGCCCTAAGCAGAGACTGGTGCAAATCACTTTCATGGAAAGGGGTTGCCAATCTTCCAAAAAACTACGAGTTTCCTGAAATCTCAGCACACATTTTTTCACACAATCTTGATGACACTTTCAGGTAATGATCAGTACAACAAATCCCACTTGGGTCAACAAGTTTCGTTTTTCTAGGTTAAACCGTTCGTTGGCAGTAACAGTTTTAATTTTTAGGTTTCACTCTGTTTTCTCCTATATGGATACATGTAGTTGGAACTCTAAATCAAACACGGTTTGTGCTAGCTCTTTGAAACTTGACACAATAAAGTAGCTCCAAGTTCTATCTCTATGGTTTGTTTCCAATTGATGTAGCCCTAAGCAGAGACTGGCGCAAATCACTTTCATGGAAAGGGGTTGCCAATCTTCCAAAAAACTACGAGTTTCCTGAAATCTCAGCACACATTTTTCCCCCAATCTTGATGACACTTTCAGGTAATGATCAGGACCCCAATCCCACTTGGCTCACCAAATTTCGTTCTTCTAGGTTAAACCTTTCGTTGGCAGTAACAGTTTTAATTTTTACGTTTCACTCTGTTTTCTCCTATATGGATACATGTAGTTGGAACTCTAAATCAAACACGGTTTGAGCTAGCTCTTTGAAACTTGACACAATAAAGTAGCTCCAAGCTCTATCTCTATGGTTTGTTTCCTATTGATGTAGCCCTAAGCAGGGAGTGGCGCAAATCACGTTCATGGAAAGGGGTTGCCAATCTTCCAAAAAATGTTAGTTTCCTGAAATCCCAGCACACATTTTTTCACACAATCTTGATGACACTTTCAGGTAATGATCAGTACCCCAATCCCACTTGGCTCACCAAATTTCGTTCTTCTAGGTTTAACCGTTTGTTGGCAGTAACAGTTTTCATTTTTAGGTTTCACTCTGTTTTCTCCTATATGGATACATGTAGTTGGAACTCTAAATCAAACACGGTTTGTGCTAGCTCTTTGAAACTTGACACAATAAAGTAGCTCCAAGTTCTATCACTATGGTTTGTTTCCTATTGATGTAGCCCTAAGCAGAGACTGGCGCAAATCACTTTCATGGAAAGGGGTTGACAATCTTCCAAAAAACTGCTAGTTTCCTGAAATCTCAGCACACATTTTTTCACCCAAACTTGATGACACTTTCAGGTAATGATCAGTACCCCAATCCCACTTGGCTCACCAAATTTCGTTCTTCTAGGTTAAACCGTTTGTTGGCAGTAACAGTTTTCATTTTTAGGTTTCACTCTGTTTTCTCCTATATGGATACATGTAGTTGGAACTCTAAATCAAACACGGTTTGTGCTAGCTCTTTGAAACTTGACACAATAAAGTAGCTCCAAGTTCTATCTCTATGGTTTGTTTCCTATTGATGTAGCCCTAAGCAGAGACTGGCGCAAATCACTTTCATGGAAAGGGGTTGCCAATCTTCCAAAAAACGACGAGTTTCCTGAAATCTCAGCACACAATTTTTCACCCAATCTTGATGACACTTTCAGGTAATGATCAGTAACCCAATCCCACTTGGCTCACCAAATTTCGTTCTTCTAGGTTAAACCGTTCGTTGGCAGTAACACTTTTAACTTTTAGGTTTCACTCAATTTTCTCCTATATGAATACATGTACTTGGAACTCTAAATCAAACACGGTTTGTGGTAGCTCTTTGAAACTTGACACAATAAAGTATCTCCATGTTCTATCTCTATGGTTTGTTTCCTATTGATGTAGCCCTAAGCAGAGACTGGCGCAAATCACTTTCATGGAAAGGGGTTGCCAATCTTCCAAAAAACTAAGAGTTTCCTGAAATCTCAGCACACATTTTTTCACCAAATCTTGATGACACTTTCAGGTAATGATCAGTACAACAAATCCCACTTGGGTCACCAAGTTTCGTTCTTCTAGGTTAAACCGTTCGTTGGCAATAACAGTTTTAATTTTTAGGTTTCACTCTCTTTTCTCCTATATGGATACATGTAGTTGGAACTCTAAATCAAACACGGTTTGTGCTAGCTCTTTGAAACTTGACACAATAAAGTAGCTCCATGTTCTATCTCTATGGTTTGTTTCCTATTGATGTAGCCCTAAGCACAGACTGGCGCAAATCACTTTCATGGAAAGGGGTTGCCAATCTTCCAAAAAACTACGAGTTTCCTGAAATCTCAGCACACATTTTTTCACCCAATCTTGATGTCGCTTTCAGGTAATGATCAGTACCCCAATCCCACTTGGCTCACCAAATTTCGTTCTTCTAGGTTAAACCTTTCGTTGGCAGTAACAGTTTTAATTTGTAGGTTCCAATCTGTTTTCTCCTATATGAATACATGTAGTTGGAACTCTAAATCAAACACGGTTTGTGCTAGCTCTTTGAAACTTGACACAATAAAGTAGCTCCAAGTTCTATCTCTATGTTTTGTTTCCTATTGATGTAGCCCTAAGCAGAGACTGGCGAAAATCACTTTCATGGAAAGGGGTTGACAATCTTCCAAAAAACTAAGAGTTTCCTGAAATCTCAGCACACATTTTTTGCCCAATCTTGATGACACATTCAGGTAATGATCAGTAACCCAATCCCACTTGGCTCACCAAATTTCGTTCTTCTAGGTTAAACCGTTCGTTGACAGTAACAGTTTTAACTTTTAGGTTTCACTCAATTTTCTCCTATATGAATACATGTAGTTGGAACTCAAAATCAAACACAGTGTGTGGTAGCTCTTTGAAACTTGACACAATAAAATAGCTCCATGTTCCATCTCTATGGTTTGTTTCCTATTGATGTATCCCTAAGCAGAGACTGGCGCAAATCACTTTCATGGAAAGGGGTTGCCAATCTTCCAAAAAACTACGAGTTTCCTGAAATCTCAGCACACATTTTTTCACACAATCTTGATGACACTTTCAGGTAATGATCAGTACAACAAATCCCACTTGGGTCAACAAGTTTCGTTCTTCTAGGTTAAACCGTTCGTTGGCAGTAACAGTTTTAATTTTTAGGTTTCACTCTGTTTTCTCCTATATGGATACATGTAGTTGGAACTCTAAATCAAACACGGTTTGTGCTAGCTCTTTGAAACTTGACACAATAAAGTAGCTCCAAGTTCTATCTCTATGGTTTGTTTCCAATTGATGTAGCCCTAAGCAGAGAGTGGCGCAAATCACTTTCATGGAAAGGGGTTGCCAATCTTCCAAAAAACTACGAGTTTCCTGAAATCTCAGCACACATTTTTCCCCCAATCTTGATGACACTTTCAGGTAATGATCAGGACCCCAATCCCACTTGGCTCACCAAATTTCGTTCTTCTAGGTTAAACCTTTCGTTGGCAGTAACAGTTTTAATTTTTACGTTTCACTCTGTTTTCTCCTATATGGATACATGTAGTTGGAACTCTAAATCAAACACGGTTTGTGCTAGCTCTTTGAAACTTGACACAATAAAGTAGCTCCAAGCTCTATCTCTATGGTTTGTTTCCTATTGATGTAGCCCTAAGCAGGGAGTGGCGCAAATCACGTTCATGGAAAGGGGTTGCCAATCTTCCAAAAAATGTTAGTTTCCTGAAATCCCAGCACACATTTTTTCACACAATCTTGATGACACTTTCAGGTAATGATCAGTACCCCAATCCCACTTGGCTCACCAAATTTCGTTCTTCTAGGTTTAACCGTTTGTTGGCAGTAACAGTTTTCATTTTTAGGTTTCACTCTGTTTTCTCCTATATGGATACATGTAGTTGGAACTCTAAATCAAACACGGTTTGTGCTAGCTCTTTGAAACTTGACACAATAAAGTAGCTCCAAGTTCTATCACTATGGTTTGTTTCCTATTGATGTAGCCCTAAGCAGAGACTGGCGCAAATCACTTTCATGGAAAGGTGTTGACAATCTTCCAAAAAACTGCTAGTTTCCTGAAATCTCAGCACACATTTTTTCACCCAAACTTGATGACACTTTCAGGTAATGATAAGTACCCCAATCCCACTTGGCTCACCAAATTTCGTTCTTCTAGGTTAAACCGTTTGTTGGCAGTAACAGTTTTCATTTTTAGGTTTCACTCTGTTTTCTCCTATATGGATACATGTAGTTGGAACTCTAAATCAAACACGGTTTGTGCTAGCTCTTTGAAACTTGACACAATAAAGTAGCTCCAAGTTCTATCTCTATGGTTTGTTTCCTATTGATGTAGCCCTAAGCAGAGACTGGCGCAAATCACTTTCATGGAAAGGGGTTGCCAATCTTCCAAAAAACGACGAGTTTCCTGAAATCTCAGCACACAATTTTTCACCCAATCTTGATGACACTTTCAGGTAATGATCAGTAACCCAATCCCACTTGGCTCACCAAATTTCGTTCTTCTAGGTTAAACCGTTCGTTGGCAGTAACACTTTTAACTTTTAGGTTTCACTCAATTTTCTCCTATATGAATACATGTACTTGGAACTCTAAATCAAACACGGTTTGTGGTAGCTCTTTGAAACTTGACACAATAAAGTATCTCCATGTTCTATCTCTATGGTTTGTTTCCTATTGATGTAGCCCTAAGCAGAGACTGGCGCAAATCACTTTCATGGAAAGGGGTTGCCAATCTTCCAAAAAACTAAGAGTTTCCTGAAATCTCAGCACACATTTTTTCACCAAATCTTGATGACACTTTCAGGTAATGATCAGTACAACAAATCCCACTTGGGTCACCAAGTTTCGTTCTTCTAGGTTAAACCGTTCGTTGGCAATAACAGTTTTAATTTTTAGGTTTCACTCTCTTTTCTCCTATATGGATACATGTAGTTGGAACTCTAAATCAAACACGGTTTGTGCTAGCTCTTTGAAACTTGACACAATAAAGTAGCTCCATGTTCTATCTCTATGGTTTGTTTCCTATTGATGTAGCCCTAAGCACAGACTGGCGCAAATCACTTTCATGGAAAGGGGTTGCCAATCTTCCAAAAAACTACGAGTTTCCTGAAATCTCAGCACACATTTTTTCCCCCAATCTTGATGACACTTTCAGGTAATGATCAGCACCCCAATCCCACTTGGCTCACCAAATTTCGTTCTTGTAGGTTAAACCTTTCGTTGGCAGTAACAGTTTTAATTTTTACGTTTCACTCTGTTTTCTCCTATATGGATACATGTAGTTGGAACTCTAAATCAAACACGGTTTGTGCTAGCTCTTTGAAACTTGACACAATAAAGTAGCTCCAAGTTCTATCTCTATGGTTTGTTTCCTATTGATGTAGCCCTAAGCAGGGAGTGGCGCAAATCACGTTCATGGAAAGGGGTTGCCAATCTTCCAAAAAATGCTAGTTTCCTGAAATCCAAGCACACATTTTTTCACCCAATCTTGATGACACTTTCAGGTAATGATCAGTACCCCAATCCCACTTGGCTCACCAAATTTCGTTCTTCTAGGTTAAACCGTTTGTTGGCAGTAACAGTTTTCATTTTTAGGTTTCACTCTGTTATCTCCTATATGGATACAGGTAGTTGGAACTCTAAATCAAACACGGTTTGTGCTAGCTCTTTGAAACTTGACACAATAATGTAGCTCCAGGTTCTATCACTATGGTTTGTTTCTTATTGATGTAGCCCTAAGCAGAGACTGGCGCAAATCACTTTCATGGAAAGGGGTTGACAATCTTCCAAAAAACTGCTAGTTTCCTGAAATCTCAGCACACATTTTTTCACCCAAACTTGATGACACTTTCAGGTAATGATCAGTACCCCAATCCCACTTGGCTCACCAAATTTCGTTCTTCTATGTTAAACCGTTTGTTGGCAGTAACAGTTTTAATTTTTAGGTTTCACTCTCTTTTCTCCTATATGGATACATGTAGTTGGAACTCTAAATCAAACACGGTTTGTGCTAGCTCTTTGAAACTTGACACAATAAAGTAGCTCCAAGTTCTATCTCTATGGTTTGTTTCCTATTGATGTAGCCCTAAGCAGGGACTGGCGCAAATCACGTTCATGGAAAGGGGTTGCCAATCTTCCAAAAAATGCTAGTTTCCTGAAATCTCAGCACACATTTTTTCACCCAATCTTGATGACACTTTCAGGTAATGATCAGTACCCCAATCCCACTTGGTTCAGCAAATTTCGTTCTTCTAGGTTAATCCGTTCGTTGACAGTAACAGTTTTAACTTTTAGGTTTCACTCAATTTTCTCCTATATGAATACATGTAGTTGGAACTCTAAATCAAACACGGTTGTGCTACCTGTTTGAAACTTGACACAATAAAGTAGCTCCATGTTCTATCTCTATGGTTTGTTTCCTACTGATGTAACCCTAAGCAGAGACTGGCGCAAATCATTTTCATGGAAAGGGGTTGCCAATCTTCCAAAACCTGCTAGTTTCCTGAAATCTCAGCACACATTTTTTCACACACTCTTGATGACACTTTCAGGTAATGATCAGTACAACAAAACCCACTTGGGTCACCAAGTTTCGTTCTTCTAGGTTAAACCGTTCGTTGGCAGTAACAGTTTTATTTTTTAGGTTTCACTCTGTTTTCTCCTATATGGATACGTGTAGTTGGAACTCTAAATCAAACACGGTTTGTGTTAGCTCTTTGAAACTTGACACAATAAAGTAGCTCCATGTTCTATCTCTATGGTTTGTTTCCTATTGATGAAGCCCTAAGCAGAGACTGACGCAAATCACTTTCATGGAAAGTGGTTGCCAATCTTCCAAAAAGACGAGTTTCCTGAAATCTCAGCACATATTTTTTCACACAATTTGATGACACTTTCAGGTAATGATCAGCACGCCAATCCCACTTGGCTAAACAAATTTCGTTCTTCTAGGTTAAACCGTTCGTTGGCAATAACAGTTTTAATTTTTAGGTTTCACTCTGTTTTCTCCTATATGGATACATGTAGTTGGAACTCTAAATCAAACACGGTTTGTGCTAGCTCTTTGAAACTTGACACAATAAAGTAGCTCCAAGTTCTATCGCTATGGTTTGTTTCCTATTGATGTAGCCCTAAGCAGAGGCTGGCGCAAATCACTTTCATGGAAAGGGGTTGACAATCTTCCAAAAAACTACGAGTTTCCTGAAATCTCAGCACACATTTTTTCACCCAATCTTGATGACGCTTTCAGGTAATGATCACTAACCAAATCCCACTTGGCTCACCAAATTTCGTTCTTCTAGGTTAAACAGTTCATTGGCAGTAACAGTTTTAACTTTTAGGTTTCACTCATTTTTCTCCTATATGAATACATGTAGTTGGAACTCTAAATCAAACACGGTTTGTGCTAGCTCTTTGAAACTTGACACAATAAAGTAGCTCCATGTTCTATCTCTATGGTTTGTTTCCTATTGATGTAGCCCTAAGCAGAGACTGGCGCAAATCAATTTCATGGAAAGGGGTTGCCAATCTTCCAAAAAACTACGTGTCTCCTGAAATCTCAGCACACAGTTTTTCACACAATCTTGATGACACTTTTAGGTAATGATCAGTACAACAAATCCCACTTGGGTCACCAGGTTTCTTTCTTCTAGGTTAAACCGTTCGTTGGCAGTAACAGTTTTAATTTTTAGGTTTCACTCTGTTTTCTCCTATATGGATACATGTAGTTGGAAATCTAAATCAAACTCGGTTTGTGCTAGCTCTTTGAAACTTGACACAATAAAGTAGCTCCAAGTTCTATCTCTATGGTTTGTTTCCTATTGATGTAGCCCTAAGCAGAGACTGGCGCAAATCACTTTCATTTAAAGGGGTTGACAATCTTCCAAAAAACTAAGAGTTTCCTGAAATCTCAGCACACATTTTTTCACCCAATCTTGATGACACTTTCACGAAATGATCAGCACGCCAATCCCACTTGGCTCACCAAATTTCGTTCTTCTAGCTTAAACCGTTCGTTGGCAGTAACAGTTTTAATTTTTAGGTTTCACTCTGTTTTCTCCTATATGGATACATGTAGTTGGAACTCTAAATCAAACACGGTTTGTGCTAGCTCTTTGAAACTTGACACAATAAAGTAGCTCCAAGTTCTATCTCTATGGTTTGTTTCCTATTGATGTAGCCCTAAGCAGAGACTGGCGCAAATCACTTTCATGGAAAGGGGTTGCCATCTTCCAAAAAACTACTAGTTTCCTGAAATCTCAGCACACATTTTTTCACCCAATCTTGATGACACTTTCAGGTAATGATCAGTACCCCAATCCCACTTGGCTCACCAAATTTCGTTCTTCTAGCTTAAACCGTTCGTTGGCAGTAACAGTTTTAATTTTTAGGTTTCACTCTGTTTTCTCCTATATGGATACATGTTGTTGGAACTCTAAATCAAACACGGTTTTTGCTAGCTCTTTGAAACTTGACACAATAAAGTAGCTCCAAGTTCTATCTCTATGGTTTGTTTCCTATTGATGTAGCCCTAAGCAGAGACTGGCGCAAATCAGTTTCATTTAAAGGGGTTGCCAAGCTTCCAAAAAACTACGCGTTTCCTGAAATCTCAGCACACATTTTTTCACCCAATCTTGATGACACTTTCAGGTAATGATCAGTACAACAAATCCCACTTGGGTCACCAAGTTTCGTTCTTCTAGGTTAAACCGTTCGTTGGCAGTAACAGTTTTAATTTTTAGGTTTCACTCTGTTTTCTCCTATATGGATACATGTATTTGGAACTCTAAATCAAACACGGTTTGTGCTAGCTCTTTGAAACTTGACACAATAAAGTAGCTCCATGTTCTATCTCTATGGTATGTTTCCTATTGATGTAGCCCTAAGCAGAGACTGGCGCAAATCACTTTCATAGAAAGGGGTTGACAATCTTCCAAAAAACTAAGAGTTTCCTGAAATCTCAGCACACATTTTTTCCCCCAATCTTGATGACACTTTCAGGTAATGATCAGCACCCCAATCCCACTTGGCTCACAAAATTTCATTCTTCTAGGTTAAACCATTCGTTGGCAGTAACAGTTTTAATTTTT
Organism: Spermophilus citellus; assembly: GCF_964194105.1. Classification (NCBI taxonomy): domain Eukaryota; kingdom Metazoa; phylum Chordata; class Mammalia; order Rodentia; family Sciuridae; genus Spermophilus; species Spermophilus citellus. The sequence continues at coordinate 2,246,456 of NW_027673037.1, read as the reverse complement.
ATTTTTCACTCTGTTTTCTCCTATTTGGATACATGTAGTTGGAACTCTAAATCAAACACGGTTTGTGCTAGCTCTTTGAAACTTGACACAATAAAGTAGCTCCAAGTTCTATCTCTATGGTTTGTTTCCTATTGATGTAGCCCTAAGCAGAGACTGGCGCAAATCACTTTCATGGAAAGGGGTTGCCATCTTCCAAAAAACTAAGAGTTTCCTGAAATCTCAGCACACATTTTTTCACCCAATCTTGATGACACTTTCAGGTAATGATCAGCACCCCAATCCCACTTGGCTCACCAAATTTCGTTCTTCTAGGTTAAACCGTTCGTTGGCAGTAAAGTTTTAACTTTTAGGTTTCACTCTGTTTTCTCCTATATGGATACATGTAGTTGGAACTCTAAATCAAACACGGTTTGAGCTAGCTCTTTGAAACTTGACACAATAAAATAGCTTCAAGATCTATCTCTATGGTTTGTTTCCTATTGATGTAGCCCTAAGAAGAGACTGGCGCAAATCACTTTCATTTAAATGGGTTGCCAAGCTTCCAAAAAACTACTAGTTTCCTGAAATCTCAACACACATTTTTTTCACCCAATCTTGATAACACTTTCAGGTAATGATCAGTACCCCAATCCCAGTTGGCTCACCAAATTTCGTTCTTCTAGGTTAAACCGTTCGTTGGCAGTAACAGTTTTAATTTTTAGGTTTCACTCTGTTTTCTCCTATATGGATACATGTAGTTGGAACTCTAAATCAAACACGGTTTGTGCTAGCTCTTTGAAACTTGACACAATAAAGTAGCTCCAAGTTCTATCTCTATGGTTTGTTTCCTATTGATGTAGCCCTAAGCATAGACTGGTGCAAATCACTTTCATGGAAAGGGGTTGCCAATCTTCCAAAAAACTAAGAGATTCCTGAAATCTCAACACACATTTTTTTCACCCAATCTTGATGACACTTTCAGGTAATGATCAGTACCCCAATCCCACTTGGCTCACCAAATTTCGTTCTTCTAGGTTAAACCGTTCGTTGGCAGTAACAGTTTTAATTTTTAGGTTTCACTCTGTTTTCTCCTATGTGGATACATGTAGTTGGAACTCTAAATCAAACACGGTTTGTGCTAGCTCTTTGAAACTTGACACAATAAAGTAGCTCCAAGTTCTATCTCTATTTTTTGTTTCCTATTGATGTAGCCCTAAGCAGAGACTGGCGCAAATCACTTTCATGGAAAGGGGTTGACAATCTTCCAAAAAACTGCGAGTTTCCTGAAATCTCAGCACACATTTTTTCACCCAATCTTGATGACACTTTCAGGTAATGATCAGTACCCCAATCCCACTTGGCTCACCAAATTTCGTTCTTCTAGGTTAAACCGTTCGTTGGCAGTAACAGTTTTAATTTTTAGGTTTCACACTGTTTTCTCCTATATGGATACATGTAGTTGGAACTCTAAATCAAACACGGTTTGTGCTAGCTCTTTGAAACTTGACACAATAAAGTAGCTCCAAGTTCTATCTCTATGGTTTGTTTCCTATTGATGTAGCCCTAAGCAGAGACTGGCGCAAATCACTTTCATGGAAAGGGGTTGCCAATCTTCCAAAAAACTGCTAGTTTCCTGAAATCTCACCACACATTTTTTCACCCAATCTTGATGACACTTTCAGGTAATGATCAGCACCCCAATCCCACTTGGCTCACCAAATTTCGTTCTTCTAGGTTAAACCGTTCGTTGGCAGTAAAGTTTTAACTTTTAGGTTTCACTCTGTTTTCTCCTATATGGATACATGTAGTTGGAATTGTAAATCAAACACGGTTTGTGCTAGCTCTTTGAAACTTGACACAATAAAGTAGCTCCAAGTTCTATCTCTATGGTTTGTTTCCTATTGATGTAGCCCTAAGCAGAGACTTGCGCAAATCACTTTCATGGAAAGGGGTTGACAATCTTCCAAAAAACTAAGAGTTTCCTGAAATCTCAGCACACATTTTTTTCACCCAATCTTGATGACACTTTCAGGTAATGATCAGCACCCCAATCCCACTTGGCTCACCAAATTTCGATCTTCTAGGTTAAACCGTTCGTTGGCAGTAACAGTTTTAATTTTTAGGTTTCACTCTGTTTTCTCCTATATGGATACATGTAGTTGGAACTCTAAATCAAACACGGTTTGTGCTAGCTCTTTGAAACTTGACACAATAAAGTGGCTCCAAGTTCTATCTCTATGGTTTGTTTCCTATTGATGTAGCCCTAAGCAGAGACTGGCACAAATCACTTTCATGGAAAGGGGTTGCCAATCTTCCAAAAAACTGCGAGTTTTTTGAAATCTCAGCACACATTTTTTCACCCAATCTTGATGACACTTTCAGATTATGATCAGTACCCCAATCCCACTTGGCTCACCAAATTTCGTTCTTCTAGGTTAAACCGTTCATTGGCAGTAACAGTTTTAATTTTTAGGTTTCACTCTGTTTTCTCCTATATGGATACATGTAGTTGGAACTCTAAATCAAACACGGTTTGTGCTAGCTCTTTGAAATTTGACACAATAAAGTAGCTCCAAGTTCTATCTCTATGGTTTGTTTCCTATTGATGTAGCCCTAAGAAGAGACTGGCGCAAATCACTTTCAGGGAAAGGGGTTGACAATCTTCCAAAAAACTAAGAGTTTCCTGAAATCTCAGCACACATTTTTCACCCAATCTTGATGACACTTTCAGGTAATGATCAGTACTGCAATCCCACTTGGCTCACCAAATTTAGTTCTTTTAGGTTAAACGGTTCGTTGGCAGTAACAGTTTTAATTTTAAGTTTCACTCTGTTTTCTCCTATATGGATACATGTAGTTGGAACTCTAAATCAAACACGGATTGTGCTAGCTCTTTGAAACTTGACACAATAAAGTAGCTCCAAGTTCTATCTCTATGGTTTGTTTCCTATTGATGTAGCCCTAAGCAGAGAGTGACGTAAATCACTTTCATGGAAAGGGGTTGCCAATCTTCCAAAAAACTACGAGTTTCCTGAAATCTCAGCACAATTTTTTCACCCAATCTTGATGACACTTTCAGGTAATGATCAGTACCCCAATCCCACTTGGCTCACCAAATTTCGTTCTTCTAGGTTAAACCGTTCGTTGGCAGTAACAGTTTTAATTTTTAGGTTTCACTCTATTTTCTCCTATATGGACACATGGAGTTGGAACTCTAAATCAAACACGGTTTGTGCTAGCTCTTTGAAACTTGACACAATAACGTAGCTCCAAGTTCTATCTCTATGGTTTGTTTCCTATTGATGTAGCCCTAAGCAGAGACTGGCGCAAATCACTTTCATTGAAAGGGGTTGCCAATCTTCCAAAAAACGACGAGTTTCCTGAAATCTCAGCACACATTTTTTCACCTAATCTTGATGTCGCTTTCAGGTAATGATCAGTACCGCAATCCCACTTGGCTCACCAAATTTCGTTCTTCTAGGTTAAACCGTTCGTTGGCAGTAACAGTTTTAACTTTTAGGTTTCACTCAATTTTCTCCTATATGAATACATGTACTTGGAACTCTAAATCAAACACGGTTTATGCTAGCACTTTGAAACTTGACACAATAAAGTAGCTCCATGTTCTATCTCTATGGTTTGTTTCCTATTGATGTAGCCCTAAGCAGAGACTGGCGCAAATCACTTTCATGGAAAGGGGTTGCCAATCTTCCAAAAAACTACGAGTTTCCTGAAATCTCAGCACACATTTTTTCACCCAATCTTGATTTCACTTTCAGGTAATGATCAGTACAACAAATCCCACTTGGGTCACCAAGTTTCTTTCTTCTAGGTTAAACCGTTCGTTGGCAGTAACAGTTTTAATTTTTAGGTTTCACTCAGTTTTCTCCTATATGAATACATGTAGTTGGAACTCTAAATCAAACACGGTTTGTGCTAGCTCTTTGAAACTTGACACAATAAAGTAGCTCCAAGTTCTATCTCTATGTTTTGTTTCCTATTGATGTAGCCCTAAGTAGAGACTGGCGAAAATCACTTTCATGGAAAGGGGTTGACAATCTTCCAAAATACTAAGAGTTTCCTGAAATCTCAGCACACATTTTTTCCCCAATCTTGATGACACTTTCAGGTAATGATCAATACCCCAATCCCACTTGGCTCACCAAATTTCGTTCTTCTAGGTTAAACCGTTCGTTGGCAGTAACAGTTTTCATTTTTAGGTTTCACTCTGTTTTCTCCTATATGGATACATGTAGTTGGAACTCTAAATCAAACACGGTTTGTGCTAGCTCTATGAAACTTGACACAATAAAGTAGCTCCAAGTTCTATCTCTATGGTTTGTTTCCTATTGATGTAGCCCTAAGCAGAGACTGGCGCAAATCACTTTCATGGAAAGGGGTTGCCAATCTTCCAAAAAACTGCTAGTTTCCTGAAATCTCAGCACACATTTTTTCACACAATCTTGATGACACTTTCAGGTAATGATCAGTACCCCAATCCCACTTGGCTCACCAAATTTCGTTCTTCTAGGTTAAACCGTTCGTTGGCAGTAACAGTTTTAATTTTTAGGTTTCACTCTGTTTTCTCCTATATGGATACATGTAGTTGGAACTCTAAATCAAACACGGTTTGTGCTAGCTATTTGAAACTTGACACAATAAAGTAGCTCCAAGTTCTATCTCTATGGTTTGTTTCCTATTGATGTAGCCCTAAGCAGAGACTGGCGCAAATCACTTTCATGGAAAGGGGTTGCCAATCTTCCAAAAAACTACGAGTTTCCTGAAATCTCAGCACACATTTTTTCACCCAATCTTGATGACACTTTCAGGTAATGATCAGTAACCGAATCCGACTTGGCTCACCAAATTTCGTTCTTCTAGGTTAAACCGTTCGTTGGCAGTAACAGTTTTAACTTTTAGGTTTCACTCAATTTTCTCCTATATGAATACATGTAGTTGGAACTCTAAATCAAACACGGTTTGTGGTAGCTCTTTGAAACTTGACACAATAAAGTCGCTCCATGTTCTATCTCTATGGTTTGTTTCCTATTGATGTAGCCCTAAGCAGAGACTGGCGCAAATCACTTTCATGGAAAGGGGTTGCCAATCTTCCAAAAAACTACGAGTTTCCTGAAATCTCAGCACACATTTTTTCACCCAATCTTGATGACTCTTTCAGGTAATGATCAGTACCGCAATCCCACTTGGCTCACCAAATTTCGTTCTTCTAGGTTAAACCATTCGTTGGCAGTAACAGTTTTAACTTTTAGGTTTCACTCAATTTTCTCCTATATGAATACATGTAGTTGGAACTCTAAATCAAACACGGTTTATGCTAGCACTTTGAAACTTGACACAATAAAGTAGCTCCATGTTCTATCTCTATGGTTTGTTTCCTATTGATGTAGCCCTAAGCAGAGACTGGCGCAAATCACTTTCATCGAAAGGGGTTGCCAATCTTCCAAAAAACTATGAGTTTCCTGAAATCTCAGCACACATTTTTTCACCCAATCTTGATGACACTTTCAGGTAATGATCAGTACCCCAATCCCACTTGGCTCACCAAATTTCGTTCTTCTAGTTTAAACCGTTCGTTGGCAGTAACAGTTTTAATTTTTAGGTTTCACTCTGTTTTCTCCTATATGGATACATGTAGTTGGAACTCTAAATCAAACACGGTTTGTGCTAGCTCTTTGAAACTTGACACAATAAAGTAGCTCCAAGTTCTATCTCTATGATTTGTTTCCTATTGATGTAGCCCTAAGCAGAGACTGGCGCAAATCACTTTCATTGAAAGGGGTTGCCAATCTTCCAAAAAACGACGAGTTTCCTGAAATCTCAGCACACATTTTTTCACCCAATCTTGATGTCGCTTTCAGGTAATGATCAGTACCGCAATCCCACTTGGCTCACCAAATTTCGTTCTTCTAGGTTAAACCGTTCGTTGGCAGTAACAGTTTTAACTTTTAGGTTTCACTCAATTTTCTCCTATATGAATACATGTAGTTGGAACTCTAAATCAAACACGGTTTATGCTAGCACTTTGAAACTTGACACAATAAAGTAGCTCCATGTTCTATCTCTATGGTTTGTTTCCTATTGATGTAGCCCTAAGCAGAGACTGGCGCAAATCACTTTCATGGAAAGGGGTTGCCAATCTTCCAAAAAACTACGAGTTTCCTGAAATCTCAGCACACATTTTTTCACCCAATCTTGATGACGCTTTCAGGTAATGATCAGTACCGCAATCCCACTTGGCTCACCAAATTTCGTTCTTCTAGGTTAAACCATTCGTTGGCAGTAACAGTTTTAACTTTTAGGTTTCACTCAATTTTCTTATGCTAGCACTTTGAAACTTGACACAATAAAGTAGCTCCATGTTCTATCTCTATGGTTTGTTTCCTATTGATGTAGCCCTAAGCAGAGACTGGCGCAAATCACTTTCATCGAAAGGGGTTGCCAATCTTCCAAAAAACTACGAGTTTCCTGAAATCTCAGCAAACATTTTTTCACCCAATCTTGATGACACTTTCAGGTAATGATCAGTACAACAAATCCCACTTGGGTCACCAAGTTTCTTTCTTCTAGGTTAAACCTTTCGTTGGCAGTAACAGTTTTAATTTTTACGTTTCACTCTGTTTTCTCCTATATGAATACATGTAGTTGGAACTCTAAATCAAACACGGTTTGTGCTAGCTCTTTGAAACTTGACACAATAAAGTAGCTCCAAGTTCTATCTCTATGTTTTGTTTCCTATTGATGTAGCCCTAAGCAGAGACTGGCGAAAATCACTTTCATGGAAAGGGGTTGACAATCTTCCAAAAAACTAAGAGTTTCCTGAAATCTCAGCACACATTTTTTGCCCAATCTTGATGACACTTTCAGGTAATGATCAGTAACCCAATCCCACTTGGCTCACCAAATTTCGTTCTTCTAGGTTAAACCGTTCGTTGACAGTAACAGTTTTAACTTTTAGGTTTCACTCAATTTTCTCCTATATGAATACATGTAGTTGGAACTCAAAATCAAACACGGTGTGTGGTAGCTCTTTGAAACTTGACACAATAAAATAGCTCCATGTTCCATCTCTATGGTTTGTTTCCTATTGATGTAGCCCTAAGCAGAGACTGGTGCAAATCACTTTCATGGAAAGGGGTTGCCAATCTTCCAAAAAACTACGAGTTTCCTGAAATCTCAGCACACATTTTTTCACACAATCTTGATGACACTTTCAGGTAATGATCAGTACAACAAATCCCACTTGGGTCAACAAGTTTCGTTTTTCTAGGTTAAACCGTTCGTTGGCAGTAACAGTTTTAATTTTTATGTTTCACTCTGTTTTCTCCTATATGGATACATGTAGTTGGAACTCTAAATCAAACACGGTTTGTGCTAGCTCTTTGAAACTTGACACAATAAAGTAGCTCCAAGTTCTATCTCTATGGTTTGTTTCCAATTGATGTAGCCCTAAGCAGAGACTGGCGCAAATCACTTTCATGGAAAGGGGTTGCCAATCTTCCAAAAAACTACGAGTTTCCTGAAATCTCAGCACACATTTTTCCCCCAATCTTGATGACACTTTCAGGTAATGATCAGGACCCCAATCCCACTTGGCTCACCAAATTTCGTTCTTCTAGGTTAAACCTTTCGTTGGCAGTAACAGTTTTAATTTTTACGTTTCACTCTGTTTTCTCCTATATGGATACATGTAGTTGGAACTCTAAATCAAACACGGTTTGTGCTAGCTCTTTGAAACTTGACACAATAAAGTAGCTCCAAGCTCTATCTCTATGGTTTGTTTCCTATTGATGTAGCCCTAAGCAGGGAGTGGCGCAAATCACGTTCATGGAAAGGGGTTGCCAATCTTCCAAAAAATGTTAGTTTCCTGAAATCCCAGCACACATTTTTTCACACAATCTTGATGACACTTTCAGGTAATGATCAGTACCCCAATCCCACTTGGCTCACCAAATTTCGTTCTTCTAGGTTTAACCGTTTGTTGGCAGTAACAGTTTTCATTTTTAGGTTTCACTCTGTTTTCTCCTATATGGATACATGTAGTTGGAACTCTAAATCAAACACGGTTTGTGCTAGCTCTTTGAAACTTGACACAATAAAGTAGCTCCAAGTTCTATCACTATGGTTTGTTTCCTATTGATGTAGCCCTAAGCAGAGACTGGCGCAAATCACTTTCATGGAAAGGGGTTGACAATCTTCCAAAAAACTGCTAGTTTCCTGAAATCTCAGCACACATTTTTTCACCCAAACTTGATGACACTTTCAGGTAATGATCAGTACCCCAATCCCACTTGGCTCACCAAATTTCGTTCTTCTAGGTTAAACCGTTTGTTGGCAGTAACAGTTTTCATTTTTAGGTTTCACTCTGTTTTCTCCTATATGGATACATGTAGTTGGAACTCTAAATCAAACACGGTTTGTGCTAGCTCTTTGAAACTTGACACAATAAAGTAGCTCCAAGTTCTATCTCTATGGTTTGTTTCCTATTGATGTAGCCCTAAGCAGAGACTGGCGCAAATCACTTTCATGGAAAGGGGTTGCCAATCTTCCAAAAAACGACGAGTTTCCTGAAATCTCAGCACACAATTTTTCACCCAATCTTGATGACACTTTCAGGTAATGATCAGTAACCCAATCCCACTTGGCTCACCAAATTTCGTTCTTCTAGGTTAAACCGTTCGTTGGCAGTAACACTTTTAACTTTTAGGTTTCACTCAATTTTCTCCTATATGAATACATGTACTTGGAACTCTAAATCAAACACGGTTTGTGGTAGCTCTTTGAAACTTGACACAATAAAGTATCTCCATGTTCTATCTCTATGGTTTGTTTCCTATTGATGTAGCCCTAAGCAGAGACTGGCGCAAATCACTTTCATGGAAAGGGGTTGCCAATCTTCCAAAAAACTAAGAGTTTCCTGAAATCTCAGCACACATTTTTTCACCAAATCTTGATGACACTTTCAGGTAATGATCAGTACTACAAATCCCACTTGGGTCACCAAGTTTCGTTCTTCTAGGTTAAACCGTTCGTTGGCAATAACAGTTTTAATTTTTAGGTTTCACTCTCTTTTCTCCTATATGGATACATGTAGTTGGAACTCTAAATCAAACACGGTTTGTGCTAGCTCTTTGAAACTTGACACAATAAAGTAGCTCCATGTTCTATCTCTATGGTTTGTTTCCTATTGATGTAGCCCTAAGCACAGACTGGCGCAAATCACTTTCATGGAAAGGGGTTGCCAATCTTCCAAAAAACTACGAGTTTCCTGAAATCTCAGCACACATTTTTTCACCCAATCTTGATGTCGCTTTCAGGTAATGATCAGTACCCCAATCCCACTTGGCTCACCAAATTTCGTTCTTCTAGGTTAAACCTTTCGTTGGCAGTAACAGTTTTAATTTGTAGGTTCCAATCTGTTTTCTCCTATATGAATACATGTAGTTGGAACTCTAAATCAAACACGGTTTGTGCTAGCTCTTTGAAACTTGACACAATAAAGTAGCTCCAAGTTCTATCTCTATGTTTTGTTTCCTATTGATGTAGCCCTAAGCAGAGACTGGCGAAAATCACTTTCATGGAAAGGGGTTGACAATCTTCCAAAAAACTAAGAGTTTCCTGAAATCTCAGCACACATTTTTTGCCCAATCTTGATGACACTTTCAGGTAATGATCAGTAACCCAATCCCACTTGGCTCACCAAATTTCGTTCTTCTAGGTTAAACCGTTCGTTGACAGTAACAGTTTTAACTTTTAGGTTTCACTCAATTTTCTCCTATATGAATACATGTAGTTGGAACTCAAAATCAAACACAGTGTGTGGTAGCTCTTTGAAACTTGACACAATAAAATAGCTCCATGTTCCATCTCTATGGTTTGTTTCCTATTGATGTATCCCTAAGCAGAGACTGGCGCAAATCACTTTCATGGAAAGGGGTTGCCAATCTTCCAAAAAACTACGAGTTTCCTGAAATCTCAGCACACATTTTTTCACACAATCTTGATGACACTTTCAGGTAATGATCAGTACAACAAATCCCACTTGGGTCAACAAGTTTCGTTCTTCTAGGTTAAACCGTTCGTTGGCAGTAACAGTTTTAATTTTTAGGTTTCACTCTGTTTTCTCCTATATGGATACATGTAGTTGGAACTCTAAATCAAACACGGTTTGTGCTAGCTCTTTGAAACTTGACACAATAAAGTAGCTCCAAGTTCTATCTCTATGGTTTGTTTCCAATTGATGTAGCCCTAAGCAGAGAGTGGCGCAAATCACTTTCATGGAAAGGGGTTGCCAATCTTCCAAAAAACTACGAGTTTCCTGAAATCTCAGCACACATTTTTCCCCCAATCTTGATGACACTTTCAGGTAATGATCAGGACCCCAATCCCACTTGGCTCACCAAATTTCGTTCTTCTAGGTTAAACCTTTCGTTGGCAGTAACAGTTTTAATTTTTACGTTTCACTCTGTTTTCTCCTATATGGATACATGTAGTTGGAACTCTAAATCAAACACGGTTTGTGCTAGCTCTTTGAAACTTGACACAATAAAGTAGCTCCAAGCTCTATCTCTATGGTTTGTTTCCTATTGATGTAGCCCTAAGCAGGGAGTGGCGCAAATCACGTTCATGGAAAGGGGTTGCCAATCTTCCAAAAAATGTTAGTTTCCTGAAATCCCAGCACACATTTTTTCACACAATCTTGATGACACTTTCAGGTAATGATCAGTACCCCAATCCCACTTGGCTCACCAAATTTCGTTCTTCTAGGTTTAACCGTTTGTTGGCAGTAACAGTTTTCATTTTTAGGTTTCACTCTGTTTTCTCCTATATGGATACATGTAGTTGGAACTCTAAATCAAACACGGTTTGTGCTAGCTCTTTGAAACTTGACACAATAAAGTAGCTCCAAGTTCTATCACTATGGTTTGTTTCCTATTGATGTAGCCCTAAGCAGAGACTGGCGCAAATCACTTTCATGGAAAGGTGTTGACAATCTTCCAAAAAACTGCTAGTTTCCTGAAATCTCAGCACACATTTTTTCACCCAAACTTGATGACACTTTCAGGTAATGATAAGTACCCCAATCCCACTTGGCTCACCAAATTTCGTTCTTCTAGGTTAAACCGTTTGTTGGCAGTAACAGTTTTCATTTTTAGGTTTCACTCTGTTTTCTCCTATATGGATACATGTAGTTGGAACTCTAAATCAAACACGGTTTGTGCTAGCTCTTTGAAACTTGACACAATAAAGTAGCTCCAAGTTCTATCTCTATGGTTTGTTTCCTATTGATGTAGCCCTAAGCAGAGACTGGCGCAAATCACTTTCATGGAAAGGGGTTGCCAATCTTCCAAAAAACGACGAGTTTCCTGAAATCTCAGCACACAATTTTTCACCCAATCTTGATGATACTTTCAGGTAATGATCAGTAACCCAATCCCACTTGGCTCACCAAATTTCGTTCTTCTAGGTTAAACCGTTCGTTGGCAGTAACACTTTTAACTTTTAGGTTTCACTCAATTTTCTCCTATATGAATACATGTAGTTGGAACTCTAAATCAAACACGGTTTGTGCTATCTCTTTGAAACTTGACACAATAAAGTATCTCCATGTTCTATCTCTATGGTTTGTTTCCTATTGATGTAGCCCTAAGCAGAGACTGGCGCAAATCACTTTCATGGAAAGGGGTTGCCAATCTTCCAAAAAACTAAGAGTTTCCTGAAATCTCAGCACACATTTTTTCACCAAATCTTGATGACACTTTCAGGTAATGATCAGTACAACAAATCCCACTTGGGTCACCAAGTTTCGTTCTTCTAGGTTAAACCGTTCGTTGGCAATAACAGTTTTAATTTTTAGGTTTCACTCTCTTTTCTCCTATATGGATACATGTAGTTGGAACTCTAAATCAAACACGGTTTGTGCTAGCTCTTTGAAACTTGACACAATAAAGTAGCTCCATGTTCTATCTCTATGGTTTGTTTCCTATTGATGTAGCCCTAAGCACAGACTGGCGCAAATCACTTTCATGGAAAGGGGTTGCCAATCTTCCAAAAAACTACGAGTTTCCTGAAATCTCAGCACACATTTTTTCCCCCAATCTTGATGACACTTTCAGGTAATGATCAGCACCCCAATTCCACTTGGCTCACCAAATTTCGTTCTTCTAGGTTAAACCTTTCGTTGGCAGTAACAGTTTTAATTTTTACGTTTCACTCTGTTTTCTCCTATATGGATACATGTAGTTGGAACTCTAAATCAAACACGGTTTGTGCTAGCTCTTTGAAACTTGACACAATAAAGTAGCTCCAAGTTCTATCTCTATGGTTTGTTTCCTATTGATGTAGCCCTAAGCAGGGAGTGGCGCAAATCACGTTCATGGAAAGGGGTTGCCAATCTTCCAAAAAATGCTAGTTTCCTGAAATCCAAGCACACATTTTTTCACCCAATCTTGATGACACTTTCAGGTAATGATCAGTACCCCAATCCCACTTGGCTCACCAAATTTCGTTCTTCTAGGTTAAACCGTTTGTTGGCAGTAACAGTTTTCATTTTTAGGTTTCACTCTGTTATCTCCTATATGGATACAGGTAGTTGGAACTCTAAATCAAACACGGTTTGTGCTAGCTCTTTGAAACTTGACACAATAATGTAGCTCCAGGTTCTATCACTATGGTTTGTTTCCTATTGATGTAGCCCTAAGCAGAGACTGGCGCAAATCACTTTCATGGAAAGGGGTTGACAATCTTCCAAAAAACTGCTAGTTTCCTGAAATCTCAGCACACATTTTTTCACCCAAACTTGATGACACTTTCAGGTAATGATCAGTACCCCAATCCCACTTGGCTCACCAAATTTCGTTCTTCTATGTTAAACCGTTTGTTGGCAGTAACAGTTTTAATTTTTAGGTTTCACTCTCTTTTCTCCTATATGGATACATGTAGTTGGAACTCTAAATCAAACACGGTTTGTGCTAGCTCTTTGAAACTTGACACAATAAAGTAGCTCCAAGTTCTATCTCTATGGTTTGTTTCCTATTGATGTAGCCCTAAGCAGGGACTGGCGCAAATCACGTTCATGGAAAGGGGTTGCCAATCTTCCAAAAAATGCTAGTTTCCTGAAATCTCAGCACACATTTTTTCACCCAATCTTGATGACACTTTCAGGTAATGATCAGTACCCCAATCCCACTTGGTTCAGCAAATTTCGTTCTTCTAGGTTAATCCGTTCGTTGACAGTAACAGTTTTAACTTTTAGGTTTCACTCAATTTTCTCCTATATGAATACATGTAGTTGGAACTCTAAATCAAACACGGTTGTGCTACCTGTTTGAAACTTGACACAATAAAGTAGCTCCATGTTCTATCTCTATGGTTTGTTTCCTACTGATGTAACCCTAAGCAGAGACTGGCGCAAATCATTTTCATGGAAAGGGGTTGCCAATCTTCCAAAAAACTGCTAGTTTCCTGAAATCTCAGCACACATTTTTTCACACAATCTTGATGACACTTTCAGGTAATGATCAGTACAACAAAACCCACTTGGGTCACCAAGTTTCGTTCTTCTAGGTTAAACCGTTCGTTGGCAGTAACAGTTTTATTTTTTAGGTTTCACTCTGTTTTCTCCTATATGGATACGTGTAGTTGGAACTCTAAATCAAACACGGTTTGTGTTAGCTCTTTGAAACTTGACACAATAAAGTAGCTCCATGTTCTATCTCTATGGTTTGTTTCCTATTGATGAAGCCCTAAGCAGAGACTGACGCAAATCACTTTCATGGAAAGTGGTTGCCAATCTTCCAAAAAGACGAGTTTCCTGAAATCTCAGCACACATTTTTTCACACAATTTGATGACACTTTCAGGTAATGATCAGCACGCCAATCCCACTTGGCTAAACAAATTTCGTTCTTCTAGGTTAAACCGTTCGTTGGCAATAACAGTTTTAATTTTTAGGTTTCACTCTGTTTTCTCCTATATGGATACATGTAGTTGGAACTCTAAATCAAACACGGTTTGTGCTAGCTCTTTGAAACTTGACACAATAAAGTAGCTCCAAGTTCTATCGCTATGGTTTGTTTCCTATTGATGTAGCCCTAAGCAGAGACTGGCGCAAATCACTTTCATGGAAAGGGGTTGACAATCTTCCAAAAAACTACGAGTTTCCTGAAATCTCAGCACACATTTTTTCACCCAATCTTGATGACGCTTTCAGGTAATGATCACTAACCAAATCCCACTTGGCTCACCAAATTTCGTTCTTCTAGGTTAAACAGTTCATTGGCAGTAACAGTTTTAACTTTTAGGTTTCACTCATTTTTCTCCTATATGAATACATGTAGTTGGAACTCTAAATCAAACACGGTTTGTGCTAGCTCTTTGAAACTTGACACAATAAAGTAGCTCCATGTTCTATCTCTATGGTTTGTTTCCTATTGATGTAGCCCTAAGCAGAGACTGGCGCAAATCAATTTCATGGAAAGGGGTTGCCAATCTTCCAAAAAACTACGTGTCTCCTGAAATCTCAGCACACAGTTTTTCACACAATCTTGATGACACTTTTAGGTAATGATCAGTACAACAAATCCCACTTGGGTCACCAGGTTTCTTTCTTCTAGGTTAAACCGTTCGTTGGCAGTAACAGTTTTAATTTTTAGGTTTCACTCTGTTTTCTCCTATATGGATACATGTAGTTGGAAATCTAAATCAAACTCGGTTTGTGCTAGCTCTTTGAAACTTGACACAATAAAGTAGCTCCAAGTTCTATCTCTATGGTTTGTTTCCTATTGATGTAGCCCTAAGCAGAGACTGGCGCAAATCACTTTCATTTAAAGGGGTTGACAATCTTCCAAAAAACTAAGAGTTTCCTGAAATCTCAGCACACATTTTTTCACCCAATCTTGATGACACTTTCACGAAATGATCAGCACGCCAATCCCACTTGGCTCACCAAATTTCGTTCTTCTAGCTTAAACCGTTCGTTGGCAGTAACAGTTTTAATTTTTAGGTTTCACTCTGTTTTCTCCTATATGGATACATGTAGTTGGAACTCTAAATCAAACACGGTTTGTGCTAGCTCTTTGAAACTTGACACAATAAAGTAGCTCCAAGTTCTATCTCTATGGTTTGTTTCCTATTGATGTAGCCCTAAGCAGAGACTGGCGCAAATCACTTTCATGGAAAGGGGTTGCCATCTTCCAAAAAACTACTAGTTTCCTGAAATCTCAGCACACATTTTTTCACCCAATCTTGATGACACTTTCAGGTAATGATCAGTACCCCAATCCCACTTGGCTCACCAAATTTCGTTCTTCTAGCTTAAACCGTTCGTTGGCAGTAACAGTTTTAATTTTTAGGTTTCACTCTGTTTTCTCCTATATGGATACATGTTGTTGGAACTCTAAATCAAACACGGTTTTTGCTAGCTCTTTGAAACTTGACACAATAAAGTAGCTCCAAGTTCTATCTCTATGGTTTGTTTCCTATTGATGTAGCCCTAAGCAGAGACTGGCGCAAATCAGTTTCATTTAAAGGGGTTGCCAAGCTTCCAAAAAACTACGCGTTTCCTGAAATCTCAGCACACATTTTTTCACCCAATCTTGATGACACTTTCAGGTAATGATCAGTACAACAAATCCCACTTGGGTCACCAAGTTTCGTTCTTCTAGGTTAAACCGTTCGTTGGCAGTAACAGTTTTAATTTTTAGGTTTCACTCTGTTTTCTCCTATATGGATACATGTATTTGGAACTCTAAATCAAACACGGTTTGTGCTAGCTCTTTGAAACTTGACACAATAAAGTAGCTCCATGTTCTATCTCTATGGTATGTTTCCTATTGATGTAGCCCTAAGCAGAGACTGGCGCAAATCACTTTCATAGAAAGGGGTTGACAATCTTCCAAAAAACTAAGAGTTTCCTGAAATCTCAGCACACATTTTTTTCCCCCAATCTTGATGACACTTTCAGGTAATGATCAGCACCCCAATCCCACTTGGCTCACAAAATTTCATTCTTCTAGGTTAAACCATTCGTTGGCAGTAACAGTTTTAATTTTTATTTTTCACTCTGTTTTCTCCTATTTGGATACATGTAGTTGGAACTCTAAATCAAACACGGTTTGTGCTAGCTCTTTGAAACTTGACACAATAAAGTAGCTCCAAGTTCTATCTCTATGGTTTGTTTCCTATTGATGTAGCCCTAAGCAGAGACTGGCGCAAATCACTTTCATGGAAAGGGGTTGCCATCTTCCAAAAAACTAAGAGTTTCCTGAAATCTCAGCACACATTTTTTCACCCAATCTTGATGACACTTTCAGGTAATGATCAGCACCCCAATCCCACTTGGCTCACCAAATTTTGTTCTTCTAGGTTAAACCGTTCGTTGGCAGTAAAGTTTTAACTTTTAGGTTTCACTCTGTTTTCTCCTATATGGATACATGTAGTTGGAACTCTAAATCAAACACGGTTTGAGCTAGCTCTTTGAAACTTGACACAATAAAATAGCTTCAAGATCTATCTCTATGGTTTGTTTCCTATTGATGTAGCCCTAAGAAGAGACTGGCGCAAATCACTTTCATTTAAATGGGTTGCCAAGCTTCCAAAAAACTACTAGTTTCCTGAAATCTCAACACACATTTTTTTCACCCAATCTTGATAACACTTTCAGGTAATGATCAGTACCCCAATCCCAGTTGGCTCACCAAATTTCGTTCTTCTAGGTTAAACCGTTCGTTGGCAGTAACAGTTTTAATTTTTAGGTTTCACTCTGTTTTCTCCTATATGGATACATGTAGTTGGAACTCTAAATCAAACACGGTTTGTGCTAGCTCTTTGAAACTTGACACAATAAAGTAGCTCCAAGTTCTATCTCTATGGTTTGTTTCCTATTGATGTAGCCCTAAGCATAGACTGGTGCAAATCACTTTCATGGAAAGGGGTTGCCAATCTTCCAAAAAACTAAGAGATTCCTGAAATCTCAACACACATTTTTTTCACCCAATCTTGATGACACTTTCAGGTAATGATCAGTACCCCAATCCCACTTGGCTCACCAAATTTCGTTCTTCTAGGTTAAACCGTTCGTTGGCAGTAACAGTTTTAATTTTTAGGTTTCACTCTGTTTTCTCCTATGTGGATACATGTAGTTGGAACTCTAAATCAAACACGGTTTGTGCTAGCTCTTTGAAACTTGACACAATAAAGTAGCTCCAAGTTCTATCTCTATTTTTTGTTTCCTATTGATGTAGCCCTAAGCAGAGACTGGCGCAAATCACTTTCATGGAAAGGGGTTGACAATCTTCCAAAAAACTGCGAGTTTCCTGAAATCTCAGCACACATTTTTTCACCCAATCTTGATGACACTTTCAGGTAATGATCAGTACCCCAATCCCACTTGGCTCACCAAATTTCGTTCTTCTAGGTTAAACCGTTCGTTGGCAGTAACAGTTTTAATTTTTAGGTTTCACTCTGTTTTCTCCTATATGGATACATGTAGTTGGAACTCTAAATCAAACACGGTTTGTGCTAGCTCTTTGAAACTTGACACAATAAAGTAGCTCCAAGTTCTATCTCTATGGTTTGTTTCCTATTGATGTAGCCCTAAGCAGAGACTGGCGCAAATCACTTTCATGGAAAGGGGTTGCCAATCTTCCAAAAAACTGCTAGTTTCCTGAAATCTCACCACACATTTTTTCACCCAATCTTGATGACACTTTCAGGTAATGATCTGTACCCCAATCCCACTTGGCTCACCAAATTTGGTTCTTCTAGGTTAAACCGTTCATTGGCAGTAACAGTTTTAATTTTTAGGTTTCACTCTGTTTTCTCCTATATGGATACATGTAGTTGGAATTGTAAATCAAACACGGTTTGTGCTAGCTCTTTGAGACTTGACACAATAAAGTAGCTCCAAGTTCTATCTCTATGGTTTGTTTCCTATTGATGTATCCCTAAGAAGAGACTGGCGCAAATCACTTTCATGGAAAGGGGTTGACAATCTTCCAAAAAACTAAGAGTTTCCTGAAATCTCAGCACACATTTTTTTCACCCAATCTTGATGACACTTTCAGGTAATGATCAGCACCCCAATCCCACTTGGCTCACCAAATTTCGATCTTCTAGGTTAAACCGTTCGTTGGCAGTAACAGTTTTAATTTTTAGGTTTCACTCTGTTTTCTCCTATATGGATACATGTAGTTGGAACTCTAAATCAAACACGGTTTGTGCTAGCTCTTTGAAACTTGACACAATAAAGTAGCTCCAAGTTCTATCTCTATGGTTTGTTTCCTATTGATGTAGCCCTAAGCAGAGACTGGCACAAATCACTTTCATGGAAAGGGGTTGCCAATCTTCCAAAAAACTGCGAGTTTTTTGAAATCTCAGCACACATTTTTTCACCCAATCTTGATGACACTTTCAGATTATGATCAGTACCCCAATCCCACTTGGCTCACCAAATTTCGTTCTTCTAGGTTAAACCGTTCATTGGCAGTAACAGTTTTAATTTTTAGGTTTCACTCTGTTTTCTCCTATATGGATACATGTAGTTGGAACTCTAAATCAAACACGGTTTGTGCTAGCTCTTTGAAATTTGACACAATAAAGTAGCTCCAAGTTCTATCTCTATGGTTTGTTTCCTATTGATGTAGCCCTAAGAAGAGACTGGCGCAAATCACTTTCAGGGAAAGGGGTTGACAATCTTCCAAAAAACTAAGAGTTTCCTGAAATCTCAGCACACATTTTTCACCCAATCTTGATGACACTTTCAGGTAATGATCAGTACTGCAATCCCACTTGGCTCACCAAATTTAGTTCTTTTAGGTTAAACGGTTCGTTGGCAGTAACAGTTTTAATTTTAAGTTTCACTCTGTTTTCTCCTATATGGATACATGTAGTTGGAACTCTAAATCAAACACGGTTTGTGCTAGCTCTTTGAAACTTGACACAATAAAGTAGCTCCAAGTTCTATCTCTATGGTTTGTTTCCTATTGATGTAGCCCTAAGCAGAGAGTGACGTAAATCACTTTCATGGAAAGGGGTTGCCAATCTTCCAAAAAACTACGAGTTTCCTGAAATCTCAGCACAATTTTTTCACCCAATCTTGATGACACTTTCAGGTAATGATCAGTACCCCAATCCCACTTGGCTCACCAAATTTCGTTCTTCTAGGTTAAACCGTTCGTTGGCAGTAACAGTTTTAATTTTTAGGTTTCACTCTATTTTCTCCTATATGGACACATGGAGTTGGAACTCTAAATCAAACACGGTTTGTGCTAGCTCTTTGAAACTTGACACAATAACGTAGCTCCAAGTTCTATCTCTATGGTTTGTTTCCTATTGATGTAGCCCTAAGAAGAGACTGGCGCAAATCACTTTCATGGAAAGGGGTTGACAATCTTCCAAAAAACTACGAGTTTCCTGAAATCTCAGCACACATTTTTTCACCCAATCTTGATGACACTTTCAGGTAATGATCAGTACCCCAATCCCACTTGGCTCACCAAATTTCGTTCTTCTAGGTTAAACCGTTCGTTGGCAGTAACAGTTTTAATTTTTAGGTTTCACTCTGTTTTCTCCTATATGCATACATGTTGTTGGAACTCTAAATCAAACACGGTTTTTGCTAGCTCTTTGAAACTTGACACAATAAAGTAGCTCCAAGTTCTATCTCTATGGTTTGTTTCCTATTGATGTAGCCCTAAGCAGAGACTGGCGCAAATCACTTTCATTTAAAGGGGTTGCCAAGCTTCCAAAAAACTACGAGTTTCCTGAAATCTCAGCACACATTTTTTCACCCAATCTTGATGACACTTTCAGGTAATGATCAGTACAACAAATCCCACTTGGGTCACCAAGTTTCGTTCTTCTAGGTTGAACCGTTCGTTGGCAGTAACAGTTTTAATTTTTAGGTTTCACTGTGTTTTCTCCTATATGGATACATGTAGTTGGAACTCTAAATCAAACACGGTTTGTGCTAGCTCTTTGAAACTTGACACAATAAAGTAGCTCCATGTTCTATCTCTATGGTATGTTTCCTATTGATGTAGCCCTAAGCAGAGACTGGCGCAAATCACTTTCATAGAAAGGGGTTGACAATCTTCCAAAAAACTAAGAGTTTCCTGAAATCTCAGCACACATTTTTTCCCCCAATCTTGATGACACTTTCAGGTAATGATCAGCACCCCAATCCCACTTGGCTCACCAAATTTCATTCTTCTAGGTTAAACCATTCGGTGGCAGTAACAGTTTTAATTTTTAGGTTTCACTCTGTTTTCTCCTTTGGATACATGTAGTTGGAACTCTAAATCAAACACGGTTTTTGCTAGCTCCTTGAAACTTGACACAATAAAGTAGCTCCAAGTTCTATCTCTATGGTTTGTTTCCTATTGATGTAGCCCTAAGAAGAGACTGGCGCAAATCACTTTCATGGAAAGGGGTTGACAATCTTCCAAAAAACTAAGAGTTTCCTGAAATCTCAGCACACAATTTTTCACCCAATCTTGATGACACTTTCAGGTTATGATCAGTACCCCAATCCCACTTGGCTCACCAAATTTCGTTCTTCTAGGTTAAACCGTTCATTGGCAGTAACAGTTTTAATTTTTAGGTTTCACTCTGTTTTCTCCTATATGGATACATGTAGTTGGAACTCTAAATCAAACACGGTTTGTGCTAGCTCTTTGAAACTTGACACAATAAAGTAGCTCCAAGTTCTATCTCTATGGTTTGTTTCCTATTGATGTAGCCCTAAGCAGAGACTGGCGCAAATCACTTTCATGGAAAGGGGTTGCCATTTTCCAAAAAACTACGAGTTTCCTGAAATCTCAGCACACATTTTTTCACCCAATCTTGATGACACTTTCAGGTAATGATCAGTACCCCAATCCCACTTGGCTCACCAAATTTCGTTCTTCTAGGTTAAACCGTTCGTTGGCAGTAACAGTTTTAATTTTTAGGTTTCACTCTGTTTTCTCCTATATGGATACATGTTGTTGGAACTCTAAATCAAACACGGTTTTTGCTAGCTCTTTGAAACTTGACACAATAAAGTAGCTCCAAGTTCTATCTCTATGGTTTGTTTCCTATTGATGTAGCCCTAAGCAGAGACTGGCGCAAATCACTTTCATTTAAAGGGGTTGCCAAGCTTCCAAAAAACTACGAGTTTCCTGAAATCTCAGCACACATTTTTTCACCCAATCTTGATGACACTTTCAGGTAATGATCAGTACAACAAATTCCACTTGGGTCACCAAATTTCGTTCTTCTAGGTTAAACCGTTCGTTGGCAGTAACAGTTTTAATTTTTAGGTTTCACTGTGTTTTCTCCTATATGGATACA
Source organism: Spermophilus citellus (assembly GCF_964194105.1). Taxonomy (NCBI): domain Eukaryota; kingdom Metazoa; phylum Chordata; class Mammalia; order Rodentia; family Sciuridae; genus Spermophilus; species Spermophilus citellus. Next base: position 2,225,127 of record NW_027673037.1, on the reverse strand, counting down.
TGTAGTTGGAACTCTAAATCAAACACGGTTTGTGGTAGCTCTTTGAAACTTGACACAATAAAGTAGCTCCATGTTCTATCTCTATGGTATGTTTCCTATTGATGTAGCCCTAAGCAGAGACTGGCGCAGATCACTTTCATAGAAAGGGGTTGACAATCTTCCAAAAAACTAAGAGTTTCCTGAAATCTCAGCACACATTTTTTCCCCCAATCTTGATGACACTTTCAGGTAATGATCAGCACCCCAATCCCACTTGGCTCACCAAATTTCATTCTTCTAGGTTAAACCATTCGTTGGCAGTAACAGTTTTAATTTTTAGGTTTCACTCTGTTTTCTCCTATATGGATACATGTAGTTGGAACTCTAAATCAAACACGGTTTTTGCTAGCTCTTTGAAACTTGACACAATAAAGTAGCTCCAAGTTCTATCTCTATGGTTTGTTTCCTATTGATGTAGCCCTAAGAAGAGACTGGCGCAAATCACTTTCATGGAAAGGGGTTGCCAATCTTCCAAAAAACTACGAGTTTCCTGAAATCTCAGCACAATTTTTTCACCCAATCTTGATGACACTTTCAGGTAATGATCAGTACCCCAATCCCACTTGGTTCACCAAATTTCGTTCTTCTAGGTTAAACCGTTCGTTGGCAGTAACAGTTTTAATTTTTAGGTTTCACTCTGTTTTCTCCTATATGGACACATGTAGTTGGAACTCTAAATCAAACACGGTTTGTGCTAGCTCTTTGAAACTTGACACAATAACGTAGCTCCAAGTTCTATCTCTATGGTTTGTTTCCTATTGATGTAGCCCTAAGCAGAGACTGGCGCAAATCACTTTCATGGAAAGGGGTTGACAATCTTCGTAAAAACTACGTGTTACCTGAAATCTCAGCACACATTTTTTCACCCAATCTTGATGACACTTTCAGGTAATGATCACTAACCCAATCCCACTTGGCTCACCAAATTTCGTTCTTCTAGGTTAAACCGTTCGTTGGCAGTAACAGTTTTAATTTTTAGGTTTCTCTCTGTTTTCTCCTATATGGATACATGTTGTTGGAACTCTAAATCAAACACGGTTTGTGCTAGCTCTTTGAAACTTGACACAATAAAGTAGCTCCAAGTTCTATCTCTATGGTTTGTTTGCTATTGATGTAGCCCTAAGCAGAGACTGGCGCAAATCATTTCATGGAAAGGGGTTGCCAATCTTCCAAAAAACTACGAGTTTCCTGAAATCTCAGCACACATTTTTTCACCCAATCTTGATGACACTTTCAGGTAATGATAAGTACAACAAATCCCACTTGGGTTATCAAGTTTCTTTCTTCTAGGTTAAACCGTTCGTTGGCAGTAACAGTTTTAAATTTTAGGTTTCACTCTGTTTTCTCCTATATGGATACATGTAGTTGGAACTCTAAATCAAACACGGTTTGTGCTAGCTCTTTGAAACTTGACACAATAAAGTAGCTCCATGTTCTATCTCTATGGTTTGTTTCCTATTGATGTAGCCCTAAGCAGAGACTGGCGCAAATCACTTTCATCGAAAGGGGTTGCCAATCTTCAAAAAAACTGCTAGTTTCCTGAAATCTCAGCACACATTTTTCACCCAAACTTGATGACACTTTCAGGTAATGATCAGTACCCCAATCCCACTTGGCTCACCAAATTTCGTTCTTCTAGGTTAAACCGTTCGTTGGCAGTAACAGTTTTAATTTTTAGGTTTCACTCTGTTTTCTCCTATATGGATACATGTAGTTGGAACTCTCAATCAAACACGGTTTGTGCTAGCTCTTTGAAACTTGACACAATAAAGTCGCTCCAAGTTCTATATCTATGGTTTGTTTCCTATTGATGTAGCCCTAAGCAGAGACTGGCGCAAATCACTTTCATTGAAAGGGGTTGCCAATCTTCCAAAAAACGACGAGTTTCCTGAAATCTCAGCACACATTTTTTCACCTAATCTTGATGTCGCTTTCAGGTAATGATCAGTACCGCAATCCCACTTGGCTCACCAAATTTCGTTCTTCTAGGTTAAACCGTTCGTTGGCAGTAACAGTTTTAACTTTTAGGTTTCACTCAATTTTCTCCTATATGAATACATGTACTTGGAACTCTAAATCAAACACGGTTTATGCTAGCACTTTGAAACTTGACACAATAAAGTAGCTCCATGTTCTATCTCTATGGTTTGTTTCCTATTGATGTAGCCCTAAGCAGAGACTGGCGCAAATCACTTTCATGGAAAGGGGTTGCCAATCTTCCAAATAACTACGAGTTTCCTGAAATCTCAGCACACATTTTTTCACCCAATCTTGATGTCACTTTCAGGTAATGATCAGTACAACAAATCCCACTTGGGTCACCAAGTTTCTTTCTTCTAGGTTAAACCGTTCGTTGGCAGTAACAGTTTTAATTTTTAGGTTTCACTCAGTTTTCTCCTATATGAATACATGTAGTTGGAACTCTAAATCAAACACGGTTTGTGCTAGCTCTTTGAAACTTGACACAATAAAGTAGCTCCAAGTTCTATCTCTATGTTTTGTTTCCTATTGATGTAGCCCTAAGTAGAGACTGGCGAAAATCACTTTCATGGAAAGGGGTTGACAATCTTCCAAAATACTAAGAGTTTCCTGAAATCTCAGCACACATTTTTTCCCCAATCTTGATGACACTTTCAGGTAATGATCAGTACCCCAATCCCACTTGGCTCACCAAATTTCGTTCTTCTAGGTTAAACCGTTCGTTGGCAGTAACAGTTTTAATTTTTAGGTTTCACTCTGTTTTCTCCTATATGGATACATGTAGTTGGAACTCTAAATCAAACACGGTTTGTGCTAGCTATTTGAAACTTGACACAATAAAGTAGCTCCAAGTTCTATCTCTATGGTTTGTTTCCTATTGATGTAGCCCTAAGCAGAGACTGGCGCAAATCACTTTCATGGAAAGGGGTTGCCAATCTTCCAAAAAACTACGAGTTTCCTGAAATCTCAGCACACATTTTTTCACCCAATCTTGATGACACTTTCAGGTAATGATCGGTAACCGAATCCCACTTGGCTCACCAAATTTCGTTCTTCTAGGTTAAACCGTTCGTTGGCAGTAACAGTTTTAACTTTTAGGTTTCACTCAATTTTCTCCTATATGAATACATGTAGTTGGAACTCTAAATCAAACACGGTTTGTGGTAGCTCTTTGAAACTTGACACAATAAAGTCGCTCCATGTTCTATCTCTATGGTTTGTTTCCTATTGATGTAGCCCTAAGCAGAGACTGGCGCAAATCACTTTCATGGAAAGGGGTTGCCAATCTTCCAAAAAACTACGAGTTTCCTGAAATCTCAGCACACATTTTTTCACCCAATCTTGATGACTCTTTCAGGTAATGATCAGTACCGCAATCCCACTTGGCTCACCAAATTTCGTTCTTCTAGGTTAAACCATTCGTTGGCAGTAACAGTTTTAACTTTTAGGTTTCACTCAATTTTCTCCTATATGAATACATGTAGTTGGAACTCTAAATCAAACACGGTTTATGCTAGCACTTTGAAACTTGACACAATAAAGTAGCTCCATGTTCTATCTCTATGGTTTGTTTCCTATTGATGTAGCCCTAAGCAGAGACTGGCGCAAATCACTTTCATCGAAAGGGGTTGCCAATCTTCCAAAAAACTACGAGTTTCCTGAAATCTCAGCACACATTTTTTCACCCAATCTTGATGACATTTTCAGGTAATGATCAGTACCCCAATCCCACTTGGCTCACCAAATTTCGTTCTTCTAGTTTAAACCGTTCGTTGGCAGTAACAGTTTTAATTTTTAGGTTTCACTCTGTTTTCTCCTATATGGATACATGTAGTTGGAACTCTAAATCAAACACGGTTTGTGCTAGCTCTTTGAAACTTGACACAATAAAGTAGCTCCAAGTTCTATCTCTATGATTTGTTTCCTATTGATGTAGCCCTAAGCAGAGACTGGCGCAAATCACTTTCATTGAAAGGGGTTGCCAATCTTCCAAAAAACGACGAGTTTCCTGAAATCTCAGCACACATTTTTTCACCCAATCTTGATGTCGCTTTCAGGTAATGATCAGTACCGCAATCCCACTTGGCTCACCAAATTTCGTTCTTCTAGGTTAAACCGTTCGTTGGCAGTAACAGTTTTAACTTTTAGGTTTCACTCAATTTTCTCCTATATGAATACATGTAGTTGGAACTCTAAATCAAACACGGTTTATGCTAGCACTTTGAAACTTGACACAATAAAGTAGCTCCATGTTCTATCTCTATGGTTTGTTTCCTATTGATGTAGCCCTAAGCAGAGACTGGCGCAAATCACTTTCATGGAAAGGGGTTGCCAATCTTCCAAAAAACTACGAGTTTCCTGAAATCTCAGCACACATTTTTTCACCCAATCTTGATGACGCTTTCAGGTAATGATCAGTACCGCAATCCCACTTGGCTCACCAAATTTCGTTCTTCTAGGTTAAACCATTCGTTGGCAGTAACAGTTTTAACTTTTAGGTTTCACTCAATTTTCTTATGCTAGCACTTTGAAACTTGACACAATAAAGTAGCTCCATGTTCTATCTCTATGGTTTGTTTCCTATTGATGTAGCCCTAAGCAGAGACTGGCGCAAATCACTTTCATCGAAAGGGGTTGCCAATCTTCCAAAAAACTACGAGTTTCCTGAAATCTCAGCACACATTTTTTCACCCAATCTTGATGACACTTTCAGGTAATGATCAGTACAACAAATCCCACTTGGGTCACCAAGTTTCTTTCTTCTAGGTTAAACCTTTCGTTGGCAGTAACAGTTTTAATTTTTACGTTTCACTCTGTTTTCTCCTATATGAATACATGTAGTTGGAACTCTAAATCAAACACGGTTTGTGCTAGCTCTTTGAAACTTGACACAATAAAGTAGCTCCAAGTTCTATCTCTATGTTTTGTTTCCTATTGATGTAGCCCTAAGCAGAGACTGGCGAAAATCACTTTCATGGAAAGGGGTTGACAATCTTCCAAAAAACTAAGAGTTTCCTGAAATCTCAGCACACATTTTTTGCCCAATCTTGATGACACTTTCAGGTAATGATCAGTAACCCAATCCCACTTGGCTCACCAAATTTCGTTCTTCTAGGTTAAACCGTTCGTTGACAGTAACAGTTTTAACTTTTAGGTTTCACTCAATTTTCTCCTATATGAATACATGTAGTTGGAACTCAAAATCAAACACGGTGTGTGGTAGCTCTTTGAAACTTGACACAATAAAATAGCTCCATGTTCCATCTCTATGGTTTGTTTCCTATTGATGTAGCCCTAAGCAGAGACTGGCGCAAATCACTTTCATGGAAAGGGGTTGCCAATCTTCCAAAAAACTACGAGTTTCCTGAAATCTCAGCACACATTTTTTCACACAATCTTGATGACACTTTCAGGTAATGATCAGTACAACAAATCCCACTTGGGTCAACAAGTTTCGTTCTTCTAGGTTAAACCGTTCGTTGGCAGTAACAGTTTTAATTTTTAGGTTTCACTCTGTTTTCTCCTATATGGATACATGTAGTTGGAACTCTAAATCAAACACGGTTTGTGCTAGCTCTTTGAAACTTGACACAATAAAGTAGCTCCAAGTTCTATCTCTATGGTTTGTTTCCAATTGATGTAGCCCTAAGCAGAGACTGGCGCAAATCACTTTCATGGAAAGGGGTTGCCAATCTTCCAAAAAACTACGAGTTTCCTGAAATCTCAGCACACATTTTTCCCCCAATCTTGATGACACTTTCAGGTAATGATCAGGACCCCAATCCCACTTGGCTCACCAAATTTCGTTCTTCTAGGTTAAACCTTTCGTTGGCAGTAACAGTTTTAATTTTTACGTTTCACTCTGTTTTCTCCTATATGGATACATGTAGTTGGAACTCTAAATCAAACACGGTTTGTGCTAGCTCTTTGAAACTTGACACAATAAAGTAGCTCCAAGCTCTATCTCTATGGTTTGTTTCCTATTGATGTAGCCCTAAGCAGGGAGTGGCGCAAATCACGTTCATGGAAAGGGGTTGCCAATCTTCCAAAAAATGTTAGTTTCCTGAAATCCCAGCACACATTTTTTCACACAATCTTGATGACACTTTCAGGTAATGATCAGTACCCCAATCCCACTTGGCTCACCAAATTTCGTTCTTCTAGGTTTAACCGTTTGTTGGCAGTAACAGTTTTCATTTTTAGGTTTCACTCTGTTTTCTCCTATATGGATACATGTAGTTGGAACTCTAAATCAAACACGGTTTGTGCTAGCTCTTTGAAACTTGACACAATAAAGTAGCTCCAAGTTCTATCACTATGGTTTGTTTCCTATTGATGTAGCCCTAAGCAGAGACTGGCGCAAATCACTTTCATGGAAAGGGGTTGACAATCTTCCAAAAAACTGCTAGTTTCCTGAAATCTCAGCACACATTTTTTCACCCAAACTTGATGACACTTTCAGGTAATGATCAGTACCCCAATCCCACTTGGCTCACCAAATTTCGTTCTTCTAGGTTAAACCGTTTGTTGGCAGTAACAGTTTTCATTTTTAGGTTTCACTCTGTTTTCTCCTATATGGATACAAGTAGTTGGAACTCTAAATCAAACACGGTTTGTGCTAGCTCTTTGAAACTTGACACAATAAAGTAGCTCCAAGTTCTATCTCTATGGTTTGTTTCCTATTGATGTAGCCCTAAGCAGAGACTGGCGCAAATCACTTTCATGGAAAGGGGTTGCCAATCTTCCAAAAAACGACGAGTTTCCTGAAATCTCAGCACACAATTTTTCACCCAATCTTGATGACACTTTCAGGTAATGATCAGTAACCCAATCCCACTTGGCTCACCAAATTTCGTTCTTCTAGGTTAAACCGTTCGTTGGCAGTAACACTTTTAACTTTTAGGTTTCACTCAATTTTCTCCTATATGAATACATGTACTTGGAACTCTAAATCAAACACGGTTTGTGGTAGCTCTTTGAAACTTGACACAATAAAGTATCTCCATGTTCTATCTCTATGGTTTGTTTCCTATTGATGTAGCCCTAAGCAGAGACTGGCGCAAATCACTTTCATGGAAAGGGGTTGCCAATCTTCCAAAAAACTAAGAGTTTCCTGAAATCTCAGCACACATTTTTTCACCAAATCTTGATGACACTTTCAGGTAATGATCAGTACAACAAATCCCACTTGGGTCACCAAGTTTCGTTCTTCTAGGTTAAACCGTTCGTTGGCAATAACAGTTTTAATTTTTAGGTTTCACTCTCTTTTCTCCTATATGGATACATGTAGTTGGAACTCTAAATCAAACACGGTTTGTGCTAGCTCTTTGAAACTTGACACAATAAAGTAGCTCCATGTTCTATCTCTATGGTTTGTTTCCTATTGATGTAGCCCTAAGCACAGACTGGCGCAAATCACTTTCATGGAAAGGGGTTGCCAATCTTCCAAAAAACTACGAGTTTCCTGAAATCTCAGCACACATTTTTTCCCCCAATCTTGATGACACTTTCAGGTAATGATCAGCACCCCAATCCCACTTGGCTCACCAAATTTCGTTCTTCTAGGTTAAACCTTTCGTTGGCAGTAACAGTTTTAATTTTTACGTTTCACTCTGTTTTCTCCTATATGGATACATGTAGTTGGAACTCTAAATCAAACACGGTTTGTGCTAGCTCTTTGAAACTTGACACAATAAAGTAGCTCCAAGGTCTATCTCTATGGTTTGTTTCCTATTGATGTAGCCCTAAGCAGGGAGTGGCGCAAATCACGTTCATGGAAAGGGGTTGCCAATCTTCCAAAAAATGCTAGTTTCCTGAAATCCAAGCACACATTTTTTCACCCAATCTTGATGACATTTTCAGGTAATGATCAGTACCCCAATCCCACTTGGCTCACCAAATTTCGTTCTTCTAGGTTAAACCGTTTGTTGGCAGTAACAGTTTTCATTTTTAGGTTTCACTCTGTTATCTCCTATATGGATACAGGTAGTTGGAACTCTAAATCAAACACGGTTTGTGCTAGCTCTTTGAAACTTGACACAATAATGTAGCTCCAGGTTCTATCACTATGGTTTGTTTCCTATTGATGTAGCCCTAAGGAGAGACTGGCGCAAATCACTTTCATGGAAAGGGGTTGACAATCTTCCAAAAAACTGCTAGTTTCCTGAAATCTCAGCACACATTTTTTCACCCAAACTTGATGACACTTTCAGGTAATGATCAGTACCCCAATCCCACTTGGCTCACCAAATTTCGTTCTTCTAGGTTAAACCGTTTGTTGGCAGTAACAGTTTTAATTTTTAGGTTTCACTCTCTTTTCTCCTATATGGATACATGTAGTTGGAACTCTAAATCAAACACGGTTTGTGCTAGCTCTTTGAAACTTGACACAATAAAGTAGCTCCAAGTTCTATCTCTATGGTTTGTTTCCTATTGATGTAGCCCTAAGCAGGGACTGGCGCAAATCACGTTCATGGAAAGGGGTTGCCAATCTTCCAAAAAATGCTAGTTTCCTGAAATCTCAGCACACATTTTTTCACCCAATCTTGATGACACTTTCAGGTAATGATCAGTACCCCAATCCCACTTGGTTCAGCAAATTTCGTTCTTCTAGGTTAATCCGTTCGTTGACAGTAACAGTTTTAACTTTTAGGTTTCACTCAATTTTCTCCTATATGAATACATGTAGTTGGAACTCTAAATCAAACACGGTTGTGCTACCTGTTTGAAACTTGACACAATAAAGTAGCTCCATGTTCTATCTCTATGGTTTGTTTCCTACTGATGTAACCCTAAGCAGAGACTGGCGCAAATCATTTTCATGGAAAGGGGTTGCCAATCTTCCAAAAAACTGCTAGTTTCCTGAAATCTCAGCACACATTTTTTCACACAATCTTGATGACACTTTCAGGTAATGAACAGTACAACAAATCCCACTTGGCTCACCAAATTTCGTTCTTCTAGGTTAAACCGTTCGTTGGCAGTAACAGTTTTAATTTTTAGGTTTCACTCTGTTTTCTCCTATATGGATACATGTAGTTGGAACTCTAAATCAAACACGGTTTGTGCTAGCTCTTTGAAACTTGACACAATAAAGTAGCTCCAAGTTCGATCTCTATGGTTTGTTTCCTATTGATGTAGCCCTAAGCAGAGACTGGCGCAAATCACTTTCATGGAAAGGGGTTGACAATCTTCCAAAAAACTACGAGTTTCCTGAAATCTCAGCACACATTTTTTCACCCAATCTTGATGACACTTTCAGGTAATGATCAGTACCCCAATCCCACTTGGCTCACCAAATTTCGTTCTTGTAGGTTAATCCGTTCGTTGGCAGTAATAGTTTTAACTTTTAGGTTTCACTCAATTTTCTCCAATATGAATACATGTAGTTAGAACTCTAAATCAAACACGGTTTGTGGTAGCTCTTTGAAACTTGACACAATAAAGTCGCTCCATGTTCTATCTCTATGGTTTGTTTCCTATTGATGTAGCCCTAAGCAGAGACTGGCGCAAATCACTTTCATGGAAAGGGGTTGACAATCTTCCAAAAAACTACGAGTTTCCTGAAATCTCAGCACACATTTTTTCACCCAATCTTGATGACACTTTCAGGTAATGATCAGTACCCCAATCCCACTTGGCTCACCAAATTTCGTTCTTGTAGGTTAATCCGTTCGTTGGCAGTAATAGTTTTAACTTTTAGGTTTCACTCAATTTTCTCCAATATGAATACATGTAGTTAGAACTCTAAATCAAACACGGTTTGTGGTAGCTCTTTGAAACTTGACACAATAAAGTCGCTCCATGTTCTATCTCTATGGTTTGTTTCCTATTGATGTAGCCCTAAGCAGAGACTGGCGCAAATCACTTTCATGGAAAGGGGTTGCCAAACTTCCAAAAAACTACGAGTTTCCTGAAATCTCAGCACACATTTTTTCACCCAATCTTGATGACTCTTTCAGGTAATGATCAGTACCGCAATCCCACTTGGCTCACCAAATTTCGTTCTTCTAGGTTAAACCATTCGTTGGCAGTAACAGTTTTAACTTTTAGGTTTCACTCAATTTTCTCCTATATGAATACATGTAGTTGGAACTCTAAATCAAACACGGTTTATGCTAGCACTTTGAAACTTGACACAATAAAGTAGCTCCATGTTCTATCTCTATGGTTTGTTTCCTATTGATGTAGCCCTAAGCAGAGACTGGCGCAAATCACTTTCATGGAAAGGGGTTGACAATCTTCCAAAAAACTGCTAGTTTCCTGAAATCTCAGCACACATTTTTTCACCCAAACTTGATGACACTTTCAGGTAATGATCAGTACCCCAATCCCACTTGGCTCACCAAATTTCGTTCTTCTAGGTTAAACCGTTCGTTGGCAGTAACAGTTTTAATTTTTAGGTTTCACTCTGTTTACTCCTATATGGATACATGTAGTTGGAACTCTAAATCAAACACGGTTTGTGCTAGCTCTTTGAAACTTGACACAATAAAGTAGCTCCAAGTTCTATCTCTATGGTTTGTTTCCTATTGATGTAGCCCTAAGCAGAGACTGGCGCAAATCACTTTCATTGAAAGGGGTTCCCAATCTTCCAAAAAACGACGAGTTTCCTGAAATCTCAGCACACATTTTTTCACCCAATCTTGATGTCGCTTTCAGGTAATGATCAGTACTGCAATCCCACTTGGCTCACCAAATTTCGTTCTTCTAGGTTAAACCGTTCGTTGGCAGTAACAGTTTTAACTTTTAGGTTTCACTCAATTTTCTCCTATATGAATACATGTAGTTGGAACTCTAAATCAAACACGGTTTATGCTAGCACTTTGAAACTTGACACAATAAAGTAGCTCCATGTTCTATCTCTATGGTTTGTTTCCTATTGATGTAGCCCTAAGCAGAGACTGGCGCAAATCACTTCCATGGAAAGGGGTTGCCAATCTTCCAAAAAACTACGAGTTTCCTGAAATCTCAGCACACATTTTTTCACCCAATCTTGATGACGCTTTCAGGTAATGATCAGTACCGCAATCCCACTTGGCTCACCAAATTTCGTTCTTCTAGGTTAAACCATTCGTTGGCAGTAACAGTTTTAACTTTTAGGTTTCACTCAATTTTCTTATGCTAGCACTTTGAAACTTGACACAATAAAGTAGCTCCATGTTCTATCTCTATGGTTTGTTTCCTATTGATGTAGCCCTAAGCGGAGACTGGCGCAAATCACTTTCATCGAAAGGGGTTGCCAATCTTCCAAAAAACTACGAGTTTCCTGAAATCTCAGCAAACATTTTTTCACCCAATCTTGATGACACTTTCAGGTAATGATCAGTACAACAAATCCCACTTGGGTCACAAAGTTTCTTTCTTCTAGGTTAAACCTTTCGTTGGCAGTAACAGTTTTAATTTTTACGTTTCACTCTGTTTTCTCCTATATGAATACATGTAGTTGGAACTCTAAATCAAACACGGTTTGTGCTAGCTCTTTGAAACTTGACACAATAAAGTAGCTCCAAGTTCTATCTCTATGTTTTGTTTCCTATTGATGTAGCCCTAAGCAGAGACTGGCGAAAATCACTTTCATGGAAAGGGGTTGACAATCTTCCAAAAAACTAAGAGTTTCCTGAAATCTCAGCACACATTTTTTGCCCAATCTTGATGACACTTTCAGGTAATGATCAGTAACCCAATCCCACTTGGCTCACCAAATTTCGTTCTTCTAGGTTAAACCGTTCGTTGACAGTAACAGTTTTAACTTTTAGGTTTCACTCTGTTTTCTCCTATATGAATACATGTAGTTGGAACTCAAAATCAAACACGGTGTGTGGTAGCTCTTTGAAACTTGACACAATAAAATAGCTCCATGTTCCATCTCTATGGTTTGTTTCCTATTGATGTATACCTAAGCAGAGACTGGCGCAAATCACTTTCATGGAAAGGGGTTGCCAATCTTCCAAAAAACTACGAGTTTCCTGAAATCTCAGCACACATTTTTTCACACAATCTTGATGACACTTTCAGGTAATGATCAGTACAACAAATCCCACTTGGGTCAACAAGTTTCGTTCTTCTAGGTTAAACCGTTCGTTGGCAGTAACAGTTTTAATTTTTAGGTTTCACTCTGTTTTCTCCTATATGGATACATGTAGTTGGAACTCTAAATCAAACACGGTTTGTGCTAGCTCTTTGAAACTTGACACAATAAAGTAGCTCCAAGTTCTATCTCTATGGTTTGTTTCCAATTGATGTAGCCCTAAGCAGAGACTGGCGCAAATCACTTTCATGGAAAGGGGTTGCCAATCTTCCAAAAAACTACGAGTTTCCTGAAATCTCAGCACACATTTTTCCCCCAATCTTGATGACACTTTCAGGTAATGATCAGGACCCCAATCCCACTTGGCTCACCAAATTTCGTTCTTCTAGGTTAAACCTTTCGTTGGCAGTAACAGTTTTAATTTTTACGTTTCACTCTGTTTTCTCCTATATGGATACATGTAGTTGGAACTCTAAATCAAACACGGTTTGTGCTAGCTCTTTGAAACTTGACACAATAAAGTAGCTCCAAGCTCTATCTCTATGGTTTGTTTCCTATTGATGTAGCCCTAAGCAGGGAGTGGCGCAAATCACGTTCATGGAAAGGGGTTGCCAATCTTCCAAAAAATGTTAGTTTCCTGAAATCCCAGCACACATTTTTTCACACAATCTTGATGACACTTTCAGGTAATGATCAGTACCCCAATCCCACTTGGCTCACCAAATTTCGTTCTTCTAGGTTTAACCGTTTGTTGGCAGTAACAGTTTTCATTTTTAGGTTTCACTCTGTTTTCTCCTATATGGATACATGTAGTTGGAACTCTAAATCAAACACGGTTTGTGCTAGCTCTTTGAAACTTGACACAATAAAGTATCTCCATGTTCTATCTCTATGGTTTGTTTCCTATTGATGTAGCCCTAAGCAGAGACTGGCGCAAATCACTTTCATGGAAAGGGGTTGCCAATCTTCCAAAAAACTAAGAGTTTCCTGAAATCTCAGCACACATTTTTTCACCAAATCTTGATGACACTTTCAGGTAATGATCAGTACAACAAATCCCACTTGGGTCACCAAGTTTCGTTCTTCTAGGTTAAACCGTTCGTTGGCAATAACAGTTTTAATTTTTAGGTTTCACTCTCTTTTCTCCTATATGGATACATGTAGTTGGAACTCTAAATCAAACACGGTTTGTGCTAGCTCTTTGAAACTTGACACAATAAAGTAGCTCCATGTTCTATCTCTATGGTTTGTTTCCTATTGATGTAGCCCTAAGCACAGACTGGCGCAAATCACTTTCATGGAAAGGGGTTGCCAATCTTCCAAAAAACTACGAGTTTCCTGAAATCTCAGCACACATTTTTTCCCCCAATCTTGATGACACTTTCAGGTAATGATCAGCACCCCAATCCCACTTGGCTCACCAAATTTTGTTCTTCTAGGTTAAACCTTTCGTTGGCAGTAACAGTTTTAATTTTTACGTTTCACTCTGTTTTCTCCTATATGGATACATGTAGTTGGAACTCTAAATCAAACACGGTTTGTGCTAGCTCTTTGAAACTTGACACAATAAAGTAGCTCCAAGGTCTATCTCTATGGTTTGTTTCCTATTGATGTAGCCCTAAGCAGGGAGTGGCGCAAATCACGTTCATGGAAAGGGGTTGCCAATCTTCCAAAAAATGCTAGTTTCCTGAAATCCAAGCACACATTTTTTCACCCAATCTTGATGACATTTTCAGGTAATGATCAGTACCCCAATCCCACTTGGCTCACCAAATTTCGTTCTTCTAGGTTAAACCGTTTGTTGGCAGTAACAGTTTTCATTTTTAGGTTTCACTCTGTTATCTCCTATATGGATACAGGTAGTTGGAACTCTAAATCAAACACGGTTTGTGCTAGCTCTTTGAAACTTGACACAATAATGTAGCTCCAGGTTCTATCACTATGGTTTGTTTCCTATTGATGTAGCCCTAAGCAGAGACTGGCGCAAATCACTTTCATGGAAAGGGGTTGACAATCTTCCAAAAAACTGCTAGTTTCCTGAAATCTCAGCACACATTTTTTCACCCAAACTTGATGACACTTTCAGGTAATGATCAGTACCCCAATCCCACTTGGCTCACCAAATTTCGTTCTTCTAGGTTAAACCGTTTGTTGGCAGTAACAGTTTTAATTTTTAGGTTTCACTCTCTTTTCTCCTATATGGATACATGTAGTTGGAACTCTAAATCAAACACGGTTTGTGCTAGCTCTTTGAAACTTGACACAATAAAGTAGCTCCAAGTTCTATCTCTATGGTTTGTTTCCTATTGATGTAGCCCTAAGCAGGAACTGGCGCAAATCACGTTCATGGAAAGGGGTTGCCAATCTTCCAAAAAATGCTAGTTTCCTGAAATCTCAGCACACATTTTTTCACCCAATCTTGATGACACTTTCAGGTAATGATCAGTACCCCAATCCCACTTGGTTCAGCAAATTTCGTTCTTCTAGGTTAATCCGTTCGTTGACAGTAACAGTTTTAACTTTTAGGTTTCACTCAATTTTCTCCTATATGAATACATGTAGTTGGAACTCTAAATCAAACACGGTTGTGCTACCTGTTTGAAACTAGACACAATAAAGTAGCTCCATGTTCTATCTCTATGGTTTGTTTCCTACTGATGTAACCCTAAGCAGAGACTGGCGCAAATCATTTTCATGGAAAGGGGTTGCCAATCTTCCAAAAAACTGCTAGTTTCCTGAAATCTCAGCACACATTTTTTCACACAATCTTGATGACACTTTCAGGTAATGAACAGTACAACAAATCCCACTTGGCTCACCAAATTTCGTTCTTCTAGGTTAAACCGTTCGTTGGCAGTAACAGTTTTAATTTTTAGGTTTCACTCTGTTTTCTCCTATATGGATACATGTAGTTGGAACTCTAAATCAAACACGGTTTGTGCTAGCTCTTTGAAACTTGACACAATAAAGTAGCTCCAAGTTCGATCTCTATGGTTTGTTTCCTATTGATGTAGACCTAAGCAGAGACTGGCGCAAATCACTTTCATGGAAAGGGGTTGACAATCTTCCAAAAAACTACGAGTTTCCTGAAATCTCAGCACACATTTTTTCACCCAATCTTGATGACACTTTCAGGTAATGATCAGTACCCCAATCCCACTTGGCTCACCAAATTTCGTTCTTGTAGGTTAATCCGTTCGTTGGCAGTAATAGTTTTAACTTTTAGGTTTCACTCAATTTTCTCCAATATGAATACATGTAGTTAGAACTCTAAATCAAACACGGTTTGTGGTAGCTCTTTGAAACTTGACACAATAAAGTCGCTCCATGTTCTATCTCTATGGTTTGTTTCCTATTGATGTAGCCCTAAGCAGAGACTGGCGCAAATCACTTTCATGGAAAGGGGTTGACAATCTTCCAAAAAACTACGAGTTTCCTGAAATCTCAGCACACATTTTTTCACCCAATCTTGATGACACTTTCAGGTAATGATCAGTACCCCAATCCCACTTGGCTCACCAAATTTCGTTCTTGTAGGTTAATCCGTTCGTTGGCAGTAATAGTTTTAACTTTTAGGTTTCACTCAATTTTCTCCAATATGAATACATGTAGTTAGAACTCTAAATCAAACACGGTTTGTGGTAGCTCTTTGAAACTTGACACAATAAAGTCGCTCCATGTTCTATCTCTATGGTTTGTTTCCTATTGATGTAGCCCTAAGCAGAGACTGGCGCAAATCACTTTCATGGAAAGGGGTTGCCAATCTTCCAAAAAACTACGAGTTTCCTGAAATCTCAGCACACATTTTTTCACCCAATCTTGATGACTCTTTCAGGTAATGATCAGTACCGCAATCCCACTTGGCTCACCAAATTTCGTTCTTCTAGGTTAAACCATTCGTTGGCAGTAACAGTTTTAACTTTTAGGTTTCACTCAATTTTCTCCTATATGAATACATGTAGTTGGAACTCTAAATCAAACACGGTTTATGCTAGCACTTTGAAACTTGACACAATAAAGTAGCTCCATGTTCTATCTCTATGGTTTGTTTCCTATTGATGTAGCCCTAAGCAGAGACTGGCGCAAATCACTTTCATGGAAAGGGGTTGACAATCTTCCAAAAAACTGCTAGTTTCCTGAAATCTCAGCACACATTTTTTCACCCAAACTTGATGACACTTTCAGGTAATGATCAGTACCCCAATCCCACTTGGCTCACCAAATTTCGTTCTTCTAGGTTAAACCGTTCGTTGGCAGTAACAGTTTTAATTTTTAGGTTTCACTCTGTTTACTCCTATATGGATACATGTAGTTGGAACTCTAAATCAAACACGGTTTGTGCTAGCTCTTTGAAACTTGACACAATAAAGTAGCTCCAAGTTCTATCTCTATGGTTTGTTTCCTATTGATGTAGCCCTAAGCAGAGACTGGCGCAAATCACTTTCATTGAAAGGGGTTCCCAATCTTCCAAAAAACGACGAGTTTCCTGAAATCTCAGCACACATTTTTTCACCCAATCTTGATGTCGCTTTCAGGTAATGATCAGTACTGCAATCCCACTTGGCTCACCAAATTTCGTTCTTCTAGGTTAAACCGTTCGTTGGCAGTAACAGTTTTAACTTTTAGGTTTCACTCAATTTTCTCCTATATGAATACATGTAGTTGGAACTCTAAATCAAACACGGTTTATGCTAGCACTTTGAAACTTGACACAATAAAGTAGCTCCATGTTCTATCTCTATGGTTTGTTTCCTATTGATGTAGCCCTAAGCAGAGACTGGCGCAAATCACTTCCATGGAAAGGGGTTGCCAATCTTCCAAAAAACTACGAGTTTCCTGAAATCTCAGCACACATTTTTTCACCCAATCTTGATGACGCTTTCAGGTAATGATCAGTACCGCAATCCCACTTGGCTCACCAAATTTCGTTCTTCTAGGTTAAACCATTCGTTGGCAGTAACAGTTTTAACTTTTAGGTTTCACTCAATTTTCTTATGCTAGCACTTTGAAACTTGACACAATAAAGTAGCTCCATGTTCTATCTCTATGGTTTGTTTCCTATTGATGTAGCCCTAAGCGGAGACTGGCGCAAATCACTTTCATCGAAAGGGGTTGCCAATCTTCCAAAAAACTACGAGTTTCCTGAAATCTCAGCAAACATTTTTTCACCCAATCTTGATGACACTTTCAGGTAATGATCAGTACAACAAATCCCACTTGGGTCACCAAGTTTCTTTCTTCTAGGTTAAACCTTTCGTTGGCAGTAACAGTTTTAATTTTTACGTTTCACTCTGTTTTCTCCTATATGAATACATGTAGTTGGAACTCTAAATCAAACACGGTTTGTGCTAGCTCTTTGAAACTTGACACAATAAAGTAGCTCCAAGTTCTAT
Source organism: Spermophilus citellus (assembly GCF_964194105.1). Lineage (NCBI taxonomy): Eukaryota > Metazoa > Chordata > Mammalia > Rodentia > Sciuridae > Spermophilus > Spermophilus citellus. The sequence goes on along the minus strand of NW_027673037.1, from coordinate 2,207,685 downwards.
CTCTATGTTTTGTTTCCTATTGATGTAGCCCTAAGCAGAGACTGGCGAAAATCACTTTCATGGAAAGGGGTTGACAATCTTCCAAAAAACTAAGAGTTTCCTGAAATCTCAGCACACATTTTTTGCCCAATCTTGATGACACTTTCAGGTAATGATCAGTAACCCAATCCCACTTGGCTCACCAAATTTCGTTCTTCTAGGTTAAACCGTTCGTTGACAGTAACAGTTTTAACTTTTAGGTTTCACTCTGTTTTCTCCTATATGAATACATGTAGTTGGAACTCAAAATCAAACACGGTGTGTGGTAGCTCTTTGAAACTTGACACAATAAAATAGCTCCATGTTCCATCTCTATGGTTTGTTTCCTATTGATGTATCCCTAAGCAGAGACTGGCGCAAATCACTTTCATGGAAAGGGGTTGCCAATCTTCCAAAAAACTACGAGTTTCCTGAAATCTCAGCACACATTTTTTCACACAATCTTGATGACACTTTCAGGTAATGATCAGTACAACAAATCCCACTTGGGTCAACAAGTTTCGTTCTTCTAGGTTAAACCGTTCGTTGGCAGTAACAGTTTTAATTTTTAGGTTTCACTCTGTTTTCTCCTATATGGATACATGTAGTTGGAACTCTAAATCAAACACGGTTTGTGCTAGCTCTTTGAAACTTGACACAATAAAGTAGCTCCAAGTTCTATCTCTATGGTTTGTTTCCAATTGATGTAGCCCTAAGCAGAGACTGGCGCAAATCACTTTCATGGAAAGGGGTTGCCAATCTTCCAAAAAACTACGAGTTTCCTGAAATCTCAGCACACATTTTTCCCCCAATCTTGATGACACTTTCAGGTAATGATCAGGACCCCAATCCCACTTGGCTCACCAAATTTCGTTCTTCTAGGTTAAACCTTTCGTTGGCAGTAACAGTTTTAATTTTTACGTTTCACTCTGTTTTCTCCTATATGGATACATGTAGTTGGAACTCTAAATCAAACACGGTTTGTGCTAGCTCTTTGAAACTTGACACAATAAAGTAGCTCCAAGCTCTATCTCTATGGTTTGTTTCCTATTGATGTAGCCCTAAGCAGGGAGTGGCGCAAATCACGTTCATGGAAAGGGGTTGCCAATCTTCCAAAAAATGTTAGTTTCCTGAAATCCCAGCACACATTTTTTCACACAATCTTGATGACACTTTCAGGTAATGATCAGTACCCCAATCCCACTTGGCTCACCAAATTTCGTTCTTCTAGGTTTAACCGTTTGTTGGCAGTAACAGTTTTCATTTTTAGGTTTCACTCTGTTTTCTCCTATATGGATACATGTAGTTGGAACTCTAAATCAAACACGGTTTGTGCTAGCTCTTTGAAACTTGACACAATAAAGTAGCTCCAAGTTCTATCACTATGGTTTGTTTCCTATTGATGTAGCCCTAAGCAGAGACTGGCGCAAATCACTTTCATGGAAAGGTGTTGACAATCTTCCAAAAAACTGCTAGTTTCCTGAAATCTCAGCACACATTTTTTCACCCAAACTTGATGACACTTTCAGGTAATGATCAGTACCCCAATCCCACTTGGCTCACCAAATTTCGTTCTTCTAGGTTAAACCGTTTGTTGGCAGTAACAGTTTTCATTTTTAGGTTTCACTCTGTTTTCTCCTATATGGATACATGTAGTTGGAACTCTAAATCAAACACGGTTTGTGCTAGCTCTTTGAAACTTGACACAATAAAGTATCTCCGTGTTCTATCTCTATGGTTTGTTTCCTATTGATGTAGCCCTAAGCAGAGACTGGCGCAAATCACTTTCATGGAAAGGGGTTGCCAATCTTCCAAAAAACTAAGAGTTTCCTGAAATCTCAGCACACATTTTTTCACCAAATCTTGATGACACTTTCAGGTAATGATCAGTACAACAAATCCCACTTGGGTCACCAAGTTTCGTTCTTCTAGGTTAAACCGTTCGTTGGCAATAACAGTTTTAATTTTTAGGTTTCACTCTCTTTTCTCCTATATGGATACATGTAGTTGGAACTCTAAATCAAACACGGTTTGTGCTAGCTCTTTGAAACTTGACACAATAAAGTAGCTCCATGTTCTATCTCTATGGTTTGTTTCCTATTGATGTAGCCCTAAGCACAGACTGGCGCAAATCACTTTCATGGAAAGGGGTTGCCAATCTTCCAAAAAACTACGAGTTTCCTGAAATCTCAGCACACATTTTTTCCCCCAATCTTGATGACACTTTCAGGTAATGATCAGCACCCCAATCCCACTTGGCTCACCAAATTTCGTTCTTCTAGGTTAAACCTTTCGTTGGCAGTAACAGTTTTAATTTTTACGTTTCACTCTGTTTTCTCCTATATGGATACATGTAGTTGGAACTCTAAATCAAACACGGTTTGTGCTAGCTCTTTGAAACTTGACACAATAAAGTAGCTCCAAGTTCTATCTCTATGGTTTGTTTCCTATTGATGTAGCCCTAAGCAGGGAGTGGCGCAAATCACGTTCATGGAAAGGGGTTGCCAATCTTCCAAAAAATGCTAGTTTCCTGAAATCCAAGCACACATTTTTTCACCCAATCTTGATGACACTTTCAGGTAATGATCAGTACCCCAATCCCACTTGGCTCACCAAATTTCGTTCTTCTAGGTTAAACCGTTTGTTGGCAGTAACAGTTTTCATTTTTAGGTTTCACTCTGTTATCTCCTATATGGATACAGGTAGTTGGAACTCTAAATCAAACACGGTTTGTGCTAGCTCTTTGAAACTTGACACAATAATGTAGCTCCAGGTTCTATCACTATGGTTTGTTTCCTATTGATGTAGCCCTAAGCAGAGACTGGCGCAAATCACTTTCATGGAAAGGGGTTGACAATCTTCCAAAAAACTGCTAGTTTCCTGAAATCTCAGCACACATTTTTTCACCCAAACTTGATGACACTTTCAGGTAATGATCAGTACCCCAATCCCACTTGGCTCACCAAATTTCGTTCTTCTAGGTTAAACCGTTTGTTGGCAGTAACAGTTTTAATTTTTAGGTTTCACTCTCTTTTCTCCTATATGGATACATGTAGTTGGAACTCTAAATCAAACACGGTTTGTGCTAGCTCTTTGAAACTTGACACAATAAAGTAGCTCCAAGTTCTATCTCTATGGTTTGTTTCCTATTGATGTAGCCCTAAGCAGGGACTGGCGCAAATCACGTTCATGGAAAGGGGTTGCCAATCTTCCAAAAAATGCTAGTTTCCTGAAATCTCAGCACACATTTTTTCACCCAATCTTGATGACACTTTCAGGTAATGATCAGTACCCCAATCCCACTTGGTTCAGCAAATTTCGTTCTTCTAGGTTAATCCGTTCGTTGACAGTAACAGTTTTAACTTTTAGGTTTCACTCAATTTTCTCCTATATGAATACATGTAGTTGGAACTCTAAATCAAACACGGTTGTGCTACCTGTTTGAAACTTGACACAATAAAGTAGCTCCATGTTCTATCTCTATGGTTTGTTTCCTACTGATGTAACCCTAAGCAGAGACTGGCGCAAATCATTTTCATGGAAAGGGGTTGCCAATCTTCCAAAAAACTGCTAGTTTCCTGAAATCTCAGCACACATTTTTTCACACAATCTTGATGACACTTTCAGGTAATGAACAGTACAACAAATCCCACTTGGCTCACCAAATTTCGTTCTTCTAGGTTAAACCGTTCGTTGGCAGTAACAGTTTTAATTTTTAGGTTTCACTCTGTTTTCTCCTATATGGATACATGTAGTTGGAACTCTAAATCAAACACGGTTTGTGCTAGCTCTTTGAAACTTGACACAATAAAGTAGCTCCAAGTTCGATCTCTATGGTTTGTTTCCTATTGATGTAGCCCTAAGCAGAGACTGGCGCAAATCACTTTCATGGAAAGGGGTTGACAATCTTCCAAAAAACTACGAGTTTCCTGAAATCTCAGCACACATTTTTTCACCCAATCTTGATGACACTTTCAGGTAATGATCAGTACCCCAATCCCACTTGGCTCACCAAATTTCGTTCTTGTAGGTTAATCCGTTCGTTGGCAGTAATAGTTTTAACTTTTAGGTTTCACTCAATTTTCTCCAATATGAATACATGTAGTTAGAACTCTAAATCAAACACGGTTTGTGCTAGCTCTTTGAAACTTGACACAATAAAGTAGCTCCATGTTCTATCTCTATGGTTTGTTTCCTATTGATGTAGCCCTAAGCAGAGACTGGTGCAAATCACTTTCATGGAATGGGGTTGCCAAGCTTCCAAAAAACTACGAGTTTCCTGAAATCTCAGCACACATTTTTTCACCAAATCTTGATGACACTTTCAGGTAATGATCAGTACAACAAAACCCACTTGGGTCACCAAGTTTTGTTCTTCTAGGTTAAACCGTTCGTTGGCAGTAACAGTTTTATTTTTTAGGTTTCACTCTGTTTTCTCCTATATGGATACGTGTAGTTGGAACTCTAAATCAAACACGGTTTGTGTTAGCTCTTTGAAACTTGACACAATAAAGTAGCTCCATGTTCTATCTCTATGGTTTGTTTCCTATTGATGAAGCCCTAAGCAGAGACTGACACAAATCACTTTCATGGAAAGGGGTTGCCAATCTTCCAAAAAGACGAGTTTCCTGAAATCTCAGCACACATTTTTTCACACAATTTGATGACACTTTCAGGTAATGATCAGCACGCCAATCCCACTTGGCTAAACAAATTTCGTTCTTCTAGGTTAAACCGTTCGTTGGCAATAACAGTTTTAATTTTTAGGTTTCACTCTGTTTTCTCCTATATGGATACATGTAGTTGGAACTCTAAATCAAACACGGTTTGTGCTAGCTTTTTGAAACTTGACACAATAAAGTAGCTCCAAGTTCTATCGCTATGGTTTGTTTCCTATTGATGTAGCCCTAAGCAGAGACTGGCGCAAATCACTTTCATGGAAAGGGGTTGACAATCTTCCAAAAAACTACGAGTTTCCTGAAATCTCAGCACACATTTTTTCACCCAATCTTGATGACGCTTTCAGGTAATGATCACTAACCAAATCCCACTTGGCTCACCAAATTTCGTTCTTCTAGGTTAAACAGTTCATTGGCAGTAACAGTTTTAACTTTTAGGTTTCACTCATTTTTCTCCTATATGAATACATGTAGTTGGAACTCTAAATCAAACACGGTTTGTGCTAGCTCTTTGAAACTTGACACAATAAAGTAGCTCCATGTTCTATCTCTATGGTTTGTTTCCTATTGATGTAGCCCTAAGCAGAGACTGGCGCAAATCAATTTCATGGAAAGGGGTTGCCAATCTTCCAAAAAACTACGTGTCTCCTGAAATCTCAGCACACAGTTTTTCACACAATCTTGATGACACTTTTAGGTAATGATCAGTACAACAAATCCCACTTGGGTCACCAGGTTTCTTTCTTCTAGGTTAAACCGTTCGTTGGCAGTAACAGTTTTAATTTTTAGGTTTCACTCTGTTTTCTCCTATATGGATACATGTAGTTGGAAATCTAAATCAAACTCGGTTTGTGCTAGCTCTTTGAAACTTGACACAATAAAGTAGCTCCAAGTTCTATCTCTATGGTTTGTTTCCTATTGATGTAGCCCTAAGCAGAGACTGGCGCAAATCACTTTCATTTAAAGGGGTTGACAATCTTCCAAAAAACTAAGCGTTTCCTGAAATCTCAGCACACATTTTTTCACCCAATCTTGATGACACTTTCACGAAATGATCAGCACGCCAATCCCACTTGGCTCACCAAATTTCGTTCTTCTAGCTTAAACCGTTCGTTGGCAGTAACAGTTTTAATTTTTAGGTTTCACTCTGTTTTCTCCTATATGGATACATGTAGTTGGAACTCTAAATCAAACACGGTTTGTGCTAGCTCTTTGAAACTTGACACAATAAAGTAGCTCCAAGTTCTATCTCTATGGTTTGTTTCCTATTGATGTAGCCCTAAGCAGAGACTGGCGCAAATCACTTTCATGGAAAGGGGTTGCCATCTTCCAAAAAACTACTAGTTTCCTGAAATCTCAGCACACATTTTTTCACCCAATCTTGATGACACTTTCAGGTAATGATCAGTACCCCAATCCCACTTGGCTCACCAAATTTCGTTCTTCTAGCTTAAACCGTTCGTTGGCAGTAACAGTTTTAATTTTTAGGTTTCACTCTGTTTTCTCCTATATGGATACATGTTGTTGGAACTCTAAATCAAACACGGTTTTTGCTAGCTCTTTGAAACTTGACACAATAAAGTAGCTCCAAGTTCTATCTCTATGGTTTGTTTCCTATTGATGTAGCCCTAAGCAGAGACTGGCGCAAATCAGTTTCATTTAAAGGGGTTGCCAAGCTTCCAAAAAACTACGAGTTTCCTGAAATCTCAGCACACATTTTTTCACCCAATCTTGATGACACTTTCAGGTAATGATCAGTACAACAAATCCCACTTGGGTCACCAAGTTTCGTTCTTCTAGGTTAAACCGTTCGTTGGCAGTAACAGTTTTAATTTTTAGGTTTCACTCTGTTTTCTCCTATATGGATACATGTATTTGGAACTCTAAATCAAACACGGTTTGTGCTAGCTCTTTGAAACTTGACACAATAAAGTAGCTCCATGTTCTATCTCTATGGTATGTTTCCTTTTGATGTAGCCCTAAGCAGAGACTGGCACAAATCACTTTCATAGAAAGGGGTTGACAATCTTCCAAAAAACTAAGAGTTTCCTGAAATCTCAGCACACATTTTTTCCCCCAATCTTGATGACACTTTCAGGTAATGATCAGCACCCCAATCCCACTTGGCTCACAAAATTTCATTCTTCTAGGTTAAACCATTCGTTGGCAGTAACAGTTTTAATTTTTATTTTTCACTCTGTTTTCTCCTATTTGGATACATGTAGTTGGAACTCTAAATCAAACACGGTTTGTGCTAGCTCTTTGAAACTTGACACAATAAAGTAGCTCCAAGTTCTATCTCTATGGTTTGTTTCCTATTGATGTAGCCCTAAGCAGAGACTGGCGCAAATCACTTTCATGGAAAGGGGTTGCCATCTTCCAAAAAACTAAGAGTTTCCTGAAATCTCAGCACACATTTTTTCACCCAATCTTGATGACACTTTCAGGTAATGATCAGCACCCCAATCCCACTTGGCTCACCAAATTTCGTTCTTCTAGGTTAAACCGTTCGTTGGCAGTAAAGTTTTAACTTTTAGGTTTCACTCTGTTTTCTCCTATATGGATACATGTAGTTGGAACTCTAAATCAAACACGGTTTGTGCTAGCTCTTTGAAACTTGACACAATAAAATAGCTTCAAGATCTATCTCTATGGTTTGTTTCCTATTGATGTAGCCCTAAGAAGAGACTGGCACAAATCACTTTCATTTAAATGGGTTGCCAAGCTTCCAAAAAACTACTAGTTTCCTGAAATCTCAACACACATTTTTTTCACCCAATCTTGATGACATTTTCAGGTAATGATCAGTACCCCAATCCCAGTTGGCTCACCAAATTTCGTTCTTCTAGGTTAAACCGTTCGTTGGCAGTAACAGTTTTAATTTTTAGGTTTCACTCTGTTTTCTCCTATATGGATACATGTAGTTGGAACTCTAAATCAAACACGGTTTGTGCTAGCTCTTTGAAACTTGACACAATAAAGTAGCTCCAAGTTCTATCTCTATGGTTTGTTTCCTATTGATGTAGCCCTAAGCATAGACTGGTGCAAATCACTTTCATGGAAAGGGGTTGCCAATCTTCCAAAAAACTAAGAGATTCCTGAAATCTCAACACACATTTTTTTCACCCAATCTTGATGACACTTTCAGGTAATGATCAGTACCCCAATCCCACTTGGCTCACCAAATTTCGTTCTTCTAGGTTAAACCGTTCGTTGGCAGTAACAGTTTTAATTTTTAGGTTTCACTCTGTTTTCTCCTATGTGGATACATGTAGTTGGAACTCTAAATCAAACACGGTTTGTGCTAGCTCTTTGAAACTTGACACAATAAAGTAGCTCCAAGTTCTATCTCTATGGTTTGTTTCCTATTGATGTAGCCCTAAGCAGAGACTGGCGCAAATCACTTTCATGGAAAGGGGTTGACAATCTTCCAAAAAACTGCGAGTTTCCTGAAATCTCAGCACACATTTTTTCACCCAATCTTGATGACACTTTCAGGTAATGATCAGTACCCCAATCCCACTTGGCTCACCAAATTTCGTTCTTCTAGGTTAAACCGTTCGTTGGCAGTAACAGTTTTAATTTTTAGGTTTCACTCTGTTTTCTCCTATATGGATACATGTAGTTGGAACTCTAAATCAAACACGGTTTGTGCTAGCTCTTTGAAACTTGACACAATAAAGTAGCTCCAAGTTCTATCTCTATGGTTTGTTTCCTATTGATGTAGCCCTAAGCAGAGACTGGCGCAAATCACTTTCATGGAAAGGGGTTGCCAATCTTCCAAAAAACTGCTAGTTTCCTGAAATCTCACCACACATTTTTTCACCCATTCTTGATGACACTTTCAGGTAATGATCTGTACCCCAATCCCACTTGGCTCACCAAATTTGGTTCTTCTAGGTTAAACCGTTCATTGGCAGTAACAGTTTTAATTTTTAGGTTTCACTCTGTTTTCTCCTATATGGATACATGTAGTTGGAATTGTAAATCAAACACGGTTTGTGCTAGCTCTTTGAAACTTGACACAATAAAGTAGCTCCAAGTTCTATCTCTATGGTTTGTTTCCTATTGATGTAGCCCTAAGAAGAGACTGGCGCAAATCACTTTCATGGAAAGGGGTTGACAATCTTCCAAAAAACTAAGAGTTTCCTGAAATCTCAGCACACATTTTTTTCACCCAATCTTGATGACACTTTCAGGTAATGATCAGCACCCCAATCCCACTTGGCTCACCAAATTTCGATCTTCTAGGTTAAACCGTTCGTTGGCAGTAACAGTTTTAATTTTTAGGTTTCACTCTGTTTTCTCCTATATGGATACATGTAGTTGGAACTCTAAATCAAACACGGTTTGTGCTAGCTCTTTGAAACTTGACACAATAAAGTAGCTCCAAGTTCTATCTCTATGGTTTGTTTCCTATTGATGTAGCCCTAAGCAGAGACTGGCACAAATCACTTTCATGGAAAGGGGTTGCCAATCTTCCAAAAAACTGCGAGTTTTTTGAAATCTCAGCACACATTTTTTCACCCAATCTTGATGACACTTTCAGATTATGATCAGTACCCCAATCCCACTTGGCTCACCAAATTTCGTTCTTCTAGGTTAAACCATTCATTGGCAGTAAGAGTTTTAATTTTTAGGTTTCACTCTGTTTTCTCCTATATGGATACATGTAGTTGGAACTCTAAATCAAACACGGTTTGTGCTAGCTCTTTGAAATTTGACACAATAAAGTAGCTCCAAGTTCTATCTCTATGGTTTGTTTCCTATTGATGTAGCCCTAAGAAGAGACTGGCGCAAATCACTTTCAGGGAAAGGGGTTGACAATCTTCCAAAAAACTAAGAGTTTCCTGAAATCTCAGCACACATTTTTCACCCAATCTTGATGACACTTTCAGGTAATGATCAGTACTGCAATCCCACTTGGCTCACCAAATTTCGTTCTTTTAGGTTAAAGGGTTCGTTGGCAGTAACAGTTTTAATTTTTAGGTTTCACTCTGTTTTCTCCTATATGGATACATGTAGTTGGAACTCTAAATCAAACACGGTTTGTGCTAGCTCTTTGAAACTTGACACAATAAAGTAGCTCCAAGTTCTATCTCTATGGTTTGTTTCCTATTGATGTAGCCCTAAGCAGAGAGTGACGTAAATCACTTTCATGGAAAGGGGTTGCCAATCTTCCAAAAAACTACGAGTTTCCTGAAATCTCAGCACAATTTTTTCACCCAATCTTGATGACACTTTCAGGTAATGATCAGTACCCCAATCCCACTTGGCTCACCAAATTTCGTTCTTCTAGGTTAAACCGTTCGTTGGCAGTAACAGTTTTAATTTTTAGGTTTCACTCTGTTTTCTCCTATATGGACACATGGAGTTGGAACTCTAAATCAAACACGGTTTGTGCTAGCTCTTTGAAACTTGACACAATAACGTAGCTCCAAGTTCTATCTCTATGGTTTGTTTCCTATTGATGTAGCCCTAAGAAGAGACTGGCGCAAATCACTTTCATGGAAAGGGGTTGACAATCTTCCAAAAAACTAAGAGTTTCCTGAAATCTCAGCACACATTTTTTCACCCAATCTTGATGACACTTTCAGGTTATGATCAGTACCCCAATCCCACTTGGCTCACCAAATTTCGTTCTTCTAGGTTAAACCGTTCATTGGCAGTAACAGTTTTAATTTTTAGGTTTCACTCTGTTTTCTCCTATATGGATACATGTAGTTGGAACTCTAAATCAAACACGGTTTGTGCTAGCTCTTTGAAACTTGACACAATAAAGTAGCTCCAAGTTCTATCTCTATGGTTTCTTTCCTATTGATGTAGCCCTAAGCAGAGACTGGCGCAAATCACTTTCATGGAAAGGGGTTGCCATTTTCCAAAAAACTACGAGTTTCCTGAAATCTCAGCACACATTTTTTCACCCAATCTTGATGACACTTTCAGGTAATGATCAGTACCCCAATCCCACTTGGCTCACCAAATTTCGTTCTTCTAGGTTAAACCGTTCGTTGGCAGTAACAGTTTTAATTTTTAGGTTTCACTCTGTTTTCTCCTATATGCATACATGTTGTTGGAACTCTAAATCAAACACGGTTTTTGCTAGCTCTTTGAAACTTGACACAATAAAGTAGCTCCAAGTTCTATCTCTATGGTTTGTTTCCTATTGATGTAGCCCTAAGCAGAGACTGGCGCAAATCACTTTCATTTAAAGGGGTTGCCAAGCTTCCAAAAAACTACGAGTTTCCTGAAATCTCAGCACACATTTTTTCACCCAATCTTGATGACACTTTCAGGTAATGATCAGTACAACAAATCCCACTTGGGTCACCAAGTTTCGTTCTTCTAGGTTGAACCGTTCGTTGGCAGTAACAGTTTTAATTTTTAGGTTTCACTGTGTTTTCTCCTATATGGATACATGTAGTTGGAACTCTAAATCAAACACGGTTTGTGCTAGCTCTTTGAAACTTGACACAATAAAGTAGCTCCATGTTCTATCTCTATGGTATGTTTCCTATTGATGTAGCCCTAAGCAGAGACTGGCGCAAATCACTTTCATAGAAAGGGGTTGACAATCTTCCAAAAAACTAAGAGTTTCCTGAAATCTCAGCACACATTTTTTCCCCCAATCTTGATGACACTTTCAGGTAATGATCAGCACCCCAATCCCACTTGGCTCACCAAATTTCATTCTTCTAGGTTAAACCATTCGGTGGCAGTAACAGTTTTAATTTTTAGGTTTCACTCTGTTTTCTCCTTTGGATACATGTAGTTGGAACTCTAAATCAAACACGGTTTTTGCTAGCTCCTTGAAACTTGACACAATAAAGTAGCTCCAAGTTCTATCTCTATGGTTTGTTTCCTATTGATGTAGCCCTAAGAAGAGACTGGCGCAAATCACTTTCATGGAAAGGGGTTGACAATCTTCCAAAAAACTAAGAGTTTCCTGAAATCTCAGCACACAATTTTTCACCCAATCTTGATGACACTTTCAGGTTATGATCAGTACCCCAATCCCACTTGGCTCACCAAATTTCGTTCTTCTAGGTTAAACCGTTCATTGGCAGTAACAGTTTTAATTTTTAGGTTTCACTCTGTTTTCTCCTATATGGATACATGTAGTTGGAACTCTAAATCAAACACGGTTTGTGCTAGCTCTTTGAAACTTGACACAATAAAGTAGCTCCAAGTTCTATCTCTATGGTTTGTTTCCTATTGATGTAGCCCTAAGCAGAGACTGGCGCAAATCACTTTCATGGAAAGGGGTTGCCATTTTCCAAAAAACTACGAGTTTCCTGAAATCTCAGCACACATTTTTTCACCCAATCTTGATGACACTTTCAGGTAATGATCAGTACCCCAATCCCACTTGGCTCACCAAATTTCGTTCTTCTAGGTTAAACCGTTCGTTGGCAGTAACAGTTTTAATTTTTAGGTTTCACTCTGTTTTCTCCTATATGGATACATGTTGTTGGAACTCTAAATCAAACACGGTTTTTGCTAGCTCTTTGAAACTTGACACAATAAAGTAGCTCCAAGTTCTATCTCTATGGTTTGTTTCCTATTGATGTAGCCCTAAGCAGAGACTGGCGCAAATCACTTTCATTTAAAGGGGTTGCCAAGCTTCCAAAAAACTACGAGTTTCCTGAAATCTCAGCACACATTTTTTCACCCAATCTTGATGACACTTTCAGGTAATGATCAGTACAACAAATTCCACTTGGGTCACCAAATTTCGTTCTTCTAGGTTAAACCGTTCGTTGGCAGTAACAGTTTTAATTTTTAGGTTTCACTGTGTTTTCTCCTATATGGATACATGTAGTTGGAACTCTAAATCAAACACGGTTTGTGGTAGCTCTTTGAAACTTGACACAATAAAGTAGCTCCATGTTCTATCTCTATGGTATGTTTCCTATTGATGTAGCCCTAAGCAGAGACTGGCGCAAATCACTTTCATAGAAAGGGGTTGACAATCTTCCAAAAAACTAAGAGTTTCCTGAAATCTCAGCACACATTTTTTCCCCCAATCTTGATGACACTTTCAGGTAATGATCCGCACCCCAATCCCACTTGGCTAACCAAATTTCATTCTTCTAGGTTAAACCATTCGTTGGCAGTAACAGTTTTAATTTTTAGGTTTCACTCTGTTTTCTCCTATATGGATACATGTAGTTGGAACTCTAAATCAAACACGGTTTTTGCTAGCTCTTTGAAACTTGACACAATAAAGTAGCTCCAAGTTCTATCTCTATGGTTTGTTTCCTATTGATGTAGCCCTAAGAAGAGACTGGCGCAAATCACTTTCATGGAAAGGGGTTGACAATCTTCCAAAAAACTACGAGTTTCCTGAAATCTCAGCACAATTTTTTCACCCAATCTTGATGACACTTTCAGGTAATGATCAGTACCCCAATCCCACTTGGCTCACCAAATTTCGTTCTTCTAGGTTAAACCGTTCGTTGGCAGTAACAGTTTTAATTTTTAGGTTTCACTCTGTTTTCTCCTATATGGACACATGTAGTTGGAACTCTAAATCAAACACGGTTTGTGCTAGCTCTTTGAAACTTGACACAATAACGTAGCTCCAAGTTCTATCTCTATGGTTTGTTTCCTATTGATGTAGCCCTAAGAAGAGACTGGCGCAAATCACTTTCATGGAAAGGGGTTGACAATCTTCCAAAAAACTAAGAGTTTCCTGAAATCTCAGCACACATTTTTTCACCCAATCTTGATGACACTTTCAGGTTATGATCAGTACCCCAATCCCACTTGGCTCACCAAATTTCGTTCTTCTAGGTTAAACCGTTCATTGGCAGTAACAGTTTTAAATTTTAGGTTTCACTCTGTTTTCTCCTATATGGATACATGTAGTTGGAACTCTAAATCAAACACGGTTTGTGCTAGCTCTTTGAAACTTGACACAATAAAGTAGCTCCAAGTTCTATCTCTATGGTTTATTTCCTATTGATGTAGCCCTAAGCAGAGACTGGCGCAAATCACTTTCATGGAAAGGGGTTGCCATTTTCCAAAAAACTACGAGTTTCCTGAAATCTCAGCACACATTTTTTCACCCAATCTTGATGACACTTTCAGGTAATGATCAGTACCCCAATCCCACTTGGCTCACCAAATTTCGTTCTTCTAGGTTAAACCGTTCGTTGGCAGTAACAGTTTTAATTTTTAGGTTTCACTCTGTTTTCTCCTATATGCATACATGTTGTTGGAACTCTAAATCAAACACGGTTTTTGCTAGCTCTTTGAAACTTGACACAATAAAGTAGCTCCAAGTTCTATCTCTATGGTTTGTTTCCTATTGATGTAGCCCTAAGCAGAGACTGGCGCAAATCACTTTCATTTAAAGGGGTTGCCAAGCTTCCAAAAAACTACGAGTTTCCTGAAATCTCAGCACACATTTTTTCACCCAATCTTGATGACACTTTCAGGTAATGATCAGTACAACAAATCCCACTTGGGTCACCAAGTTTCGTTCTTCTAGGTTGAACCCTTTGTTGGCAGTAAGAGTTTTAAGTTTTAGGTTTCACTGTGTTTTCTCCTATATGGATACATGTAGTTGGAACTCTAAATCAAACACGGTTTGTGCTAGCTCTTTGAAACTTGACACAATAAAGTAGCTCCATGTTCTATCTCTATGGTATGTTTCCTATTGATGTAGCCCTAAGCAGAGACTGGCGCAAATCACTTTCATAGAAAGGGGTTGACAATCTTCCAAAAAACTAAGAGTTTCCTGAAATCTCAGCACACATTTTTTTCCCCCAATCTTGATGACACTTTCAGGTAATGATCAGCACCCCAATCCCACTTGGCTCACCAAATTTCATTCTTCTAGGTTAAACCATTCGGTGGCAGTAACAGTTTTAATTTTTAGGTTTCACTCTGTTTTCTCCTTTGGATACATGTAGTTGGAACTCTAAATCAAACACGGTTTTTGCTAGCTCCTTGAAACTTGACACAATAAAGTAGCTCCAAGTTCTATCTCTATGGTTTGTTTCCTATTGATGTAGCCCTAAGAAGAGACTGGCGCAAATCACTTTCATGGAAAGGGTTTGACAATCTTCCAAAAAACTAAGAGTTTCCTGAAATCTCAGCACACATTTTTTCACCCAATCTTGATGACACTTTCAGGTTATGATCAGTACCCCAATCCCACTTGGCTCACCAAATTTCGTTCTTCTAGGTTAAACCGTTCATTGGCAGTAACAGTTTTAATTTTTAGGTTTCACTCTGTTTTCTCCGATATGGATACATGTAGTTGGAACTCTAAATCAAACACGGTTTGTGCTAGCTCTTTGAAACTTGACACAATAAAGTAGCTCCAAGTTCTATCTCTATGGTTTGTTTCCTATTGATGTAGCCCTAAGCAGAGACTGGCGCAAATCACTTTCATAGAAAGGGGTTGACAATCTTCCAAAAAACTAAGAGTTTCCTGAAATCTCAGCACACATTTTTTCCCCCAATCTTGATGACACTTTCAGGTAATGATCAGCACCCCAATCCCACTTGGCTCACCAAATTTCATTCTTCTAGGTTAAACCATTCGTTGGCAGTAACAGTTTTAATTTTTAGGTTTCATTCAGTTTTCTCCTATATGGATACATGTAGTTGGAACTCTAAATCAAACACGGTTTGTGCTAGCTCTTTGAAACTTGACACAATAAAGTAGCTCCAAGTTCTATCTCTATGGTTTCTTTCCTATTGATGTAGCCCTAAGCAGAGACTGACGTAAATCACTTTCATGGAAAGGGGTTGCCAATCTTCCAAAAAACTACGAGTTTCCTGAAATCTCAGCACAATTTTTTCACCCAATCTTGATGACACTTTCAGGTAATGATCAGTACCCCAATCCCAGTTGGCTCACCAAATTTCGTTCTTCTAGGTTCAACCGTTCGTTGGCAGTAACAGTTTTAATTTTAGGTTTCACTCTGTTTTCTCCTATATGGACACATGTAGTTGGAACTCTAAATCAAACACGGTTTGTGCTAGCTCTTTGAAACTTGACACAATAACGTAGCTCCAAGTTCTATCGCTATGGTTTGTTTCCTATTGATGTAGCCCTAAGCAGAGACTGGCGCAAATCACTTTCATGGAAAGGGGTTGACAATCTTCCAAAAAACTACGAGTTTCCTGAAATCTCAGCACACATTTTTTCACCCAATCTTGATGACGCTTTCAGGTAATGATCACTAACCAAATCCCACTTGGCTCACCAAATTTCGTTCTTCTAGGTTAAACAGTTCATTGGCAGTAACAGTTTTAACTTTTAGGTTTCACTCATTTTTCTCCTATATGAATACATGTAGTTGGAACTCTAAATCAAACACGGTTTGTGCTAGCTCTTTGAAACTTGACACAATAAAGTAGCTCCATGTTCTATCTCTATGGTTTGTTTCCTATTGATGTAGCCCTAAGCAGAGACTGGCGCAAATCAATTTCATGGAAAGGGGTTGCCAATCTTCCAAAAAACTACGTGTCTCCTGAAATCTCAGCACACAGTTTTTCACACAATCTTGATGACACTTTTAGGTAATGATCAGTACAACAAATCCCACTTGGGTCACCAGGTTTCTTTCTTCTAGGTTAAACCGTTCGTTGGCAGTAACAGTTTTAATTTTTAGGTTTCACTCTGTTTTCTCCTATATGGATACATGTAGTTGGAAATCTAAATCAAACTCGGTTTGTGCTAGCTCTTTGAAACTTGACACAATAAAGTAGCTCCAAGTTCTATCTCTATGGTTTGTTTCCTATTGATATAGCCCTAAGCAGAGACTGGCGCAAATCACTTTCATTTAAAGGGGTTGACAATCTTCCAAAAAACTAAGTTTCCTGAAATCTCAGCACACATTTTTTCACCCAATCTTGATGACACTTTCACGAAATGATCAGCACGCCAATCCCACTTGGCTCACCAAATTTCGTTCTTCTAGCTTAAACCGTTCGTTGGCAGTAACAGTTTTAATTTTTAGGTTTCACTCTGTTTTCTCCTATATGGATACATGTAGTTGGAACTCTAAATCAAACACGGTTTGTGCTAGCTCTTTGAAACTTGACACAATAAAGTAGCTCCAAGTTCTATCTCTATGGTTTGTTTCCTATTGATGTAGCCCTAAGCAGAGACTGGCGCAAATCACTTTCATGGAAAGGGGTTGCCATCTTCCAAAAAACTACTAGTTTCCTGAAATCTCAGCACACATTTTTTCACCCAATCTTGATGACACTTTCAGGTAATGATCAGTACCCCAATCCCACTTGGCTCACCAAATTTCGTTCTTCTAGCTTAAACCGTTCGTTGGCAGTAACAGTTTTAATTTTTAGGTTTCACTCTGTTTTCTCCTATATGGATACATGTTGTTGGAACTCTAAATCAAACACGGTTTTTGCTAGCTCTTTGAAACTTGACACAATAAAGTAGCTCCAAGTTCTATCTCTATGGTTTGTTTCCTATTGATGTAGCCCTAAGCAGAGACTGGCGCAAATCAGTTTCATTTAAAGGGGTTGCCAAGCTTCCAAAAAACTACGAGTTTCCTGAAATCTCAGCACACATTTTTTCACCCAATCTTGATGACACTTTCAGGTAATGATCAGTACAACAAATCCCACTTGGGTCACCAAGTTTCGTTCTTCTAGGTTAAACCGTTCGTTGGCAGTAACAGTTTTAATTTTTAGGTTTCACTCTGTTTTCTCCTATATGCATACATGTTGTTGGAACTCTAAATCAAACACGGTTTTTGCTAGCTCTTTGAAACTTGACACAATAAAGTAGCTCCAAGTTCTATCTCTATGTTTTGTTTCCTATTGATGTAGCCCTAAGCAGAGACTGGCGCAAATCACTTTCATTTAAAGGGGTTGCCAAGCTTCCAAAAAACTACGAGTTTCCTGAAATCTCAGCACACATTTTTTCACCCAATCTTGATGACACTTTCAGGTAATGATCAGTACAACAAATCCCACTTGGGTCACCAAGTTTCGTTTTTCTAGGTTGAACCGTTCGTTGGCAGTAACAGTTTTAATTTTTAGGTTTCACTGTGTTTTCTCCTATATGGATACATGTAGTTGGAACTCTAAATCAAACACGGTTTGTGCTAGCTCTTTGAAACTTGACACAATAAAGTAGCTCCATGTTCTATCTCTATGGTATGTTTCCTATTGATGTAGCCCTAAGCAGAGACTGGCGCAAATCACTTTCATAGAAAGGGGTTGACAATCTTCCAAAAAACTAAGAGTTTCCTGAAATCTCAGCACACATTTTTCCCCCAATCTTGATGACACTTTCAGGTAATGATCAGCACCCCAATCCCACTTGGCTCACCAAATTTCATTCTTCTAGGTTAAACCATTCGGTGGCAGTAACAGTTTTAATTTTTAGGTTTCACTCTGTTTTCTCCTTTGGATACATGTAGTTGGAACTCTAAATCAAACACGGTTTGTGCTAGCTCCTTGAAACTTGACACAATAAAGTAGCTCCAAGTTCTATCTCTATGGTTTGTTTCCTATTGATGTAGCCCTAAGAAGAGACTGGCGCAAATCACTTTCATGGAAAGGGGTTGACAATCTTCCAAAAAACTAAGAGTTTCCTGAAATCTCAGCACACATTTTTTCAACCAATCTTGATGACACTTTCAGGTTATGATCAGTACCCCAATCCCACTTGGCTCACCAAATTTCGTTCTTCTTGGTTAAACCGTTCATTGGCAGTAACAGTTTTAATTTTTAGGTTTCACTCTGTTTTCTCCTATATGGATACATGTAGTTGGAACTCTAAATCAAACACGGTTTGTGCTAGCTCTTTGAAACTTGACACAATAAAGTAGCTCCAAGTTCTATCTCTATGGTTTGTTTCCTATTGATGTAGCCCTAAGCAGAGACTGGCGCAAATCACTTTCATAGAAAGGGGTTGACAATCTTCCAAAAAACTAAGAGTTTCCTGAAATCTCAGCACACATTTTTTCCCCCAATCTTGATGACACTTTCAGGTAATGATCAGCACCCCAATCCCACTTGGCTCACCAAATTTCATTCTTCTAGGTTAAACCATTCGTTGGCAGTAACAGTTTTAATTTTTAGGTTTCATTCTGTTTTCTCCTATATGGATACATGTAGTTGGAACTCTAAATCAAACACGGTTTGTGCTAGCTCTTTGAAACTTGACACAATAAAGTAGCTCCAAGTTCTATCTCTATGGTTTCTTTCCTATTGATGTAGCCCTAAGCAGAGACTGACGTAAATCACTTTCATGGAAAGGGGTTGCCAATCTTCCAAAAAACTACGAGTTTCCTGAAATCTCAGCACAATTTTTTCACCCAATCTTGATGACACTTTCAGGTAATGATCAGTACCCCAATCTCAGTTGGCTCACCAAATTTCGTTCTTCTAGGTTAAACCGTTCGTTGGCAGTAACAGTTTTAATTTTAGGTTTCACTCTGTTTTCTCCTATATGGACACATGTAGTTGGAACTCTAAATCAAACACGGTTTGTGCTAGCTCTTTGAAACTTGACACAATAACGTAGCTCCAAGTTCTATCTCTATGGTTTGTTTCCTATTGATGTAGCCCTAAGCAGAGACTGGCGCAAATCACTTTCATGGAAAGGGGTTGACAATCTTCCAAAAAACTAAGAGTTTCCTGAAATCTCAGCACACAATTTTTCACCCAATCTTGATGACACTTTCAGGTTATGATCAGTACCCCAATCCCACTTGGCTCACCAAATTTCGTTCTTCTAGGTTAAACCGTTCATTGGCAGTAACAGTTTTAATTTTTAGGTTTCACTCTGTTTTCTCCTATATGGATACATGTAGTTGGAACTCTAAATCAAACACGGTTTGTGCTAGCTCTTTGAAACAGACACAATAAAGTAGCTCCAAGTTCTATCTCTATGGTTTGTTTCCTATTGATGTAGCCCTAAGCAGAGACTGGCGCAAATCACTTTCATGGAAAGGGGTTGCCATTTTCCAAAAAACTACGAGTTTCCTGAAATCTCAGCACACATTTTTTCACCCAATCTTGATGACACTTTCAGGTAATGATCAGTACCCCAATCCCACTTGGCTCACCAAATTTCGTTCTTCTAGGTTAAACCGTTCGTTGGCAGTAACAGTTTTAATTTTTAGGTTTCACTCTGTTTTCTCCTATATGGATACATGTTGTTGGAACTCTAAATCAAACACGGTTTTTGCTAGCTCTTTGAAACTTGACACAATAAAGTAGCTCCAAGTTCTATCTCTATGGTTTGTTTCCTATTGATGTAGCCCTAAGCAGAGACTGGCGCAAATCACTTTCATTTAAAGGGGTTGCCAAGCTTCCAAAAAACTACGAGTTTCCTGAAATCTCAGCACACATTTTTTCACCCAATCTTGATGACACTTTCAGGTAATGATCAGTACAACAAATCCCACTTGGGTCACCAAATTTCGTTCTTCTAGGTTAAACCGTTCGTTGGCAGTAACAGTTTTAATTTTTAGGTTTCACTGTGTTTTCTCCTATATGGATACATGTAGTTGGAACTCTAAATCAAACACGGTTTGTGGTAGCTCTTTGAAACTTGACACAATAAAGTAGCTCCATGTTCTATCTCTATGGTATGTTTCCTATTGATGTAGCCCTAAGCAGAGACTGGCGCAAATCACTTTCATAGAAAGGGGTTGACAATCTTCCAAAAAACTAAGAGTTTCCTGAAATCTCAGCACACATTTTTTCCCCCAATCTTGATGACACTTTCAGGTAATGATCAGCACCCCAATCCCACTTGGCTCACCAAATTTCATTCTTCTAGGTTAAACCATTCGTTGGCAGTAACAGTTTTAATTTTTAGGTTTCACTCTGTTTTCTCCTATATGGATACATGTAGTTGGAACTCTAAATCAAACACGGTTTTTGCTAGCTCTTTGAAACTTGACACAATAAAGTAGCTCCAAGTTCTATCTCTATGGTTTGTTTCCTATTGATGTAGCCCTAAGAAGAGACTGGCGCAAATCACTTTCATGGAAAGGGGTTGCCAATCTTCCAAAAAACTACGAGTTTCCTGAAATCTCAGCACAATTTTTTCACCCAATCTTGATGACACTTTCAGGTAATGATCAGTACCCCAATCCCACTTGGCTCACCAAATTTCGTTCTTCTAGGTTAAACCGTTCGTTGGCAGTAACAGTTTTAATTTTTAGGTTTCACTCTGTTTTCTCCTATATGGACACATGTAGTTGGAACTCTAAATCAAACACGGTTTGTGCTAGCTCTTTGAAACTTGACACAATATCGTAGCTCCAAGTTCTATCTCTATGGTTTGTTTCCTATTGATGTAGCCCTAAGCAGAGACTGGCGCAAATCACTTTCATGGAAAGGGGTTGCCATTTTCCAAAAAACTACGAGTTTCCTGAAATCTCAGCACACATTTTTTCACCCAATCTTGATGACACTTTCAGGTAATGATCAGTACCCCAATCCCACTTGGCTCACCAAATTTCGTTCTTCTAGGTTAAACCGTTCGTTGGCAGTAACAGTTTTAATTTTTAGGTTTCACTCTGTTTTCTCCTATATGCATACATGTTGTTGGAACTCTAAATCAAACACGGTTTTTGCTAGCTCTTTGAAACTTGACACAATAAAGTAGCTCCAAGTTCTATCTCTATGGTTTGTTTCCTATTGATGTAGCCCTAAGCAGAGACTGGCGCAAATCACTTTCATTTAAAGGGGTTGCCAAGCTTCCAAAAAACTACGAGTTTCCTGAAATCTCAGCACACATTTTTTCACCCAATCTTGATGACACTTTCAGGTAATGATCAGTACAACAAATCCCACTTGGGTCACCAAGTTTCGTTCTTCTAGGTTGAACCGTTTGTTGGCAGTAACAGTTTTAATTTTTAGGTTTCACTGTGTTTTCTCCTATATGGATACATGTAGTTGGAACTCTAAATCAAACACGGTTTGTGCTAGCTCTTTGAAACTTGACACAATAAAGTAGCTCCATGTTCTATCTCTATGGTATGTTTCCTATTGATGTAGCCCTAAGCAGAGACTGGCGCAAATCACTTTCATAGAAAGGGGTTGACAATCTTCCAAAAAACTAAGAGTTTCCTGAAATCTCAGCACACATTTTTTCCCCCAATCTTGATGACACTTTCAGGTAATGATCAGCACCCCAATCCCACTTGGCTCACCAAATTTCATTCTTCTAGGTTAAACCATTCGGTGGCAGTAACAGTTTTAATTTTTAGGTTTCACTCTGTTTTCTCCTTTGGATACATGCAGTTGGAACTCTAAATCAAACACGGTTTTTGCTAGCTCCTTGAAACTTGACACAATAAAGTAGCTCCAAGTTCTATCTCTATGGTTTGTTTCCTATTGATGTAGCCCTAAGAAGAGACTGGCGCAAATCACTTTCATGGAAAGGGGTTGACAATCTTCCAAAAAACTAAGAGTTTCCTGAAATCTCAGCACACATTTTTTCACCCAATCTTGATGACACTTTCAGGTTATGATCAGTACCCCAATCCCACTTGGCTCACCAAATTTCGTTCTTCTAGGTTAAACCGTTCATTGGCAGTAACAGTTTTAATTTTTAGGTTTCACTCTGTTTTCTCCTATATGGATACATGTAGTTGGAACTCTAAATCAAACACGGTTTGTGCTAGCTCTTTGAAACTTGACACAATAAAGTAGCTCCAAGTTCTATCTCTATGGTTTGTTTCCTATTGATGTAGCCCTAAGCAGAGACTGGCGCAAATCACTTTCATAGAAAGGGGTTGACATCTTCCAAAAAACTAAGAGTTTCCTGAAATCTCAGCACACATTTTTTCCCCCAATCTTGATGACACTTTCAGGTAATGATCAGCACCCCAATCCCACTTGGCTCACCAAATTTCATTCTTCTAGGTTAAACCATTCGTTGGCAGTAACAGTTTTAATTTTTAGGTTTCATTCTGTTTTCTCCTATATGGATACATGTAGTTGGAACTCTAAATCAAACACGGTTTGTGCTAGCTCTTTGAAACTTGACACAATAAAGTAGCTCCAAGTTCTATCTCTATGGTTTCTTTCCGATTGATGTAGCCCTAAGCAGAGACTGACGTAAATCACTTTCATGGAAAGGGGTTGCCAATCTTCCAAAAAACTACGAGTTTCCTGAAATCTCAGCACAATTTTTTCACCCAATCTTGATGACACTTTCAGGTAATGATCAGTACCCCAATCCCAGTTGGCTCACCAAATTTCGTTCTTCTAGGTTAAACCGTTCGTTGGCAGTAACAGTTTTAATTTTTAGGTTTCACTCTGTTTTCTCCTATATGGATACATGTTGTTGGAACTCTAAATCAAACACGGTTTTTGCTAGCTCTTTGAAACTTGACACAATAAAGTAGCTCTAAGTTCTATCTCTATGGTTTGTTTCCTATTGATGTAGCCCTAAGCAGAGACTGGCGCAAATCACTTTCATTTAAAGGGGTTGCCAAGCTTCCAAAAAACTGCGAGTTTCCTGAAATCTCAGCACACATTTTTTCACCCAATCTTGATGACACTTTCAGGTAATGATCAGTACAACAAATCCCACTTGGGTCACCAAATTTCGTTCTTCTAGGTTAAACCGTTCTTTGGCAGTAACAGTTTTAATTTTTAGGTTTCACTGTGTTTTCTCCTATATGGATACATGTAGTTGGAACTCTAAATCAAACACGGTTTGTGCTAGCTCTTTGAAACTTGACACAATAAAGTAGCTCCATGTTCTATCTCTATGGTATGTTTCCTATTGATGTAGCCCTAAGCAGAGACTGGCGCAAATCACTTTCATAGAAAGGGGTTGACAATCTTCCAAAAAACTAAGAGTTTCCTGAAATCTCAGCACACATTTTTTCCCCCAATCTTGATGACACTTTCAGGTAATGATCAGCACCCCAATCCCACTTGGCTCACCAAATTTCATTCTTCTAGGTTAAACCATTCGTTGGCAGTAACAGTTTTAATTTTTAGGTTTCACTCTGTTTTCTCCTATATGGATACATGTAGTTGGAACTCTAAATCAAACACGGTTTTTGCTAGCTCTTTGAAACTTGACACAATAAAGTAGCTCCAAGTTCTATCTCTATGGTTTGTTTCCTATTGATGTAGCCCTAAGAAGAGACTGGCGCAAATCACTTTCATGGAAAGGGGTTGCCAATCTTCCAAAAAACTACGAGTTTCCTGAAATCTCAGCACAATTTTTTCACCCAATCTTGATGACACTTTCAGGTAATGATCAGTACCCCAATCCCACTTGGCTCACCAAATTTCGTTCTTCTAGGTTAAACCGTTCGTTGGCAGTAACAGTTTTAATTTTTAGGTTTCACTCTGTTTTCTCCTATATGGACACATGTAGTTGGAACTCTAAATCAAACACGGTTTGTGCTAGCTCTTTGAAACTTGACACAATAACGTAGCTCCAAGTTCTATCTCTATGGTTTGTTTCCTATTGATGTAGCCCTAAGAAGAGACTGGCGCAAATCACTTTCATGGAAAGGGGTTGACAATCTTCCAAAAAACTAAGAGTTTCCTGAAATCTCAGCACATATTTTTTCACCCAATCTTGATGACACTTTCAGGTTATGATCAGTACCCCAATCCCACTTGGCTCACCAAATTTCGTTCTTCTAGGTTAAACCGTTCATTGGCAGTAACAGTTTTAAATTTTAGGTTTCACTCTGTTTTCTCCTATATGGATACATGTAGTTGGAACTCTAAATCAAACACGGTTTGTGCTAGCTCTTTGAAACTTGACACAATAAAGTAGCTCCAAGTTCTATCTCTATGGTTTGTTTCCTATTGATGTAGCCCTAAGCAGAGACTGGCGCAAATCACTTTCATGGAAAGGGGTTGCCATTTTCCAAAAAACTACGAGTTTCCTGAAATCTCAGCACACATTTTTTCACCCAATCTTGATGACACTTTCAGGTAATGATCAGTACCCCAATCCCTCTTGGCTCACCAAATTTCGTTCTTCTAGGTTAAACCGTTCGTTGGCAGTAACAGTTTTAATTTTTAGGTTTCACTCTGTTTTCTCCTATATGGATACATGTTGTTGGAACTCTAAATCAACCACGGTTTTTGCTAGCTCTTTGAAACTTGACACAGTAAAGTAGCTCCAAGTTCTATCTCTATGGTTTGTTTCCTATTGATGTAGCCCTAAGCAGAGACTGGCGCAAATCACTTTCATTTAAAGGGGTTGCCAAGCTTCCAAATACTACGAGTTTCCTGAAATCTCAGCACACATTTTTTCACCCAATCTTGATGACACTTTCAGGTAATGATCAGTACAACAAATCCCACTTGGATCACCAAGTTTCGTTCTTCTAGGTTAAACCGTTCGTTGGCAGTAACAGTTTTAATTTTTAGGTTTCACTCTGTTTTCTCCTATATGGATACATGTAGTTGGAACTCTAAATCAAACACGGTTTGTGGTAGCTCTTTGAATCTTGACACAGTAAAGTAGCTCCAAGTTCTATCTCTATGGTTTGTTTCCTATTGATGTAGCCCTAAGCAGAGACTGGCGCAAATCACTTTCATGGAAAGGGGTTGCCATCTTCCAAAAAACTAAGAGTTTCCTGAAATCTCAGCACACATTTTTTCACCCAATCTTGATGACACTTTCAGGTAATGATCAGCACCCCAATCCCACTTGGCTCACCAAATTTCGTTCTTCTAGGTTAAACCGTTCGTTGGCAGTAAAGTTTTAACTTTTAGGTTTCACTCTGTTTTCTCCTATATGGATTCATGTAGTTGGAACTCTAAATCAAACACGGTTTGTGCTAGCTCTTTGAAACTTGACACAATAAAATAGCTTCAAGATCTATCTCTATGGTTTGTTTCCTATTGATGTAGCCCTAAGCAGAGACTGGCGCAAATCACTTTCATTTAAATGGGTTGCCAAGCTTCCAAAAAACTACTAGTTTCCTGAAATCTCAACACACATTTTTTTCACCCAATCTTGATGACACTTTCAGGTAATGATCAGTACCCCAATCCCAGTTGGCTCACCAAATTTCGTTCTTCTAGGTTAAACCGTTCGTTGGCAGTAACAGTTTTAATTTTTAGGTTTCACTCTGTTTTCTCCTATATGGATACATGTAGTTGGAACTCTAAATCAAACACGGTTTGTGCTAGCTCTTTGAAACTTGACACAATAAAGTAGCTCCAAGTTCTATCTCTATGGTTTGTTTCCTATTGATGTAGCCCTAAGCATAGACTGGTGCAAATCACTTTCATGGAAAGGGGTTGCCAATCTTCCAAAAAACTAAGAGATTCCTGAAATCTCAACACACATTTTTTTCACCCAATCTTGATGACACTTTCAGGTAATGATCAGTACCCCAATCCCACTTGGCTCACCAAATTTCGTTCTTCTAGGTTAAACCGTTCGTTGGCAGTAACAGTTTTAATTTTTAGGTTTCACTCTGTTTTCTCCTATGTGGATACATGTAGTTGGAACTCTAAATCAAACACGGTTTGTGCTAGCTCTTTGAAACTTGACACAATAAAGTAGCTCCAAGTTCTATCTCTATTTTTTGTTTCCTATTGATGTAGCCCTAAGCAGAGACTGGCGCAAATCACTTTCATGGAAAGGGGTTGACAATCTTCCAAAAAACTGCGAGTTTCCTGAAATTTCAGCACACATTTTTTCACCCAATCTTGATGACACTTTCAGGTAATGATCAGTACCCCAATCCCACTTGGCTCACCAAATTTCGTTCTTCTAGGTTAAACCGTTCGTTGGCAGTAACAGTTTTCATTTTTAGGTTTCACTCTGTTTTCTCCTATATGGATACATGTAGTTGGAACTCTAAATCAAACACGGTTTGTGCTAGCTCTTTGAAACTTGACACAATAAAGTAGCTCCAAGTTCTATCTCTATGGTTTGTTTCCTATTGATGTAGCCCTAAGCAGAGACTGGCGCAAATCACTTTCATGGAAAGGGGTTGCCAATCTTCCAAAAAACTGCTAGTTTCCTGAAATCTCACCACACATTTTTTCACCCAATCTTGATGACACTTTCAGGTAATGATCTGTACCCCAATCCCACTTGGCTCACCAAATTTGGTTCTTCTAGGTTAAACCGTTCATTGGCAGTAACAGTTTTAATTTTTAGGTTTCACTCTGTTTTCTCCTATATGGATACATGTAGTTGGAATTGTAAATCAAACACGGTTTGTGCTAGCTCTTTGAAACTTGACACAATAAAGTAGCTCCAAGTTCTATCTCTATGGTTTGTTTCCTATTGATGTAGCCCTAAGAAGAGACTGGCGCAAATCACTTTCATGGAAAGGGGTTGACAATCTTCCAAAAAACTAAGAGTTTCCTGAAATCTCAGCACACATTTTTTTCACCCAATCTTGATGACACTTTCAGGTAATGATCAGCACCCCAATCCCACTTGGCTCACCAAATTTCGTTCTTCTAGGTTAAACCGTTCGTTGGCAGTAACAGTTTTAATTTTTAGGTTTCACTCTGTTTTCTCCTATATGGATACATGTAGTTGGAACTCTAAATCAAACACGGTTTGTGCTAGCTCTTTGAAACTTGACACAATAAAGTAGCTCCAAGTTCTATCTCTATGGTTTGTTTCCTATTGATGTAGCCCTAAGCAGAGACTGGCACAAATCACTTTCATGGAAAGGGGTTGCCAATCTTCCAAAAAACTGCGAGTTTTTTGAAATCTCAGCACACATTTTTTCACCCAATCTTGATGACACTTTCAGATTATGATCAGTACCTCAATCCCACTTGGCTCACCAAATTTCGTTCTTCTAGGTTAAACCGTTCATTGGCAGTAACAGTTTTAATTTTTAGGTTTCACTCTGTTTTCTCCTATATGGATACATGTAGTTGGAACTCTAAATCAAACACGGTTTGTGCTAGCTCTTTGAAATTTGACACAATAAAGTAGCTCCAAGTTCTATCTCTATGGTTTGTTTCCTATTGATGTAGCCCTAAGAAGAGACTGGCGCAAATCACTTTCAGGGAAAGGGGTTGACAATCTTCCAAAAAACTAAGAGTTTCCTGAAATCTCAGCACACATTTTTCACCCAATCTTGATGACACTTTCAGGTAATGATCAGTACTGCAATCCCACTTGGCTCACCAAATTTCGTTCTTTTAGGTTAAACGGTTCGTTGGCAGTAACAGTTTTAATTTTTAGGTTTCACTCTGTTTTCTCCTATATGGATACATGTAGTTGGAACTCTAAATCAAACACGGTTTGTGCTAGCTCTTTGAAACTTGACACAATAAAGTAGCTCCAAGTTCTATCTCTATGGTTTGTTTCCTATTGATGTAGCCCTAAGCAGAGAGTGACGTAAATCACTTTCATGGAAAGGGGTTGCCAATCTTCCAAAAAACTACGAGTTTCCTGAAATCTCAGCACACATTTTTTCACCCAATCTTGATGACACTTTCAGGTAATGATCAGTACCCCAATCCCACTTGGCTCACCAAATTTCGTTCTTCTAGGTTAAACCGTTCCTTGGCAGTAACAGTTTTAATTTTTAGGTTTCACTCTGTTTTCTCCTATATGCATACATGTTGTTGGAACTCTAAATCAAACACGGTTTTTGCTAGCTCTTTGAAACTTGACACAATAAAATAGCTTCAAGATCTATCTCTATGGTTTGTTTCCTATTGATGTAGCCCTAAGCAGAGACTGGCGCAAATCAC
The DNA here is from genome assembly GCF_964194105.1 of Spermophilus citellus. NCBI lineage: Eukaryota > Metazoa > Chordata > Mammalia > Rodentia > Sciuridae > Spermophilus > Spermophilus citellus. The sequence goes on along the minus strand of NW_027673037.1, from coordinate 2,179,303 downwards.
TTTCATTTAAATGGGTTGCCAAGCTTCCAAAAAACTACTAGTTTCCTGAAATCTCAACACACATTTTTTTCACCCAATCTTGATGACACTTTCAGGTAATGATCAGTACCCCAATCCCAGTTGGCTCACCAAATTTCGTTCTTCTAGGTTAAACCGTTCGTTGGCAGTAACAGTTTTAATTTTTAGGTTTCACTCTGTTTTCTCCTATGTGGATACATGTAGTTGGAACTCTAAATCAAACACGGTTTGTGCTAGCTCTTTGAAACTTGACACAATAAAGTAGCTCCATGTTCTATCTCTATTTTTTGTTTCCTATTGATGTAGCCCTAAGCAGAGACTGGCGCAAATCACTTTCATGGAAAGGGGTTGACAATCTTCCAAAAAACTGCGAGTTTCCTGAAATCTCAGCACACATTTTTTCACCCAATCTTGATGATACTTTCAGGTAATGATCAGTACCCCAATCCCACTTGGCTCACCAAATTTCGTTCTTCTAGGTTAAACCGTTCGTTGGCAGTAACAGTTTTAATTTTTAGGTTTCACTCTGTTTTCTACTATATGGATACATGTAGTTGGAACTCTAAATCAAACACGGTTTGTGCTAGCTCTTTGAAACTTGACACAATAAAGTAGCTCCAAGTTCTATCTCTATGGTTTGTTTCCTATTGATGTAGCCCTAAGCAGAGACTGGCGCAAATCACTTTCATGGAAAGGGGTTGCCAATCTTCCAAAAAACTGCTAGTTTCCTGAAATCTCACCACACATTTTTTCACCCAATCTTGATGACACTTTCAGGTAATGATCTGTACCCCAATCCCACTTGGCTCACCAAATTTGGTTCTTCTAGGTTAAACCGTTCATTGGCAGTAACAGTTTTAATTTTTAGGTTTCACTCTGTTTTCTCCTATATGGATACATGTAGTTGGAATTGTAAATCAAACACGGTTTGTGCTAGCTCTTTGAAACTTGACACAATAAAGTAGCTCCAAGTTCTATCTCTCTGGTTTGTTTCCTATTGATGTAGCCCTAAGCAGAGACTGGCGCAAATCACTTTCATGGAAAGGGGTTGACAATCTTCCAAAAAACTAAGAGTTTCCTGAAATATCAGCACACATTTTTTTCACCCAATCTTGATGACACTTTCAGGTAATGATCAGCACCCCAATCCCACTTGGCTCACCAAATTTCGTTCTTCTAGGTTAAACCGTTCGTTGGCAGTAACAGTTTTAATTTTTAGGTTTCACTCTGTTTTCTCCTTTGGATACATGTAGTTGGAACTCTAAATCAAACACGGTTTTTGCTAGCTCCTTGAAACTTGACACAATAAAGTAGCTCCAAGTTCTATCTCTATGGTTTGTTTCCTATTGATGTAGCCCTAAGAAGAGACTGGCGCAAATCACTTTCATGGAAAGGGGTTGACAATCTTCCAAAAAACTAAGAGTTTCCTGAAATCTCAGCACACATTTTTTCACCCAATCTTGATGACACTTTCAGGTTATGATCAGTACCCCAATCCCAGTTGGCTCACCAAATTTCGTTCTTCTAGGTTAAACCGTTTGTTGGCAGTAACAGTTTTCATTTTTAGGTTTCACTCTGTTATCTCCTATATGGATACAGGTAGTTGGAACTCTAAATCAAACACGGTTTTTGCTAGCTCTTTGAAACTTGACACAATAATGTAGCTCCAGGTTCTATCACTATGGTTTGTTTCCTATTGATGTAGCCCTAAGCAGAGACTGGCGCAAATCACTTTCATGGAAAGGGGTTGACAATCTTCCAAAAAACTGCTAGTTTCCTGAAATCTCAGCACACATTTTTTCACCCAAACTTGATGACACTTTCAGGTAATGATCAGTACCCCAATCCCACTTGGCTCACCAAATTTCGTTCTTGTAGGTTAATCCGTTCGTTGGCAGTAACAGTTTTAACTTTTAGGTTTCACTCAATTTTCTCCAATATGAATACATGTAGTTGGAACTCTAAATCAAACACGGTTGTGCTACCTGTTTGAAACTTGACACAATAAAGTAGCTCCATGTTCTATCTCTATGGTTTGTTTCTTACTGATGTAACCCTAAGCAGAGACTGGCGCAAATCATTTTCATGGAAAGGGGTTGCCAATCTTCCAAAAAACGGCTAGTTTCCTGAAATCTCAGCACACATTTTTTCACACAATCTTGATGACACTTTCAGGTAATGAACAGTACAACAAATCCCACTTGGCTCACCAAATTTCGTTCTTCTAGGTTAAACCGTTCATTAGCAGTAACAGTTTTAAATTTTAGGTTTCACTCTGTTTTCTCCTATATGGATACATGTAGTTGGAACTCTAAATCAAACACGGTTTGTGCTAGCTCTTTGAAACTTGACACAATAAAGTAGCTCCAAGTTCGATCTCTATGGTTTGTTTCCTATTGATGTAGCCCTAAGCAGAGACTGGCGCAAATCACTTTCATGGAAAGGGGTTGACAATCTTCCAAAAAACTACGAGTTTCCTGAAATCTCAGCACACATTTTTTCACCCAATCTTGATGACACTTTCAGGTAATGATCAGTACCCCAATCCCACTTGGCTCACCAAATTTCGTTCTTGTAGGTTAATCCGTTCGTTGGCAGTAACAGTTTTAACTTTTAGGTTTCACTCAATTTTCTCCAATATGAATACATGTAGTTAGAACTCTAAATCAAACACGGTTTGTGCTAGCTCTTTGAAACTTGACACAATAAAGTAGCTCCATGTTCTATCTCTATGGTTTGTTTCCTATTGATGTAGCCCTAAGCAGAGACTGGTGCAAATCACTTTCATGGAAAGGGGTTGCAAAGCTTCCAAAAAACTACGAGATTCCTGAAATCTCAGCACACATTTTTTCACCAAATCTTGATGACACTTTCAGGTAATGATCAGTACCCCAATCCCACTTGGCTCACCAAATTTCGTTCTTCTAGGTTAAACCGTTCGTTGGCAGTAATAGTTTTAATTTTTAGGTTTCACTCTGTTTTCTCCTATATGCATACATGTTGTTGGAACTCTAAATCAAACACGGTTTTTGCTAGCTCTTTGAAACTTGACACAATAAAGTAGCTCCAAGTTCTATCTCTATGGTTTGTTTCCTATTGATGTAGCCCTAAGCAGAGACTGGCGCAAATCACTTTCATTTAAAGGGGTTGCCAAGCTTCCAAAAAACTACGAGTTTCCTGAAATCTCAGCACACATTTTTTCACCCAATCTTGATGACACTTTCAGGTAATGATCAGTACAACAAATCCCACTTGGGTCACCAAGTTTCGTTCTTCTAGGTTGAACCGTTCGTTGGCAGTAACAGTTTTAATTTTTAGGTTTCACTGTGTTTTCTCCTATATGGATACATGTAGTTGGAACTCTAAATCAAACACGGTTTGTGCTAGCTCTTTGAAACTTGACACAATAAAGTAGCTCCATGTTCTATCTCTATGGTATGTTTCCTATTGATGTAGCCCTAAGCAGAGACTGGCGCAAATCACTTTCATAGAAAGGGGTTGACAATCTTCCAAAAAACTAAGAGTTTCCTGAAATCTCAGCACACATTTTTTCCACCAAACTTGATGACACTTTCAGGTAATGATCAGCACCCCAATCCCACTTGGCTCACCAAATTTCATTCTTCTAGGTTAAACCATTCGGTGGCAGTAACAGTTTTAATTTTTAGGTTTCACTCTGTTTTCTCCTTTGGATACATGTAGTTGGAACTCTAAATCAAACACGGTTTTTGCTAGCTCCTTGAAACTTGACACAATAAAGTAGCTCCAAGTTCTATCTCTATGGTTTGTTTCCTATTGATGTAGCCCTAAGAAGAGACTGGCGCAAATCACTTTCATGGAAAGGGGTTGACAATCTTCCAAAAAACTAAGAGTTTCCTGAAATCTCAGCACACATTTTTTCACCCAATCTTGATGACACTTTCAGGTTATATCAGTACCCCAATCCCACTTGGCTCACCAAATTTCGTTCTTCTAGGTTAAACCGTTCATTGGCAGTAACAGTTTTAATTTTTAGGTTTCACTCTGTTTTCTCCTATATGGATACATGTAGTTGGAACTCTAAATCAAACACGGTTTGTGCTAGCTCTTTGAAACTTGACACAATAAAGTAGCTCCAAGTTCTATCTCTATGGTTTGTTTCCTATTGATGTAGCCCTAAGCAGAGACTGGCGCAAATCACTTTCATAGAAAGGGGTTGACAATCTTCCAAAAAACTAAGAGTTTCCTGAAATCTCAGCACACATTTTTTCCCCCAATCTTGATGACACTTTCAGGTAATGATCAGCACCCCAATCCCACTTGGCTCACCAAATTTCATTCTTCTAGGTTAAACCATTCGTTGGCAGTAACAGTTTTAATTTTTAGGTTTCATTCTGTTTTCTCCTATATGGATACATGTAGTTGGAACTCTAAATCAAACACGGTTTGTGCTAGCTCTTTGAAACTTGACACAATAAAGTAGCTCCAAGTTCTATCTCTATGGTTTCTTTCCTATTGATGTAGCCCTAAGCAGAGACTGACGTAAATCACTTTCATGGAAAGGGGTTGCCAATCTTCCAAAAAACTACGAGTTTCCTGAAATCTCAGCACAATTTTTTCACCCAATCTTGATGACACTTTCAGGTAATGATCAGTACCCCAATCCCAGTTGGCTCACCAAATTTCGTTCTTCTAGGTTAAACCGTTCGTTGGCAGTAACAGTTTTAATTTTAGGTTTCACTCTGTTTTCTCCTATATGGACACATGTAGTTGGAACTCTAAATCAAACACGGTTTGTGCTAGCTCTTTGAAACTTGACACAATAACGTAGCTCCAAGTTCTATCTCTATGGTTTGTTTCCTATTGATGTAGCCCTAAGAAGAGACTGGCGCAAATCACTTTCATGGAAAGGGGTTGACAATCTTCCAAAAAACTAAGAGTTTCCTGAAATCTCAGCACACAATTTTTCACCCAATCTTGATGACACTTTCAGGTTATGATCAGTACCCCAATCCCACTTGGCTCACCAAATTTCGTTCTTCTAGGTTAAACCGTTCATTGGCAGTAACAGTTTTAATTTTTAGGTTTCACTCTGTTTTCTCCTATATGGATACATGTAGTTGGAACTCTAAATCAAACACGGTTTGTGCTAGCTCTTTGAAACTTGACACAATAAAGTAGCTCCAAGTTCTATCTCTATGGTTTGTTTCCTATTGATGTAGCCCTAAGCAGAGACTGGCTCAAATCACTTTCATGGAAAGGGGTTGCCATTTTCCAAAAAACTACGAGTTTCCTGAAATCTCAGCACACATTTTTTCACCCAATCTTGATGACACTTTCAGGTAATGATCAGTACCCCAATCCCACTTGGCTCACCAAATTTCGTTCTTCTAGGTTAAACCGTTCGTTGGCAGTAACAGTTTTAATTTTTAGGTTTCACTCTGTTTTCTCCTATATGGATACATGTTGTTGGAACTCTAAATCAAACACGGTTTTTGCTAGCTCTTTGAAACTTGACACAATAAAGTAGCTCCAAGTTCTATCTCTATGGTTTGTTTCCTATTGATGTAGCCCTAAGCAGAGACTGGCGCAAATCACTTTCATTTAAAGGGGTTGCCAAGCTTCCAAAAAACTACGAGTTTCCTGAAATCTCAGCAAACATTTTTTCACCCAATCTTGATGACACTTTCAGATAATGATCAGTACAACAAATCCCACTTGGGTCACCAAATTTCGTTCTTCTAGGTTAAACCGTTCGTTGGCAGTAACAGTTTTAATTTTTAGGTTTCACTGTGTTTTCTCCTATATGGATACATGTTGTTGGAACTCTAAATCAAACACGGTTTGTGGTAGCTCTTTGAAACTTGACACAATAAAGTAGCTCCATGTTCTATCTCTATGGTATGTTTCCTATTGATGTAGCCCTAAGCAGAGACTGGCGCAAATCACTTTCATAGAAAGGGGTTGACAATCTTCCAAAAAACTAAGAGTTTCCTGAAATCTCAGCACACATTTTTTCCCCCAATCTTGATGACACTTTCAGGTAATGATCAGCACCCCAATCCCACTTGGCTCACCAAATTTCATTCTTCTAGGTTAAACCATTCGTTGGCAGTAACAGTTTTAATTTTTAGGTTTCACTCTGTTTTCTCCTATATGGATACATGTAGTTGGAACTCTAAATCAAACACGGTTTGTGCTAGCTCTTTGAAACTTGACACAATAAAGTAGCTCCAAGTTCTATCTCTATTTTTTGTTTCCTATTGATGTAGCCCTAAGCAGAGACTGGCGCAAATCACTTTCATGGAAAGGGGTTGACAATCTTCCAAAAAACTGCGAGTTTCCTGAAATCTCAGCACACATTTTTTCACCCAATCTTGATGATACTTTCAGGTAATGATCAGTACCCCAATCCCACTTGGCTCACCAAATTTCGTTCTTCTAGGTTAAACCGTTCGTTGGCAGTAACAGTTTTAATTTTTAGGTTTCACTCTGTTTTCTACTATATGGATACATGTAGTTGGAACTCTAAATCAAACACGGTTTGTGCTAGCTCTTTGAAACTTGACACAATAAAGTAGCTCCAAGTTCTATCTCTATGGTTTGTTTCCTATTGATGTAGCCCTAAGCAGAGACTGGCGCAAATCACTTTCATGGAAAGGGGTTGCCAATCTTCCAAAAAACTGCTAGTTTCCTGAAATCTCACCACACATTTTTTCACCCAATCTTGATGACACTTTCAGGTAATGATCTGTACCCCAATCCCACTTGGCTCACCAAATTTGGTTCTTCTAGGTTAAACCGTTCATTGGCAGTAACAGTTTTAATTTTTAGGTTTCACTCTGTTTTCTCCTATATGGATACATGTAGTTGGAATTGTAAATCAAACACGGTTTGTGCTAGCTCTTTGAAACTTGACACAATAAAGTAGCTCCAAGTTCTATCTCTATGGTTTGTTTCCTATTGATGTAGCCCTAAGAAGAGACTGGCGCAAATCACTTTCATGGAAAGGGGTTGACAATCTTCCAAAAAACTAAGAGTTTCCTGAAATATCAGCACACATTTTTTTCACCCAATCTTGATGACACTTTCAGGTAATGATCAGCACCCCAATCCCACTTGGCTCACCAAATTTCGTTCTTCTAGGTTAAACCGTTCGTTGGCAGTAACAGTTTTAATTTTTAGGTTTCACTCTGTTTTCTCCTTTGGATACATGTAGTTGGAACTCTAAATCAAACACGGTTTTTGCTAGCTCCTTGAAACTTGACACAATAAAGTAGCTCCAAGTTCTATCTCTATGGTTTGTTTCCTATTGATGTAGCCCTAAGAAGAGACTGGCGCAAATCACTTTCATGGAAAGGGGTTGACAATCTTCCAAAAAACTAAGAGTTTCCTGAAATCTCAGCACACATTTTTTCACCCAATCTTGATGACACTTTCAGGTTATGATCAGTACCCCAATCCCAGTTGGCTCACCAAATTTCGTTCTTCTAGGTTAAACCGTTTGTTGGCAGTAACAGTTTTCATTTTTAGGTTTCACTCTGTTATCTCCTATATGGATACAGGTAGTTGGAACTCTAAATCAAACACGGTTTTTGCTAGCTCTTTGAAACTTGACACAATAATGTAGCTCCAGGTTCTATCACTATGGTTTGTTTCCTATTGATGTAGCCCTAAGCAGAGACTGGCGCAAATCACTTTCATGGAAAGGGGTTGACAATCTTCCAAAAAACTGCTAGTTTCCTGAAATCTCAGCACACATTTTTTCACCCAAACTTGATGACACTTTCAGGTAATGATCAGTACCCCAATCCCACTTGGCTCACCAAATTTCGTTCTTGTAGGTTAATCCGTTCGTTGGCAGTAACAGTTTTAACTTTTAGGTTTCACTCAATTTTCTCCAATATGAATACATGTAGTTGGAACTCTAAATCAAACACGGTTGTGCTACCTGTTTGAAACTTGACACAATAAAGTAGCTCCATGTTCTATCTCTATGGTTTGTTTCTTACTGATGTAACCCTAAGCAGAGACTGGCGCAAATCATTTTCATGGAAAGGGGTTGCCAATCTTCCAAAAAACGGCTAGTTTCCTGAAATCTCAGCACACATTTTTTCACACAATCTTGATGACACTTTCAGGTAATGAACAGTACAACAAATCCCACTTGGCTCACCAAATTTCGTTCTTCTAGGTTAAACCGTTCATTAGCAGTAACAGTTTTAAATTTTAGGTTTCACTCTGTTTTCTCCTATATGGATACATGTAGTTGGAACTCTAAATCAAACACGGTTTGTGCTAGCTCTTTGAAACTTGACACAATAAAGTAGCTCCAAGTTCGATCTCTATGGTTTGTTTCCTATTGATGTAGCCCTAAGCAGAGACTGGCGCAAATCACTTTCATGGAAAGGGGTTGACAATCTTCCAAAAAACTACGAGTTTCCTGAAATCTCAGCACACATTTTTTCACCCAATCTTGATGACACTTTCAGGTAATGATCAGTACCCCAATCCCACTTGGCTCACCAAATTTCGTTCTTGTAGGTTAATCCGTTCGTTGGCAGTAACAGTTTTAACTTTTAGGTTTCACTCAATTTTCTCCAATATGAATACATGTAGTTAGAACTCTAAATCAAACACGGTTTGTGCTAGCTCTTTGAAACTTGACACAATAAAGTAGCTCCATGTTCTATCTCTATGGTTTGTTTCCTATTGATGTAGCCCTAAGCAGAGACTGGTGCAAATCACTTTCATGGAAAGGGGTTGCAAAGCTTCCAAAAAACTACGAGATTCCTGAAATCTCAGCACACATTTTTTCACCAAATCTTGATGACACTTTCAGGTAATGATCAGTACCCCAATCCCACTTGGCTCACCAAATTTCGTTCTTCTAGGTTAAACCGTTCGTTGGCAGTAACAGTTTTAATTTTTAGGTTTCACTCTGTTTTCTCCTATATGCATACATGTTGTTGGAACTCTAAATCAAACACGGTTTTTGCTAGCTCTTTGAAACTTGACACAATAAAGTAGCTCCAAGTTCTATCTCTATGGTTTGTTTCCTATTGATGTAGCCCTAAGCAGAGACTGGCGCAAATCACTTTCATTTAAAGGGGTTGCCAAGCTTCCAAAAAACTACGAGTTTCCTGAAATCTCAGCACACATTTTTTCACCCAATCTTGATGACACTTTCAGGTAATGATCAGTACAACAAATCCCACTTGGGTCACCAAGTTTCGTTCTTCTAGGTTGAACCGTTCGTTGGCAGTAACAGTTTTAATTTTTAGGTTTCACTGTGTTTTCTCCTATATGGATACATGTAGTTGGAACTCTAAATCAAACACGGTTTGTGCTAGCTCTTTGAAACTTGACACAATAAAGTAGCTCCATGTTCTATCTCTATGGTATGTTTCCTATTGATGTAGCCCTAAGCAGAGACTGGCGCAAATCACTTTCATAGAAAGGGGTTGACAATCTTCCAAAAAACTAAGAGTTTCCTGAAATCTCAGCACACATTTTTTCCACCAAACTTGATGACACTTTCAGGTAATGATCAGCACCCCAATCCCACTTGGCTCACCAAATTTCATTCTTCTAGGTTAAACCATTCGGTGGCAGTAACAGTTTTAATTTTTAGGTTTCACTCTGTTTTCTCCTTTGGATACATGTAGTTGGAACTCTAAATCAAACACGGTTTTTGCTAGCTCCTTGAAACTTGACACAATAAAGTAGCTCCAAGTTCTATCTCTATGGTTTGTTTCCTATTGATGTAGCCCTAAGAAGAGACTGGCGCAAATCACTTTCATGGAAAGGGGTTGACAATCTTCCAAAAAACTAAGAGTTTCCTGAAATCTCAGCACACATTTTTTCACCCAATCTTGATGACACTTTCAGGTTATATCAGTACCCCAATCCCACTTGGCTCACCAAATTTCGTTCTTCTAGGTTAAACCGTTCATTGGCAGTAACAGTTTTAATTTTTAGGTTTCACTCTGTTTTCTCCTATATGGATACATGTAGTTGGAACTCTAAATCAAACACGGTTTGTGCTAGCTCTTTGAAACTTGACACAATAAAGTAGCTCCAAGTTCTATCTCTATGGTTTGTTTCCTATTGATGTAGCCCTAAGCAGAGACTGGCGCAAATCACTTTCATAGAAAGGGGTTGACAATCTTCCAAAAAACTAAGAGTTTCCTGAAATCTCAGCACACATTTTTTCCCCCAATCTTGATGACACTTTCAGGTAATGATCAGCACCCCAATCCCACTTGGCTCACCAAATTTCATTCTTCTAGGTTAAACCATTCGTTGGCAGTAACAGTTTTAATTTTTAGGTTTCATTCTGTTTTCTCCTATATGGATACATGTAGTTGGAACTCTAAATCAAACACGGTTTGTGCTAGCTCTTTGAAACTTGACACAATAAAGTAGCTCCAAGTTCTATCTCTATGGTTTCTTTCCTATTGATGTAGCCCTAAGCAGAGACTGACGTAAATCACTTTCATGGAAAGGGGTTGCCAATCTTCCAAAAAACTACGAGTTTCCTGAAATCTCAGCACAATTTTTTCACCCAATCTTGATGACACTTTCAGGTAATGATCAGTACCCCAATCCCAGTTGGCTCACCAAATTTCGTTCTTCTAGGTTAAACCGTTCGTTGGCAGTAACAGTTTTAATTTTAGGTTTCACTCTGTTTTCTCCTATATGGACACATGTAGTTGGAACTCTAAATCAAACACGGTTTGTGCTAGCTCTTTGAAACTTGACACAATAACGTAGCTCCAAGTTCTATCTCTATGGTTTGTTTCCTATTGATGTAGCCCTAAGAAGAGACTGGCGCAAATCACTTTCATGGAAAGGGGTTGACAATCTTCCAAAAAACTAAGAGTTTCCTGAAATCTCAGCACACAATTTTTCACCCAATCTTGATGACACTTTCAGGTTATGATCAGTACCCCAATCCCACTTGGCTCACCAAATTTCGTTCTTCTAGGTTAAACCGTTCATTGGCAGTAACAGTTTTAATTTTTAGGTTTCACTCTGTTTTCTCCTATATGGATACATGTAGTTGGAACTCTAAATCAAACACGGTTTGTGCTAGCTCTTTGAAACTTGACACAATAAAGTAGCTCCAAGTTCTATCTCTATGGTTTGTTTCCTATTGATGTAGCCCTAAGCAGAGACTGGCTCAAATCACTTTCATGGAAAGGGGTTGCCATTTTCCAAAAAACTACGAGTTTCCTGAAATCTCAGCACACATTTTTTCACCCAATCTTGATGACACTTTCAGGTAATGATCAGTACCCCAATCCCACTTGGCTCACCAAATTTCGTTCTTCTAGGTTAAACCGTTCGTTGGCAGTAACAGTTTTAATTTTTAGGTTTCACTCTGTTTTCTCCTATATGGATACATGTTGTTGGAACTCTAAATCAAACACGGTTTTTGCTAGCTCTTTGAAACTTGACACAATAAAGTAGCTCCAAGTTCTATCTCTATGGTTTGTTTCCTATTGATGTAGCCCTAAGCAGAGACTGGCGCAAATCACTTTCATTTAAAGGGGTTGCCAAGCTTCCAAAAAACTACGAGTTTCCTGAAATCTCAGCAAACATTTTTTCACCCAATCTTGATGACACTTTCAGATAATGATCAGTACAACAAATCCCACTTGGGTCACCAAATTTCGTTCTTCTAGGTTAAACCGTTCGTTGGCAGTAACAGTTTTAATTTTTAGGTTTCACTGTGTTTTCTCCTATATGGATACATGTTGTTGGAACTCTAAATCAAACACGGTTTGTGGTAGCTCTTTGAAACTTGACACAATAAAGTAGCTCCATGTTCTATCTCTATGGTATGTTTCCTATTGATGTAGCCCTAAGCAGAGACTGGCGCAAATCACTTTCATAGAAAGGGGTTGACAATCTTCCAAAAAACTAAGAGTTTCCTGAAATCTCAGCACACATTTTTTCCCCCAATCTTGATGACACTTTCAGGTAATGATCAGCACCCCAATCCCACTTGGCTCACCAAATTTCATTCTTCTAGGTTAAACCATTCGTTGGCAGTAACAGTTTTAATTTTTAGGTTTCACTCTGTTTTCTCCTATATGGATACATGTAGTTGGAACTCTAAATCAAACACGGTTTTTGCTAGCTCTTTGAAACTTGACACAATAAAGTAGCTCCAAGTTCTATCTCTATGGTTTGTTTCCTATTGATGTAGCCCTAAGAAGAGACTGGCGCAAATCACTTTCATGGAAAGGGGTTGACAATCTTCCAAAAAACTAAGAGTTTCCTGAAATCTCAGCACACAATTTTTCACCCAATCTTGATGACACTTTCAGGTTATGATCAGTACCCCAATCCCACTTGGCTCACCAAATTTCGTTCTTCTAGGTTAAACCGTTCATTGGCAGTAACAGTTTTAATTTTTAGGTTTCACTCTGTTTTCTCCTATATGGATACATGTAGTTGGAACTCTAAATCAAACACGGTTTGTGCTAGCTCTTTGAAACTTGACACAATAAAGTAGCTCCAAGTTCTATCTCTATGGTTTGTTTCCTATTGATGTAGCCCTAAGCAGAGACTGGCTCAAATCACTTTCATGGAAAGGGGTTGCCATTTTCCAAAAAACTACGAGTTTCCTGAAATCTCAGCACACATTTTTTCACCCAATCTTGATGACACTTTCAGGTAATGATCAGTACCCCAATCCCACTTGGCTCACCAAATTTCGTTCTTCTAGGTTAAACCGTTCGTTGGCAGTAACAGTTTTAATTTTTAGGTTTCACTCTGTTTTCTCCTATATGGATACATGTTGTTGGAACTCTAAATCAAACACGGTTTTTGCTAGCTCTTTGAAACTTGACACAATAAAGTAGCTCCAAGTTCTATCTCTATGGTTTGTTTCCTATTGATGTAGCCCTAAGCAGAGACTGGCGCAAATCACTTTCATTTAAAGGGGTTGCCAAGCTTCCAAAAAACTACGAGTTTCCTGAAATCTCAGCAAACATTTTTTCACCCAATCTTGATGACACTTTCAGGTAATGATCAGTACAACAAATCCCACTTGGGTCACCAAATTTCGTTCTTCTAGGTTAAACCGTTCGTTGGCAGTAACAGTTTTAATTTTTAGGTTTCACTGTGTTTTCTCCTATATGGATACATGTAGTTGGAACTCTAAATCAAACACGGTTTGTGGTAGCTCTTTGAAACTTGACACAATAAAGTAGCTCCATGTTCTATCTCTATGGTATGTTTCCTATTGATGTAGCCCTAAGCAGAGACTGGCGCAAATCACGTTCATAGAAAGGGGTTGACAATCTTCCAAAAAACTAAGAGTTTCCTGAAATCTCAGCACACATTTTTTCCCCCAATCTTGATGACACTTTCAGGTAATGATCAGCACCCCAATCCCACTTGGCTCACCAAATTTCATTCTTCTAGGTTAAACCATTCGTTGGCAGTAACAGTTTTAATTTTTAGGTTTCACTCTGTTTTCTCCTATATGGATACATGTAGTTGGAACTCTAAATCAAACACGGTTTTTGCTAGCTCTTTGAAACTTGACACAATAAAGTAGTTCCAAGTTCTATCTCTATGGTTTGTTTCCTATTGATGTAGCCCTAAGAAGAGACTGGCGCAAATCACTTTCATGGAAAGGGGTTGCCAATCTTCCAAAAAACTACGAGTTTCCTGAAATCTCAGCACAATTTTTTCACCCAATCTTGATGACACTTTCAGGTAATGATCAGTACCCCAATCCCACTTGGCTCACCAAATTTCGTTCTTCTAGGTTAAACCGTTCGTTGGCAGTAACAGTTTTAATTTTTAGGTTTCACTCTGTTTTCTCCTATATGGACACATGTAGTTGGAACTCTAAATCAAACACGGTTTGTGCTAGCTCTTTGAAACTTGACACAATAACGTAGCTCCAAGTTCTATCTCTATGGTTTGTTTCCTATTGATGTAGCCCTAAGAAGAGACTGGCGCAAATCACTTTCATGGAAAGGGGTTGACAATCTTCCAAAAAACTAAGAGTTTCCTGAAATCTCAGCACACATTTTTTCACCCAATCTTGATGACACTTTCAGGTTATGATCAGTACCCCAATCCCACTTGGCTCACCAAATTTCGTTCTTCTAGGTTAAACCGTTCATTGGCAGTAACAGTTTTAAATTTTAGGTTTCACTCTGTTTTCTCCTATATGGATACATGTAGTTGGAACTCTAAATCAAACACGGTTTGTGCTAGCTCTTTGAAACTTGACACAATAAAGTAGCTCCAAGTTCTATCTCTATGGTTTGTTTCCTATTGATGTAGCCCTAAGCAGAGACTGGCGCAAATCACTTTCATGGAAAGGGGTTGCCATTTTCCAAAAAACTACGAGTTTCCTGAAATCTCAGCACACATTTTTTCACCCAATCTTGATGACACTTTCAGGTAATGATCAGTACCCCAATCCCACTTGGCTCACCAAATTTCGTTCTTCTAGGTTAAACCGTTCGTTGGCAGTAACAGTTTTAATTTTTAGGTTTCACTCTGTTTTCTCCTATATGGATACATGTTGTTGGAACTCTAAATCAAACACGGTTTTTGCTAGCTCTTTGAAACTTGACACAGTAAAGTAGCTCCAAGTTCTATCTCTATGGTTTGTTTCCTATTGATGTAGCCCTAAGCAGAGACTGGCGCAAATCACTTTCATTTAAAGGGGTTGCCAAGCTTCCAAAAAACTACGAGTTTCCTGAAATCTCAGCACACATTTTTTCACCCAATCTTGATGACACTTTCAGATAATGATCAGTACAACAAATCCCACTTGGATCACCAAGTTTCGTTCTTCTAGGTTAAACCGTTCGTTGGCAGTAACAGTTTAAATTTTTAGATTTCACTGTGTTTTCTCCTATATGGATACATGTAGTTGGAACTCTAAATCAAACACGGTTTGTGGTAGCTCTTTGAAACTTGACACAATAAAGCAGCTCCATGTTCTATCTCTATGGTATGTTTCCTATTGATGTAGCCCTAAGCAGAGACTGGCGCAAATCACTTTCATAGAAAGGGGTTGACAATCTTCCAAAAAACTAAGAGTTTCCTGAAATCTCAGCACACATTTTTTCCCCCAATCTTGATGACACTTTCAGGTAATGATCAGCACCCCAATCCCACTTGGCTCACCAAATTTCATTCTTCTAGGTTAAACCATTCGTTGGCAGTAACAGTTTTAATTTTTAGGTTTCACTCTGTTTTCTCCTATATGGACACATGTAGTTGGAACTCTAAATCAAACACGGTTTGTGCTAGCTCTTTGAAACTTGACACAATAACGTAGCTCCAAGTTCTATCTCTATGGTTTGTTTCCTATTGATGTAGCCCTAAGAAGAGACTGGCGCAAATCACTTTCATGGAAAGGGGTTGACAATCTTCCAAAAAACTAAGAGTTTCCTGAAATCTCAGCACACATTTTTTCACCCAATCTTGATGACACTTTCAGGTTATGATCAGTACCCCAATCCCACTTGGCTCACCAAATTTCGTTCTTCTAGGTTAAACCGTTCATTGGCAGTAACAGTTTTAATTTTTAGGTTTCACTCTGTTTTCTCCTATATGGATACATGTAGTTGGAACTCTAAATCAAACATGGTTTGTGCTAGCTCTTTGAAACTTGACACAATAAAGTAGCTCCAAGTTCTATCTCTATGGTTTGTTTCCTATTGATGTAGCCCTAAGCAGAGACTGGCGCAAATCACTTTCATGGAAAGGGGTTGCCATTTTCCAAAAAACTACGAGTTTCCTGAAATCTCAGCACACATTTTTTTACCCAATCTTGATGACACTTTCAGGTAATGATCAGTACCCCAATCCCACTTGGCTCACCAAATTTCGTTCTTCTAGGTTAAACCGTTCGTTGGCAGTAACAGTTTTAATTTTTAGGTTTCACTCTGTTTTCTCCTATATGGATACATGTTGTTGGAACTCTAAATCAAACACGGTTTTTGCTAGCTCTTTGAAACTTGACACAGTAAAGTAGCTCCAAGTTCTATCTCTATGGTTTGTTTCCTATTGATGTAGCCCTAAGCAGAGACTGGCGCAAATCACTTTCATTTAAAGGGGTTGCCAAGCTTCCAAAAAACTACGAGTTTCCTGAAATCTCAGCACACATTTTTTCACCCAATCTTGATGACACTTTCAGATAATGATCAGTACAACAAATCCCACTTGGATCACCAAGTTTCGTTCTTCTAGGTTAAACCGTTCGTTGGCAGTAACAGTTTAAATTTTTAGATTTCACTGTGTTTTCTCCTATATGGATACATGTAGTTGGAACTCTAAATCAAACACGGTTTGTGGTAGCTCTTTGAAACTTGACACAATAAAGTAGCTCCATGTTCTATCTCTATGGTATGTTTCCTATTGATGTAGCCCTAAGCAGAGACTGGCGCAAATCACTTTCATAGAAAGGGGTTGACAATCTTCCAAAAAACTAAGAGTTTCCTGAAATCTCAGCACACATTTTTTCCCCCAATCTTGATGACACTTTCAGGTAATGATCAGCACCCCAATCCCACTTGGCTCACCAAATTTCATTCTTCTAGGTTAAACCATTCGTTGGCAGTAACTGTTTTAATTTTTAGGTTTCACTCTGTTTTCTCCTATATGGATACATGTAGTTGGAACTCTAAATCAAACACGGTTTTTGCTAGCTCTTTGAAACTTGACACAATAAAGTAGCTCCAAGTTCTATCTCTATGGTTTGTTTCCTATTGATGTAGCCCTAAGAAGAGACTGGCGCAAATCACTTTCATGGAAAGGGGTTGACAATCTTCCAAAAAACTAAGAGTTTCCTGAAATCTCAGCACACATTTTTTCACCCAATCTTGATGACACTTTCAGGTTATGATCAGTACCCCAATCCCACTTGGCTTACCAAATTTCGTTCTTCTAGGTTAAACCGTTCATTGGCAGTAACAGTTTTAATTTTTAGGTTTCACTCTGTTTTCTCCTATATGGATACATGTAGTTGGAACTCTAAATCAAACACGGTTTGTGCTAGCTCTTTGAAACTTGACACAATAAAGTAGCTCCAAGTTCTATCTCTATGGTTTGTTTCCTATTGATGTAGCCCTAAGCAGAGACTGGCGCAAATCACTTTCATAGAAAGGGGTTGACAATCTTCCAAAAAACTAAGAGTTTCCTGAAATCTCAGCACACATTTTTTCCCCCAATCTTGATGACACTTTCAGGTAATGATCAGCACCCCAATCCCACTTGGCTCTCCAAATTTCATTCTTCTAGGTTAAACCATTCGTTGGCAGTAACAGTTTTAATTTTTAGGTTTCATTCTGTTTTCTCCTATATGGATACATGTAGTTGGAACTCTAAATCAAACACGGTTTGTGCTAGCTCTTTGAAACTTGACACAATAAAGTAGCTCCAAGTTCTATCTCTATGGTTTGTTTCCTATTGATGTAGCCCTAAGCAGAGACTGGCGCAAATCACTTTCATGGAAAGGGGTTGCCATTTTCCAAAAAACTACGAGTTTCCTGAAATCTCAGCACACATTTTTTTACCCAATCTTGATGACACTTTCAGGTAATGATCAGTACCCCAATCCCACTTGGCTCACCAAATTTCGTTCTTCTAGGTTAAACCGTTCGTTGGCAGTAACAGTTTTAATTTTTAGGTTTCACTCTGTTTTCTCCTATATGGATACATGTTGTTGGAACTCTAAATCAAACACGGTTTTTGCTAGCTCTTTGAAACTTGACACAGTAAAGTAGCTCCAAGTTCTATCTCTATGGTTTGTTTCCTATTGATGTAGCCCTAAGCAGAGACTGGCGCAAATCACTTTCATTTAAAGGGGTTGCCAAGCTTCCAAAAAACTACGAGTTTCCTGAAATCTCAGCACACATTTTTTCACCCAATCTTGATGACACTTTCAGATAATGATCAGTACAACAAATCCCACTTGGATCACCAAGTTTCGTTCTTCTAGGTTAAACCGTTCGTTGGCAGTAACAGTTTAAATTTTTAGATTTCACTGTGTTTTCTCCTATATGGATACATGTAGTTGGAACTCTAAATCAAACACGGTTTGTGGTAGCTCTTTGAAACTTGACACAATAAAGAAGCTCCATGTTCTATCTCTATGGTATGTTTCCTATTGATGTAGCCCTAAGCAGAGACTGGCGCAAATCACTTTCATAGAAAGGGGTTGACAATCTTCCAAAAAACTAAGAGTTTCCTGAAATCTCAGCACACATTTTTTCCCCCAATCTTGATGACACTTTCAGGTAATGATCAGCACCCCAATCCCACTTGGCTCACCAAATTTCATTCTTCTAGGTTAAACCATTCGTTGGCAGTAACTGTTTTAATTTTTAGGTTTCACTCTGTTTTCTCCTATATGGATACATGTAGTTGGAACTCTAAATCAAACACGGTTTTTGCTAGCTCTTTGAAACTTGACACAATAAAGTAGCTCCATGTTCTATCTCTATGGTTTGTTTCCTATTGATGTAGCCCTAAGAAGAGACTGGCGCAAATCACTTTCATGGAAAGGGGTTGACAATCTTCCAAAAAACTAAGAGTTTCCTGAAATCTCAGCACACATTTTTTCACCCAATCTTGATGACACTTTCAGGTTATGATCAGTACCCCAATCCCACTTGGCTCACCAAATTTCGTTCTTCTAGGTTAAACCATTCATTGGCAGTAACAGTTTTAATTTTTAGGTTTCACTCTGTTTTCTCCTATATGGATACATGTAGTTGGAACTCTAAATCAAACACGGTTTGTGCTAGCTCTTTGAAACTTGACACAATAAAGTAGCTCCAAGTTCTATCTCTATGGTTTGTTTCCTATTGATGTAGCCCTAAGCAGAGACTGGCGCAAATCACTTTCATAGAAAGGGGTTGACAATCTTCCAAAAAACTAAGAGTTTCCTGAAATCTCAGCACACATTTTTTCCCCCAATCTTGATGACACTTTCAGGTAATGATCAGCACCCCAATCCCACTTGGCTCTGCAAATTTCATTCTTCTAGGTTAAACCATTCGTTGGCAGTAACAGTTTTAATTTTTAGGTTTCATTCTGTTTTCTCCTATATGGATACATGTAGTTGGAACTCTAAATCAAACACGGTTTGTGCTAGCTCTTTGAAACTTGACACAATAAAGTAGCTCCAAGTTCTATCTCTATGGTTTCTTTCCTATTGATGTAGCCCTAAGCAGAGACTGGCGCAAATCACTTTCATGGAAAGGGGTTGCCAATCTTCCAAAAAACTGCGAGGTTCCTGAAATCTCAGCACACATTTTTTCACCCAATCTTGATGACACTTTCAGGTAATGATCAGTACCCCAATCCCACTTGGCTCACCAAATTTCGTTCTTCTAGGTTAAACCGTTCATTGGCAGTAACAGTTTTAATTTTTAGGTTTCACTCTGTTTTCTCCTATATGGATACATGTAGTTGGAACTCTAAATCAAACACGGTTTGTGCTAGCTCTTTGAAACTTGACACAATAAAGTAGCTCCAAGTTCTATCTCTATGGTTTGTTTCCTATTGATGTAGCCCTAAGCAGGGAGTGGCGCAAATCACGTTAATGGAAAGGGGTTGCCAATCTTCCAAAAAATGCTAGTTTCCTGAAATCCAAGCACACATTTTTTCACCCAATCTTGATGACACTTTCAGGTAATGATCAGTACCCCAATCCCACTTGGCTCACCAAATTTCGTTCTTCTAGGTTAAACCGTTTGTTGGCAGTAACAGTTTTAACTTTTAGGTTTCACTCTGTTATCTCCTATATGGATACAGGTAGTTGGAACTCTAAATCAAACACGGTTTGTGCTAGCTCTTTGAAACTTGACACAATAATGTAGCTCCAGGTTCTATCACTATGGTTTGTTTCCTATTGATGTAGCCCTAAGCAGAGACTGGCGCAAATCACTTTCATGGAAAGGGGTTGACAATCTTCCAAAAAACTGCTAGTTTCCTGAAATCTCAGCACACATTTTTTCACCCAAACTTGATGACACTTTCAGGTAATGATCAGTACCCCAATCCCACTTGGCTCACCAAATTTCGTTCTTGTAGGTTAATCCGTTCGTTGGCAGTAACAGTTTTAACTTTTAGGTTTCACTCAATTTTCTCCAATATGAATACATGTATTTGGAACTCTAAATCAAACACGGTTGTGCTACCTGTTTGAAACTTGACACAATAAAGTAGCTCCATGTTCTATCTCTATGGTTTGTTTCCTACTGATGTAACCCTAAGCAGAGACTGGCGCAAATCATTTTCATGGAAAGGGGTTGCCAATCTTCCAAAAAACGGCTAGTTTCCTGAATTCTCAGCACACATTTTTTCACACAATCTTGATGACACTTTCAGGTAATGAACAGTACAACAAATCCCACTTGGCTCACCAAATTTCGTTCTTCTAGGTTAAACCGTTCGTTGGCAGTAACAGTTTTAATTTTTAGGTTTCACTCTGTTTTCTCCTATATGGATACATGTAGTTGGAACTCTAAATCAAACACGGTTTGTGCTAGCTCTTTGAAACTTGACACAATAAAGTAGCTCCAAGTTCGATCTCTATGGTTTGTTTCCTATTGATGTAGCCCCAAGCAGAGACTGGCGCAAATCACTTTCATGGAAAGGGGTTGACAATCTTCCAAAAAACTATGAGTTTCCTGAAATCTCAGCACACATTTTTTCACCCAATCTTGATGACACTTTCAGGTAATGATCAGTACCCCAATCCCACTTGGCTCACCAAATTTCGTTCTTGTAGGTTAATCCGTTCGTTGGCAGTAACAGTTTTAACTTTTAGGTTTCACTCAATTTTCTCCAATATGAATACATGTAGTTAGAACTCTAAATCAAACACGGTTTGTGCTAGCTCTTTGAAACTTGACACAATAAAGTAGCTCCATGTTCTATCTCTATGGTTTGTTTCCTATTGATGTAGCCCTAAGCAGAGACTGGTGCAAATCACTTTCATGGAAAGGGGTTGCAAAGCTTCCAAAAAACTACGAGTTTCCTGAAATCTCAGCACACATTTTTTCACCAAATCTTGATGACACTTTCAGGTAATGATCAGTACAACAAAACCCACTTGGGTCACCAAGTTTCGTTCTTCTAGGTTAAACCGTTCGTTGGCAGTAACAGTTTTAATTTTTAGGTTTCACTCTGTTTTCTCCTATATGGATACGTGTAGTTGGAACTCTAAATCAAACACGGTTTGTGTTAGCTCTTTGAAACTTGACACAATAAAGTAGCTCCATGTTCTATCTCTATGGTTTGTTTCCTATTGATGAAGCCCTAAGCAGAGACTGACGCAAATCACTTTCATGGAAAGGGGTTGCCAATCTTCCAAAAAGACGAGTTTCCTGAAATCTCAGCACACATTTTTTCACACAATTTGATGACACTTTCAGGTAATGATCAGCACGCCAATCCCACTTGGCTAAACAAATTTCGTTCTTCTAGGTTAAACCGTTCGTTGGCAATAACAGTTTTAATTTTTAGGTTTCACTCTGTTTTCTCCTATATGGATACATGTAGTTGGAACTCTAAATCAAACACGGTTTGTGCTAGCTCTTTGAAACTTGACACAATAAAGTAGCTCCAAGTTCTATCGCTATGGTTTGTTTCCTATTGATGTAGCCCTAAGCAGAGACTGGCGCAAATCACTTTCATGGAAAGGGGTTGACAATCTTCCAAAAAACTACGAGTTTCCTGAAATCTCAGCACACATTTTTTCACCCAATCTTGATGACGCTTTAAGGTAATGATCACTAACCAAATCCCACTTGGCTCACCAAATTTCGTTCTTCTAGGTTAAACAGTTCATTGGCAGTAACAGTTTTAACTTTTAGGTTTCACTCATTTTTCTCCTATATGAATACATGTAGTTGGAACTCTAAATCAAACACGGTTTGTGCTAGCTCTTTGAAACTTGACACAATAAAGTAGCTCCATGTTCTATCTCTATGGTTTGTTTCCTATTGATGTAGCCCTAAGCAGAGACTGGCGCAAATCAATTTCATGGAAAGGGGTTGCCAATCTTCCAAAAAACTACGTGTCTCCTGAAATCTCAGCACGCAGTTTTTCACACAATCTTGATGACACTTTTAGGTAATGATCAGTACAACAAATCCCACTTGGGTCACCAGGTTTCTTTCTTCTAGGTTAAACCGTTCGTTGGCAGTAACAGTTTTAATTTTTAGGTTTCACTCTGTTTTCTCCTATATGGATACATGTAGTTGGAAATCTAAATCAAACTCGGTTTGTGCTAGCTCTTTGAAACTTGACACAATAAAGTAGCTCCAAGTTCTATCTCTATGGTTTGTTTCCTATTGATGTAGCCCTAAGCAGAGACTGGCGCAAATCACTTTCATTTAAAGGGGTTGACAATCTTCCAAAAAACTAAGAGTTTCCTGAAATCTCAGCACACATTTTTTCACCCAATCTTGATGACACTTTCACGAAATGATCAGCACGCCAATCCCACTTGGCTCACCAAATTTCGTTCTTCTAGCTTAAACCGTTCGTTGGCAGTAACAGTTTTAATTTTTAGGTTTCACTCTGTTTTCTCCTATATGGATACATGTAGTTGGAACTCTAAATCAAACACGGTTTGTGCTAGCTCTTTGAAACTTGACACAATAAAGTAGCTCCAAGTTCTATCTCTATGGTTTGTTTCCTATTGATGTAGCCCTAAGCAGAGACTGGCGCAAATCACTTTCATGGAAAGGGGTTGCCATCTTCCAAAAAACTACTAGTTTCCTGAAATCTCAGCACACATTTTTTCACCCAATCTTGATGACACTTTCAGGTAATGATCAGTACCCCAATCCCACTTGGCTCACCAAATTTCGTTCTTCTAGCTTAAACCGTTCGTTGGCAGTAACAGTTTTAATTTTTAGGTTTCACTCTGTTTTCTCCTATATGGGTACATGTTGTTGGAACTCTAAATCAAACACGGTTTTTGCTAGCTCTTTGAAACTTGACACAATAAAGTAGCTCCAAGTTCTATCTCTATGGTTTGTTTCCTATTGATGTAGCCCTAAGCAGAGACTGGCGCAAATCAGTTTCATTTAAAGGGGTTGCCAAGCTTCCAAAAAACTACGAGTTTCCTGAAATCTCAGCACACATTTTTTCACCCAATCTTGATGACACTTTCAGGTAATGATCAGTACAACAAATCCCACTTGGG
The DNA here is from genome assembly GCF_964194105.1 of Spermophilus citellus. Classification (NCBI taxonomy): domain Eukaryota; kingdom Metazoa; phylum Chordata; class Mammalia; order Rodentia; family Sciuridae; genus Spermophilus; species Spermophilus citellus. The sequence goes on along the minus strand of NW_027673037.1, from coordinate 2,156,091 downwards.
TCACCAAGTTTCGTTCTTCTAGGTTAAACCGTTCGTTGGCAGTAACAGTTTTAATTTTTAGGTTTCACTCTGTTTTCTCCTATATGGATACATGTATTTGGAACTCTAAGTCAAACACGGTTTGTGCTAGCTCTTTGAAACTTGACACAATAAAGTAGCTCCATGTTCTATCTCTATGGTATGTTTCCTATTGATGTAGCCCTAAGCAGAGACTGGCGCAAATCACTTTCATAGAAAGGGGTTGACAATCTTCCAAAAAACTAAGAGTTTCCTGAAATCTCAGCACACATTTTTTCCCCCAATCTTGATGACACTTTCAGGTAATGATCAGCACCCCAATCCCACTTGGCTCACCAAATTTCATTCTTCTAGGTTAAACCATTAGTTGGCAGTAACAGTTTTAATTTTTATTTTTCACTCTGTTTTCTCCTATTTGGATACATGTAGTTGGAACTCTAAATCAAACACGGTTTGTGCTAGCTCTTTGAAACTTGACACAATAAAGTAGCTCCAAGTTCTATCTCTATGGTTTGTTTCCTATTGATGTAGCCCTAAGCAGAGACTGGCGCAAATCACTTTCATGGAAAGGGGTTGCCATCTTCCAAAAAACTAAGAGTTTCCTGAAATCTCAGCACACATTTTTTCACCCAATCTTGATGACACTTTCAGGTAATGATCAGCACCCCAATCCCACTTGGCTCACCAAATTTCGTTCTTCTAGGTTAAACCGTTCGTTGGCAGTAAAGCTTTAACTTTTAGGTTTCACTCTGTTTTCTCCTATATGGATACATGTAGTTGGAACTCTAAATCAAACACGGTTGGTGCTAGCTCTTTGAAACTTGACACAATAAAATAGCTTCAAGATCTATCTCTATGGTTTGTTTCCTATTGATGTAGCCCTAAGCAGAGACTGGCGCAAATCACTTTCATTTAAATGGGTTGCCAAGCTTCCAAAAAACTACTAGTTTCCTGAAATCTCAACACACATTTTTTTCACCCAATCTTGATGACACTTTCAGGTAATGATCAGTACCCCAATCCCAGTTGGCTCACCAAATTTCGTTCTTCTAGGTTAAACCGTTCGTTGGCAGTAACAGTTTTAATTTTTAGGTTTCACTCTGTTTTCTCCTATATGGATACATGTAGTTGGAACTCTAAATCAAACACGGTTTGTGCTAGCTCTTTGAAACTTGACACAATAAAGTAGCTCCAAGTTCTATCTCTATGGTTTGTTTCCTATTGATGTAGCCCTAAGCATAGACTGGTGCAAATCACTTTCATGGAAAGGGGTTGCCAATCTTCCAAAAAACTAAGAGATTCCTGAAATCTCAACACACATTTTTTTCACCCAATCTTGATGACACTTTCAGGTAATGATCAGTACCCCAATCCCACTTGGCTCACCAAATTTTGTTCTTCTAGGTTAAACCGTTCGTTGGCAGTAACAGTTTTAATTTTTAGGTTTCACGCTGTTTTCTCCTATGTGGATACATGTAGTTGGAACTCTAAATCAAACACGGTTTGTGCTAGCTCTTTGAAACTTGACACAATAAAGTAGCTCCAAGTTCTATCTCTATTTTTTGTTTCCTATTGATGTAGCCCTAAGCAGAGCCTGGCGCAAATCACTTTCATGGAAAGGGGTTGACAATCTTCCAAAAAACTGCGAGTTTCCTGAAATCTCACCACACATTTTTTCACCCAATCTTGATGGCACTTTCAGGTAATGATCTGTACCCCAATCCCACTTGGCTCACCAAATTTCGTTCTTCTAGGTTAAACCGTTCATTGGCAGTAACAGTTTTAATTTTTAGGTTTCACTCTGTTTTCTCCTATATGGATACATGTAGTTGGAACTCTAAATCAAACACGGTTTGTGCTAGCTCTTTGAAATTTGACACAATAAATTAGCTCCAAGTTCTATCTCTATGGTTTGTTTCCTATTGATGTAGCCCTAAGAAGAGACTGGCGCAAATCACTTTCAGGGAAAGGGGTTGACAATCTTCCAAAAAACTAAGAGTTTCCTGAAATCTCAGCACACATTTTTCACCCAATCTTGATGACACTTTCAGGTAATGATCAGTACTGCAATCCCACTTGGCTCACCAAATTTCGTTCTTTTACGTTAAACGGTTCGTTGGCAGTAACAGTTTTAATTTTTAGGTTTCACTCTGTTTTCTCCTATATGGATACATGTAGTTGGAACTCTAAATCAAACACGGTTTGTGCTAGCTCTTTGAAACTTGACACAATAAAGTAGCTCCAAGTTCTATCTCTATGGTTTGTTTCCTATTGATGTAGCCCTAAGCAGAGACTGACGTAAATCACTTTCATGGAAAGGGGTTGCCAATCTTCCAAAAAACTACGAGTTTCCTGAAATCTCAGCACAATTTTTTCACCCAATCTTGATGACACTTTCAGGTAATGATCAGTACCCCAATCCCACTTGGCTCACCAAATTTCGTTCTTCTAGTTTAAACCGTTCGTTGGCAGTAACAGTATTAATTTTTAGGTTTCACTCTGTTTTCTCCTATATGGACACATGGAGTTGGAACTCTAAATCAAACACGGTTTGTGCTAGCTCTTTGAAACTTGACACAATAACGTAGCTCCAAGTTCTATCTCTATGGTTTGTTTCCTATTGATGTAGCCCTAAGAAGAGACTGGCGCAAATCACTTTCATGGAAAGGGGTTGACAATCTTCCAAAAAACTAAGAGTTTCCTGAAATCTCAGCACACATTTTTTCACCCAATCTTGATGACACTTTCAGGTTATGATCAGTACCCCAATCCCACTTGGCTCACCAAATTTCGTTCTTCTAGGTTAAACCGTTCATTGGCAGTAACAGTTTTAATTTTTAGGTTTCACTCTGTTTTCTCCTATATGGATACATGTAGTTGGAACTCTAAATCAAACACGGTTTGTGCTAGCTCTTTGAAACTTGACACAATAAAGTAGCTCCAAGTTCTATCTCTATGGTTTCTTTCCTATTGATGTAGCCCTAAGCAGAGACTGGCGGAAATCACTTTCATGGAAAGGGGTTGCCATTTTCCAAAAAACTACGAGTTTCCTGAAATCTCAGCACACATTTTTTCACCCAATCTTGATGACACTTTCAGGTAATGATCAGTACCCCAATCCCACTTGGCTCACCAAATTTCGTTCTTCTAGGTTAAACCGTTCGTTGGCAGTAACAGTTTTAATTTTTAGGTTTCACTCTGTTTTCTCCTATATGCATACATGTTGTTGGAACTCTAAATCAAACACGGTTTTTGCTAGCTCTTTGAAACTTGACACAATAAAGTAGCTCCAAGTTCTATCTCTATGGTTTGTTTCCTATTGATGTAGCCCTAAGCAGAGACTGGCGCAAATCACTTTCATTTAAAGGGGTTGCCAAGCTTCCAAAAAACTACGAGTTTCCTGAAATCTCAGCACACATTTTTTCACCCAATCTTGATGACACTTTCAGGTAATGATCAGTACAACAAATCCCACTTGGGTCACCAAGTTTCGTTCTTCTAGGTTGAACCGTTCGTTGGCAGTAACAGTTTTAATTTTTAGGTTTCACTGTGTTTTCTCCTATATGGATACATGTAGTTGGAACTCTAAATCAAACACGGTTTGTGCTAGCTCTTTGAAACTTGACACAATAAAGTAGCTCCATGTTCTATCTCTATGGTATGTTTCCTATTGATGTAGCCCTAAGCAGAGACTGGTGCAAATCACTTTCATAGAAAGGGGTTGACAATCTTCCAAAAAACTAAGAGTTTCCTGAAATCTCAGCACACATTTTATCCCCCAATCTTGATGACACTTTCAGGTAATGATCAGCACCCCAATCCCACTTGGCTCACCAAATTTCATTCTTCTAGGTTAAACCATTCGGTGGCAGTAACAGTTTTAATTTTTAGGTTTCACTCTGTTTTCTCCTTTGGATACATGTAGTTGGAACTCTAAATCAAACACGGTTTTTGCTAGCTCCTTGAAACATGACACAATAAAGTAGCTCCAAGTTCTATCTCTATGGTTTGTTTCCTATTGATGTAGCCCTAAGAAGAGACTGGCGCAAATCACTTTCATGGAAAGGGGTTGCCAATCTTCCAAAAAACTAAGAGTTTCCTGAAATCTCAGCGCACATTTTTTCACCCAATCTTGATGACACTTTCAGGTTATGATCAGTACCCCAATCCCACTTGGCTCACCAAATTTCGTTCTTCTAGGTTAAACCGTTCATTGGCAGTAACAGTTTTAATTTTTAGGTTTCACTCTGTTTTCTCCTATATGGATACATGTAGTTGGAACTCTAAATCAAACACGGTTTGTGCTAGCTCTTTGAAACTTGACACAATAAAGTAGCTCCAAGTTCTATCTCTATGGTTTGGTTCCTATTGATGTAGCCCTAAGCAGAGACTGGCGCAAATCACTTTCATAGAAAGGGGTTGACAATCTTCCAAAAAACTAAGAGTTTCCTGAAATCTCAGCACACATTTTTTCCCCCAATCTTGATGACACTTTCAGGTAATGATCAGCACCCCAATCCCACTTGGCTCACCAAATTTCATTCTTCTAGGTTAAACCATTCGTTGGCAGTAACAGTTTTAATTTTTAGGTTTCATTCTGTTTTCTCCTATATGGATACATGTAGTTGGAACTCTAAATCAAACACGGTTTGTGCTAGCTCTTTGAAACTTGACACAATAAAGTAGCTCCAAGTTCTTTCTCTATGGTTTCTTTCCTATTGAAGTAGCCCTAAGCAGAGACTGACGTAAATCACTTTCATGGAAAGGGGTTGCCAATCTTCCAAAAAACTACGAGTTTCCTGAAATCTCAGCACAATTTTTTCACCAAATCTTGATGACACTTTCAGGTAATGATCAGTACCCCAATCGCACTTGGCTCACCAAATTTCGTTCTTCTAGGTTAAACCGTTCGTTGGCAGTAACAGTTTTAATTTTTAGGTTTCACTCTGTTTTCTCCTATATGGACACATGTAGTTGGAACTCTAAATCAAACACGGTTTGTGCTAGCTCTTTGAAACTTGACACAATAACGTAGCTCCAAGTTCTATCTCTATGGTTTGTTTCCTATTGATGTAGCCCTAAGAAGAGACTGGCGCAAATCACTTTCATGGAAAGGGGTTGACAATCTTCCAAAAAACTAAGAGTTTCCTGAAATCTCAGCACACAATTTTTCACCCAATCTTGATGACACTTTCAGGTTATGATCAGTACCCCAATCCCACTTGGCTCACCAAATTTCGTTCTTCTAGGTTAAACCGTTCATTGGCAGTAACAGTTTTAATTTTTAGGTTTCACTCTGTTTTCTCCTATATGGATACATGTAGTTGGAACTCTAAATCAAACACGGTTTGTGCTAGCTCTTTGAAACTTGACACAATAAAGTAGCTCCAAGTTCTATCTCTATGGTTTGTTTCCTATTGATGTAGCCCTAAGCAGAGACTGGCGCAAATCACTTTCATGGAAAGGGGTTGCCATTTTCCAAAAAACTACGAGTTTCCTGAAATCTCAGCACACATTTTTTCACCCAATCTTGATGACACTTTCAGGTAATGATCAGTACCCCAATCCCACTTGGCTCACCAAATTTCATTCTTCTAGGTTAAACCGTTCGTTGGCAGTAACAGTTTTAATTTTTAGGTTTCACTCTGTTTTCTCCTATGTGGATACATGTAGTTGGAACTCTAAATCAAACACGGTTTGTGCTAGCTCTTTGAAACTTGACACAATAAAGTAGCTCCAAGTTCTATCTCTATTTTTTGTTTCCTATTGATGTAGCCCTAAGCAGAGACTGGCGCAAATCACTTTCATGGAAAGGGGTTGACAATCTTCCAAAAAACTGCGAGTTTCCTGAAATCTCAGCACACATTTTTTCACCCAATCTTGATGACACTTTCAGGTAATGATCAGTACCCCAATCCCACTTGGCTCACCAAATTTCGTTCTTCTAGGTTAAACCGTTCGTTGGCAGTAACAGTTTTAATTTTTAGGTTTCACTCTGTTTTCTCCTATATGGATACATGTAGTTGGAACTCTAAATCAAACACGGTTTGTGCTAGCTCTTTGAAACTTGACACAATAAAGTAGCTCCAAGTTCTATCTCTATGGTTTGTTTCCTATTGATGTAGCCCTAAGCAGAGACTGGCGCAAATCACTTTAATGGAAAGGGGTTGCCAATCTTCCAAAAAACTGCTAGTTTCCTGAAATCTCACCACACATTTTTTCACCCAATCTTGATGACACTTTCAGGTAATGATCTGTACCCCAATCCCACTTGGCTCACCAAATTTGGTTCTTCTAGGTTAAACCGTTCATTGGCAGTAACAGTTTTAATTTTTAGGTTTCACTCTGTTTTCTCCTATATGGATACATGTAGTTGGAATTGTAAATCAAACACGGTTTGTGCTAGCTCTTTGAAACTTGACACAATAAAGTAGCTCCAAGTTCTATCTCTATGGTTTGTTTCCTATTGATGTAGCCCTAAGAAGAGACTGGCGCAAATCACTTTCATGGAAAGGGGTTGACAATCTTCCAAAAAACTAAGAGTTTCCTGAAATCTCAGCACACATTTTTTTCACCCAATCTTGATGACACTTTCAGGTAATGATCAGCACCCCAATCCCACTTGGCTCACCAAATTTCGTTCTTCTAGGTTAAACCGTTCGTTGGCAGTAACAGTTTTAATTTTTAGGTTTCACTCTGTTTTCTCCTATATGGATACATGTAGTTGGAACTCTAAATCAAACACGGTTTGTGCTAGCTCTTTGAAACTTGACACAATAAAGTAGCTCCAAGTTCTATCTCTATGGTTTGTTTCCTATTGATGTAGCCCTAAGCAGAGACTGGCACAAATCACTTTCATGGAAAGGGGTTGCCAATCTTCCAAAAAACTGCGAGTTTTTTGAAATCTCAGCACACATTTTTTCACCCAATCTTGATGACACTTTCAGGTTATGATCAGTACCCCAATCCCACTTGGCTCACCAAATTTCGTTCTTCTAGGTTAAACCGTTCATTGGCAGTAACAGTTTTAATTTTTAGGTTTCACTCTGTTTTCTCCTATATGGATACATGTAGTTGGAACTCTAAATCAAACACGGTTTGTGCTAGCTCTTTGAAATTTGACACAATAAAGTAGCTCCAAGTTCTATCTCTATGGTTTGTTTCCTATTGATGTAGCCCTAAGAAGAGACTGGCGCAAATCACTTTCAGGGAAAGGGGTTGACAATCTTCCAAAAAACTAAGAGTTTCCTGAAATCTCAGCACACATTTTTCACCCAATCTTGATGACACTTTCAGGTAATGATCAGTACTGCAATCCCACTTGGCTCACCAAATTTCGTTCTTTTAGGTTAAACGGTTCGTTGGCAGTAACAGTTTTAATTTTTAGGTTTCACTCTGTTTTCTCCTATATGGATACATGTAGTTGGAACTCTAAATCAAACACGGTTTGTGCTAGCTCTTTGAAACTTGACACAATAAAGTAGCTCCAAGTTCTTTCTCTATGGTTTCTTTCCTATTGAAGTAGCCCTAAGCAGAGACTGACGTAAATCACTTTCATGGAAAGGGGTTGCCAATCTTCCAAAAAACTACGAGTTTCCTGAAATCTCAGCACAATTTTTTCACCAAATCTTGATGACACTTTCAGGTAATGATCAGTACCCCAATCGCACTTGGCTCACCAAATTTCGTTCTTCTAGGTTAAACCGTTCGTTGGCAGTAACAGTTTTAATTTTTAGGTTTCACTCTGTTTTCTCCTATATGGACACATGTAGTTGGAACTCTAAATCAAACACGGTTTGTGCTAGCTCTTTGAAACTTGACACAATAACGTAGCTCCAAGTTCTATCTCTATGGTTTGTTTCCTATTGATGTAGCCCTAAGAAGAGACTGGCGCAAATCACTTTCATGGAAAGGGGTTGACAATCTTCCAAAAAACTAAGAGTTTCCTGAAATCTCAGCACACAATTTTTCACCCAATCTTGATGACACTTTCAGGTTATGATCAGTACCCCAATCCCACTTGGCTCACCAAATTTCGTTCTTCTAGGTTAAACCGTTCATTGGCAGTAACAGTTTTAATTTTTAGGTTTCACTCTGTTTTCTCCTATATGGATACATGTAGTTGGAACTCTAAATCAAACACGGTTTGTGCTAGCTCTTTGAAACTTGACACAATAAAGTAGCTCCAAGTTCTATCTCTATGGTTTGTTTCCTATTGATGTAGCCCTAAGCAGAGACTGGCGCAAATCACTTTCATGGAAAGGGGTTGCCATTTTCCAAAAAACTACGAGTTTCCTGAAATCTCAGCACACATTTTTTCACCCAATCTTGATGACACTTTCAGGTAATGATCAGTACCCCAATCCCACTTGGCTCACCAAATTTCATTCTTCTAGGTTAAACCGTTCGTTGGCAGTAACAGTTTTAATTTTTAGGTTTCACTCTGTTTTCTCCTATGTGGATACATGTAGTTGGAACTCTAAATCAAACACGGTTTGTGCTAGCTCTTTGAAACTTGACACAATAAAGTAGCTCCAAGTTCTATCTCTATTTTTTGTTTCCTATTGATGTAGCCCTAAGCAGAGACTGGCGCAAATCACTTTCATGGAAAGGGGTTGACAATCTTCCAAAAAACTGCGAGTTTCCTGAAATCTCAGCACACATTTTTTCACCCAATCTTGATGACACTTTCAGGTAATGATCAGTACCCCAATCCCACTTGGCTCACCAAATTTCGTTCTTCTAGGTTAAACCGTTCGTTGGCAGTAACAGTTTTAATTTTTAGGTTTCACTCTGTTTTCTCCTATATGGATACATGTAGTTGGAACTCTAAATCAAACACGGTTTGTGCTAGCTCTTTGAAACTTGACACAATAAAGTAGCTCCAAGTTCTATCTCTATGGTTTGTTTCCTATTGATGTAGCCCTAAGCAGAGACTGGCGCAAATCACTTTCATGGAAAGGGGTTGCCAATCTTCCAAAAAACTGCTAGTTTCCTGAAATCTCACCACACATTTTTTCACCCAATCTTGATGACACTTTCAGGTAATGATCTGTACCCCAATCCCACTTGGCTCACCAAATTTGGTTCTTCTAGGTTAAACCGTTCATTGGCAGTAACAGTTTTAATTTTTAGGTTTCACTCTGTTTTCTCCTATATGGATACATGTAGTTGGAATTGTAAATCAAACACGGTTTGTGCTAGCTCTTTGAAACTTGACACAATAAAGTAGCTCCAAGTTCTATCTCTATGGTTTGTTTCCTATTGATGTAGCCCTAAGAAGAGACTGGCGCAAATCACTTTCATGGAAAGGGGTTGACAATCTTCCAAAAAACTAAGAGTTTCCTGAAATCTCAGCACACATTTTTTTCACCCAATCTTGATGACACTTTCAGGTAATGATCAGCACCCCAATCCCACTTGGCTCACCAAATTTCGTTCTTCTAGGTTAAACCGTTCGTTGGCAGTAACAGTTTTAATTTTTAGGTTTCACTCTGTTTTCTCCTATATGGATACATGTAGTTGGAACTCTAAATCAAACACGGTTTGTGCTAGCTCTTTGAAACTTGACACAATAAAGTAGCTCCAAGTTCTATCTCTATGGTTTGTTTCCTATTGATGTAGCCCTAAGCAGAGACTGGCACAAATCACTTTCATGGAAAGGGGTTGCCAATCTTCCAAAAAACTGCGAGTTTTTTGAAATCTCAGCACACATTTTTTCACCCAATCTTGATGACACTTTCAGGTTATGATCAGTACCCCAATCCCACTTGGCTCACCAAATTTCGTTCTTCTAGGTTAAACCGTTCATTGGCAGTAACAGTTTTAATTTTTAGGTTTCACTCTGTTTTCTCCTATATGGATACATGTAGTTGGAACTCTAAATCAAACACGGTTTGTGCTAGCTCTTTGAAATTTGACACAATAAAGTAGCTCCAAGTTCTATCTCTATGGTTTGTTTCCTATTGATGTAGCCCTAAGAAGAGACTGGCGCAAATCACTTTCAGGGAAAGGGGTTGACAATCTTCCAAAAAACTAAGAGTTTCCTGAAATCTCAGCACACATTTTTCACCCAATCTTGATGACACTTTCAGGTAATGATCAGTACTGCAATCCCACTTGGCTCACCAAATTTCGTTCTTTTAGGTTAAACGGTTCGTTGGCAGTAACAGTTTTAATTTTTAGGTTTCACTCTGTTTTCTCCTATATGGATACATGTAGTTGGAACTCTAAATCAAACACGGTTTGTGCTAGCTCTTTGAAACTTGACACAATAAAGTAGCTCCAAGTTCTATCTCTATGGTTTGTTTCCTATTGATGTAGCCCTAAGCAGAGACTGACGTAAATCACTTTCATGGAAAGGGGTTGCCAATCTTCCAAAAAACTACGAGTTTCCTGAAATCTCAGCACAATTTTTTCACCCAATCTTGATGACACTTTCAGGTAATGATCAGTACCCCAATCCCACTTGGCTCACCAAATTTCGTTCTTCTAGGTTAAACCGTTCGTTGGCAGTAACAGTTTTAATTTTTAGGTTTCACTCTGTTTTCTCCTATATGGACACATGGAGTTGGAACTCTAAATCAAACACGGTTTGTGCTAGCTCTTTGAAACTTGACACAATAACGTAGCTCCAAGTTCTATCTCTATGGTTTGTTTCCTATTGATGTAGCCCTAAGAAGAGACTGGCGCAAATCACTTTCATGGAAAGGGGTTGACAATCTTCCAAAAAACTAAGAGTTTCCTGAAATCTCAGCACACATTTTTTCACCCAATCTTGATGACACTTTCAGGTTATGATCAGTACCCCAATCCCACTTGGCTCACCAAATTTCGTTCTTCTAGGTTAAACCGTTCATTGGCAGTAACAGTTTTAATTTTTAGGTTTCACTCTGTTTTCTCCTATATGGATACATGTAGTTGGAACTCTAAATCAAACACGGTTTGTGCTAGCTCTTTGAAACTTGACACAATAAAGTAGCTCCAAGTTCTATCTCTATGGTTTCTTTCCTATTGATGTAGCCCTAAGCAGAGACTGGCGCAAATCACTTTCATGGAAAGGGGTTGCCATTTTCCAAAAAACTACGAGTTTCCTGAAATCTCAGCACACATTTTTTCACCCAATCTTGATGACACTTTCAGGTAATGATCAGTACCCCAATCCCACTTGGCTCACCAAATTTCGTTCTTCTAGGTTAAACCGTTCGTTGGCAGTAACAGTTTTAATTTTTAGGTTTCACTTTGTTTTCTCCTATATGCATACATGTTGTTGGAACTCTAAATCAAACACGGTTTGTGCTAGCTCTTTGAAACTTGACACAATAAAGTAGCTCCATGTTCTATCTCTATGGTATGTTTCCTATTGATGTAGCCCTAAGCAGAGACTGGCGCAAATCACTTTCATAGAAAGGGGTTGACAATCTTCCAAAAAACTAAGAGTTTCCTGAAATCTCAGCACACATTTTTTCCCCCAATCTTGATGACACTTTCAGGTAATGATCAGCACCCCAATCCCACTTGGCTCACCAAATTTCATTCTTCTAGGTTAAACCATTCGGTGGCAGTAACAGTTTTAATTTTTAGGTTTCACTCTGTTTTCTCCTTTGGATACATGTAGTTGGAACTCTAAATCAAACACGGTTTTTGCTAGCTCCTTGAAACTTGACACAATAAAGTAGCTCCAAGTTCTATCTCTATGGTTTGTTTCCTATTGATGTAGCCCTAAGAAGAGACTGGCGCAAATCACTTTCATGGAAAGGGGTTGACAATCTTCCAAAAAACTAAGAGTTTCCTGAAATCTCAGCGCACATTTTTTCACCCAATCTTGATGACACTTTCAGGTTATGATCAGTACCCCAATCCCAATTGGCTCACCAAATTTTGTTCTTCTAGGTTAAACCGTTCATTGGCAGTAACAGTTTTAATTTTTAGCTTTCACTCTGTTTTCTCCTATATGGATACATGTAGTTGGAACTCTAAATCAAACACGGTTTGTGCTAGCTCTTTGAAACTTGACACAATAAAGTAGCTCCAAGTTCTATCTCTATGGTTTGTTTCCTATTGATGTAGCCCTAAGCAGAGACTGGCGCAAATCACTTTCATAGAAAGGGGTTGACAATCTTCCAAAAAACTAAGAGTTTCCTGAAATCTCAGCACACATTTTTTCCCCCAATCTTGATGACACTTTCAGGTAATGATCAGCACCCCAATCCCACTTGGCTCACCAAATTTCATTCTTCTAGGTTAAACCATTCGTTGGCAGTAACAGTTTTAATTTTTAGGTTTCATTCTGTTTTCTCCTATATGGATACATGTAGTTGGAACTCTAAATCAAACACGGTTTGTGCTAGCTCTTTGAAACTTGACACAATAAAGTAGCTCCAAGTTCTATCTTTATGGTTTCTTTCCTATTGATGTAGCCCTAAGGAGAGACTGACGTAAATCACTTTCATGGAAAGGGGTTGCCAATCTTCCAAAAAACTACGAGTTTCCTGAAATCTCAGCACAATTTTTTCACCCAATCTTGATGACACTTTCAGGTAATGATCAGTACCCCAATCCCACTTGGCTCACCAAATTTCGTTCTTCTAGGTTAAACCGTTCGTTGGCAGTAACAGTTTTAATTTTTAGGTTTCACTCTGTTTTCTCCTATATGGACACATGTAGTTGGAACTCTAAATCAAACACGGTTTGTGCTAGCTCTTTGAAACTTGACACAATAACGTAGCTCCAAGTTCTATCTCTATGGTTTGTTTCCTATTGATGTAGCCCTAAGAAGAGACTGGCGCAAATCACTTTCATGGAAAGGGGTTGACAATCTTCCAAAAAACTAAGAGTTTCCTGAAATCTCAGCACACAATTTTTCACCCAATCTTGATGACACTTTCAGGTTATGATCAGTACCCCAATCCCACTTGGCTCACCAAATTTCGTTCTTCTAGGTTAAACCGTTCATTGGCAGTAACAGTTTTAATTTTTAGGTTTCACTCTGTTTTCTCCTATATGGATACATGTAGTTGGAACTCTAAATCAAACACGGTTTGTGCTAGCTCTTTGAAACTTGACACAATAAAGTAGCTCCAAGTTCTATCTCTATGGTTTGTTTCCTATTGATGTAGCCCTAAGCAGAGACTGGCGCAAATCACTTTCATGGAAAGGGGTTGCCATTTTCCAAAAAACTACGAGTTTCCTGAAATCTCAGCACACATTTTTTCACCCAATCTTGATGACACTTTCAGGTAATGATCAGTACCCCAATCCCACTTGGCTCACCAAATTTCGTTCTTCTAGGTTAAACCGTTCGTTGGCAGTAACAGTTTAAATTTTTAGGTTTCACTCTGTTTTCTCCTATATGGATACACGTAGTTGGAACTCTAAATCAAACACGGTTTGTGCTAGCTCTTTGAAATTTGACACAATAAAGTAGCTCCAAGTTCTATCTCTATGGTTTGTTTCCTATTGATGTAGCCCTAAGAAGAGACTGGCGCAAATCACTTTCAGGGAAAGGGGTTGACAATCTTCCAAAAAACTAAGAGTTTCCTGAAATCTCAGCACACATTTTTCACCCAATCTTGATGACACTTTCAGGTAATGATCAGTACTGCAATCCCACTTGGCTCACCAAATTTCGTTCTTTTAGGTTAAACGGTTCGTTGGCAGTAACAGTTTTAATTTTTAGGTTTCACTCTGTTTTCTCCTATATGGATACATGTAGTTGGAACTCTAAATCAAACACGGTTTGTGCTAGCTCTTTGAAACTTGACACAATAAAGTAGCTCCAAGTTCTGTCTCTATGGTTTGTTTCCTATTGATGTAGCCCTAAGCAGAGACTGACATAAATCACTTTCATGGAAAGGGGTTGCCAATCTTCCAAAAAACTACGAGTTTCCTGAAATCTCAGCACAATTTTTTCACCCAATCTTGATGACACTTTCAGGTAATGATCAGTACCCCAATCCCACTTGGCTCACCAAATTTCGTTCTTCTAGGTTAAACCGTTCGTTGGCAGTAACAGTTTTAATTTTTAGGTTTCACTCTGTTTTCTCCTATATGGACACATGGAGTTGGAACTCTAAATCAAACACGGTTTGTGCTAGCTCTTTGAAACTTGACACAATAACGTAGCTCCAAGTTCTATCTCTATGGTTTGTTTCCTATTGATGTATCCCTAAGAAGAGACTGGCGCAAATCACTTTCATGGAAAGGGGTTGACAATCTTCCAAAAAACTAAGAGTTTCCTGAAATCTCAGCACACATTTTTTCACCCAATCTTGATGACACTTTCAGGTTATGATCAGTACCCCAATCCCACTTGGCTCACCAAATTTCGTTCTTCTAGGTTAAACCGTTCATTGGCAGTAACAGTTTTAATTTTTAGGTTTCACTCTCTTTTCTCCTATATGGATACATGTAGTTGGAACTCTAAATCAAACACGGTTTGTGCTAGCTCTTTGAAACTTGACACAATAAAGTAGCTCCAAGTTCTATCTCTATGGTTTCTTTCCTATTGATGTAGCCCTAAGCAGAGACTGGCGGAAATCACTTTCATGGAAAGGGGTTGCCATTTTCCAAAAAACTACGAGTTTCCTGAAATCTCAGCACACATTTTTTCACCCAATCTTGATGACACTTTCAGGTAATGATCAGTACCCCAATCCCACTTGGCTCACCAAATTTCGTTCTTCTAGGTTAAACCGTTCGTTGGCAGTAACAGTTTTAATTTTTAGGTTTCACTCTGTTTTCTCCTATATGCATACATGTTGTTGGAACTCTAAATCAAACACGGTTTTTGCTAGCTCTTTGAAACTTGACACAATAAAGTAGCTCCAAGTTCTATCTCTATGGTTTGTTTCCTATTGATGTAGCCCTAAGCAGAGACTGGCGCAAATCACTTTCATTTAATGGGGTTGCCAAGCTTCCAAAAAACTACGAGTTTCCTGAAATCTCAGCACACATTTTTTCACCCAATCTTGATGACACTTTCAGGTAATGATCAGTACAACAAATCCCACTTGGGTCACCAAGTTTCCTTCTTCTAGGTTGAACCGTTCGTTGGCAGTAACAGTTTTAATTTTTAGGTTTCACTGTGTTTTCTCCTATATGGATACATGTAGTTGGAACTCTAAATCAAACACGGTTTGTGCTAGCTCTTTGAAACTTGACACAATAAAGTAGCTCCATGTTCTATCTCTATGGTATGTTTCCTATTGATGTAGCCCTAAGCAGAGACTGGCGCAAATCACTTTCATAGAAAGGGGTTGACAATCTTCCAAAAGACTAAGAGTTTCCTGAAATCTCAGCACACATTTTTTCCCCCAATCTTGATGACACTTTCAGGTAATGATCAGCACCCCAATCCCACTTCGCTCACCAAATTTCATTCTTCTAGGTTAAACCATTCGGTGGCAGTAACAGTTTTAATTTTTAGGTTTCACTCTGTTTTCTCCTTTGGATACATGTAGTTGGAACTCTAAATCAAACACGGTTTTTGCTAGCTCCTTGAAACTTGACACAATAAAGTAGCTATAAGTTCTATCTCTATGGTTTGTTTCCTATTGATGTAGCCCTAAGAAGAGACTGGCGCAAATCACTTTCATGGAAAGGGGTTGACAATCTTCGAAAAAACTAAGAGTTTCCTGAAATCTCAGCGCACATTTTTTCACCCAATCTTGATGACACTTTCAGGTTATGATCAGTACCCCAATCCCACTTGGCTCACCAAATCTCGTTCTTCTAGGTTAAACCGTTCATTGGCAGTAACAGTTTTAATTTTTAGGTTTCACTCTGTTTTCTCCTATATGGATACATGTAGTTGGAACTCTAAATCAAACACGGTTTGTGCTAGCTCTTTGAAACTTGACACAATAAAGTAGCTCCAAGTTCTATCTCTATGGTTTGTTTCCTATTGATGTAGCCCTAAGCAGAGACTGGCGCAAATCACTTTCATAGAAAGGGGTTGACAATCTTCCAAAAAACTAAGAGTTTCCTGAAATCTCAGCACACATTTTTTCCCCCAATCTTGATTACACTTTCAGGTAATGATCAGCACCCCAATCCCACTTGGCTCACCAAATTTCATTCTTCTAGGTTAAACCATTCGTTGGCAGTAACAGTTTTAATTTTTAGGTTTCATTCTGTTTTCTCCTATATGGATACATGTAGTTGGAACTCTAAATCAAACACGGTTTGTGCTAGCTCTTTGAAACTTGACACAATAAAGTAGCTCCAAGTTCTATCTTTATGGTTTCTTTCCTATTGATGTAGCCCTAAGCGGAGACTGACGTAAATCACTTTCATGGAAAGGGGTTGCCAATCTTCCAAAAAACTACGATTTTCCTGAAATCTCAGCACAATTTTTTCACCCAATCTTGATGACACTTTCAGGTAATGATCAGTACCCCAATCCCACTTGGCTCACCAAATTTCGTTCTTCTAGGTTAAACCGTTCGTTGGCAGTAACAGTTTTAATTTTTAGGTTTCACTCTGTTTTCTCCTATATGGACACATGGAGTTGGAACTCTAAATCAAACACGGTTTGTGCTAGCTCTTTGAAACTTGACACAATAACGTAGCTCCAAGTTCTATCTCTATGGTTTGTTTCCTATTGATGTAGCCCTAAGAAGAGACTGGCGCAAATCACTTTCATGGAAAGGGGTTGACAATCTTCCAAAAAACTAAGAGTTTCCTGAAATCTCAGCACACAATTTTTCACCCAATCTTGATGACACTTTCAGGTTATGATCAGTACCCCAATCCCACTTGGCTCACCAAATTTCGTTCTTCTAGGTTAAACCGTTCATTGGCAGTAACAGTTTTAATTTTTAGGTTTCACTCTGTTTTCTCCTATATGGATACATGTAGTTGGAACTCTAAATCAAACACGGTTTGTGCTAGCTCTTTGAAACTTGACACAATAAAGTAGCTCCAAGTTCTATCTCTATGGTTTGTTTCCTATTGATGTAGCCCTAAGCAGAGACTGGCGCAAATCACTTTCATGGAAAGGGGTTGCCATTTTCCAAAAAACTACGAGTTTCCTGAAATCTCAGCACACATTTTTTCACCCAATCTTGATGACACTTTCAGGTAATGATCAGTACGCCAATCCCACTTGGCTCACCAAATTTCGTTCTTCTAGGTTAAACCGTTCGTTGGCAGTAACAGTTTTAATTTTTAGGTTTCACTCTGTTTTCTCCTATATGGATACATGTTGTTGGAACTCTAAATCAAACACGGTTTTTGCTAGCTCTTTCAAACTTGACACAGTAAAGTAGCTCCAAGTTCTATCTCTATGGTTTGTTTCCTATTGATGTAGCCCTAAGCAGAGACTGGCGCAAATCACTTTCATTTAAAGGGGTTGCCAAGCTTCCAAAAAACTACGAGTTTCCTGAAATCTCAGCACACATTTTTTCACCCAATCTTGATGACACTTTCAGGTAATGATCAGTACAACAAATCCCACTTGGATCACCAAGTTTCGTTCTTCTAGGTTAAACCGTTCGTTGGCAGTAACAGTTTAAATTTTTAGATTTCACTGTGTTTTCTCCTATATGGATACATGTAGTTGGAACTCTAAATCAAACACGGTTTGTGGTAGCTCTTTGAAACTTGACACAATAAAGTAGCTCCATGTTCTATCTCTATGGTATGTTTCCTATTGATGTAGCCCTAAGCAGAGACTGGCGCAAATCACTTTCATAGAAAGGGGTTGACAATCTTCCAAAAAACTAAGAGTTTCCTGAAATCTCAGCACACATTTTTTCCCCCAATCTTGATGACACTTTCAGGTTATGATCAGTACCCCAATCCCACTTGGCTCACCAAATTTCGTTCTTCTAGGTTAAACCGTTCATTGGCAGTAACAGTTTTAATTTTTAGGTTTCACTCTGTTTTCTCCTATATGGATACATGTAGTTGGAACTCTAAATCAAACACGGTTTGTGCTAGCTCTTTGAAACTTGACACAATAAAGTAGCTCCAAGTTCTATCTCTATGGTTTGTTTCCTATTGATGTAGCCCTAAGCAGAGACTGGCGCAAATCACTTTCATAGAAAGGGGTTGACAATCTTCCAAAAAACTAAGAGTTTCCTGAAATCTCAGCACACATTTTTTCCCCCAATCTTGATGACACTTTCAGGTAATGATCAGCACCCCAATCCCACTTGGCTCTCCAAATTTCATTCTTCTAGGTTAAACCATTCGTTGGCAGTAACAGTTTTAATTTTTAGGTTTCATTCTGTTTTCTCCTATATGGATACATGTAGTTGGAACTCTAAATCAAACACGGTTTGTGCTAGCTCTTTGAAACTTGACACAATAAAGTAGCTCCAAGTTCTATCTCTATGGTTTCTTTCCTATTGATGTAGCCCTAAGCAGAGACTGGCGCAATCACTTTCATGGAAAGGGGTTGCCAATCTACCAAAAAACTGCGAGTTTCCTGAAATCTCAGCACATATTTTTTCACCCAATCTTGATGACACTTTCAGGTAATGATCAGTACCCCAATCCCACTTGGCTCACCAAATTTCGTTCTTCTAGGTTAAACCGTTCATTGGCAGTAACAGTTTTAATTTTTAGGTTTCACTCTGTTTTCTCCTATATGGACACATGTAGTTGGAACTCTAATCAAACACGGTTTGTGCTAGCTCTTTGAAACTTGACACAATAAAGTAGCTCCAAGTTCTATCTCTATGGTTTGTTTCCTATTGCTGTAGCCCTAAGCAGAGACTGGCGCAAATCACTTTCATGGAAAGGGGTTGACAATCTTCCAAAAAACTAAGAGTTTCCTGAAATCTCAGCACACATTTTTTCACCCAATCTTGATGACACTTTCAGGTAATGATCAGCACCCCAATCCCACTTGGCTCACCAAATTTCGTTCTTCTAGGTTAAACCGTTCGTTGGCAGTAACAGTTTTAACTTTTAGGTTTCACTCTGTTTTCTCCTATATGGATACATGTAGTTGGAACTCTAAATCAAACACGGTTTGTGCTAGCTCTTTGAAACTTCACACAATAATGTAGCTCCAAGTTCTATCTCTATGGTTTGTTTCCTATTGATGTAGCGCTAAGCAGAGATTGGCACAAATCACTTTCATGGAAAGGGGTTGCCAATCTTCCAAAAAACTAAGAGTTTCCTGAAATCTCAGCACACATTTTTTTCACCCAATCTTGATGACACTTTCAGGTAATGATCAGTACCCCAATCCCACTTGGCTCACCAAATTTCGTTCTTCTAGGTTAAACCGTTCGTTGGCAGTAACAGTTTTAATTTTTAGGTTTCACTCTGTTTTCTCCTATATGGATACATGTAGTTGGAACACTAAATCAAACACGGTTTGTGCTAGCTCTTTGAAACTTGACACAATAAAGTAGCTCCAAGTTCTATCTCTATTTTTTGTTTCCTATTGATGTAGCCCTAAGCAGAGACTGGCGCAAATCACTTTCATGGAAAGGGGTTGACAATCTTCCAAAAAACTGCGAGTTTCCTGAAATCTCAGCACACATTTTTTCACCCAATCTTGATGACACATTCAGGTAATGATCAGCACCCCAATCCCACTTGGCTCACCAAATTTCGTTCTTCTAGGTTAAACCATTCGTTGGCAGTAACAGTTTTAATTTTTAGGTTTCTCTCTGTTTTCTCCTTTGATTACATGTAGTTGGAACTCTAAATCAAACACGGTTTTTGCTAGCTCCTTGAAACTTGACACAATAAAGTAGCTCCAAGTTCTATCTCTATGGTTTGTTTCCTATTGATGTAGCCCTAAGAAGAGACTGGCGCAAATCACTTTCATGGAAAGGGGTTGACAATCTTCCAAAAAACTAAGAGTTTCCTGAAATCTCAGCACACATTTTTTCACCCAATCTTGATGACACTTTCAGGTTATGATCAGTACCCCAATCCCACTTGGCTCACCAAATTTCGTTCTTCTAGGTTAAACCGTTCATTGGCAGTAACAGTTTTAATTTTTAGGTTTCACTCTGTTTTCTCCTATATGGATACATGTAGTTGGAACTCTAAATCAAACACGGTTTGTGCTAGCTCTTTGAAACTTGACACAATAAAGTAGCTCCAAGTTCTATCTCTATGGTTTGTTTCCTATTGATGTAGCCCTAAGCAGAGACTGGCGCAAATCACTTTCATGGAAAGGGGTTGCCATTTTCCAAAAAACTACGAGTTTCCTGAAATCTCAGCACACATTTTTTCACCCAATCTTGATGACACTTTCAGGTAATGATCAGTACCCCAATCCCACTTGGCTCACGAAATTTCGTTCTTCTAGGTTAAACCGTTCGTTGGCAGTAACAGTTTTAATTTTTAGGTTTCACTCTGTTTTCTCCTATATGGATACATGTTGTTGGAACTCTAAATCAAACACGGTTTTTGCTAGCTCTTTGAAACTTGACACAATAAAGTAGCTCCAAGTTCTATCTCTATGGTTTGTTTCCTATTGATGTAGCCCTAAGCAGAGACTGGCGCAAATCACTTTCATTTAAAGGGGTTGCCAAGCTTCCAAAAAACTACGAGTTTCCTGAAATCTCAGCACACATTTTTTCACCCAATCTTGATGACACTTTCAGGTAATGATCAGTACAACAAATCCCACTTGGGTCACCAAATTTCGTTCTTCTAGGTTAAACCGTTCGTTGGCAGTAACAGTTTTAATTTTTAGGTTTCACTGTGTTTTCTCCTATATGGATACATGTAGTTGGAACTCTAAATCAAACACGGTTTGTGGTAGCTCTTTGAAACTTGACACAATAAAGTAGCTCCATGTTCTATCTCTATGGTATGTTTCCTATTGATGTAGCCCTAAGCAGAGACTGGCGCAAATCACTTTCATAGAAAGGGGTTGACAATCTTCCAAAAAACTAAGAGTTTCCTGAAATCTCAGCACACATTTTTCCCCCAATCTTGATGACACTTTCAGGTAATGATCAGCACCCCAATCCCACTTGGCTCACCAAATTTCATTCTTCTAGGTTAAACCATTCGTTGGCAGTAACAGTTTTAATTTTTAGGTTTCACTCTGTTTTCTCCTTTGGATACATGTAGTTGGAACTCTAAATCAAACACGGTTTTTGCTAGCTCTTTGAAACTTGACACAATAAAGTAGCTCCAAGTTCTATCTCTATGGTTTGTTTCCTATTGATGTAGCCCTAAGAAGAGACTGGCGCAAATCACTTTCATGGAAAGGGGTTGCCAATCTTCCAAAAAACTACGAGTTTCCTGAAATCTCAGCACAATTTTTTCACCCAATCTTGATGACACTTTCAGGTAATGATCAGTACCCCAATCGCACTTGGCTCACCAAATTTCGTTCTTCTAGGTTAAACCGTTCGTTGGCAGTAACAGTTTTAATTTTTAGGTTTCACTCTGTTTTCTCCTATATGGACACATGTAGTTGGAACTCTAAATCAAACACGGTTTGTGCTAGCTCTTTGAAACTTGACACAATAACGTAGCTCCAAGTTCTATCTCTATGGTTTGTTTCCTATTGATGTAGCCCTAAGAAGAGACCTGCGCAAATCACTTTCATGGAAAGGGGTTGACAATCTTCCAAAAAACTAAGAGTTTCCTGAAATCTCAGCACACATTTTTTCACCCAATCTTGATGACACTTTCAGGTTATGATCAGTACCCCAATCCCACTTGGCTCACCAAATTTCGTTCTTCTAGGTTAAACCGTTCATTGGCAGTAACAGTTTTAAATTTTAGGTTTCACTCTGTTTTCTCCTATATGGATACATGTAGTTGGAACTCTAAATCAAACACGGTTTGTGCTAGCTCTTTGAAACTTGACACAATAAAGTAGCTCCAAGTTCTATCTCTATGGTTTGTTTCCTATTGATGTAGCCCTAAGCAGAGACTGGCGCAAATCACTTTCATGGAAAGGGGTTGCCATTTTCCAAAAAACTACGAGTTTCCTGAAATCTCAGCACACATTTTTTCACCCAATCTTGATGACACTTTCAGGTAATGATCAGTACCCCAATCCCACTTGGCTCACCAAATTTCGTTCTTCTAGGTTAAACCGTTCGTTGGCAGTAACAGTTTTAATTTTTAGGTTTCACTCTGTTTTCTCCTATATGGATACATGTTGTTGGAACTCTAAATCAAACACGGTTTTTTCTAGCTCTTTGAAACTTGACACAGTAAAGTAGCTCCAAGTTCTATCTCTATGGTATGTTTCCTATTGATGTAGCCCTAAGCAGAGACTGGCGCAAATCACTTTCATAGAAAGGGGTTGACAATCTTCCAAAAAACTAAGAGTTTCCTGAAATCTCAGCACACATTTTTTCCCCCAATCTTGATGACACTTTCAGGTTATGATCAGTACCCCAATCCCACTTGGCTCACCAAATTTCGTTCTTCTAGGTTAAACCGTTCATTGGCAGTAACAGTTTTAATTTTTAGGTTTCACTCTGTTTTCTCCTATATGGATACATGTAGTTGGAACTCTAAATCAAACACGGTTTGTGCTAGCTCTTTGAAACTTGACACAATAAAGTAGCTCCAAGTTCTATCTCTATGGTTTGTTTCCTATTGATGTAGCCCTAAGCAGAGACTGGCACAAATCACTTTCATAGAAAGGGGTTGACAATCTTCCAAAAAACTAAGAGTTTCCTGAAATCTCAGCACACATTTTTTCCCCCAATCTTGATGACACTTTCAGGTAATGATCAGCACCCCAATCCCACTTGGCTCTCCAAATTTCATTCTTCTAGGTTAAACCATTCGTTGGCAGTAACAGTTTTAATTTTTAGGTTTCATTCTGTTTTCTCCTATATGGATACATGTAGTTGGAACTCTAAATCAAACACGGTTTGTGCTAGCTCTTTGAAACTTGACACAATAAAGTAGCTCCAAGTTCTATCTCTATGGTTTCTTTCCTATTGATGTAGCCCTAAGCAGAGACTGGCGCAAATCACTTTCATGGAAAGGGGTTGCCAATCTACCAAAAAACTGCGAGTTTCCTGAAATCTCAGCACACATTTTTTCACCCAATCTTGATGACACTTTCAGGTAATGATCAGTACCCCAATCCCACTTGGCTCACCAAATTTCGTTCTTCTAGGTTAAACCGTTCATTGGCAGTAACAGTTTTAATTTTTAGGTTTCACTCTGTTTTCTCCTATATGGATACATGTAGTTGGAACTCTAAATCAAACACGGTTTGTGCTAGCTCTTTGAAACTTTACACAATAAAGTAGCTCCAAGTTCTATCTCTATGGTTTGTTTCCTATTGATGTAGCCCTAAGAAGAGACTGGCGCAAATCACTTTCATGGAAAGGGGTTGCCAATCTTCCAAAAAACTACGAGTTTCCTGAAATCTCAGCACAATTTTTTCACCCAATCTTGATGACACTTTCAGGTAATGATCAGTACCCCAATCGCACTTGGCTCACCAAATTTCGTTCTTCTAGGTTAAACCGTTCGTTGGCAGTAACAGTTTTAAATTTTAGGTTTCACTCTGTTTTCTCCTATATGGATACATGTAGTTGGAACTCTAAATCAAACACGGTTTGTGCTAGCTCTTTGAAACTTGACACAATAAAGTAGCTCCAAGTTCTATCTCTATGGTTTGTTTCCTATTGATGTAGCCCTAAGCAGAGACTGGCGCAAATCACTTTCATGGAAAGGGGTTGCCATTTTCCAAAAAACTACGAGTTTCCTGAAATCTCAGCACACATTTTTTCACCCAATCTTGATGACACTTTCAGGTAATGATCAGTACCCCAATCCCACTTGGCTCACCAAATTTCGTTCTTCTAGGTTAAACCGTTCGTTGGCAGTAACAGTTTTAATTTTTAGGTTTCACTCTGTTTTCTCCTATATGGATACATGTTGTTGGAACTCTAAATCAAACACGGTTTTTGCTAGCTCTTTGAAACTTGACACAGTAAAGTAGCTCCAAGTTCTATCTCTATGGTTTGTTTCCTATTGATGTAGCCCTAAGCAGAGACTGGCACAAATCACTTTCATTTAAAGGGGTTGCCAAGCTTCCAAAAAACTACGAGTTTCCTGAAATCTCAGCACACATTTTTTCACCCAATCTTGATGACACTTTCAGGTAATGATCAGTACAACAAATCCCACTTGGATCACCAAGTTTCGTTCTTCTAGGTTAAACCGTTCGTTGGCAGTAACAGTTTAAATTTTTAGATTTCACTGTGTTTTCTCCTATATGGATACATGTAGTTGGAACTCTAAATCAAACACGGTTTGTGGTAGCTCTTTGAAACTTGACACAATAAAGTAGCTCCATGTTCTATCTCTATGGTATGTTTCCTATTGATGTAGCCCTAAGCAGAGACTGGCGCAAATCACTTTCATAGAAAGGGGTTGACAATCTTCCAAAAAACTAAGAGTTTCCTGAAATCTCAGCACACATTTTTTCCCCCAATCTTGATGACACTTTCAGGTTATGATCAGTACCCCAATCCCACTTGGCTCACCAAATTTCGTTCTTCTAGGTTAAACCGTTCATTGGCAGTAACAGTTTTAATTTTTAGGTTTCACTCTGTTTTCTCCTATATGGATACATGTAGTTGGAACTCTAAATCAAACACGGTTTGTGCTAGCTCTTTGAAACTTGACACAATAAAGTAGCTCCAAGTTCTATCTCTATGGTTTGTTTCCTATTGATGTAGCCCTAAGCAGAGACTGGCGCAAATCACTTTCATAGAAAGGGGTTGACAATCTTCCAAAAAACTAAGAGTTTCCTGAAATCTCAGCACACATTTTTTCCCCCAATCTTGATGACACTTTCAGGTAATGATCAGCACCCCAATCCCACTTGGCTCTCCAAATTTCATTCTTCTAGGTTAAACCATTCGTTGGCAGTAACAGTTTTAATTTTTAGGTTTCATTCTGTTTTCTCCTATATGGATACATGTAGTTGGAACTCTAAATCAAACACGGTTTGTGCTAGCTCTTTGAAACTTGACACAATAAAGTAGCTCCAAGTTCTATCTCTATGGTTTCTTTCCTATTGATGTAGCCCTAAGCAGAGACTGGCGCAAATCACTTTCATGGAAAGGGGTTGCCAATCTACCAAAAAACTGCGAGTTTCCTGAAATCTCAGCACACATTTTTTCACCCAATCTTGATGACACTTTCAGGTAATGATCAGTACCCCAATCCCACTTGGCTCACCAAATTTCGTTCTTCTAGGTTAAACCGTTCATTGGCAGTAACAGTTTTAATTTTTAGGTTTCACTCTGTTTTCTCCTATATGGATACATGTAGTTGGAACTCTAAATCAAACACGGTTTGTGCTAGCTCTTTGAAACTTTACACAATAAAGTAGCTCCAAGTTCTATCTCTATGGTTTGTTTCCTATTGATGTAGCCCTAAGAAGAGACTGGCGCAAATCACTTTCATGGAAAGGGGTTGCCAATCTTCCAAAAAACTACGAGTTTCCTGAAATCTCAGCACAATTTTTTCACCCAATCTTGATGACACTTTCAGGTAATGATCAGTACCCCAATCGCACTTGGCTCACCAAATTTCGTTCTTCTAGGTTAAACCGTTCGTTGGCAGTAACAGTTTTAATTTTTAGGTTTCACTCTGTTTTCTCCTATATGGACACATGTAGTTGGAACTCTAAATCAAACACGGTTTGTGCTAGCTCTTTGAAACTTGACACAATAACGTAGCTCCAAGTTCTATCTCTATGGTTTGTTTCCTATTGATGTAGCCCTAAGAAGAGACTGGCGCAAATCACTTTCATGGAAAGGGGTTGACAATCTTCCAAAAAACTAAGAGTTTCCTGAAATCTCAGCACACATTTTTTCACCCAATCTTGATGACACTTTCAGGTTATGATCAGTACCCCAATCCCACTTGGCTCACCAAATTTCGTTCTTCTAGGTTAAACCGTTCATTGGCAGTAACAGTTTTAAATTTTAGGTTTCACTCTGTTTTCTCCTATATGGATACATGTAGTTGGAACTCTAAATCAAACACGGTTTGTGCTAGCTCTTTGAAACTTGACACAATAAAGTAGCTCCAAGTTCTATCTCTATGGTTTGTTTCCTATTGATGTAGCCCTAAGCAGAGACTGGCGCAAATCACTTTCATGGAAAGGGGTTGCCATTTTCCAAAAAACTACGAGTTTCCTGAAATCTCAGCACACATTTTTTCACCCAATCTTGATGACACTTTCAGGTAATGATCAGTACCCCAATCCCACTTGGCTCACCAAATTTCGTTCTTCTAGGTTAAACCGTTCGTTGGCAGTAACAGTTTTAATTTTTAGGTTTCACTCTGTTTTCTCCTATATGGATACATGTTGTTGGAACTCTAAATCAAACACGGTTTTTGCTAGCTCTTTGAAACTTGACACAGTAAAGTAGCTCCAAGTTCTATCTCTATGGTTTGTTTCCTATTGATGTAGCCCTAAGCAGAGACTGGCACAAATCACTTTCATTTAAAGGGGTTGCCAAGCTTCCAAAAAACTACGAGTTTCCTGAAATCTCAGCACACATTTTTTCACCCAATCTTGATGACACTTTCAGGTAATGATCAGTACAACAAATCCCACTTGGATCACCAAGTTTCGTTCTTCTAGGTTAAACCGTTCGTTGGCAGTAACAGTTTAAATTTTTAGATTTCACTGTGTTTTCTCCTATATGGATACATGTAGTTGGAACTCTAAATCAAACACGGTTTGTGGTAGCTCTTTGAAACTTGACACAATAAAGTAGCTCCATGTTCTATCTCTATGGTATGTTTCCTATTGATGTAGCCCTAAGCAGAGACTGGCGCAAATCACTTTCATAGAAAGGGGTTGACAATCTTCCAAAAAACTAAGAGTTTCCTGAAATCTCAGCACACATTTTTTCCCCCAATCTTGATGACACTTTCAGGTTATGATCAGTACCCCAATCCCACTTGGCTCACCAAATTTCGTTCTTCTAGGTTAAACCGTTCATTGGCAGTAACAGTTTTAATTTTTAGGTTTCACTCTGTTTTCTCCTATATGGATACATGTAGTTGGAACTCTAAATCAAACACGGTTTGTGCTAGCTCTTTGAAACTTGACACAATAAAGTAGCTCCAAGTTCTATCTCTATGGTTTGTTTCCTATTGATGTAGCCCTAAGCAGAGACTGGCGCAAATCACTTTCATAGAAAGGGGTTGACAATCTTCCAAAAAACTAAGAGTTTCCTGAAATCTCAGCACACATTTTTTCCCCCAATCTTGATGACACTTTCAGGTAATGATCAGCACCCCAATCCCACTTGGCTCTCCAAATTTCATTCTTCTAGGTTAAACCATTCGTTGGCAGTAACAGTTTTAATTTTTAGGTTTCATTCTGTTTTCTCCTATATGGATACATGTAGTTGGAACTCTAAATCAAACACGGTTTGTGCTAGCTCTTTGAAACTTGACACAATAAAGTAGCTCCAAGTTCTATCTCTATGGTTTCTTTCCTATTGATGTAGCCCTAAGCAGAGACTGGCGCAAATCACTTTCATGGAAAGGGGTTGCCAATCTACCAAAAAACTGCGAGTTTCCTGAAATCTCAGCACACATTTTTTCACCCAATCTTGATGACACTTTCAGGTAATGATCAGTACCCCAATCCCACTTGGCTCACCAAATTTCGTTCTTCTAGGTTAAACCATTCATTGGCAGTAACAGTTTTAATTTTTAGGTTTCACTCTGTTTTCTCCTATATGGATACATGTAGTTGGAACTCTAAATCAAACACGGTTTGTGCTAGCTCTTTGAAACTTGACACAATAAAGTAGCTCCAAGTTCTATCTCTATGGTTTGTTTCCTATTGATGTAGCCCTAAGCAGAGACTGGCGCAAATCACTTTCATGGAAAGGGGTTGCCAATCTTCCAAAAAACTACGAGTTTCCTGAAATCTCAGCACACATTTTTTCACCCAATCTTGATGACACTTTCAGGTAATGATCAGTACCCCAATCCCACTTGGCTCACCAAATTTCGTTCTTCTAGGTTAAACCGTTCGTTGGCAGTAACAGTTTTAATTTTTAGGTTTCACTCTGTTTTCTCCTATATGGACACATGTAGTTGGAACTCTAAATCAAACACGGTTTGTGCTAGCTCTTTGAAACTTGACACAATAAAGTAGCTCCAAGTTCTATCTCTATGGTTTGTTTCCTATTGATGTAGCCCTAAGAAGAGACTGGCGCAAATCACTTTCATGGAAAGGGGTTGACAATCTTCCAAAAAACTAAGAGTTTCCTGAAATCTCAGCACACATTTTTTCACCCAATCTTGATGACACTTTCAGGTAATGATCAGTACCCCAATCCCACTTGGCTCACCAAATTTCGTTCTTCTAGGTTAAACCGTTCGTTGGCAGTAACAGTTTTAATTTTTAGGTTTCACTCTGTTTTCTCCTATATGGATACATGTTGTTGGAACTCTAAATCAAACACGGTTTTTGCTAGCTCTTTGAAACTTGACACAGTAAAGTAGCTCCAAGTTCTATCTCTATGGTTTGTTTCCTATTGATGTAGCCCTAAGCAGAGACTGGCACAAATCACTTTCATTTAAAGGGGTTGCCAAGCTTCCAAAAAACTACGAGTTTCCTGAAATCTCAGCACACATTTTTTCACCCAATCTTGATGACACTTTCAGGTAATGATCAGTACAACAAATCCCACTTGGATCACCAAGTTTCGTTCTTCTAGGTTAAACCGTTCGTTGGCAGTAACAGTTTAAATTTTTAGATTTCACTGTGTTTTCTCCTATATGGATACATGTAGTTGGAACTCTAAATCAAACACGGTTTGTGGTAGCTCTTTGAAACTTGACACAATAAAGTAGCTCCATGTTCTATCTCTATGGTATGTTTCCTATTGATGTAGCCCTAAGCAGAGACTGGCGCAAATCACTTTCATAGAAAGGGGTTGACAATCTTCCAAAAAACTAAGAGTTTCCTGAAATCTCAGCACACATTTTTTCCCCCAATCTTGATGACACTTTCAGGTTATGATCAGTACCCCAATCCCACTTGGCTCACCAAATTTCGTTCTTCTAGGTTAAACCGTTCATTGGCAGTAACAGTTTTAATTTTTAGGTTTCACTCTGTTTTCTCCTATATGGATACATGTAGTTGGAACTCTAAATCAAACACGGTTTGTGCTAGCTCTTTGAAACTTGACACAATAAAGTAGCTCCAAGTTCTATCTCTATGGTTTGTTTCCTATTGATGTAGCCCTAAGCAGAGACTGGCGCAAATCACTTTCATAGAAAGGGGTTGACAATCTTCCAAAAAACTAAGAGTTTCCTGAAATCTCAGCACACATTTTTTCCCCCAATCTTGATGACACTTTCAGGTAATGATCAGCACCCCAATCCCACTTGGCTCTCCAAATTTCATTCTTCTAGGTTAAACCATTCGTTGGCAGTAACAGTTTTAATTTTTAGGTTTCATTCTGTTTTCTCCTATATGGATACATGTAGTTGGAACTCTAAATCAAACACGGTTTGTGCTAGCTCTTTGAAACTTGACACAATAAAGTAGCTCCAAGTTCTATCTCTATGGTTTCTTTCCTATTGATGTAGCCCTAAGCAGAGACTGGCGCAAATCACTTTCATGGAAAGGGGTTGCCAATCTACCAAAAAACTGCGAGTTTCCTGAAATCTCAGCACACATTTTTTCACCCAATCTTGATGACACTTTCAGGTAATGATCAGTACCCCAATCCCACTTGGCTCACCAAATTTCGTTCTTCTAGGTTAAACCATTCATTGGCAGTAACAGTTTTAATTTTTAGGTTTCACTCTGTTTTCTCCTATATGGATACATGTAGTTGGAACTCTAAATCAAACACGGTTTGTGCTAGCTCTTTGAAACTTTACACAATAATGTAGCTCCAAGTTCTATCTCTATGGTTTGTTTCCTATTGATGTAGCCCTAAGCAGAGACTGGCGCAAATCACTTTCATGGAAAGGGGTTGCCAATCTTCCAAAAAACTACGAGTTTCCTGAAATCTCAGCACACATTTTTTCACCCAATCTTGATGACACTTTCAGGTAATGATCAGTACCCCAATCCCACTTGGCTCACCAAATTTCGTTCTTCTAGGTTAAACCGTTCGTTGGCAGTAACAGTTTTAATTTTTAGGTTTCACTCTGTTTTCTCCTATATGGACACATGTAGTTGGAACTCTAAATCAAACACGGTTTGTGCTAGCTCTTTGAAACTTGACACAATAAAGTAGCTCCAAGTTCTATCTCTATGGTTTGTTTCCTATTGATGTAGCGCTAAGCAGAGATTGGCACAAATCACTTTCATGGAAAGGGGTTGCCAATCTTCCAAAAAACTAAGCGTTTCCTGAAATCTCAGCACACATTTTTTTCACCCAATCTTGATGACACTTTCAGGTAATGATCAGTACCCCAATCCCACTTGGCTCACCAAATTTCATTCTTCTAGGTTAAACCGTTCGTTGGCAGTAACAGTTTTAATTTTTAGGTTTCACTCTGTTTTCTCCTATATGGATACATGTAGTTGGAACTCTAAATCAAACACGGTTTGTGGTAGCTCTTTGAAACTTGACACAATAAAGTAGCTCCATGTTCTATCTCTATGGTATGTTTCCTATTGATGTAGCCCTAAGCAGAGACTGGCGCAAATCACTTTCATAGAAAGGGGTTGACAATCTTCCAAAAAACTAAGAGTTTCCTGAAATCTCAGCACACATTTTTTCCCCCAATCTTGATGACACTTTCAGGTAATGATCAGCACCCCAATCCCACTTGGCTCACCAAATTTCATTCTTCTAGGTTAAACCATTCGTTGGCAGTAACAGTTTTAATTTTTAGGTTTCACTCTGTTTTCTCCTTTGATTACATGTAGTTGGAACTCTAAATCAAACACGGTTTTTGCTAGCTCTTTGAAACTTGACACAATAAAGTAGCTCCAAGTTCTATCTCTATGGTTTGTTTCCTATTGATGTAGCCCTAAGAAGAGACTGGCGCAAATCACTTTCATGGAAAGGGGTTGACAATCTTCCAAAAAACTAAGAGTTTCCTGAAATCTCAGCACACATTTTTTCACCCAATCTTGATGACACTTTCAGGTTATGATCAGTACCCCAATCCCACTTGGCTCACCAAATTTCGTTCTTCTAGGTTAAACCGTTCATTGGCAGTAACAGTTTTAATTTTTAGGTTTCACTCTGTTTTCTCCTATATGGATACATGTAGTTGGAACTCTAAATCAAACACGGTTTGTGCTAGCTCTTTGAAACCTGACACAATAAAGTAGCTCCAAGTTCTATCTCTATGGTTTGTTTCCTATTGATGTAGCCCTAAGCAGAGACTGGCGCAAATCACTTTCATAGAAAGGGGTTGACAATCTTCCAAAAAACTAAGAGTTTCCTGAAATCTCAGCACACATTTTTTCCCCCAATCTTGATGACACTTTCAGGTAATGATCAGCACCCCAATCCCACTTGGCTCTCCAAATTTCATTCTTCTAGGTTAAACCATTCGTTGGCAGTAACAGTTTTAATTTTTAGGTTTCATTCTGTTTTCTCCTATATGGATACATGTAGTTGGAACTCTAAATCAAACACGGTTTGTGCTAGCTCTTTGAAACTTGACACAATAAAGTAGCTCCACGTTCCATCTCTATGGTTTCTTTCCTATTGATGTAGCCCTAAGCAGAGACTGGCGCAAATCACTTTCATGGAAAGGGGTTGCCAATCTACCAAAAAACTGCGAGTTTCCTGAAATCTCAGCACACATTTTTTCACCCAATCTTGATGACACTTTCAGGTAATGATCAGTACCCCAATCCCACTTGGCTCACCAAATTTCGTTCTTCTAGGATAAACCGTTCATTGGCAGTAACAGTTTTAATTTTTAGGTTTCACTCTGTTTTCTCCTATATGGATACATGTAGTTGGAACTCTAAATCAAACACGGTTTGTGCTAGCTCTTTGAAACTTCACACAATAATGTAGCTCCAAGTTCTATCTCTATGGTTTGTTTCCTATTGATGTAGCGCTAAGCAGAGATTGGCACAAATCACTTTCATGGAAAGGGGTTGCCAATCTTCCAAAAAACTAAGAGTTTCCTGAAATCTCAGCACACATTTTTTCACCCAATCTTGATGACACTTTCAGGTAATGATCAGTACCCCAATCCCACTTGGCTCACCAAATTTCGTTCTTCTAGGTTAAACCGTTCGTTGGCAGTAACAGTTTTAATTTTTAGGTTTCACTCTGTTTTCTCCTATATGGATACATGTAGTTGGAACACTAAATCAAACACGGTTTGTGCTAGCTCTTTGAAACTTGACACAATAAAGTAGCTCCAAGTTCTATCTCTATTTTTTGTTTCCTATTGATGTAGCCCTAAGCAGAGACTGGCGCAAATCACTTTCATGGAAAGGGGTTGACAATCTTCCAAAAAACTGCGAGTTTCCTGAAATCTCAGCACACATTTTTTCACCCAATCTTGATGACACATTCAGGTAATGATCAGCACACCAATCCCACTTGGCTCACCAAATTTCGTTCTTCTAGGTTAAACCGTTCGTTGGCAGTAACAGTTTTAATTTTTAGGTTTCACTGTGTTTTCTCCTATATGGATACATGTAGTTGGAACTCTAAATCAAACACGGTTTGTGCTAGCTCTTTGAAACTTGACACAATAAAGTAGCTCCAAGTTCTATCTCTATGGTTTGTTTCCTATTGATGTAGCGCTAAGCAGAGATTGGCACAAATCACTTTCATGGAAAGGGGTTGCCAATCTTCCAAAATCTAAGAGTTTCCTGAAATCTCAGCACACATTTTTTCACCCAATCTTGATGACACTTTCAGGTTATGATCAGTACCCCAATCCCACTTGGCTCACCAAATTTCGTTCTTCTAGGTTAAACCGTTCATTGGCAGTAACAGTTTTAATTTTTAGGTTTCACTCTGTTTTCTCCTATATGGATACATGTAGTTGGAACTCTAAATCAAACACGGTTTGTGCTAGCTCTTTGAAACTTGACACAATAAAGTAGCTCCAAGTTCTATCTCTATGGTTTGTTTCCTATTGATGTAGCCCTAAGCAGAGACTGGCGCAAAACACTTTCATTTAAAGGGGTTGCCAAGCTTCCAAAAAACTACGAGTTTCCTGAAATCTCAGCACACATTTTTTCCCCCAATCTTGATGACACTTTCAGGTAATGATCAGCACCCCAATCCCACTTGGCTCTCCAAATTTCATTCTTCTAGGTTAAACCATTCGTTGGCAGTAACAGTTTTAATTTTTAGGTTTCATTCTGTTTTCTCCTATATGGATACATGTAGTTGGAACTCTAAATCAAACACGGTGTGTGCTAGCTCTTTGAAACTTGACACAATAAAGTAGCTCCAAGTTCCATCTCTATGGTTTCTTTCCTATTGATGTAGCCCTAAGCAGAGACTGGCGCAAATCACTTTCATGGAAAGGGGTTGCCAATCTACCAAAAAACTGCGAGTTTCCTGAAATCTCAGCACACATTTTTTCACCCAATCTTGATGACACTTTCAGGTAATGATCAGTACCCCAATCCCACTTGGCTCACCAAATTTCGTTCTTCTAGGTTAAACCGTTCATTGGCAGTAACAGTTTTAATTTTTAGGTTTCACTCTGTTTTCTCCTATATAGATACATGTAGTTGGAACTCTAAATCAAACACGGTTTGTGCTAGCTCTTTGAAACTTGACACAATAAAGTAGCTCCAAGTTCTATCTCTATGGTTTGTTTCCTGTTGATGTAGCCCTAAGAAGAGACTGGCGCAAATCACTTTCATGGAAAGGGGTTGACAATCTTCCAAAAAACTAAGAGTTTCCTGAAATCTCAGCACACATTTTTTCACCCAATCTTGATGACACTTTCAGGTTATGATCAGTACCCCAATCCCACTTGGCTCACCAAATTTCGTTCTTCTAGGTTAAACCGTTCATTGGCAGTAACAGTTTTAAATTTTAGGTTTCACTCTGTTTTCTCCTATATGGATACATGTAGTTGGAACTCTAAATCAAACACGGTTTGTGCTAGCTCTTTGAAACTTGACACAATAAAGTAGCTCCAAGTTCTATCTCTATGGTTTGTTTCCTATTGATGTAGCCCTAAGCAGAGACTGGCGCAAATCACTTTCATGGAAAGGGGTTGCCATTTTCCAAAAAACTACGAGTTTCCTGAAATCTCAGCACACATTTTTTCACCCAATCTTGATGACACTTTCAGGTTATGATCAGTACCCCAATCCCACTTGGCTCACCAAATTTCGTTCTTCTAGGTTAAACCGTTCATTGGCAGTAACAGTTTTAAATTTTAGGTTTCACTCTGTTTTCTCCTATATGGATACATGTAGTTGGAACTCTAAATCAAACACGGTTTGTGCTAGCTCTTTGAAACTTGACACAATAAAGTAGCTCCAAGTTCTATCTCTATGGTTTGTTTCCTATTGATGTAGCCCTAAGCAGAGACTGGCGCAAATCACTTTCATGGAAAGGGGTTGCCATTTTCCAAAAAACTACGAGTTTCCTGAAATCTCAGCACACATTTTTTCACCCAATCTTGATGACACTTTCAGGTAATGATCAGTACCCCAATCCCACTTGGCTCACCAAATTTCGTTCTTCTAGGTTAAACCGTTCGTTGGCAGTAACAGTTTTAATTTTTAGGTTTCACTCTGTTTTCTCCTATATGGATACATGTTGTTGGAACTCTAAATCAAACACGGTTTTTGCTAGCTCTTTGAAACTTGACACAGTAAAGTAGCTCCAAGTTCTATCTCTATGGTTTGTTTCCTATTGATGTAGCCCTAAGCAGAGACTGGCACAAATCACTTTCATTTAAAGGGGTTGCCAAGCTTCCAAAAAACTACGAGTTTCCTGAAATCTCAGCACACATTTTTTCACCCAATCTTGATGACACTTTCAGATAATGATCAGTACAACAAATCCCACTTGGATCACCAAGTTTCGTTCTTCTAGGTTAAACCGTTCGTTGGCAGTAACAGTTTAAATTTTTAGATTTCACTGTGTTTTCTCCTATATGGATACATGTAGTTGGAACTCTAAATCAAACACGGTTTGTGGTAGCTCTTTGAAACTTGACACAATAAAGTAGCTCCATGTTCTATCTCTATGGTATGTTTCCTATTGATGTAGCCCTAAGCAGAGACTGGCGCAAATCACTTTCATAGAAAGGGGTTGACAATCTTCCAAAAAACTAAGAGTTTCCTGAAATCTCAGCACACATTTTTTCCCCCAATCTTGATGACACTTTCAGGTTATGATCAGTACCCCAATCCCACTTGGCTCACCAAATTTCGTTCTTCTAGGTTAAACCGTTCATTGGCAGTAACAGTTTTAATTTTTAGGTTTCACTCTGTTTTCTCCTATATGGATACATGTAGTTGGAACTCTAAATCAAACACGGTTTGTGCTAGCTCTTTGAAACTTGACACAATAAAGTAGCTCCAAGTTCTATCTCTATGGTTTGTTTCCTATTGATGTAGCCCTAAGCAGAGACTGGCGCAAATCACTTTCATAGAAAGGGGTTGACAATCTTCCAAAAAACTAAGAGTTTCCTGAAATCTCAGCACACATTTTTTCCCCCAATCTTGATGACACTTTCAGGTAATGATCAGCACCCCAATCCCACTTGGCTCTCCAAATTTCATTCTTCTAGGTTAAACCATTCGTTGGCAGTAACAGTTTTAATTTTTAGGTTTCATTCTGTTTTCTCCTATATGGATACATGTAGTTGGAACTCTAAATCAAACACGGTTTGTGCTAGCTCTTTGAAACTTGACACAATAAAGTAGCTCCAAGTTCTATCTCTATGGTTTCTTTCCTATTGATGTAGCCCTAAGCAGAGACTGGCGCAAATCACTTTCATGGAAAGGGGTTGCCAATCTACCAAAAAACTGCGAGTTTCCTGAAATCTCAGCACACATTTTTTCACCCAATCTTGATGACACTTTCAGGTAATGATCAGTACCCCAATCCCACTTGGCTCACCAAATTTCGTTCTTCTAGGTTAAACCATTCATTGGCAGTAACAGTTTTAATTTTTAGGTTTCACTCTGTTTTCTCCTATATGGATACATGTAGTTGGAACTCTAAATCAAACACGGTTTGTGCTAGCTCTTTGAAACTTTACACAATAATGTAGCTCCAAGTTCTATCTCTATGGTTTGTTTCCTATTGATGTAGCCCTAAGCAGAGACTGGCGCAAATCACTTTCATGGAAAGGGGTTGCCAATCTTCCAAAAAACTACGAGTTTCCTGAAATCTCAGCACACATTTTTTCACCCAATCTTGATGACACTTTCAGGTAATGATCAGTACCCCAATCCCACTTGGCTCACCAAATTTCGTTCTTCTAGGTTAAACCGTTCGTTGGCAGTAACAGTTTTAATTTTTAGGTTTCACTCTGTTTTCTCCTATATGGACACATGTAGTTGGAACTCTAAATCAAACACGGTTTGTGCTAGCTCTTTGAAACTTGACACAATAAAGTAGCTCCAAGTTCTATCTCTATGGTTTGTTTCCTATTGATGTAGCGCTAAGCAGAGATTGGCACAAATCACTTTCATGGAAAGGGGTTGCCAATCTTCCAAAAAACTAAGCGTTTCCTGAAATCTCAGCACACATTTTTTTCACCCAATCTTGATGACACTTTCAGGTAATGATCAGTACCCCAATCCCACTTGGCTCACCAAATTTCATTCTTCTAGGTTAAACCGTTCGTTGGCAGTAACAGTTTTAATTTTTAGGTTTCACTCTGTTTTCTCCTATATGGATACATGTAGTTGGAACTCTAAATCAAACACGGTTTGTGGTAGCTCTTTGAAACTTGACACAATAAAGTAGCTCCATGTTCTATCTCTATGGTATGTTTCCTATTGATGTAGCCCTAAGCAGAGACTGGCGCAAATCACTTTCATAGAAAGGGGTTGACAATCTTCCAAAAAACTAAGAGTTTCCTGAAATCTCAGCACACATTTTTTCCCCCAATCTTGATGACACTTTCAGGTAATGATCAGCACCCCAATCCCACTTGGCTCACCAAATTTCATTCTTCTAGGTTAAACCATTCGTTGGCAGTAACAGTTTTAATTTTTAGGTTTCACTCTGTTTTCTCCTTTGATTACATGTAGTTGGAACTCTAAATCAAACACGGTTTTTGCTAGCTCTTTGAAACTTGACACAATAAAGTAGCTCCAAGTTCTATCTCTATGGTTTGTTTCCTATTGATGTAGCCCTAAGAAGAGACTGGCGCAAATCACTTTCATGGAAAGGGGTTGACAATCTTCCAAAAAACTAAGAGTTTCCTGAAATCTCAGCACACATTTTTTCACCCAATCTTGATGACACTTTCAGGTTATGATCAGTACCCCAATCCCACTTGGCTCACCAAATTTCGTTCTTCTAGGTTAAACCGTTCATTGGCAGTAACAGTTTTAATTTTTAGGTTTCACTCTGTTTTCTCCTATATGGATACATGTAGTTGGAACTCTAAATCAAACACGGTTTGTGCTAGCTCTTTGAAACTTGACACAATAAAGTAGCTCCAAGTTCTATCTCTATGGTTTGTTTCCTATTGATGTAGCCCTAAGCAGAGACTGGCGCAAATCACTTTCATAGAAAGGGGTTGACAATCTTCCAAAAAACTAAGAGTTTCCTGAAATCTCAGCACACATTTTTTCCCCCAATCTTGATGACACTTTCAGGTAATGATCAGCACCCCAATCCCACTTGGCTCTCCAAATTTCATTCTTCTAGGTTAAACCATTCGTTGGCAGTAACAGTTTTAATTTTTAGGTTTCATTCTGTTTTCTCCTATATGGATACATGTAGTTGGAACTCTAAATCAAACACGGTTTGTGCTAGCTCTTTGAAACTTGACGCAATAAAGTAGCTCCACGTTCCATCTCTATGGTTTCTTTCCTATTGATGTAGCCCTAAGCAGAGACTGGCGCAAATCACTTTCATGGAAAGGGGTTGCCAATCTACCAAAAAACTGCGAGTTTCCTGAAATCTCAGCACACATTTTTTCACCCAATCTTGATGACACTTTCAGGTAATGATCAGTACAACAAATCCCACTTGGATCACCAAGTTTCGTTCTTCTAGGTTAAACCGTTCGTTGGCAGTAACAGTTTAAATTTTTAGATTTCACTGTGTTTTCTCCTATATGGATACATGTAGTTGGAACTCTAAATCAAACACGGTTTGTGGTAGCTCTTTGAAACTTGACACAATAAAGTAGCTCCATGTTCTATCTCTATGGTATGTTTCCTATTGATGTAGCCCTAAGCAGAGACTGGCGCAAATCACTTTCATAGAAAGGGGTTGACAATCTTCCAAAAAACTAAGAGTTTCCTGAAATCTCAGCACACATTTTTTCCCCCAATCTTGATGACACTTTCAGGTTATGATCAGTACCCCAATCCCACTTGGCTCACCAAATTTCGTTCTTCTAGGTTAAACCGTTCATTGGCAGTAACAGTTTTAATTTTTAGGTTTCACTCTGTTTTCTCCTATATGGATACATGTAGTTGGAACTCTAAATCAAACACGGTTTGTGCTAGCTCTTTGAAACTTGACACAATAAAGTAGCTCCAAGTTCTATCTCTATGGTTTGTTTCCTATTGATGTAGCCCTAAGGAGAGACTGGCGCAAATCACTTTCATAGAAAGGGGTTGACAATCTTCAAAAAACTAAGAGTTTCCTGAAATCTCAGCACACATTTTTTCCCCCAATCTTGATGACACTTTCAGGTAATGATCAGCACCCCAATCCCACTTGGCTCTCCAAATTTCATTCTTCTAGGTTAAACCATTCGTTGGCAGTAACAGTTTTAATTTTTAGGTTTCATTCTGTTTTCTCCTATATGGATACATGTAGTTGGAACTCTAAATCAAACACGGTTTGTGCTAGCTCTTTGAAACTTGACACAATAAAGTAGCTCCAAGTTCTATCTCTATGGTTTCTTTCCTATTGATGTAGCCCTAAGCAGAGACTGGCGCAAATCACTTTCATGGAAAGGGGTTGCCAATCTACCAAAAAACTGCGAGTTTCCTGAAATCTCAGCACACATTTTTTCACCCAATCTTGATGACACTTTCAGGTAATGATCAGTACCCCAATCCCACTTGGCTCACCAAATTTCGTTCTTCTAGGTTAAACCGTTCATTGGCAGTAACAGTTTTAATTTTTAGGTTTCACTCTGTTTTCTCCTATATGGATACATGTAGTTGGAACTCTAAATCAAACACGGTTTGTGCTAGCTCTTTGAAACTTTACACAATAATGTAGCTCCAAGTTCTATCTCTATGGTTTGTTTCCTATTGATGTAGCCCTAAGCAGAGACTGGCGCAAATCACTTTCATGGAAAGGGGTTGCCAATCTTCCAAAAAACTACGAGTTTCCTGAAATCTCAGCACACATTTTTTCACCCAATCTTGATGACACTTTCAGGTAATGATCAGTACCCCAATCCCACTTGGCTCACCAAATTTCGTTCTTCTAGGTTAAACCGTTCGTTGGCAGTAACAGTTTTAATTTTTAGGTTTCACTCTGTTTTCTCCTATATGGACACATGTAGTTGGAACTCTAAATCAAACACGGTTTGTGCTAGCTCTTTGAAACT
This sequence comes from Spermophilus citellus, assembly GCF_964194105.1. Classification (NCBI taxonomy): domain Eukaryota; kingdom Metazoa; phylum Chordata; class Mammalia; order Rodentia; family Sciuridae; genus Spermophilus; species Spermophilus citellus. The sequence continues at coordinate 2,116,431 of NW_027673037.1, read as the reverse complement.
TGACACAATAAAGTAGCTCCAAGTTCTATCTCTATGGTTTGTTTCCTATTGATGTAGCCCTAAGCAGAGACTGGCGCAAATCACTTTCATGGAAAGGGGTTGCCAATCTTCCAAAAAACTAAGAGTTTCCTGAAATCTCAGCACACATTTTTTCACCCAATCTTGATGACACTTTCAGGTAATGATCAGCACCCCAATCCCACTTGGCTCACCAAATTTCGTTCTTCTAGGTTAAACCGTTCGTTGGCAGTAACAGTTTTAACTTTTAGGTTTCACTCTGTTTTCTCCTATATGGATACATGTAGTTGGAACTCTAAATCAAACACGGTTTGTGCTAGCTCTTTGAAACTTCACACAATAATGTAGCTCCAAGTTCTATCTCTATGCTTTGTTTCCTATTGATGTAGCGCTAAGCAGAGATTGGCACAAATCACTTTCATGGAAAGGGGTTGCCAATCTTCCAAAAAACTAAGAGTTTCCTGAAATCTCAGCACACATTTTTTTCACCCAATCTTGATGACACTTTCAGGTAATGATCAGTACCCCAATCCCACTTGGCTCACCAAATTTCGTTCTTCTAGGTTAAACCGTTCGTTGGCAGTAACAGTTTTAATTTTTAGGTTTCACTCTGTTTTCTCCTATATGGATACATGTAGTTGGAACACTAAATCAAACACGGTTTGTGCTAGCTCTTTGAAACTTGACACAATAAAGTAGCTCCAAGTTCTATCTCTATTTTTTTGTTTCCTATTGATGTAGCCCTAAGCAGAGACTGGCGCAAATCACTTTCATGGAAAGGGGTTGACAATCTTCCAAAAAACTGCGAGTTTCCTGAAATCTCAGCACACATTTTTTCACCCAATCTTGATGACACATTCAGGTAATGATCAGCACCCCAATCCCACTTGGCTCACCAAATTTCGTTCTTCTAGGTTAAACCATTCGTTGGCAGTAACAGTTTTAATTTTTAGGTTTCACTCTGTTTTCTCCTTTGATTACATGTAGTTGGAACTCTAAATCAAACACGGTTTTTGCTAGCTCTTTGAAACTTGACACAATAAAGTAGCTCCAAGTTCTATCTCTATGGTTTGTTTCCTATTGATGTAGCCCTAAGCAGAGACTGGCGCAAATCACTTTCATTTAAAGGGGTTGCCAAGCTTCCAAAAAACTACGAGTTTCCTGAAATCTCAGCACACATTTTTTCACCCAATCTTGATGACACTTTCAGGTAATGATCAGTACAACAAATCCCACTTGGGTCACCAAGTTTCGTTCTTCTAGGTTAAACCGTTCATTGGCAGTAACAGTTTTAATTTTTAGGTTTCATTCTGTTTTCTCCTATATGGATACATGTAGTTGGAACTCTAAATCAAACACGGTTTGTGCTAGCTCTTTGAAACTTGACACAATAAAGTAGCTCCATGTTCTATCTCTATGGTATGTTTCCTATTGATGTAGCCCTAAGCAGAGACTGGCGCAAATCACTTTCATAGAAAGGGGTTGACAATCTTCCAAAAAACTAAGAGTTTCCTGAAATCTCAGCACACATTTTTTCCCCCAATCTTGATGACACTTTCAGGTAATGATCAGCACCCCAATCCCACTTGGCTCACCAAATTTCATTCTTCTAGGTTAAACCATTCGTTGGCAGTAACAGTTTTAATTTTTAGGTTTCACTCTGTTTTCTCCTTTGATTACATGTAGTTGGAACTCTAAATCAAACACGGTTTTTGCTAGCTCTTTGAAACTTGACACAATAAAGTAGCTCCAAGTTCTATCTCTATGGTTTGTTTCCTATTGATGTAGCCCTAAGAAGAGACTGGCGCAAATCACTTTCATGGAAAGGGGTTGACAATCATCCAAAAAACTAAGAGTTTCCTGAAATCTCAGCACACATTTTTTCACCCAATCTTGATGACACTTTCAGGTTATGATCAGTACCCCAATCCCACTTGGCTCACCAAATTTCGTTCTTCTAGGTTAAACCGTTCATTGGCAGTAACAGTTTTAATTTTTAGGTTTCACTCTGTTTTCTCCTATATGGATACATGTAGTTGGAACTCTAAATCAAACACGGTTTGTGCTAGCTCTTTGAAACTTGACACAATAAAGTAGCTCCAAGTTCTATCTCTATGGTTTGTTTCCTATTGATGTAGCCCTAAGCAGAGACTGGCGCAAATCACTTTCATAGAAAGGGGTTGACAATCTTCCAAAAAACTAAGAGTTTCCTGAAATCTCAGCACACATTTTTTCCCCCAATCTTGATGACACTTTCAGGTAATGATCAGCACCCCAATCCCACTTGGCTCTCCAAATTTCATTCTTCTAGGTTAAACCATTCGTTGGCAGTAACAGTTTTAATTTTTAGGTTTCATTCTGTTTTCTCCTATATGGATACATGTAGTTGGAACTCTAAATCAAACACGGTTTGTGCTAGCTCTTTGAAACTTGACACAATAAAGTAGCTCCACGTTCCATCTCTATGGTTTCTTTCCTATTGATGTAGCCCTAAGCAGAGACTGGCGCAAATCACTTTCATGGAAAGGGGTTGCCAATCTACCAAAAAACTGCGAGTTTCCTGAAATCTCAGCACACATTTTTTCACCCAATCTTGATGACACTTTCAGGTAATGATCAGTACCCCAATCCCACTTGGCTCACCAAATTTCGTTCTTCTAGGATAAACCGTTCATTGGCAGTAACAGTTTTAATTTTTAGGTTTCACTCTGTTTTCTCCTATATGGATACATGTAGTTGGAACTCTAAATCAAACACGGTTTGTGCTAGCTCTTTGAAACTTCACACAATAATGTAGCTCCAAGTTCTATCTCTATGGTTTGTTTCCTATTGATGTAGCGCTAAGCAGAGATTGGCACAAATCACTTTCATGGAAAGGGGTTGCCAATCTTCCAAAAAACTAAGAGTTTCCTGAAATCTCAGCACACATTTTTTCACCCAATCTTGATGACACTTTCAGGTAATGATCAGTACCCCAATCCCACTTGGCTCACCAAATTTCGTTCTTCTAGGTTAAACCGTTCGTTGGCAGTAACAGTTTTAATTTTTAGGTTTCACTCTGTTTTCTCCTATATGGATACATGTAGTTGGAACACTAAATCAAACACGGTTTGTGCTAGCTCTTTGAAACTTGACACAATAAAGTAGCTCCAAGTTCTATCTCTATTTTTTGTTTCCTATTGATGTAGCCCTAAGCAGAGACTGGCGCAAATCACTTTCATGGAAAGGGGTTGACAATCTTCCAAAAAACTGCGAGTTTCCTGAAATCTCAGCACACATTTTTTCACCCAATCTTGATGACACATTCAGGTAATGATCAGCACACCAATCCCACTTGGCTCACCAAATTTCGTTCTTCTAGGTTAAACCGTTCGTTGGCAGTAACAGTTTTAATTTTTAGGTTTCACTGTGTTTTCTCCTATATGGATACATGTAGTTGGAACTCTAAATCAAACACGGTTTGTGCTAGCTCTTTGAAACTTGACACAATAAAGTAGCTCCAAGTTCTATCTCTATGGTTTGTTTCCTATTGATGTAGCGCTAAGCAGAGATTGGCACAAATCACTTTCATGGAAAGGGGTTGCCAATCTTCCAAAATCTAAGAGTTTCCTGAAATCTCAGCACACATTTTTTCACCCAATCTTGATGACACTTTCAGGTTATGATCAGTACCCCAATCCCACTTGGCTCACCAAATTTCGTTCTTCTAGGTTAAACCGTTCATTGGCAGTAACAGTTTTAATTTTTAGGTTTCACTCTGTTTTCTCCTATATGGATACATGTAGTTGGAACTCTAAATCAAACACGGTTTGTGCTAGCTCTTTGAAACTTGACACAATAAAGTAGCTCCAAGTTCTATCTCTATGGTTTGTTTCCTATTGATGTAGCCCTAAGCAGAGACTGGCGCAAAACACTTTCATTTAAAGGGGTTGCCAAGCTTCCAAAAAACTACGAGTTTCCTGAAATCTCAGCACACATTTTTTCCCCCAATCTTGATGACACTTTCAGGTAATGATCAGCACCCCAATCCCACTTGGCTCTCCAAATTTCATTCTTCTAGGTTAAACCATTCGTTGGCAGTAACAGTTTTAATTTTTAGGTTTCATTCTGTTTTCTCCTATATGGATACATGTAGTTGGAACTCTAAATCAAACACGGTGTGTGCTAGCTCTTTGAAACTTGACACAATAAAGTAGCTCCAAGTTCCATCTCTATGGTTTCTTTCCTATTGATGTAGCCCTAAGCAGAGACTGGCGCAAATCACTTTCATGGAAAGGGGTTGCCAATCTACCAAAAAACTGCGAGTTTCCTGAAATCTCAGCACACATTTTTTCACCCAATCTTGATGACACTTTCAGGTAATGATCAGTACCCCAATCCCACTTGGCTCACCAAATTTCGTTCTTCTAGGTTAAACCGTTCATTGGCAGTAACAGTTTTAATTTTTAGGTTTCACTCTGTTTTCTCCTATATGGATACATGTAGTTGGAACTCTAAATCAAACACGGTTTGTGCTAGCTCTTTGAAACTTTACACAATAATGTAGCTCCAAGTTCTATCTCTATGGTTTGTTTCCTATTGATGTAGCCCTAAGCAGAGACTGGCGCAAATCACTTTCATGGAAAGGGGTTGCCAATCTTCCAAAAAACTACGAGTTTCCTGAAATCTCAGCACACATTTTTTCACCCAATCTTGATGACACTTTCAGGTAATGATCAGTACCCCAATCCCACTTGGCTCACCAAATTTCGTTCTTCTAGGTTAAACCGTTCGTTGGCAGTAACAGTTTTAATTTTTAGGTTTCACTCTGTTTTCTCCTATATGGACACATGTAGTTGGAACTCTAAATCAAACACGGTTTGTGCTAGCTCTTTGAAACTTGACACAATAAAGTAGCTCCAAGTTCTATCTCTATGGTTTGTTTCCTATTGATGTAGCCCTAAGCAGAGACTGGCGCAAATCACTTTCATGGAAAGGGGTTGCCAATCTTCCAAAAAACTAAGAGTTTCCTGAAATCTCAGCACACATTTTTTCACCCAATCTTGATGACACTTTCAGGTAATGATCAGCACCCCAATCCCACTTGGCTCACCAAATTTCGTTCTTCTAGGTTAAACCGTTCGTTGGCAGTAACAGTTTTAACTTTTAGGTTTCACTCTGTTTTCTCCTATATGGATACATGTAGTTGGAACTCTAAATCAAACACGGTTTGTGCTAGCTCTTTGAAACTTCACACAATAATGTAGCTCCAAGTTCTATCTCTATGCTTTGTTTCCTATTGATGTAGCGCTAAGCAGAGATTGGCACAAATCACTTTCATGGAAAGGGGTTGCCAATCTTCCAAAAAACTAAGAGTTTCCTGAAATCTCAGCACACATTTTTTTCACCCAATCTTGATGACACTTTCAGGTAATGATCAGGACCCCAATCCCACTTGGCTCACCAAATTTCGTTCTTCTAGGTTAAACCGTTCGTTGGCAGTAACAGTTTTAATTTTTAGGTTTCACTCTGTTTTCTCCTATATGGATACATGTAGTTGGAACACTAAATCAAACACGGTTTGTGCTAGCTCTTTGAAACTTGACACAATAAAGTAGCTCCAAGTTCTATCTCTATTTTTTTGTTTCCTATTGATGTAGCCCTAAGCAGAGACTGGCGCAAATCACTTTCATGGAAAGGGGTTGACAATCTTCCAAAAAACTGCGAGTTTCCTGAAATCTCAGCACACATTTTTTCACCCAATCTTGATGACACATTCAGGTAATGATCAGCACCCCAATCCCACTTGGCTCACCAAATTTCGTTCTTCTAGGTTAAACCATTCGTTGGCAGTAACAGTTTTAATTTTTAGGTTTCACTCTGTTTTCTCCTTTGATTACATGTAGTTGGAACTCTAAATCAAACACGGTTTTTGCTAGCTCTTTGAAACTTGACACAATAAAGTAGCTCCAAGTTCTATCTCTATGGTTTGTTTCCTATTGATGTAGCCCTAAGCAGAGACTGGCGCAAATCACTTTCATTTAAAGGGGTTGCCAAGCTTCCAAAAAACTACGAGTTTCCTGAAATCTCAGCACACATTTTTTCACCCAATCTTGATGACACTTTCAGGTAATGATCAGTACAACAAATCCCACTTGGGTCACCAAGTTTCGTTCTTCTAGGTTAAACCGTTCATTGGCAGTAACAGTTTTAATTTTTAGGTTTCACTCTGTTTTCTCCTATATGGATACATGTAGTTGGAACTCTAAATCAAACACGGTTTGTGGTAGCTCTTTGAAACTTGACACAATAAAGTAGCTCCATGTTCTATCTCTATGGTATGTTTCCTATTGATGTAGCCCTAAGCAGAGACTGGCGCAAATCACTTTCATAGAAAGGGGTTGACAATCTTCCAAAAAACTAAGAGTTTCCTGAAATCTCAGCACACATTTTTTCCCCCAATCTTGATGACACTTTCAGGTAATGATCAGCACCCCAATCCCACTTGGCTCACCAAATTTCATTCTTCTAGGTTAAACCATTCGTTGGCAGTAACAGTTTTAATTTTTAGGTTTCACTCTGTTTTCTCCTTTGATTACATGTAGTTGGAACTCTAAATCAAACACGGTTTTTGCTAGCTCTTTGAAACTTGACACAATAAAGTAGCTCCAAGTTCTATCTCTATGGTTTGTTTCCTATTGATGTAGCCCTAAGAAGAGACTGGCGCAAATCACTTTCATGGAAAGGGGTTGACAATCTTCCAAAAAACTAAGAGTTTCCTGAAATCTCAGCACACATTTTTTCACCCAATCTTGATGACACTTTCAGGTTATGATCAGTACCCCAATCCCACTTGGCTCACCAAATTTCGTTCTTCTAGGTTAAACCGTTCATTGGCAGTAACAGTTTTAATTTTTAGGTTTCACTCTGTTTTCTCCTATATGGATACATGTAGTTGGAACTCTAAATCAAACACGGTTTGTGCTAGCTCTTTGAAACTTGACACAATAAAGTAGCTCCAAGTTCTATCTCTATGGTTTGTTTCCTATTGATGTAGCCCTAAGCAGAGACTGGCGCAAATCACTTTCATAGAAAGGGGTTGACAATCTTCCAAAAAACTAAGAGTTTCCTGAAATCTCAGCACACATTTTTTCCCCCAATCTTGATGACACTTTCAGGTAATGATCAGCACCCCAATCCCACTTGGCTCTCCAAATTTCATTCTTCTAGGTTAAACCATTCGTTGGCAGTAACAGTTTTAATTTTTAGGTTTCATTCTGTTTTCTCCTATATGGATACATGTAGTTGGAACTCTAAATCAAACACGGTTTGTGCTAGCTCTTTGAAACTTGACACAATAAAGTAGCTCCACGTTCCATCTCTATGGTTTCTTTCCTATTGATGTAGCCCTAAGCAGAGACTGGCGCAAATCACTTTCATGGAAAGGGGTTGCCAATCTACCAAAAAACTGCGAGTTTCCTGAAATCTCAGCACACATTTTTTCACCCAATCTTGATGACACTTTCAGGTAATGATCAGTACCCCAATCCCACTTGGCTCACCAAATTTCGTTCTTCTAGGATAAACCGTTCATTGGCAGTAACAGTTTTAATTTTTAGGTTTCACTCTGTTTTCTCCTATATGGATACATGTAGTTGGAACTCTAAATCAAACACGGTTTGTGCTAGCTCTTTGAAACTTCACACAATAATGTAGCTCCAAGTTCTATCTCTATGGTTTGTTTCCTATTGATGTAGCGCTAAGCAGAGATTGGCACAAATCACTTTCATGGAAAGGGGTTGCCAATCTTCCAAAAAACTAAGAGTTTCCTGAAATCTCAGCACACATTTTTTCACCCAATCTTGATGACACTTTCAGGTAATGATCAGTACCCCAATCCCACTTGGCTCACCAAATTTCGTTCTTCTAGGTTAAACCGTTCGTTGGCAGTAACAGTTTTAATTTTTAGGTTTCACTCTGTTTTCTCCTATATGGATACATGTAGTTGGAACACTAAATCAAACACGGTTTGTGCTAGCTCTTTGAAACTTGACACAATAAAGTAGCTCCAAGTTCTATCTCTATTTTTTGTTTCCTATTGATGTAGCCCTAAGCAGAGACTGGCGCAAATCACTTTCATGGAAAGGGGTTGACAATCTTCCAAAAAACTGCGAGTTTCCTGAAATCTCAGCACACATTTTTTCACCCAATCTTGATGACACATTCAGGTAATGATCAGCACACCAATCCCACTTGGCTCACCAAATTTCGTTCTTCTAGGTTAAACCGTTCGTTGGCAGTAACAGTTTTAATTTTTAGGTTTCACTGTGTTTTCTCCTATATGGATACATGTAGTTGGAACTCTAAATCAAACACGGTTTGTGCTAGCTCTTTGAAACTTGACACAATAAAGTAGCTCCAAGTTCTATCTCTATGGTTTGTTTCCTATTGATGTAGCGCTAAGCAGAGATTGGCACAAATCACTTTCATGGAAAGGGGTTGCCAATCTTCCAAAATCTAAGAGTTTCCTGAAATCTCAGCACACATTTTTTCACCCAATCTTGATGACACTTTCAGGTTATGATCAGTACCCCAATCCCACTTGGCTCACCAAATTTCGTTCTTCTAGGTTAAACCGTTCATTGGCAGTAACAGTTTTAATTTTTAGGTTTCACTCTGTTTTCTCCTATATGGATACATGTAGTTGGAACTCTAAATCAAACACGGTTTGTGCTAGCTCTTTGAAACTTGACACAATAAAGTAGCTCCAAGTTCTATCTCTATGGTTTGTTTCCTATTGATGTAGCCCTAAGCAGAGACTGGCGCAAAACACTTTCATTTAAAGGGGTTGCCAAGCTTCCAAAAAACTACGAGTTTCCTGAAATCTCAGCACACATTTTTTCCCCCAATCTTGATGACACTTTCAGGTAATGATCAGCACCCCAATCCCACTTGGCTCTCCAAATTTCATTCTTCTAGGTTAAACCATTCGTTGGCAGTAACAGTTTTAATTTTTAGGTTTCATTCTGTTTTCTCCTATATGGATACATGTAGTTGGAACTCTAAATCAAACACGGTGTGTGCTAGCTCTTTGAAACTTGACACAATAAAGTAGCTCCAAGTTCCATCTCTATGGTTTCTTTCCTATTGATGTAGCCCTAAGCAGAGACTGGCGCAAATCACTTTCATGGAAAGGGGTTGCCAATCTACCAAAAAACTGCGAGTTTCCTGAAATCTCAGCACACATTTTTTCACCCAATCTTGATGACACTTTCAGGTAATGATCAGTACCCCAATCCCACTTGGCTCACCAAATTTCGTTCTTCTAGGTTAAACCGTTCATTGGCAGTAACAGTTTTAATTTTTAGGTTTCACTCTGTTTTCTCCTATATAGATACATGTAGTTGGAACTCTAAATCAAACACGGTTTGTGCTAGCTCTTTGAAACTTGACACAATAAAGTAGCTCCAAGTTCTATCTCTATGGTTTGTTTCCTATTGATGTAGCCCTAAGAAGAGACTGGCGCAAATCACTTTCATGGAAAGGGGTTGACAATCTTCCAAAAAACTAAGAGTTTCCTGAAATCTCAGCACACATTTTTTCACCCAATCTTGATGACACTTTCAGGTTATGATCAGTACCCCAATCCCACTTGGCTCACCAAATTTCGTTCTTCTAGGTTAAACCGTTCATTGGCAGTAACAGTTTTAAATTTTAGGTTTCACTCTGTTTTCTCCTATATGGATACATGTAGTTGGAACTCTAAATCAAACACGGTTTGTGCTAGCTCTTTGAAACTTGACACAATAAAGTAGCTCCAAGTTCTATCTCTATGGTTTGTTTCCTATTGATGTAGCCCTAAGCAGAGACTGGCGCAAATCACTTTCATGGAAAGGGGTTGCCATTTTCCAAAAAACTACGAGTTTCCTGAAATCTCAGCACACATTTTTTCACCCAATCTTGATGACACTTTCAGGTTATGATCAGTACCCCAATCCCACTTGGCTCACCAAATTTCGTTCTTCTAGGTTAAACCGTTCATTGGCAGTAACAGTTTTAAATTTTAGGTTTCACTCTGTTTTCTCCTATATGGATACATGTAGTTGGAACTCTAAATCAAACACGGTTTGTGCTAGCTCTTTGAAACTTGACACAATAAAGTAGCTCCAAGTTCTATCTCTATGGTTTGTTTCCTATTGATGTAGCCCTAAGCAGAGACTGGCGCAAATCACTTTCATGGAAAGGGGTTGCCATTTTCCAAAAAACTACGAGTTTCCTGAAATCTCAGCACACATTTTTTCACCCAATCTTGATGACACTTTCAGGTAATGATCAGTACCCCAATCCCACTTGGCTCACCAAATTTCGTTCTTCTAGGTTAAACCGTTCGTTGGCAGTAACAGTTTTAATTTTTAGGTTTCACTCTGTTTTCTCCTATATGGATACATGTTGTTGGAACTCTAAATCAAACACGGTTTTTGCTAGCTCTTTGAAACTTGACACAGTAAAGTAGCTCCAAGTTCTATCTCTATGGTTTGTTTCCTATTGATGTAGCCCTAAGCAGAGACTGGCACAAATCACTTTCATTTAAAGGGGTTGCCAAGCTTCCAAAAAACTACGAGTTTCCTGAAATCTCAGCACACATTTTTTCACCCAATCTTGATGACACTTTCAGATAATGATCAGTACAACAAATCCCACTTGGATCACCAAGTTTCGTTCTTCTAGGTTAAACCGTTCGTTGGCAGTAACAGTTTAAATTTTTAGATTTCACTGTGTTTTCTCCTATATGGATACATGTAGTTGGAACTCTAAATCAAACACGGTTTGTGGTAGCTCTTTGAAACTTGACACAATAAAGTAGCTCCATGTTCTATCTCTATGGTATGTTTCCTATTGATGTAGCCCTAAGCAGAGACTGGCGCAAATCACTTTCATAGAAAGGGGTTGACAATCTTCCAAAAAACTAAGAGTTTCCTGAAATCTCAGCACACATTTTTTCCCCCAATCTTGATGACACTTTCAGGTTATGATCAGTACCCCAATCCCACTTGGCTCACCAAATTTCGTTCTTCTAGGTTAAACCGTTCATTGGCAGTAACAGTTTTAATTTTTAGGTTTCACTCTGTTTTCTCCTATATGGATACATGTAGTTGGAACTCTAAATCAAACACGGTTTGTGCTAGCTCTTTGAAACTTGACACAATAAAGTAGCTCCAAGTTCTATCTCTATGGTTTGTTTCCTATTGATGTAGCCCTAAGCAGAGACTGGCGCAAATCACTTTCATAGAAAGGGGTTGACAATCTTCCAAAAAACTAAGAGTTTCCTGAAATCTCAGCACACATTTTTTCCCCCAATCTTGATGACACTTTCAGGTAATGATCAGCACCCCAATCCCACTTGGCTCTCCAAATTTCATTCTTCTAGGTTAAACCATTCGTTGGCAGTAACAGTTTTAATTTTTAGGTTTCATTCTGTTTTCTCCTATATGGATACATGTAGTTGGAACTCTAAATCAAACACGGTTTGTGCTAGCTCTTTGAAACTTGACACAATAAAGTAGCTCCAAGTTCTATCTCTATGGTTTCTTTCCTATTGATGTAGCCCTAAGCAGAGACTGGCGCAAATCACTTTCATGGAAAGGGGTTGCCAATCTACCAAAAAACTGCGAGTTTCCTGAAATCTCAGCACACATTTTTTCACCCAATCTTGATGACACTTTCAGGTAATGATCAGTACCCCAATCCCACTTGGCTCACCAAATTTCGTTCTTCTAGGTTAAACCATTCATTGGCAGTAACAGTTTTAATTTTTAGGTTTCACTCTGTTTTCTCCTATATGGATACATGTAGTTGGAACTCTAAATCAAACACGGTTTGTGCTAGCTCTTTGAAACTTTACACAATAATGTAGCTCCAAGTTCTATCTCTATGGTTTGTTTCCTATTGATGTAGCCCTAAGCAGAGACTGGCGCAAATCACTTTCATGGAAAGGGGTTGCCAATCTTCCAAAAAACTACGAGTTTCCTGAAATCTCAGCACACATTTTTTCACCCAATCTTGATGACACTTTCAGGTAATGATCAGTACCCCAATCCCACTTGGCTCACCAAATTTCGTTCTTCTAGGTTAAACCGTTCGTTGGCAGTAACAGTTTTAATTTTTAGGTTTCACTCTGTTTTCTCCTATATGGACACATGTAGTTGGAACTCTAAATCAAACACGGTTTGTGCTAGCTCTTTGAAACTTGACACAATAAAGTAGCTCCAAGTTCTATCTCTATGGTTTGTTTCCTATTGATGTAGCGCTAAGCAGAGATTGGCACAAATCACTTTCATGGAAAGGGGTTGCCAATCTTCCAAAAAACTAAGCGTTTCCTGAAATCTCAGCACACATTTTTTTCACCCAATCTTGATGACACTTTCAGGTAATGATCAGTACCCCAATCCCACTTGGCTCACCAAATTTCATTCTTCTAGGTTAAACCGTTCGTTGGCAGTAACAGTTTTAATTTTTAGGTTTCACTCTGTTTTCTCCTATATGGATACATGTAGTTGGAACTCTAAATCAAACACGGTTTGTGGTAGCTCTTTGAAACTTGACACAATAAAGTAGCTCCATGTTCTATCTCTATGGTATGTTTCCTATTGATGTAGCCCTAAGCAGAGACTGGCGCAAATCACTTTCATAGAAAGGGGTTGACAATCTTCCAAAAAACTAAGAGTTTCCTGAAATCTCAGCACACATTTTTTCCCCCAATCTTGATGACACTTTCAGGTAATGATCAGCACCCCAATCCCACTTGGCTCACCAAATTTCATTCTTCTAGGTTAAACCATTCGTTGGCAGTAACAGTTTTAATTTTTAGGTTTCACTCTGTTTTCTCCTTTGATTACATGTAGTTGGAACTCTAAATCAAACACGGTTTTTGCTAGCTCTTTGAAACTTGACACAATAAAGTAGCTCCAAGTTCTATCTCTATGGTTTGTTTCCTATTGATGTAGCCCTAAGAAGAGACTGGCGCAAATCACTTTCATGGAAAGGGGTTGACAATCTTCCAAAAAACTAAGAGTTTCCTGAAATCTCAGCACACATTTTTTCACCCAATCTTGATGACACTTTCAGGTTATGATCAGTACCCCAATCCCACTTGGCTCACCAAATTTCGTTCTTCTAGGTTAAACCGTTCATTGGCAGTAACAGTTTTAATTTTTAGGTTTCACTCTGTTTTCTCCTATATGGATACATGTAGTTGGAACTCTAAATCAAACACGGTTTGTGCTAGCTCTTTGAAACTTGACACAATAAAGTAGCTCCAAGTTCTATCTCTATGGTTTGTTTCCTATTGATGTAGCCCTAAGCAGAGACTGGCGCAAATCACTTTCATAGAAAGGGGTTGACAATCTTCCAAAAAACTAAGAGTTTCCTGAAATCTCAGCACACATTTTTTCCCCCAATCTTGATGACACTTTCAGGTAATGATCAGCACCCCAATCCCACTTGGCTCTCCAAATTTCATTCTTCTAGGTTAAACCATTCGTTGGCAGTAACAGTTTTAATTTTTAGGTTTCATTCTGTTTTCTCCTATATGGATACATGTAGTTGGAACTCTAAATCAAACACGGTTTGTGCTAGCTCTTTGAAACTTGACGCAATAAAGTAGCTCCACGTTCCATCTCTATGGTTTCTTTCCTATTGATGTAGCCCTAAGCAGAGACTGGCGCAAATCACTTTCATGGAAAGGGGTTGCCAATCTACCAAAAAACTGCGAGTTTCCTGAAATCTCAGCACACATTTTTTCACCCAATCTTGATGACACTTTCAGGTAATGATCAGTACCCCAATCCCACTTGGCTCACCAAATTTCGTTCTTCTAGGATAAACCGTTCATTGGCAGTAACAGTTTTAATTTTTAGGTTTCACTCTGTTTTCTCCTATATGGATACATGTAGTTGGAACTCTAAATCAAACACGGTTTGTGCTAGCTCTTTGAAACTTCACACAATAATGTAGCTCCAAGTTCTATCTCTATGGTTTGTTTCCTATTGATGTAGCGCTAAGCAGAGATTGGCACAAATCACTTTCATGGAAAGGGGTTGCCAATCTTCCAAAAAACTAAGAGTTTCCTGAAATCTCAGCACACATTTTTTCACCCAATCTTGATGACACTTTCAGGTAATGATCAGTACCCCAATCCCACTTGGCTCAACAAATTTCGTTCTTCTAGGTTAAACCGTTCGTTGGCAGTAACAGTTTTAATTTTTAGGTTTCACTCTGTTTTCTCCTATATGGATACATGTAGTTGGAACACTAAATCAAACACGGTTTGTGCTAGCTCTTTGAAACTTGACACAATAAAGTAGCTCCAAGTTCTATCTCTATTTTTTGTTTCCTATTGATGTAGCCCTAAGCAGAGACTGGCGCAAATCACTTTCATGGAAAGGGGTTGACAATCTTCCAAAAAACTGCGAGTTTCCTGAAATCTCAGCACACATTTTTTCACCCAATCTTGATGACACATTCAGGTAATGATCAGTACCCCAATCCCACTTGGCTCACCAAATTTCGTTCTTCTAGGTTAAACCGTTCGTTGGCAGTAACAGTTTTAATTTTTAGGTTTCACTCTGTTTTCTCCTATATGGATACATGTTGTTGGAACTCTAAATCAAACACGGTTTTTGCTAGCTCTTTGAAAGTTGACACAGTAAAGTAGCTCCAAGTTCTATCTCTATTGTTTGTTTCCTATTGATGTAGCCCTAAGCAGAGACTGGCACAAATCACTTTCATTTAAAGGGGTTGCCAAGCTTCCAAAAAACTACGAGTTTCCTGAAATCTCAGCACACATTTTTTCACCCAATCTTGATGACACTTTCAGGTAATGATCAGTACAACAAATCCCACTTGGATCACCAAGTTTCGTTCTTCTAGGTTAAACCGTTCGTTGGCAGTAACAGTTTAAATTTTTAGATTTCACTGTGTTTTCTCCTATATGGATACATGTAGTTGGAACTCTAAATCAAACACGGTTTGTGGTAGCTCTTTGAAACTTGACACAATAAAGTAGCTCCATGTTCTATCTCTATGGTATGTTTCCTATTGATGTAGCCCTAAGCAGAGACTGGCGCAAATCACTTTCATAGAAAGGGGTTGACAATCTTCCAAAAAACTAAGAGTTTCCTGAAATCTCAGCACACATTTTTTCCCCCAATCTTGATGACACTTTCAGGTTATGATCAGTACCCCAATCCCACTTGGCTCACCAAATTTCGTTCTTCTAGGTTAAACCGTTCATTGGCAGTAACAGTTTTAATTTTTAGGTTTCACTCTGTTTTCTCCTATATGGATACATGTAGTTGGAACTCTAAATCAAACACGGTTTGTGCTAGCTCTTTGAAACTTGACACAATAAAGTAGCTCCAAGTTCTATCTCTATGGTTTGTTTCCTATTGATGTAGCCCTAAGGAGAGACTGGCGCAAATCACTTTCATAGAAAGGGGTTGACAATCTTCCAAAAAACTAAGAGTTTCCTGAAATCTCAGCACACATTTTTTCCCCCAATCTTGATGACACTTTCAGGTAATGATCAGCACCCCAATCCCACTTGGCTCTCCAAATTTCATTCTTCTAGGTTAAACCATTCGTTGGCAGTAACAGTTTTAATTTTTAGGTTTCATTCTGTTTTCTCCTATATGGATACATGTAGTTGGAACTCTAAATCAAACACGGTTTGTGCTAGCTCTTTGAAACTTGACACAATAAAGTAGCTCCAAGTTCTATCTCTATGGTTTCTTTCCTATTGATGTAGCCCTAAGCAGAGACTGGCGCAAATCACTTTCATGGAAAGGGGTTGCCAATCTACCAAAAAACTGCGAGTTTCCTGAAATCTCAGCACACATTTTTTCACCCAATCTTGATGACACTTTCAGGTAATGATCAGTACCCCAATCCCACTTGGCTCACCAAATTTCGTTCTTCTAGGTTAAACCGTTCATTGGCAGTAACAGTTTTAATTTTTAGGTTTCACTCTGTTTTCTCCTATATGGATACATGTAGTTGGAACTCTAAATCAAACACGGTTTGTGCTAGCTCTTTGAAACTTTACACAATAATGTAGCTCCAAGTTCTATCTCTATGGTTTGTTTCCTATTGATGTAGCCCTAAGCAGAGACTGGCGCAAATCACTTTCATGGAAAGGGGTTGCCAATCTTCCAAAAAACTACGAGTTTCCTGAAATCTCAGCACACATTTTTTCACCCAATCTTGATGACACTTTCAGGTAATGATCAGTACCCCAATCCCACTTGGCTCACCAAATTTCGTTCTTCTAGGTTAAACCGTTCGTTGGCAGTAACAGTTTTAATTTTTAGGTTTCACTCTGTTTTCTCCTATATGGACACATGTAGTTGGAACTCTAAATCAAACACGGTTTGTGCTAGCTCTTTGAAACTTGACACAATAAAGTAGCTCCAAGTTCTATCTCTATGGTTTGTTTCCTATTGATGTAGCCCTAAGCAGAGACTGGCGCAAATCACTTTCATGGAAAGGGGTTGCCAATCTTCCAAAAAACTAAGAGTTTCCTGAAATCTCAGCACACATTTTTTCACCCAATCTTGATGACACTTTCAGGTAATGATCAGCACCCCAATCCCACTTGGCTCACCAAATTTCGTTCTTCTAGGTTAAACCGTTCGTTGGCAGTAACAGTTTTAACTTTTAGGTTTCACTCTGTTTTCTCCTATATGGATACATGTAGTTGGAACTCTAAATCAAACACGGTTTGTGCTAGCTCTTTGAAACTTCACACAATAATGTAGCTCCAAGTTCTATCTCTATGCTTTGTTTCCTATTGATGTAGCGCTAAGCAGAGATTGGCACAAATCACTTTCATGGAAAGGGGTTGCCAATCTTCCAAAAAACTAAGAGTTTCCTGAAATCTCAGCACACATTTTTTTCACCCAATCTTGATGACACTTTCAGGTAATGATCAGTACCCCAATCCCACTTGGCTCACCAAATTTCGTTCTTCTAGGTTAAACCGTTCGTTGGCAGTAACAGTTTTAATTTTTAGGTTTCACTCTGTTTTCTCCTATATGGATACATGTAGTTGGAACACTAAATCAAACACGGTTTGTGCTAGCTCTTTGAAACTTGACACAATAAAGTAGCTCCAAGTTCTATCTCTATTTTTTTGTTTCCTATTGATGTAGCCCTAAGCAGAGACTGGCGCAAATCACTTTCATGGAAAGGGGTTGACAATCTTCCAAAAAACTGCGAGTTTCCTGAAATCTCAGCACACATTTTTTCACCCAATCTTGATGACACATTCAGGTAATGATCAGCACCCCAATCCCACTTGGCTCACCAAATTTCGTTCTTCTAGGTTAAACCATTCGTTGGCAGTAACAGTTTTAATTTTTAGGTTTCACTCTGTTTTCTCCTTTGATTACATGTAGTTGGAACTCTAAATCAAACACGGTTTTTGCTAGCTCTTTGAAACTTGACACAATAAAGTAGCTCCAAGTTCTATCTCTATGGTTTGTTTCCTATTGATGTAGCCCTAAGCAGAGACTGGCGCAAATCACTTTCATTTAAAGGGGTTGCCAAGCTTCCAAAAAACTACGAGTTTCCTGAAATCTCAGCACACATTTTTTCACCCAATCTTGATGACACTTTCAGGTAATGATCAGTACAACAAATCCCACTTGGGTCACCAAGTTTCGTTCTTCTAGGTTAAACCGTTCATTGGCAGTAACAGTTTTAATTTTTAGGTTTCATTCTGTTTTCTCCTATATGGATACATGTAGTTGGAACTCTAAATCAAACACGGTTTGTGCTAGCTCTTTGAAACTTGACACAATAAAGTAGCTCCATGTTCTATCTCTATGGTATGTTTCCTATTGATGTAGCCCTAAGCAGAGACTGGCGCAAATCACTTTCATAGAAAGGGGTTGACAATCTTCCAAAAAACTAAGAGTTTCCTGAAATCTCAGCACACATTTTTTCCCCCAATCTTGATGACACTTTCAGGTAATGATCAGCACCCCAATCCCACTTGGCTCACCAAATTTCATTCTTCTAGGTTAAACCATTCGTTGGCAGTAACAGTTTTAATTTTTAGGTTTCACTCTGTTTTCTCCTTTGATTACATGTAGTTGGAACTCTAAATCAAACACGGTTTTTGCTAGCTCTTTGAAACTTGACACAATAAAGTAGCTCCAAGTTCTATCTCTATGGTTTGTTTCCTATTGATGTAGCCCTAAGAAGAGACTGGCGCAAATCACTTTCATGGAAAGGGGTTGACAATCTTCCAAAAAACTAAGAGTTTCCTGAAATCTCAGCACACATTTTTTCACCCAATCTTGATGACACTTTCAGGTTATGATCAGTACCCCAATCCCACTTGGCTCACCAAATTTCGTTCTTCTAGGTTAAACCGTTCATTGGCAGTAACAGTTTTAATTTTTAGGTTTCACTCTGTTTTCTCCTATATGGATACATGTAGTTGGAACTCTAAATCAAACACGGTTTGTGCTAGCTCTTTGAAACTTGACACAATAAAGTAGCTCCAAGTTCTATCTCTATGGTTTGTTTCCTATTGATGTAGCCCTAAGCAGAGACTGGCGCAAATCACTTTCATAGAAAGGGGTTGACAATCTTCCAAAAAACTAAGAGTTTCCTGAAATCTCAGCACACATTTTTTCCCCCAATCTTGATGACACTTTCAGGTAATGATCAGCACCCCAATCCCACTTGGCTCTCCAAATTTCATTCTTCTAGGTTAAACCATTCGTTGGCAGTAACAGTTTTAATTTTTAGGTTTCATTCTGTTTTCTCCTATATGGATACATGTAGTTGGAACTCTAAATCAAACACGGTTTGTGCTAGCTCTTTGAAACTTGACACAATAAAGTAGCTCCACGTTCCATCTCTATGGTTTCTTTCCTATTGATGTAGCCCTAAGCAGAGACTGGCGCAAATCACTTTCATGGAAAGGGGTTGCCAATCTACCAAAAAACTGCGAGTTTCCTGAAATCTCAGCACACATTTTTTCACCCAATCTTGATGACACTTTCAGGTAATGATCAGTACCCCAATCCCACTTGGCTCACCAAATTTCGTTCTTCTAGGATAAACCGTTCATTGGCAGTAACAGTTTTAATTTTTAGGTTTCACTCTGTTTTCTCCTATATGGATACATGTAGTTGGAACTCTAAATCAAACACGGTTTGTGCTAGCTCTTTGAAACTTCACACAATAATGTAGCTCCAAGTTCTATCTCTATGGTTTGTTTCCTATTGATGTAGCGCTAAGCAGAGATTGGCACAAATCACTTTCATGGAAAGGGGTTGCCAATCTTCCAAAAAACTAAGAGTTTCCTGAAATCTCAGCACACATTTTTTCACCCAATCTTGATGACACTTTCAGGTAATGATCAGTACCCCAATCCCACTTGGCTCACCAAATTTCGTTCTTCTAGGTTAAACCGTTCGTTGGCAGTAACAGTTTTAATTTTTAGGTTTCACTCTGTTTTCTCCTATATGGATACATGTAGTTGGAACACTAAATCAAACACGGTTTGTGCTAGCTCTTTGAAACTTGACACAATAAAGTAGCTCCAAGTTCTATCTCTATTTTTTGTTTCCTATTGATGTAGCCCTAAGCAGAGACTGGCGCAAATCACTTTCATGGAAAGGGGTTGACAATCTTCCAAAAAACTGCGAGTTTCCTGAAATCTCAGCACACATTTTTTCACCCAATCTTGATGACACATTCAGGTAATGATCAGCACACCAATCCCACTTGGCTCACCAAATTTCGTTCTTCTAGGTTAAACCGTTCGTTGGCAGTAACAGTTTTAATTTTTAGGTTTCACTGTGTTTTCTCCTATATGGATACATGTAGTTGGAACTCTAAATCAAACACGGTTTGTGCTAGCTCTTTGAAACTTGACACAATAAAGTAGCTCCAAGTTCTATCTCTATGGTTTGTTTCCTATTGATGTAGCGCTAAGCAGAGATTGGCACAAATCACTTTCATGGAAAGGGGTTGCCAATCTTCCAAAATCTAAGAGTTTCCTGAAATCTCAGCACACATTTTTTCACCCAATCTTGATGACACTTTCAGGTTATGATCAGTACCCCAATCCCACTTGGCTCACCAAATTTCGTTCTTCTAGGTTAAACCGTTCATTGGCAGTAACAGTTTTAATTTTTAGGTTTCACTCTGTTTTCTCCTATATGGATACATGTAGTTGGAACTCTAAATCAAACACGGTTTGTGCTAGCTCTTTGAAACTTGACACAATAAAGTAGCTCCAAGTTCTATCTCTATGGTTTGTTTCCTATTGATGTAGCCCTAAGCAGAGACTGGCGCAAAACACTTTCATTTAAAGGGGTTGCCAAGCTTCCAAAAAACTACGAGTTTCCTGAAATCTCAGCACACATTTTTTCCCCCAATCTTGATGACACTTTCAGGTAATGATCAGCACCCCAATCCCACTTGGCTCTCCAAATTTCATTCTTCTAGGTTAAACCATTCGTTGGCAGTAACAGTTTTAATTTTTAGGTTTCATTCTGTTTTCTCCTATATGGATACATGTAGTTGGAACTCTAAATCAAACACGGTGTGTGCTAGCTCTTTGAAACTTGACACAATAAAGTAGCTCCAAGTTCCATCTCTATGGTTTCTTTCCTATTGATGTAGCCCTAAGCAGAGACTGGCGCAAATCACTTTCATGGAAAGGGGTTGCCAATCTACCAAAAAACTGCGAGTTTCCTGAAATCTCAGCACACATTTTTTCACCCAATCTTGATGACACTTTCAGGTAATGATCAGTACCCCAATCCCACTTGGCTCACCAAATTTCGTTCTTCTAGGTTAAACCGTTCATTGGCAGTAACAGTTTTAATTTTTAGGTTTCACTCTGTTTTCTCCTATATAGATACATGTAGTTGGAACTCTAAATCAAACACGGTTTGTGCTAGCTCTTTGAAACTTCACACAATAATGTAGCTCCAAGTTCTATCTCTATGGTTTGTTTCCTATTGATGTAGCGCTAAGCAGAGATTGGCACAAATCACTTTCATGGAAAGGGGTTGCCAATCTTCCAAAAAACTAAGAGTTTCCTGAAATCTCAGCACACATTTTTTTCACCCAATCTTGATGACACTTTCAGGTAATGATCAGTACCCCAATCCCACTTGGCTCACCAAATTTCGTTCTTCTAGGTTAAACCGTTCGTTGGCAGTAACAGTTTTAATTTTTAGGTTTCACTCTGTTTTCTCCTATATGGATACATGTAGTTGGAACACTAAATCAAACACGGTTTGTGCTAGCTCTTTGAAACTTGACACAATAAAGTAGCTCCAAGTTCTATCTCTATTTTTTGTTTCCTATTGATGTAGCCCTAAGCAGAGACTGGCGCAAATCACTTTCATGGAAAGGGGTTGACAATCTTCCAAAAAACTGCGAGTTTCCTGAAATCTCAGCACACATTTTTTCACCCAATCTTGATGACACATTCAGGTAATGATCAGCACACCAATCCCACTTGGCTCACCAAATTCGTTCTTCTAGGTTAAACCGTTCGTTGGCAGTAACAGTTTTAATTTTTAGGTTTCACTGTGTTTTCTCCTATATGGATACATGTAGTTGGAACTCTAAATCAAACACGGTTTGTGCTAGCTCTTTGAAACTTGACACAATAAAGTAGCTCCAAGTTCTATCTCTATGGTTTGTTTCCTATTGATGTAGCGCTAAGCAGAGATTGGCACAAATCACTTTCATGGAAAGGGGTTGCCAATCTTCCAAAATCTAAGAGTTTCCTGAAATCTCAGCACACATTTTTTCACCCAATCTTGATGACACTTTCAGGTTATGATCAGTACCCCAATCCCACTTGGCTCACCAAATTTCGTTCTTCTAGGTTAAACCGTTCATTGGCAGTAACAGTTTTAATTTTTAGGTTTCACTCTGTTTTCTCCTATATGGATACATGTAGTTGGAACTCTAAATCAAACACGGTTTGTGCTAGCTCTTTGAAACTTGACACAATAAAGTAGCTCCAAGTTCTATCTCTATGGTTTGTTTCCTATTGATGTAGCCCTAAGCAGAGACTGGCGCAAAACACTTTCATTTAAAGGGGTTGCCAAGCTTCCAAAAAACTACGAGTTTCCTGAAATCTCAGCACACATTTTTTCCCCCAATCTTGATGACACTTTCAGGTAAT
This sequence comes from Spermophilus citellus, assembly GCF_964194105.1. Taxonomy (NCBI): domain Eukaryota; kingdom Metazoa; phylum Chordata; class Mammalia; order Rodentia; family Sciuridae; genus Spermophilus; species Spermophilus citellus. Next base: position 2,094,206 of record NW_027673037.1, on the reverse strand, counting down.
GATCAGCACCCCAATCCCACTTGGCTCTCCAAATTTCATTCTTCTAGGTTAAACCATTCGTTGGCAGTAACAGTTTTAATTTTTAGGTTTCATTCTGTTTTCTCCTATATGGATACATGTAGTTGGAACTCTAAATCAAACACGGTGTGTGCTAGCTCTTTGAAACTTGACACAATAAAGTAGCTCCAAGTTCCATCTCTATGGTTTCTTTCCTATTGATGTAGCCCTAAGCAGAGACTGGCGCAAATCACTTTCATGGAAAGGGGTTGCCAATCTACCAAAAAACTGCGAGTTTCCTGAAATCTCAGCACACATTTTTTCACCCAATCTTGATGACACTTTCAGGTAATGATCAGTACCCCAATCCCACTTGGCTCACCAAATTTCGTTCTTCTAGGTTAAACCGTTCATTGGCAGTAACAGTTTTAATTTTTAGGTTTCACTCTGTTTTCTCCTATATAGATACATGTAGTTGGAACTCTAAATCAAACACGGTTTGTGCTAGCTCTTTGAAACTTCACACAATAATGTAGCTCCAAGTTCTATCTCTATGGTTTGTTTCCTATTGATGTAGCGCTAAGCAGAGATTGGCACAAATCACTTTCATGGAAAGGGGTTGCCAATCTTCCAAAAAACTAAGAGTTTCCTGAAATCTCAGCACACATTTTTTTCACCCAATCTTGATGACACTTTCAGGTAATGATCAGTACCCCAATCCCACTTGGCTCACCAAATTTCGTTCTTCTAGGTTAAACCGTTCGTTGGCAGTAACAGTTTTAATTTTTAGGTTTCACTCTGTTTTCTCCTATATGGATACATGTAGTTGGAACACTAAATCAAACACGGTTTGTGCTAGCTCTTTGAAACTTGACACAATAAAGTAGCTCCAAGTTCTATCTCTATTTTTTGTTTCCTATTGATGTAGCCCTAAGCAGAGACTGGCGCAAATCACTTTCATGGAAAGGGGTTGACAATCTTCCAAAAAACTGCGAGTTTCCTGAAATCTCAGCACACATTTTTTCACCCAATCTTGATGACACATTCAGGTAATGATCAGCACACCAATCCCACTTGGCTCACCAAATTCGTTCTTCTAGGTTAAACCGTTCGTTGGCAGTAACAGTTTTAATTTTTAGGTTTCACTGTGTTTTCTCCTATATGGATACATGTAGTTGGAACTCTAAATCAAACACGGTTTGTGCTAGCTCTTTGAAACTTGACACAATAAAGTAGCTCCAAGTTCTATCTCTATGGTTTGTTTCCTATTGATGTAGCGCTAAGCAGAGATTGGCACAAATCACTTTTATGGAAAGGGGTTGCCAATCTTCCAAAATCTAAGAGTTTCCTGAAATCTCAGCACACATTTTTTCACCCAATCTTGATGACACTTTCAGGTTATGATCAGTACCCCAATCCCACTTGGCTCACCAAATTTCGTTCTTCTAGGTTAAACCGTTCGTTGGCACTAACAGTTTTAATTTTTAGGTTTCACTCTGTTTTCTCCTATATGGATACATGTAGTTGGAACTCTAAATCAAACACGGTTTGTGCTAGCTCTTTGAAACTTGACACAATAAAGTAGCTCGATGTCTATCTCTATGGTTTGTTTCCTATTGATGTAGCCCTAAGCAGAGACTGGCGCAAATCACTTTCATGGAAAGGGGTTGCCAATCTTCCAAAAAACTGCGAGTTTCCTGAAATCTCAGCACACGTTTTTTCAACCAATCTTGATGACACTTTCAGGTAATGATCAGCACCCCAATCCCACTTGGCTCACCAAATTTCATTCTTCTAGGTTAAACCGTTCGTTGGCAGTAACAGTTTTAATTTTTAGGTTTCACTCTGTTTTCTCCTATATGGATACGTGTAGTTGGAACTCTAAATCAAACATGGTTTGTGCTAGCTCTTTGAAACTTGACACAATAAAGTAGCTCCAAGTTCTATCTCTATGGTTTGTTTCCTATTGATGTAGCCCTAAGCAGAGACTGGAACAAATCACTTTCATTTAAAGGGGTTGCCAAGCTTCCAAAAAACTACGAGTTTCCTGAAATCTCAGCACACATTTTTTCACCCAATCTTGATGACACTTTCAGGTAATGATCAGTACAACAAATCCCACTTGGGTCACCAAGTTTCGTTCTTCTAGGTTAAACCGTTCGTTGGCAGTAACAGTTTTAATTTTTAGGTTTCACTGTGTTGTCTCCTATGTGGATACATGTATTTGGAACTCTAAATCAAACACGGTTTGTGCTAGCTCTTTGAAACTTGACACAATAAAGTAGCTCCATGTCTATCTCTATGGTTTGTTTCCTATTGATGTAGCCCTAAGCAGAGACTGGCGCAAATCACTTTCATGGAAAGGGGTTGACAATCTTCCAAAAAACTAAGAGTTTCCTGAAATCTCAGCACACATTTTTTCACCCAATCTTGATGACACTTTCAGGTAATGATCAGTACAACAAATCCCACTGGGGTCACCAAGTTTCGTTCTTCTAGGTTAAACCGTTCGTTGGCAGTAACAGTTTTAATTTTTAGGTTTCACTCTGTTTTCTCCTATGTGGATACATGTATTTGGAACTCTAAATCAAACACGGTTTGTGCTAGCTCTTTGAAACTTGACACAATGAAGTAGCTCCATGTCTATCTCTATGGTTTGTTTCCTATTGATGTAGCCCTAAGCAGAGACTGGCGCAAATCACTTTCATGGAAAGGGGTTGACAATCTTCCAAAAAACTAAGAGTTTCCTGAAATCTCAGCACACATTTTTTCCCCCAATCTGGATGACACTTTCAGGTAATGATCAGCACCCCAATCCCACTTGGCTCACCAAATTTCATTCTTCTAGGTTAAACCGTTCCTTGGCAGTAACAGTTTTAATTTTTAGGTTTCACTCTGTTTTCTCCTATATGGATATATGTAGTTGGAACTCTAAATCAAACACGGTTTGTGCTAGCTCTTTGAAACTTGACACAATAAAGTAGCTCCAAGTTCTATCTCTATGGTTTGTTTTCTATTGATGTGACACTAAGCAGAGAGTGGCGCAAATCACTTTCATGGAAAGGGGTTGAAAATCTTCCAAAAAACTGCTAGTTTCCTGAAATCTCAGCACACATTTTTTCACCCAATGTTGATGACACTTTCAGGTAATGATCAGCACCCCAATCCCACTTGGCTCACCAAATTTCGTTCTTCTAGGTTAAACCATTCATTGGCACTAACAGTTTTAATTTTTAGGTTTCACTCTGTTTTCTCCTATATGGATACATGTAGTTGGAACTCTAAATCAAACACGGTTTGTGCTAGCTCTTTGAAACTTGACACAATAAAGTAGCTCCAAGTTCTATCTCTATGGTTTGTTTCCTATTGATGTAGCCCTAAGCAGAGACTGGCGCAAATCACTTTCATGGAAAGGGGTTGCCATCTTCCAAAAAACTGCTAGTTTCCTGAAATCTCAGCACACATTTTTTCACCCAATCTTGATGACACTTTCAGGTAATGATCAGTACCCCAATCCCACTTGGCTCACCAAATTTCGTTCTTCTAGGTTAAACCGTTCGTTGGCAGTAACAGTTTTAATTTTTAGGTTTCACTCTGTTTTCTCCTATATGGATACATGTTGTTGGAACTCTAAATCAAACACGGTTTTTGCTAGCTCTTTGAAACTTGACACAATAAAGTAGCTCCAAGTTCTATCTCTATGGTTTGTTTCCTATAGATGTAGCCCTAAGCAGAGACTGGCGCAAATCACTTTCATTTAAAGGGGTTGCCAAGCTTCCAAAAAACTACGAGTTTCCTGAAATCTCAGCACACATTTTTTCACCCAATCTTGATGACACTTTCAGGTAATGATCAGCACCCCAATCCCACTTGGCTCACCAAATTTCGTTCTTCTAGGTTAAACCGTTCGTTGGCAGTAACAGTTTTAATTTTTAGGTTTCACTGTGTTTTCTCCTATATGGATACGTGTAGTTGGAACTCTAAATCAAACACGGTTTGTGCTAGCTCTTTGAAACTTGACACAATAAAGTAGCTCCATGTCTATCTCTATGGTTTGTTTCCTATTGATGTAGCCCTAAGCAGAGACTGGCGCAAATCACTTTCATGGAAAGGGGTTGCCAATCTTCCAAAAAACTGCGAGTTTCCTGAAATCTCAGCACACGTTTTTTCACCCAATCTTGATGACACTTTCAGGTAATGATCAGCACCCCAATCCCACTTGGCTCACCAAATTTCATTCTTCTAGGTTAAACCGTTCGTTGGCAGTAACAGTTTTAATTTTTAGGTTTCACTCTGTTTTCTCCTATATGGATACGTGTAGTTGGAACTCTAAATCAAACACGGTTTGTGCTAGCTCTTTGAAACTTGACACAATAAAGTAGCTCCAAGTTCTATCTCTGTGGTTTGTTTTCTATTGATGTGACACTAAGCAGAGACTGGCGCAAATCACTTTCATGGAAAGGGGTTGACAATCTTCCAAAAACTGCTAGTTTCCTGAAATCTCAGCACACATTTTTTCACCCAATCTTGATGACACTTTCAGGTAATGATCAGCACCCCAATCCCACTTGGCTCACCAAATTTCGTTCTTCTAGGTTAAACCGTTCGTTGGCACTAACAGTTTTAATTTTTAGGTTTCACTCTGTTTTCTCCTATATGGATACATGTAGTTGGAACTCTAAATCAAACACGGTTTGTGCTAGCTCTTTGAAACTTGACACAATAAAGTAGCTCCAAGTTATATCTCTATGGTTTGTTTCCTATTGATGTAGCCCTAAGCAGAGACTGGCGCAAATCACTTTCATGGAAAGGGGTTGCCAGGCTTCCAAAAAACTACGAGTTTCCTGAAATCTCAGCACACATTTTTTCACCCAATCTTGATGACACTTTCAGGTAATGATCAGTACAACACATCCCACTTGGGTCACCAAGTTTCTTTCTTTTAGGATAAACCGTTCTTTGGCGCTAACAGTTTTAATTTTTAGGTTTCACTCTGTTTTCTCCTATATGGATACATGTAGTTGGAACTCTAAATGAAACACGGTTTGTGCTAGCTCTTTGAAACTTGACACAATAAAGTAGCTCCAAGATCTATCTCTATGGTTTGTTTCCTATTGATGTAGCCCTAAGCAGAGACTGGCGCAAATCACTTTCATGGAAAGGGGTTGACAATCTTCCAAAAAACTAAGAGTTTCCTGAAATCTCAGCACACATTTTTTCACCCAATCTTGATGACACTTTCAGGTAATGATCAGCACCCCAATCCCACTTGGCTCACCAAATTTCGTTCTTCTAGGTTAAACGGTTCGTTGGCAGTAACAGTTTTAATTTTTAGGTTTCACTCTGTTTTCTTCTATATGGATACATGTAGTTGGAACTCTAAATCAAACACGGTTTGTGCCAGCTCTTTGAAACTTGACACAATAAAGTAGCTACAAGTTCTATCTCTATGGTTTGTTTCCTATTGATGTAGCCCTAAGCAGAGACTGGCGCAAATCCCTTTCATGGAAAGGGGTTGCCATCTTCCAAAAAACTACGAGTTTCCTGAAATCTCAGCACAAATATTTTCATCCAATCTTGATGACACTTTCAGGTAATGATCAGTACCCCAATCCCACTTGGCTAACCAAATTTCGTTCTTCTAGGTTAAACCGTTCGTTGGCAGTAACAGTTTTAATTTTTAGGTTTCACTCTGTTTTCTCCTATATGGATACATGTTGTTGGAACTCTAAATCAAACACGGTTTTTGCTAGCTCTTTGAAACTTGACACAATAAAGTAGCTCCAAGTTCTATCTCTAAGGTTTGTTTCCTATTGATGTAGCCCTAAGCAGAGACTGGCGCAAATCACTTTCATTTAAAGGGGTTGCCAAGCTTCCAAAAAACTACGAGTTTCCTGAAATCTCAGCACACATTTTTTCTCCCAATCTTGATGACACTTTCAGGTAATGATCAGTACAACAAATCCCACTTGGGTCACCAAGTTTCGTTCTTCTAGGTTAAACCGTTCGTTGGCAGTAACAGTTTTAAATTTTAGGTTTCACTGTGTTTTCTCCTATATGGATACATGTATTTGGAACTCTAAATCAAACACGGTTTGTGCTAGCTCTTTGAAACTTGACACAATAAAGTAGCTCCATGTCTATCTCTATGGTTTGTTTCCTATTGATGTAGCCCTAAGCAGAGACTGGCGCAAATCACTTTCATGGAAAGGGGTTGACAATCTTCCAAAAAACTAAGAGTTTCCTGAAATCTCAGCACACATTTTTTCCCCCAATCTTGATGACACTTTCAGGTAATGATCAGCACCCCAATCCCACTTGGCTCAATAAATTTCATTCTTCTAGGTTAAACCGTTCGTTGGCAGTAACAGTTTTAATTTTTAGGTTTCACTCTGTTTTCTCCTATATGGATACATGTAGTTGGAACTCTAAATCAAACACGGTTTGTGCTAGCTCTTTGAAACTTGACACAATAAAGTAGCTCCAAGTTCTCTCTCCATGGTTTGTTTCCTATTGATGTAGCCCTAAGCAGAGACTGGCGCAAATCACTTTCATGGAAAGGGGTTGCCAATCTTCTAAAAAACTGCGAGTTTCCTGAAATCTCAGCACACATTTTTTCAACCAATCTTGATGACACTTTCAGGTAATGATCAGTACCCCAATCCCACTTGGCTCACCAAATTTCGTTCTTCTAGGTTAAACCGTTCGTTGGCAGTAACAGTTTTAATTTTTAGGTTTCACTCTGTTTTCTCCTATACGGATACATGTATTTGGAACTCTAAATCAAACATGGTTTGTGCTAGCTCTTTGAAACTTGACACAATAAAGTAGCTCCAAGTTCTATCTCTATGGTTTGTTTCCTATTGAAGTAGCCCTACGCAGCGACTGGCGCAAATCACTTTCATGGAAAGGGGTTGCCAAGCTTCCAGAAACTACGAGTTTCCTGAAATCTCAGCACACATTTTTTCAACCAATCTTGATGACACTTTCAGGTAATGATCAGCACCCCAATCCCACTTGGCTCACCAAATTTCGTTCTTCTAGGTTAAACAGTTCGTTGGCAGTAACAGTTTTAATTTTTAGGTTTCACTCTGTTTTCTCCTATATGGATACATGTAGTTGGAACTCTAAATCAAACACGGTTTGTGCTAGCTCTTTGAAACTTGACACAATAAAGTAGCTCCAAGTTCTCTCTCCATGGTTTGTTTCCTATTGATGTAGCCCTAAGCAGAGACTGGCGCAAATCACTTTCATGGAAAGGGGTTGCCAATCTTCCAAAAAACTGCGAGTATCCTGAAATCTCAGCACACATTTTTTCAACCAATCTTGATGACACTTTCAGGTAATGATCAGTACCCCAATCCCACTTGGCTCACCAAATTTCGTTCTTCTAGGTTAAACCGTTCGTGGGCAGTAACAGTTTTAATTTTTAGGTTTCACTCTGTTTTCTCCTATATGGATACATGTAGTTGGAACTCTAAATCAAACACGGTTTGTGGTAGCTCTTTGAAACTTGACACAATAAAGTAGCTCCAAGTTCTATCTCTATGGTTTGTTTCCTATTGATGTAGCCCTAAGCAGAGACTGGCGCAAATCACTTTCATGGAAAGGGGTTGCCAAGCTTCCAAAAAACTAAGAGTTTCCTGTAATCTCAGCACACATTTTTTCACCCAATCTTGATGACACTTTCAGGTAATGATCAGTACCCCAATCCCACTTGGCTCACCAAATTTCGTTCTTCTAGGTTAAACCGTTCGTTGGTAGTAACAGTTTTAATTTTTAGGTTTCACTCTGTTTTCTCCTATATGGATACATGTAGTTGGAACTCTAAATCAAACACGGTTTGTGCTAGCTCTTTGAAACTTGACACAATAAAGTAGCACCAAGTTCTATCTCTATGGTTTGTTTCCTATTGAAGTAGCCCTAAGCAGCGACTGGCGCAAATCACTTTCATGGAAAGGGGTTGCCAATCTTCCAAAAAACTACGAGTTTCCTGAAATCTCAGCACACATTTTTTCTCCCAATCTTGATGACACTTTCAGGTAATGATCAGTACAACAAATCCCACTTGGGTCACCAAGTTTCGTTCTTCTAGGTTAAACCGTTCGTTGGCAGTAACAGTTTTAATTTTTAGGTTTCACTGTGTTTTCTCCTATATGGATACATGTATTTGGAACTCTAAATCAAACACGGTTTGTGCTAGCTCTTTGAAACATGACACAATAAAGTAGCTCCATGTCTATCTCTATGGTTTGTTTCCTATTGATGTAGCCCTAAGCAGAGACTGGCGCAAATCACTTTCATGGAAAGGGGTTGACAATCTTCCAAAAAACTAAGAGTTTCCTGAAATCTCAGCACACATTTTTTCCCCCAATCTTGATGACACTTTCAGGTAATGATCAGCACCCCAATCCCACTTGGCTCACCAAATTTCATTCTTCTAGGTTAAACCGTTCGTTGGCAGTAACAGTTTTAATTTTTAGGTTTCACTCTGTTTTCTCCTATATGGATACATGTAGTTGGAACTCTAAATCAAACACGGTTTGTGCTAGCTCTTTGAAACTTGACACAATAAAGTAGCTCCAAGTTCTATCTCTATGGTTTGTTTCCTATTGATGTAGCCCTAAGCAGAGACTGGCGCAAATCACTTTCATGGAAAGGGGTTGCCAATCTTCCAAAAAACTGCTAGTTTCCTGAAATCTCAGCACACATTTTTTCACCCAATCTTGATCACACTTTCAGGTAATGATCAGTACCCCAATCCCACTTGGCTCACCAAATTTCGTTCTTCTAGGTTAAACCGTTCGTTGGCAGTAACAGTTTTAATTTTTAGGTTTCACTCTGTTTTCTCCTATATGGATACATGTAGTTGGAACTCTAAATCAAACACGGTTTGTGCTAGCTCTTTGAAACTTGACACAATAAAGTAGCTCCAAGTTCTATCTCTATGGTTTGTTTCCTATTGAAGTAGCCCTAAGCAGCGACTGGCGCAAATCACTTTCATGGAAAGGGGTTGCCAAGCTTCCAAAAAACTACGAGTTTCCTGAAATCTCAGCACACATTTTTTCAACCAATCTTGATGACACTTTCAGGTAATGATCAGCACCCCAATCCCACTTGGCTCACCAAATTTCATTCTTCTAGGTTAAACCGTTCGTTGGCAGTAACAGTTTTAATTTTTAGGTTTCACTCTGTTTTCTCCTATATGGATACATGTAGTTGGAACTCTAAATCAAACACGGTTTGTGCTAGCTCTTTGAAACTTGACACAATAAAGTAGCTCCAAGTTCTCTCTCCATGGTTTGTTTCCTATTGATGTAGCCCTAAGCAGAGACTGGCGCAAATCACTTTCATGGAAAGGGGTTGACAATCTTCCAAAAAACTAAGAATTTCCTGAAATCTCAGCACACATTTTTTCACCCAATCTTGATGACACTTTCAGGTAATGATCAGCACCCCAATCCCACTTGGCTCACCAAATTTCATTCTTCTAGGTTAAACCGTTCGTTGGCACTAACAGTTTTAGTTTTTAGGTTTCACTCTGTTTTCTCCTATATGGATATATGTAGTTGGAACTCTAAATCAAACACGGTTTGTGCTAGCTCCTTGAAACTTGACACAATAAAGTAGCTCCAAGTTCTATCTCTATGGTTTGTTTCCTATTGATGTAGCCCTAAGCAGAGACTGGCGCAAATCACTTTCATGGAAAGGGGTTGCCAGGCTTCCAAAAAACTACGAGTTTCCTGAAATCTCAGCACACATTTTTTCACCCAATCTTGATGACACTTTCAGGTAATGATCAGTACAACACATCCCACTTGGGTCACCAAGTTTCTTTCTTTTAGGATAAACCGTTCTTTGGCGCTAACAGTTTTAATTTTTAGGTTTCACTCTGTTTTCTCCTATATGGATACATGTAGTTGGAACTCTAAATCAAACACGGTTTGTGCTAGCTCTTTGAAACTTGACACAATAAAGTAGCTCCAAGTTCTCTCTCCATGGTTTGTTTCCTATTGATGTAGCCCTAAGCAGAGACTGGCGCAAATCACTTTCATGGAAAGGGGTTGCCAATCTTCTAAAAAACTGCGAGTTTCCTGAAATCTCAGCACACATTTTTTCAACCAATCTTGATGACACTTTCAGGTAATGATCAGTACCCCAATCCCACTTGGCTCACCAAATTTCGTTCTTCTAGGTTAAACCGTTCGTTGGCAGTAACAGTTTTAATTTTTAGGTTTCACTCTGTTTTCTCCTATACGGATACATGTATTTGGAACTCTAAATCAAACATGGTTTGTGCTAGCTCTTTGAAACTTGACACAATAAAGTAGCTCCAAGTTCTATCTCTATGGTTTGTTTCCTATTGATGTAGCCCTAAGCAGAGACTGGCGCAAATCACTTTCATGGAAAGGGGTTGCCAAGCTTCCAAAAAACTAAGAGTTTCCTGTAATCTCAGCACACATTTTTTCACCCAATCTTGATGACACTTTCAGGTAATGATCAGTACCCCAATCCCACTTGGCTCACCAAATTTCGTTCTTCTAGGTTAAACCGTTCGTTGGTAGTAACAGTTTTAATTTTTAGGTTTCACTCTGTTTTCTCCTATATGGATACATGTAGTTGGAACTCTAAATCAAACACGGTTTGTGCTAGCTCTTTGAAACTTGACACAATAAAGTAGCACCAAGTTCTATCTCTATGGTTTGTTTCCTATTGAAGTAGCCCTAAGCAGCGACTGGCGCAAATCACTTTCATGGAAAGGGGTTGCCAATCTTCCAAAAAACTACGAGTTTCCTGAAATCTCAGCACACATTTTTTCTCCCAATCTTGATGACACTTTCAGGTAATGATCAGTACAACAAATCCCACTTGGGTCACCAAGTTTCGTTCTTCTAGGTTAAACCGTTCGTTGGCAGTAACAGTTTTAATTTTTAGGTTTCACTGTGTTTTCTCCTATATGGATACATGTATTTGGAACTCTAAATCAAACACGGTTTGTGCTAGCTCTTTGAAACATGACACAATAAAGTAGCTCCATGTCTATCTCTATGGTTTGTTTCCTATTGATGTAGCCCTAAGCAGAGACTGGCGCAAATCACTTTCATGGAAAGGGGTTGACAATCTTCCAAAAAACTAAGAGTTTCCTGAAATCTCAGCACACATTTTTTCCCCCAATCTTGATGACACTTTCAGGTAATGATCAGCACCCCAATCCCACTTGGCTCACCAAATTTCATTCTTCTAGGTTAAACCGTTCGTTGGCAGTAACAGTTTTAATTTTTAGGTTTCACTCTGTTTTCTCCTATATGGATACATGTAGTTGGAACTCTAAATCAAACACGGTTTGTGCTAGCTCTTTGAAACTTGACACAATAAAGTAGCTCCAAGTTCTATCTCTATGGTTTGTTTCCTATTGATGTAGCCCTAAGCAGAGACTGGCGCAAATCACTTTCATGGAAAGGGGTTGCCAATCTTCCAAAAAACTGCTAGTTTCCTGAAATCTCAGCACACATTTTTTCACCCAATCTTGATCACACTTTCAGGTAATGATCAGTACCCCAATCCCACTTGGCTCACCAAATTTCGTTCTTCTAGGTTAAACCGTTCGTTGGCAGTAACAGTTTTAATTTTTAGGTTTCACTCTGTTTTCTCCTATATGGATACATGTAGTTGGAACTCTAAATCAAACACGGTTTGTGCTAGCTCTTTGAAACTTGACACAATAAAGTAGCTCCAAGTTCTATCTCTATGGTTTGTTTCCTATTGAAGTAGCCCTAAGCAGCGACTGGCGCAAATCACTTTCATGGAAAGGGGTTGCCAAGCTTCCAAAAAACTACGAGTTTCCTGAAATCTCAGCACACATTTTTTCAACCAATCTTGATGACACTTTCAGGTAATGATCAGCACCCCAATCCCACTTGGCTCACCAAATTTCATTCTTCTAGGTTAAACCGTTCGTTGGCAGTAACAGTTTTAATTTTTAGGTTTCACTCTGTTTTCTCCTATATGGATACATGTAGTTGGAACTCTAAATCAAACACGGTTTGTGCTAGCTCTTTGAAACTTGACACAATAAAGTAGCTCCAAGTTCTCTCTCCATGGTTTGTTTCCTATTGATGTAGCCCTAAGCAGAGACTGGCGCAAATCACTTTCATGGAAAGGGGTTGACAATCTTCCAAAAAACTAAGAATTTCCTGAAATCTCAGCACACATTTTTTCACCCAATCTTGATGACACTTTCAGGTAATGATCAGCACCCCAATCCCACTTGGCTCACCAAATTTCGTTCTTCTAGGTTAAACCGTTCGTTGGCACTAACAGTTTTAGTTTTTAGGTTTCACTCTGTTTTCTCCTATATGGATATATGTAGTTGGAACTCTAAATCAAACACGGTTTGTGCTAGCTCCTTGAAACTTGACACAATAAAGTAGCTCCAAGTTCTATCTCTATGGTTTGTTTCCTATTGATGTAGCCCTAAGCAGAGACTGGCGCAAATCACTTTCATGGAAAGGGGTTGCCAGGCTTCCAAAAAACTACGAGTTTCCTGAAATCTCAGCACACATTTTTTCACCCAATCTTGATGACACTTTCAGGTAATGATCAGTACAACACATCCCACTTGGGTCACCAAGTTTCTTTCTTTTAGGATAAACCGTTCTTTGGCGCTAACAGTTTTAATTTTTAGGTTTCACTCTGTTTTCTCCTATATGGATACATGTAGTTGGAACTCTAAATCAAACACGGTTTGTGCTAGCTCTTTGAAACTTGACACAATAAAGTAGCTCCAAGTTCTATCTCTATGGTTTGTTTCCTATTGAAGTAGCCCTAAGCAGCGACTGGCGCAAATCACTTTCATAGAAAGGGGTTGCCAAGCTTCCAAAAAACTACGAGTTTCCTGAAATCTCAGCACACATTTTTTCAACCAATCTTGATGACACTTTCAGGTAATGATCAGCACCCCAATCCCACTTGGCTCACCAAATTTCGTTCTTCTAGGTTAAACAGTTCGTTGGCAGTAACAGTTTTAATTTTTAGGTTTCAATGTGTTTTCTCCTATATGGATACATGTAGTTGGAACTCTAAATCAAACACGGTTTGTGCTAGCTCTTTGAAACTTGACACAATAAAGTAGCTCCAAGTTCTCTCTCCATGGTTTGTTTCCTATTGATGTAGCCCTAAGCAGAGACTGGCGCAAATCACTTTCATGGAAAGGGGTTGCCAATCTTCTAAAAAACTGCGAGTTTCCTGAAATCTCAGCACACATTTTTTCAACCAATCTTGATGACACTTTCAGGTAATGATCAGTACCCCAATCCCACTTGGCTCACCAAATTTCGTTCTTCTAGGTTAAACCGTTCGTTGGCAGTAACAGTTTTAATTTTTAGGTTTCACTCTGTTTTCTCCTATACGGATACATGTAGTTGGAACTCTAAATCAAACATGGTTTGTGCTAGCTCTTTGAAACTTGACACAATAAAGTAGCTCCAAGTTCTATCTCTATGGTTTGTTTCCTATTGAAGTAGCCCTAAGCAGCGACTGGCGCAAATCACTTTCATGGAAAGGGGTTGCCAAGCTTCCAAAAAACTACGAGTTTCCTGAAATCTCAGCACACATTTTTTCAACCAATCTTGATGACACTTTCAGGTAATGATCAGCACCCCAATCCCACTTGGCTCACCAAATTTCGTTCTTCTAGGTTAAACAGTTCGTTGGCAGTAACAGTTTTAATTTTTAGGTTTCACTCTGTTTTCTCCTATATGGATACATGTAGTTGGAACTCTAAATCAAAGACGGTTTGTGCTAGCCCTTTGAAACTTGACACAATAAAGTAGCTCCAAGTTCTCTCTCCATGGTTTGTTTCCTATTGATGTAGCCCTAAGCAGAGACTGGCGCAAATCACTTTCATGGAAAGGGGTTGCCAATCTTCCAAAAAACTGCGAGTATCCTGAAATCTCAGCACACATTTTTTCAACCAATCTTGATGACACTTTCAGGTAATGATCAGTACCCCAATCCCACTTGGCTCACCAAATTTCGTTCTTCTAGGTTAAACCGTTCGTGGGCACTAACAGTTTTAATTTTTAGGTTTCACTCTGTTTTCTCCTATATGGATACATGTAGTTGGAACTCTAAATCAAACACGGTTTGTGCTAGCTCTTTGAAACTTGACACAATAAAGTAGCTCCAAGTTCTATCTCTATGGTTTGTTTCCTATTGATGTAGCCCTAAGCAGAGACTGGCGCAAATCACTTTCATGGAAAGGGGTTGACAATCTTCCAAAAAACTGCGAGTTTCCTGAAATCTCAGCACACAATTTTTCACCCAATCTTGATGACACTTTCAGGTAATGATCAGCACCCCAATCCCACTTGGCTCACCAAATTTCGTTCTTCTAGGTTAAACCGTTCGTTGGCAGTAACAGTTTTAATTTTTAGGTTTCACTCTGGTTTCTCCTATATGGATACATGTAGTTGGAACTCTAAATCAAACACGGTTTGTGCTAGCTCTTTGAAACTTGACACAATAAAGTAGCTCCAAGTTCTTTCTCTATGTTTTGTTTCCTATTGATGTAGCCCTAAGCAGAGACTGGCGCAAATCACTTTCATGGAAAGGGGTTGCCATCTTCCAAAAAACTACGATTTTCCTGAAATCTCAGCACACATTTTTTCACCCAATCTTGATGACACTTTCAGGTAATGATCAGTACCCCAATCCCACTTGGCTCACCAAATTTCGTTCTTCTAGGTTAAACCGTTCGTTGGCAGTAACAGTTTTAATTTTTAGGTTTCACTCTGTTTTCTCGTATATGGATACATGTTGTTGGAACTCTAAATCAAACACGGTTTTTGCTAGCTCTTTGAAACTTGACACAATAAAGTAGCTCCAAGTTCTATCTCTATGGTTTGTTTCCTATTGATGTAGCCCTAAGCAGAGACTGGCGCAAATCACTTTCATTTAAAGGGGTTGCCTAGCTTCCAAAAAACTACGAGTTTCCTGTAATCTCAGCACACATTTTTTCACCCAATCTTGATGACACTTTCAGGTAATGATCAGTACAACAAATCCCACTTGGGTCACCAAGTTTCATTCTTCTAGGTTAAACTGTTCGTTGGCAGTAACAGTTTTAATTTTTAGGTTTCACTGTGTTTTCTCCTATATGAATACATGTAGTTGGAACTCTAAATCAAACACGGTTTGTGCTAGCTCTTTGAAACTTGACACAATAAAGTAGCTCCATGTTCTATCTCTATGGTTTGTTTCCTATTGATGTAGCCCTTAGCAGAGACTGGCGCAAATCACTTTCATGGAAAGGGGTTGCCAATCTTCCAAAAAAGTAAGAGTTTCCTGAAATCTCAGCACACATTTTTTCCCCCAATCTTGATGACACTTTCAGGTAATGATCAGCACCCCAATCCCACTTGGCTCACCAAATTTCATTCTTCTAGGTTAAACAGTTCGTTGGCAGTAACAGTTTTAATTTTTAGGTTTCACTCTGTTTTCTCCTATATGGATACATGTAGTTGGAACTCTAAATCAAACACGGTTTGTGCTAGCTCTTTGAAACTTGACACAATAAAGTAGCTCAAGTTCTATCTCTATGGTTTGTTTCCTATTGATGTAGCCCTAAGCAGAGACTGGCGCAAATCACTTTCATGGAAAGGGGTTGCCAATCTTCCAAAAAACTGCTAGTATCCTGAAATCTCAGCACACATATTTTCACCCAATATTTATGACACTTTCATGTAATGATCAGTACCCCAATCCCACTTGGCTCACCTAATTTCGTTCTTCTAGGTTAAACCGTTCGTTGGCAGTAACAGTTTTAATTTTTAGGTTTCACTCTGTTTTCTCCTATATGGATACATGTAGTTGGAACTCTAAATCAAACACGGTTTGTGCTAGCTCTTTGAAACTTGACACAATAAAGTAGCTCCGAGTTCTATCTCTATGGTTTGTTTCCTATTGATGTAGCCCTAAGCAGAGACTGGCGCAAATCACTTTCATGGAAAGGGGTTGACAATCTTCCAAAAAACTGCGAGTTTCCTGAAATCTCAGCACACATTTTTTCACCCAATCTTGATGACACTTTCATGTAATGATCAGTACCCCAATCCCACTTGGCTCACCAAATATCGTTCTTCTAGGTTAAACCGCTCATTGGCAGTAACAGTTTTAATTTTTAGGTTTCACTCTGTTTTCTCCTATATGGATACATGTAGTTGGAACTCTAAATCAAACACGGTTTGTGCTAGCTCTTTGAAACTTGACACAATAAAGTAGCTCCAAGTTCTATCTGTATGGTTTGTTTCCTATTGATGTAGCCCTAAGAAGAGACTGGCGCAAATCACTTTCATGGAAAGGGGTTGACAATCTTCCAAAAAACTAAGAGTTTCCTGAAATCTCTGCACACATTTTTTCACCCAATCTTGATGACACTTTCAGGTAATGATCAGTACCCCAATCCCACTTGGCTCACCAAATTTCGTTCTTTTAGATTAAACCGTTCGTTGGCAGTAACAGTTTTAATTTTTAGGTTTCACTCTGTTTTCTCCTATATGGATACATGTAGTTGGAACTCTAAATCAAACACGGTTTGTGCTAGCTCTTTGAAACTTGACACAATAAAGTAGCTCCAAGTTCTATCTCTATGGTTTGTTTCCTATTGATGTAGCCCTAAGCAGAGACTGGCGCAAATCACTTTCATGGAAAGGGGTTGCCAATCTTCCAAAAAACTACGAGTTTCCTGAAATCTCAGCACACATTTTTTCACCCAATCTTGATGACACTTTCAGGTAATGATCAGTACCCCAATCCCACTTGGCTCACCAAATTTCGTTCTTCTAGGTTAAACCGTTCATTGGCAGTAACAGTTTTAAATTTTAGGTTTCACTCTGTTTTCTCCTATATGGATACATGTAGTTGGAACTCTAAATCAAACACGGTTTGTGCTAGCTCTTTGAAACTTGACACAATAAAGTAGCTCCAAGTTCTATCTCTATGGTTTGTTTCCTATTGATGTAGCCCTAAGAAGAGACTGGCTCAAATCACTTTCATGGAAAGGGGTTGACAATCTTCCAAAAAACTGCTAGGTTCCTGAAATCTCAGCACACATTTTTTCACCCAATCTTGATGACACTTTCAGGTAATGATCAGTACCCCAATCCCACTTGGCTCACCAAATTTCGTTCTTTTAGGTTAAACCGTTCTTTGGCAGTAACAGTTTTAATTTTTAGGTTTCACTCTGTTTTCTCCTATATGGACACATGTATTTGGAACTCTAAATCAAACACGGTTTGTGCTAGCTGTTTGAAACTTGACACAATAAAGTAGCTCCAAGTTCTATCTCTATGGTGTGTTTCCTATTGATGTAGCCCTAAGAAGAGACTGACGCAAATCCCTTTCATGGAAAGGGGTTGCCATCTTCCAAAAAACTACGAGTTTCATGAAATCTCAGCACACATTTTTTCACCCAATCATGATGACACTTTCAGGTAATGATCAGTACCCCAATCCCACTTGGCTCACCAAATTTTGTTCTTCTAGGTTAAACCGTTCGTTTGCAGTAACAGTTTTAATTTTTAGGTTTCACTCTGTTTTCTCGTATATGGATACATGTTGTTGGAACTCTAAATCAAACACGGTTTTTGCTAGCTCTTTGAAACTTGACACAATAAAGTAGCTCCAAGTTCTATCTCTATGGTTTGTTTCCTATTGATGTAGCCCTAAGCAGAGACTGGCGCAAATCACTTTCATGGAAAGGGGTTGACAATCTTCCAAAAAACTGCGAGTTTCCTGAAATCTCAGCACACAATTTTTCACCCAATCTTGATGACACTTTCAGGTAACGATCAGCACCCCAATCCCACTTGGCTCACCAAATTTCGTTCTTCTAGGTTAAACCGTTCGTTGGCAGTAACAGTTTTAATTTTTAGGTTTCACTCTGGTTTCTCCTATATGGATACATGTAGTTGGAACTCTAAATCAAACACGGTTTGTGCTAGCTCTTTGAAACTTGACACAATAAAGTAGCTCCAAGTTCTTTCTCTATGTTTTGTTTCCTATTGATGTAGCCCTAAGCAGAGACTGGCGCAATTCCCTTTCATGGAAAGGGGTTGCCATCTTCCAAAAAACTACGAATTTCCTGAAATCTCAGCACATATTTTTTCACCCAATCTTGATGACACTTTCAGGTAATGATCAGTACCCCAATCCCACTTGGCTCACCAAATTTCGTTCTTCTAGGTTAAACCGTTCGTTGGCAGTAACAGTTTTAATTTTTAGGTTTCACTCTGTTTTCTCGTATATGGATACATGTTGTTGGAACTCTAAATCAAACACGGTTTTTGCTAGCTCTTTGAAACTTGACACAATAAAGTAGCACCAAGTTCTATCACTATGGTTTGTTTCCTATTGATGTAGCCCTAAGCAGAGACTGGCACAAATCACTTTCATTTAAAGGGGTTGCCTAGCTTCCAAAAAACTACGAGTTTCCTGTAATCTCAGCACACATTTTTTCACCCAATCTTGATGACACTTTCAGGTAATGATCAGTACAACAAATCCCACTTGGGTCACCAAGTTTCATTCTTCTAGGTTAAACTGTTCGTTGGCAGTAACAGTTTTAATTTTTAGGTTTCACTGTGTTTTCTCCTATATGAATACATGTAGTTGGAACTCTAAATCAAACACGGTTTGTGCTAGCTCTTTGAAACTTGACACAATAAAGTAGCTCCATGTTCTATCTCTATGGTTTGTTTCCTATTGATGTAGCCCTAAGCAGAGACTGGCACAAATCACTTTCATGGAAAGGGGTTGCCAATCTTCCAAAAAAGTAAGAGTTTCCTGAAATCTCAGCACACATTTTTTCCCCCAATCTTGATGACACTTTCAGGTAATGATCAGCACCCCAATCCCACTTGGCTCACCAAATTTCATTCTTCTAGGTTAAACCGTTCGTTGGCAGTAACAGTTTTAATTTTTAGGTTTCACTCTGTTTTCTCCTATATGGATACATGTAGTTGGAACTCTAAATCAAACACGGTTTGTGCTAGCTCTTTGAAACTTGACACAATAAAGTAGCTCAAGTTCTATCTCTATGGTTTGTTTCCTATTGATGTAGCCCTAAGAAGAGACTGGCGCAAATCACTTTCATGGAAAGGGGTTGCCAATCTTCCAAAAAACTGCGAGTATCCTGAAATCTCAGCACACATATTTTCACCCAATATTTATGACACTTTCATGTAATGATCAGTACCCCAATCCCACTTGGCTCACCTAATTTCGTTCTTCTAGGTTAAACCGTTCGTTGGCAGTAACAGTTTTAATTTTTAGGTTTCACTCTGTTTTCTCCTATATGGATACATGTAGTTGGAACTCTAAATCAAACACGGTTTGTGCTAGCTCTTTGAAACTTGACACAATAAAGTAGCTCCGAGTTCTATCTCTATGATTTGTTTCCTATTGATGTAGCCCTAAGCAGAGACTGGCGCAAATCACTTTCATGGAAAGGGGTTGACAATCTTCCAAAAAACTGCGAGTTTCCTGAAATCTCAGCACACATTGTTTCACCCAATCTTGATGACACTTTCAGGTAATGATCAGTACCCCAATCCCACTTGGCTCACCAAATATCGTTCTTCTAGGTTAAACCGTTCATTGGCAGTAACAGTTTTAATTTTTAGGTTTCACTCTGTTTTCTCCTATATGGATACATGTAGTTGGAACTCTAAATCAAACACGGTTTGTGCTAGCTCTTTGAAACTTGACACAATAAAGTAGCTCCAAGTTCTATCTCTATGGTTTGTTTCCTATTGATGTAGCCCTAAGAAGAGACTGGCGCAAATCACTTTCATGGAAAGGGGTTGCCAGGCTTCCAAAAAACTACGAGTTTCCTGAAATCTCTGCACACATTTTTTCACCCAATCTTGATGACACTTTCAGGTAATGATCAGTACCCCAATCCCACTTGGCTCACCAAATTTCGTTCTTTTAGATTAAACCGTTCGTTGGCAGTAACAGTTTTAATTTTTAGGTTTCACTCTGTTTTCTCCTATATGGATACATGTAGTTGGAACTCTAAATCAAACACGGTTTGTGCTAGCTCTTTGAAACTTGACACAATAAAGTAGCTCCAAGTTCTATCTCTATGGTTTGTTTCCTATTGATGTAGCCCTAAGCAGAGACTGGCGCAAATCACTTTCATGGAAAGGGGTTGCCAATCTTCCAAAAAACTACGAGTTTCCTGAAATCTCAGCACACATTTTTTCACCCAATCTTGATGACACTTTCAGGTAATGATCAGTACCCCAATCCCACTTGGCTCACCAAATTTCGTTCTTCTAGGTTAAACCGTTCTTTGGCAGTAACAGTTTTAATTTTTAGGTTTCACTCTGTTTTCTCCTATATGGACACATGTAGTTGGAACTCTAAATCAAACACGGTTTGTGCTAGCTGTTTGAAACTTGACACAATAAAGTAGCTCCAAGTTCTATCTCTATGGTGTGTTTCCTATTGATGTAGCCCTAAGAAGAGACTGGCGCAAATCACTTTCATGGAAAGGGGTTGACAATCTTCCAAAAAACTGCTAGTTTCCTGAAATCTCAGCACACATTTTTTCACCCAATCTTGATGACACTTTCAGGTAATGATCAGTACCCCAATCCCACTTGGCTCACCATATTTCTTTCTTTTAGGTTAAACCGTTCGTTGGCAGTAACAGTTTTAATTTTTAGGTTTCACTCTGTTTTCTCCTATATGGATACATGTAGTTGGAACACTAAATCAACCATGGTTTGTGCTAGCTCTTTGAAACTTGACACAATAAAGTAGCTCCAAGTTCTATCTCTATGGTTTGTTTCCTATTGATGTAGCCCTAAGAAGAGACTGGCGCAAATCCCTTTCATGGAAAGGGGTTGCCATCTTCCAAAAAACTACGAGTTTCATGAAATCTCAGCACATATTTTTTCACCCAATCATGATGACACTTTCAGGTAATGATCAGTACGCCAATCCCACTTGGCTCACCAAATTTTGTTCTTCTAGGTTAAACCGTTCGTTTGCAGTAACAGTTTTAATTTTTAGGTTTCACTCTGTTTTCTCGTATATGGATACATGTTGTTGGAACTCTAAATCAAACACGGTTTTTGCTAGCTCTTTGAAACTTGACACAATAAAGTAGCTCCAAGTTCTATCTCTATGGTTTGTTTCCTATTGATGTAGCCCTAAGCAGAGACTGGCGCAAATCACTTTCATGGAAAGGGGTTGCCAATCTTCCAAAAAACTAAGAGTTTCCTGAAATCTCAGCACACATTTTTTCACCCAATCTTGATGACACTTTCAGGTAATGATCAGTACCCCAATCCCACTTGGCTCACCAAATTTCGTTCTTCTAGGTTAAACCGTTCGTTGGCAGTAACAGTTTTAATTTTTAGGTTTCACTCTGTTTTCTCCTATATGGACACATGTAGTTGGAACTCTAAATCAAACACGGTTTGTGCTAGCTCTTTGAAACTTGACACAATAAAGTAGCTCCATGATCTATCTCTATGGTTTGTTTCCTATTGATGTAGCCCTAAGAAGAGACTGGCGCAAATCACTTTCATGGAAAGGGGTTGACAATCTTCCAAAAAACTGCTAGTTTCCTGAAATCTCAGCACACATTTTTTCACCCAATCTTGATGACACTTTCAGGTAATGATCAGTACCCCAATCCCACTTGGCTCACCAAATTTCGTTCTTTTAGGTTAAACCGTTCGTTGGCAGTAACAGTTTTAATTTTTAGGTTTCACTCTGTTTTCTCCTATATGGATACATGTAGTTGGAACTCTAAATCAAACATGGTTTGTGCTAGCTCTTTGAAACTTGACACAATAAAGTAGCTCCAAGTTCTATCTCTATGGTTTGTTTCCTATTGATGTAGCCCTAAGAAGAGACTGGCGCAAATCCCTTTCATGGAAAGGGGTTGCCATCTTCCAAAAAACTACGAGTTTCATGAAATCTCAGCACACATTTTTTCACCCAATCATGATGACACTTTCAGGTAATGATCAGTACCCCAATCCCACTTGGCTCACCAAATTTCGTTCTTCTAGGTTAAACCGTTCATTGGCAGTAACAGTTTTAATTTTTAGGTTTCACTGTGTTTTCTCCTATATGGATACATGTAGTTGGAACTCTAAATCAAACACGGTTTGTGCTAGCTCTTTGAAACTTGACACATAAAGTAGCTCCATGTTCTATCTCTATGGTTTGTTTCCTATTGATGTAGCCCTAAGCAGAGACTGGCGCAAATCACTTTCATGGAAAGGGGTTGACAATCTTCCAAAAAACTAAGAGTTTCCTGAAATCTCAGCACACATTTTTCCCCCAATCTTGATGACACTTTCAGATAATGATCAGCACCCCAATCCCACTTGGCTCACCAAATTTCATTCTTCTAGGTTAAACGTTCGTTGGCAGTAACAGTTTTAATTTTTAGGTTTCACTCTGTTTTCTCCTATATGGATACATGTAGTTGGAACTCTAAATCAAACACGGTTTGTGCTAGCTCTTTGAAACTTGACACAATAAAGTAGCTCCAAGTTCTATCTCTATGGTTTGTTTCCTATTGATGTAGCCCTAAGGAGAGACTGGCGCAAATCACTTTCATGGAAAGGGGTTGCCAATCTTCCAAAAAACTGCTAGTTTCCTGAAATCTCAGCACACATATTTTCACCCAATCTTGATGACACTTTCAGGTAATGATCAGTACCCCAATCCCACTTGGCTCACCAAATTTCGTTCTTCTAGGTTAAACCGTTCGTTGGCAGTAACAGTTTTAATTTTTAGGTTTCACTCTGTTTTCTCCTATATGGATACATGTAGTTGGAACTCTAAATCAAACACGGTTTGTGCCAGCTCTTTGAAACTTGACACAATAAAGTAGCTCCAAGTTCTATCTCTATGGTTTGTTTCCTATTGATGTAGCCCTAAGCAGAGACTGGCGCAAATCACTTTCATGGAATGGGGTTGACAATCTTCCAAAAAACTAAGTGTTTCCTGAAATCTCAGCACACATTTTTTCACCCAATCTTGATGACACTTTCAGGTAATGATCAGTACCCCAATCCCATTTGGCTCACCAAATTTCGTTCTTCTAGGTTAAACCGTTCGTTGGCAGTAACAGTTTTAATTTTTAGGTTTCACTCTGTTTTCTCCTATATGGATACATGTAGTTGGAACTCTAAATCAAACACGGTTTGTGCTAGCTCTTTGAAACTTGACACAATAAAGTAGCTCCAAGTTCTATCTCTATGGTTTGTTTCCTATTGATGTAGCCCTAAGCAGAGACTGGCGCAAATCACTTTCATGGAAAGGGGTTGCCAATCTTCCAAAAATCTAAGAGTTTCCTGAAATCTCAGCACACATTTTTTCACCCAATCTTGATGACACTTTCAGGTAATGATCAGTACCCCAATCCCACTTGGCTCACCAAATTTCGTTCTTCTAGGTTAAACCGTTCGTTGGCAGTAACAGTTTTAATTTTTAGGTTTCACTCTGTTTTCTCCTATATGGATACATGTAGTTGGAACTCTAAATCAAACACGGTTTGTGCTAGCTCTTTGAAACTTGACACAATAAAGTAGCTCCAAGTTCTATCTCTATGGTTTTTTTCCTATTGATGTAGCCCTAAGCCGAAACTGGCGCAAATCACTTTCATGGAAAGGGGTTGACAATCTTCCAAAAAACTAAGAGTTTCCTGAAATCTCAGCACACATTTTTTCACCCAATCTTGATGACACTTTCAGGTAATGATCAGTACCCCAATCCCACTTGGCTCACCAAATTTCGTTCTCCTAGGTTAAACCGTTTGTTGGCAGTAAGAGTTTTAATTTTTAGGTTTCACTCTGTTTTCTCCTATATGGATACATGTAGTTGGAACTCTATATCAAACATGGTTTGTGCTAGCTCTTTGAAACTTGACACAATAAAGTAGCTCCAAGTTCTATCTCTATGGTTTGTTTCCTATTGATGTAGCTCTAATCAGAGACTGGCGCAAATCACTTTCATGGAAAGGGGTTGCCATCTTCCAAAAAACTACGAGTTTCCTGAAATCTCAGCACACATATTTTCACCCAATCTTGATGACACTTTCAGGTAAAGATCAGTACCCCAATCCCACTTGGCTCACCAAATTTCGTTCTTCTAGGTTAAACCGTTCGTTGGCAGTAACATGTTTAATTTTTAGGTTTCACTCTGTTTTCTCCTATATGGATACATGTAGTTGGAACTCTAAATCAAACACGGTTTGTGCTAGCTCTTTGAAACTTGACACAATAAAGTAGCTCCAAGTTCTATCTCTATGGTTTGTTTCCTATTGATGTAGCCCTAAGCAGAGACTGGCGCAAATCACTTTCATGGAAAGGGGTTGCCAATCTTCCAAAAAACTACGAGTTTCCTGAATTCTCAGCACACATTTTTTCACCCACTCTTGATGACACTTTCAGGTAATGATCAGTACCCCAATCCCACTTGGCTCACCAAATTTCGTTCTTCTAGGTTAAACCGTTCGTTGGCAGTAACAGGTTTAATTTTTAGGTTTCACTCTGTTTTCTCCTATATGGATACATGTAGTTGGAACTCTAAATCAAACACGGTTTGTGCTAGCTCTTTGAAACTTGACACAATAAAGTAGCTCCAAGTTCTATCTCTATGGTTTGTTTCCTATTGATGTAGCCCTAAGCAGAGACTGGCGAAAATCACTTTCATGGAAAGGGGTTGACAATCTTCCAAAAAACTAAGAGTTTCCTGAAATCTCAGCACACATTTTTTCACCCAATCTTGATGACACTTTCAGGTAATGATCAGTACCCCAATCCCACGTGGCTCACCAAATTTCGTTCTTCTAGGTTAAACCGTTCGTTGGCAGTAACAGTTTTAATTTTTAGGTTTCACTCTGTTTTCTCCTATATGGATACATGTAGTTGGAACTCTAAATCAAACACGGTTTGTGCTAGCTCTTTGAAACTTGACACAATAAAGTAGCTCCAAGTTCTATCTCTATGGTTTGTTTCCTATTGATGTAGCCCTAAGCAGAGACTGGCGCAAATCACTTTCATGGAAAGGTGTTGCCAATCTTCCAAAAAACTGCGAGTTTCCTGAAATCTCAGCACACATTTTTTCACCCAATCTTGATGACACTTTCAGGTAATGATCAGCACCCCAATCCCACTTGGCTCACCAAATTTCGTTCTTCTAGGTTAAACCGTTCGTTGGCAGTAACAGTTTTAATATTTAGGTTTCACTCTGATTTCTCCTATATGGATACATGTAGTTGGAACTCTAAATCAAACACGGTTTGTGCTAGCTCTTTGAAACTTCACACAATAAAGTAGCTCCAAGTTCTATCTATCTCTATGGTTTGTTTCCTATGGATGTAGCCCTAAGCAGAGACTGGCGCAAATCACTTTCATTTAAAAGGGTTGCCAAGCTTCCAAAAAACTACGAGTTTCCTGAAATCTCAGCACACATTTTTTCACCCAATCTTGATGACACTTTCAGGTAATGATCAGTACCCCAATCCCACTTGGCTCACCAAATTTCGTTCTTCTAGGTTAAACCGTTCGTTGGCAGTAACAGTTTTAACTTTTAGGTTTCACTCAATTTTCTCCTATATGAATACATGTAGTTGTAACTCTAAATCCAACATGGTTTGTGCTAGCTCTTTGAAACTTGACACAATAAAGTAGCTCCATGTTCTATCTCTATGGTTTATTTCCTATTGATGTAGCCCTAAGCAGAGACTGGCGCAAATCACTTTCATGGAAAGGGGTTGCCAGGCTTCCAAAAAACTACGAGTTTCCTGAAATCTCAGCACACATTTTTTCACCCAATCTTGATGACACTTTCAGGTAATGATCAGTACAACAAATCCCAGTTGGGTCACCAAGTTTCTTTCTTTTAGGTTAAACCGTTCTTTGGTGCTAACAGTTTTAATTTTTAGGTTTCACTCTGTTTTCTCCTATATGGATACATGTAGTTGGAACTCTAAATCAAACACGGTTTGTGCTAGCTCTTTGAAACTTGACACAATAAATTAGCTCCAAGTTCTATCTCTATGGTTTGTTTCCTATTGATGTAGCCCTAAGCAGAGACTGGCGCAAATCACTTTCATGGAAAGGGGTTGCCAATCTTCCAAAAAACTGCGAGTTTCCTGAAATCTCAGCACACATTTTTTCACCCAATCTTGATGACACTTTCAGGTAATGATCAGTACCCCAATCCCACTTGGCTCACCAAATTTCGTTCTTCTAGGTTAAACCGTTCGTTGGCAGTAACAGTTTTAATTTTTAGGTTTCACTCTGTTTTCTCCTATATGGATACATGTAGTTGGAACTCTAAATCAAACACGGTTTGTGCTAGCTCTTTGAAACTTGACACAATAAAGTAGCTCCAAGTTCTATCTCTATGGTTTGTTTCCTATTGATGTAGCCCTAAGCAGAGACTGGCGCAAATCACTTTCATGGAAAGGGGTTGCCAATCTTCCAAAAAACTGCGAGTTTCCTGAAATCTCAGCACACATTTTTTCACCCAATCTTGATGACACTTTCAGGTAATGATCAGTACCCCAATCCCACTTGGCTCACCAAATTTCGTTCTTCTAGGTTAAACCGTTCGTTGGCAGTAACAGTTTTAATTTTTAGGTTTCACTCTGTTTTCTCCTATATGGATACATGTAGTTGGAACTCTAAATCAAACACGGTTTGTGCTAGCTCTTTGAAACTTGACACAATAAAGTAGCTCCAAGTTCTATCTCTATGGTTTGTTTCCTATTGATGTAGCCCTAAGCAGAGACTGGCGAAAATCACTTTCATGGAAAGGGGTTGACAATCTTCCAAAAAACTAAGAGTTTCCTGAAATCTCAGCACACATTTTTTCACCCAATCTTGATGACACTTTCAGGTAATGATCAGTACCCCAATCCCACGTGGCTCACCAAATTTCATTCTTCTAGGTTAAACCGTTCGTTGGCAGTAACAGTTTTAATTTTTAGGTTTCACTCTGTTTTCTCCTATATGGATACATGTAGTTGGAACTCTAAATCAAACACGGTTTGTGCTAGCTCTTTGAAACTTGACACAATAAAGTAGCTCCAAGTTCTATCTCTATGGTTTGTTTCCTATTGATGTAGCCCTAAGCAGAGACTGGCGCAAATCACTTTCATGGAAATGGGTTGCCAATCTTCCAAAAAACTACGAGTTTCCTGAAATCTCAGCACACATTTTTTCACCCAATCTTGATGACACTTTCAGGTAATGATCAGTACCCCAATCCCACGTGGCTCACCAAATTTCGTTCTTCTAGGTTAAACCATTCGTTGGCAGTAACAGTTTAAATTTTTAGGTTTCACTCTGTTTTCTCCTATATGGATACATGTAGTTGGAAATCTAAATCAAACACGGTTTGTGCTAGCTCTTTGAAACTTGACACAATAAAGTAGCTCCAAGTTCTATCTCTATGGTTTGTTTCCTATTGATGTAGCCCTAATCAGAGACTGGCGCAAATCACTTTCATGGAAAGGGGTTGCCATCTTCCAAAAAACTACGAGTTTCCTGAAATCTCATCACACATATTTTCACCCAATCTTGATGACACTTTCAGGTAATGATCAGTACCCCAATCCCACTTGGCTCACCAAATTTCGTTCTTCTAGGTTAAACCGTTCGTTGGCAGTAAGAGGTTTAATTTTTAGGTTTCACTCTGTTTTCTCCTATATGGATACATGTAGTTGGAACTCTAAATCAAACACGGTTTGTGCTAGCTCTTTGAAACTTGACACAATAAAGTAGCTCCAAGTTCTATCTCTATGGTTTGTTTCCTATTGATGTAGCCCTAAGCAGAGACTGGCGCAAATCACTTTCATGGAAAGGGGTTGCCAATCTTCCAAAAAACTACGAGTTTCCTGAAATCTCAGCACACATTTTTTCACCCAATCTTGATGACACTTTCAGGTAATGATCAGCACCCCAATCCCACTTGGCTCACCAAATTTCGTTCTTCTAGGTTAAACCGTTCGTTGGCAGTAACAGTTTTAATATTTAGGTTTCACTCTGTTTTCTCCTATATGGATACATGTAGTTGGAACTCTAATTCAAACACGGTTTGTGCTAGCTCTTTGAAACTTGACACAATAAAGTAGCTCCAAGTTCTATTTCTATGGTTTGTTTCCTATTGATGTAGCACTAAGCAGAGACTGGCGCTAATCACTTTCATGGAAAGGGGTTGCCAATCTTCCAAAAAACTACGAGTTTCCTGAAATCTCAGCACACATTTTTTCACCCAATCTTGATGACACTTTCAGGTAATGATCAGTACCCCTATCCCACTTGGCTCACCAAATTTCGTTCTTCTAGGTTAAACCGTTCGTTGGCAGTAACAGGTTTAATTTTTAGGTTTCACTCTGTTTTCTCCTATATGGATACATGTAGTTGGAACTCTAAATCAAACACGGTTTTTGCTAGCTCTTTGAAACTTGACACAATAAAGTAGCTCCATGTTCTATCTCTATGGTTTGTTTCCTATTGATGTAGCCCTAAGCAGAGACTGGCGCAAATCACTTTCATGGAAAGGGGTTGCCAATCTTCCAAAAAACTGCGAGTTTCCTGAAATCTCAGCACACATTTTTTCACCCAATCTGGATGACACTTTCAGGTAATGATCAGTACAACACATCCCACTTGGGTCACCAAGTTTCTTTCAATTAGGTTAAACCATTCTTTGGCGCTAACAGTTTTAATTTTTAGGTTTCACTCTGTTTTCTCCTATATGGATACATGTAGTTGGAACTCTAAATCAAACACGGTTTGTGCTAGCTCTTTGAAACTTGACACAATAAAGTAGCTCCAAGTTCTATCTCTATGGTTTGTTTCCTATTGATGTAGCCGTAAGCAGAGACTGGCGCAAATCACTTTCATGGAAAGTGGTTGCCAATCTTCCAAAAAACTGCGAGTTTCCTGAAATTTCAGCACACATTTTTTCACCCAATCTGGATGACACTTTCAGGTAATCATCACTACCCCAATCCCACTTGGCTCACCAAATTTCGTTCTTCTAGGTTAAACCGTTCGGTGGCAGTAACAGTTTTAATTTTTAGGTTTCACTCTGTTTTCTCCTATATGGATACATGTAGTTGGAACTCTAAATCAAACACGGTTTGTGCTAGCTCTTTGAAACTTGACACAATAAAGTAGCTCCAAGTTCTATCTCTATGGTTTGTTTCCTATTGATGTAGCCCTAAGCAGAGACTGGCGCAAATCACTTTCATGGAAAGGGGTTGCCAATCTTCCAAAAAACTGCGAGTTTCCTGAAATCTCAGCACACATTTTTTCACCCAATCTTGATGACACTTTCAGGTAATGATGAGTACCCCAATCCCACTTGGCTCACCAAATTTCGTTCTTCTAGGTTAAACCGTTCGTTGGCAGTAACAGTTTTAATTTTTAGGTTTCACTCTGTTTTCTCCTATATGGATACATGTAGTTGGAACTCTAAATCAAACACGGTTTGTGCTAGCTCTTTGAAACTTGACACAATAAAGTAGCTCCAAGTTCTATCTCTATGGTTTGTTTCCTATTGATGTAGCCCTAAGCAGAGACTGGCGCAAATCACTTTCATGGAAAGGGGTTGCCAATCTTCCAAAAAACTACGAGTTTCCTGAAATCTCAGCACACATTTTTTCACCCAATCTTGATGACACTTTCAGGTAATGATCAGTACCCCAATCCCACGTGGCTCACCAAATTTCGTTCTTCTAGGTTAAACCGTTCATTGGCAGTAACAGTTTTAATTTTTAGGTTTCACTCTGTTTTCTCCTATATGGATACATGTAGTTGGAACTCTAAATCAAACACGGTTTGTGCTAGCTCTTTGTAACTTGACACAATAAAGTAGCTCCAAGTTCTATCTCTATGGTGTGTTTCCTATTGATGAAGACCTAAGCAGAGACTGGCGCAAATCACTTTCATGGAAAGGGGTTGACGATCTTCCAAAAAACTAAGAGTTTCCTGAAATCTCAGCACACATTTTTTCACCCAATCTTGATGACACTTTCAGGTAATTATCAGCACCCCAATCCCACTTGCTTCACCAAATTTCGTTCTTCTAGGTTAAACCGTTCATTGGCAGTAACAGTTTTAATATTTAGGTTTCACTCTGTTTTCTCCTATATGGATACATGTAGTTGGAACTCTAAATCAAACACGGTTTGTGCTAGCTCTTTGAAACTTGACACAATAAAGTAGCTCCAAGTTCTATCTCTATGGTTTGTTTCCTATTGATGTAGCCCTAAGCAGAGACTGGCGCAAATCACTTTCATAGAAAGGGGTTGCCAATCTTCCAAAAAACTACGAGTTTCCTGAAATCTCAGCACACATTTTTTCACCCAATCTTGATGACACTTTCAGGTAATGATCAGTACCCCAATCCCACTTGGCTCACCAAATTTCGTTCTTCTAGGTTAAACCGTTCGTTGGCAGTAACAGTTTTAATTTTTAGGTTTCACTCTGTTTTCTCCTATATGGATACATGTAGTTGGAAATCTAAATCAAACACGGTTTGTGCTAGCTCTTTGAAACTTGACACAATAAAGTAGCTCCAAGTTCTATCTCTATGGTTTTTTTCCTATTGATGTAGCCCTAAGCAGAGACTGGCGCAAATCACTTTCATGGAAAGGGGTTGACAATCTTCCAAAAAACTGAGTTTCCTGAAATCTCAGCACACATTTTTTCACCCAATCTTGATGACACTTTCAGGTAATGATCAGTACCCCAATCCCACTTGGCTCACCAAATTTCGTTCTCCTAGGTTAAACCGTTCGTTGGCAGTAACAGTTTTAATTTTTAGATTTCACTCTGTTTTCTCCTATATGGATACATGTAGTTGGAACTCTAAATCAAACACGGTTTGTGCTAGCTCTTTGAAACTTGACACAATAAAGTAGCTCCAAGTTCTATCTCTATGGTTTGTTTCCTATTGATGTAGCCCTAATCAGAGACTGGCGCAAATCACTTTCATGGAAAGGGGTTGCCATCTTCCAAAAAACTACGAGTTTCCTGAAATCTCAGCACACATATTTTCACCCAATCTTGATGACACTTTCAGGTAATGATCAGTACCCCAATCCCACTTGGCTCACCAAATTTCGTTCTTCTAGGTTAAACCGTTCGTTGGCAGTAACAGTTTTAATTTTTAGGTTTCACTCTGTTTTCTCCTATATGGATACATGTAGTTGGAAATCTAAATCAAACACGGTTTGTGCTAGCTCTTTGAAACTTGACACAATAAAGTAGCTCCAAGTTCTATCTCTATGGTTTGTTTCCTATTGATGTAGCCCTAAGCAGAGACTGGCGCAAATCACTTTCATGGAATGGGGTTGCCAATCTTCCAAAAAACTGCGAGTTTCCTGAAATCTCAGCACACATTTTTTCACCCAATCTTGATGACACTTTCAGGTAATGATCAGCACCCCAATCCCACTTGGCTCACCAAATTTCGTTCTTCTAGGTTAAACCGTTCGTTGGCAGTAACAGTTTTAATATTTAGGTTTCACTCTTTTTCTCCTATATGGATACATGTAGTTGGAACTCTAAATCAAACACGGTTTGTGCTAGCTCTTTGAAACTTGACACAATAAAGTAGCTCCAAGTTCTATCTCTATGGTTTGTTTCCTATTTCTGTAGCCCTAATCAGAGACTGGCGCAAATCACTTTCATGGAAAGGGGTTGCCAATCTTCCAAAAAACTACGAGTTTCCTGAAATCTCAGCGCACATTTTTTCACCCAATCTTGATGACACTTTCAGGTAATGATCAGTACCCCAATCCCACTTGGCTCACCAAATTTCGTTCTTCTAGGTTAAACCGTTCGTTGGCAGTAACAGGTTTAATTTTTAGGTTTCACTCTGTTTTCTCCTATATGGATACATGTAGTTGGAACTCTAAATCAAACACGGTTTTTGCTAGCTCTTTGAAACTTGACACAATAAAGTAGCTCCAAGTTCTATCTATCTCTATGGTTTGTTTCCTATGGATGTAGCCCTAAGCAGAGACTGGCGCAAATCACTTTCATTTAAAGGGGTTGCCAAGCTTCCAAAAAACTACGAGTTTCCTGAAATCTCAGCACACATTTTTTCACCCAATCTTGATGACACTTTCAGGTAATGATCACTACCCCAATCCCACTTGGCTCACCAAATTTCGTTCTTCTAGGTTAAACCGTTCGTTGGCAGTAACAGTTTTAACTTTTAGGTTTCACTCAATTTTCTCCTATATGAATACATGTAGTTGTAACTCTAAATCCAACATGGTTTGTGCTAGCTCTTTGAAACTTGACACAATAAAGTAGCTCCATGTTCTATCTCTATGGTTTGTTTCCTATTGATGTAGCCCTAAGCAGAGACTGGCGCTAATCACTTTCATGGAAAGGGGTTGCCAGGCTTCCAAAAAACTACGAGTTTCCTGAAATCTCAGCACACATTTTTTCACCCAATCTTGATGACACTTTCAGGTAATGATCAGTACAACAAATCCCAGTTGGGTCAAGAAGTTTCTTTGTTTAGGTTAAACCGTCCTTTGGCGCTAACAGTTTTAATTTTTAGGTTTCACTCTGTTTTCTCCTATATGGATACATGTAGTTGGAACTCTAAATCAAACACGGTTTGTGCTAGCTCTTTGAAACTTGACACAATAAATTAGCTCCAAGTTCTATCTCTATGGTTTGTTTCCTATTGATGTCGCCCTAAGCAGAGACTGGCGCAAATCACTTTCATGGAAAGGGGTTGCCAATCTTCCAAAAAACTACGAGTTTCCTGAAATCTCAGCGCACATTTTTTCACCCAATCTTGATGACACTTTCAGGTAATGATCAGTACCCCAATCCCACTTGGCTCACCAAATTTCGTTCTTCTAGGTTAAACCGTTCGTTGGCAGTAACAGGTTTAATTTTTAGGTTTCACTCTGTTTTCTCCTATATGGATACATGTAGTTGGAACTCTAAATCAAACACGGTTTTTGCTAGCTCTTTGAAACTTGACACAATAAAGTAGCTCCAAGTTCTATCTATCTCTATGGTTTGTTTCCTATGGATGTAGCCCTAAGCAGAGACTGGCGCAAATCACTTTCATTTAAAGGGGTTGCCAAGCTTCCAAAAAACTACGAGTTTCCTGAAATCTCAGCACACATTTTTTCACCCAATCTTGATGACACTTTCAGGTAATGATCACTACCCCAATCCCACTTGGCTCACCAAATTTCGTTCTTCTAGGTTAAACCGTTCGTTGGCAGTAACAGTTTTAACTTTTAGGTTTCACTCAATTTTCTCCTATATGAATACATGTAGTTGTAACTCTAAATCCAACATGGTTTGTGCTAGCTCTTTGAAACTTGACACAATAAAGTAGCTCCATGTTCTATCTCTATGGTTTGTTTCCTATTGATGTAGCCCTAAGCAGAGACTGGCGCTAATCACTTTCATGGAAAGGGGTTGCCAGGCTTCCAAAAAACTACGAGTTTCCTGAAATCTCAGCACACATTTTTTCACCCAATCTTGATGACACTTTCAGGTAATGATCAGTACAACAAATCCCAGTTGGGTCAAGAAGTTTCTTTGTTTAGGTTAAACCGTCCTTTGGCGCTAACAGTTTTAATTTTTAGGTTTCACTCTGTTTTCTCCTATATGGATACATGTAGTTGGAACTCTAAATCAAACACGGTTTGTGCTAGCTCTTTGAAACTTGACACAATAAATTAGCTCCAAGTTCTATCTCTATGGTTTGTTTCCTATTGATGTAGCCCTAAGCAGAGACTGGCGAAAATCACTTTCATGGAAAGGGGTTGACAATCTTCCAAAAAACTAAGAGTTTCCTGAAATCTCAGCACACATTTTTTCACCCAATCTTGATGACACTTTCAGGTAATGATCAGCACCCCAATTCCACTTGGCTCACCAAATTTTGTTCTTCTAGGTTAAACCGTTCGTTGGCAGTAACAGTTTTAATTTTTAGGTTTCACTCTGTTTTCTCCTATATGGATACATGTAGTTGGAACTCTAAATCAAACACGGTTTGTGCTAGCTCTTTGAAACTTGACACAATAAAGTAGCTCCAAGTTCTATCTCTATGGTTTGTTTCCTATTGATGTAGCCCTAAGCAGAGACTGGCGCAAATCACTTTCATGGAAAGGGGTTGCCAATCTTCCAAAAAACTGCGAGTTTCCTGAAATCTCAGCACACATTTTTTCACCCAATCTTGATGACACTTTCAGGTAATGATCAGTACAGCACATCCCACTTGGGTCACCAAGTTTCTTTCTATTAGGTTAAACCGTTCTTTGGCGCTAACAGTTTTAATTTTTAGGTTTCACTCTGTTTTCTCCTATATGGATACATGTAGTTGGAACTCTAAATCAAACACGGTTTGTGCTAGCTCTTTGAAACTTGACACAATAAAGTGGCTCCAAGTTCTATCTCTATGGTTTGTTTCCTATTGATGTAGCCCTAAGCAGAGACTGGCGCAAATCACTTTCATGGAAAGGGGTTGCCAATCTTCCAAAAAACTACCAGTTTCCTGAAATCTCAGCACACATTTTTTCACCCAATCTTGATGACACTTTCAGGTAATGATCAGTACTCCAATCCCACGTGGCTCACCAAATTTCGTTCTTCTAGGTTAAACCGTTCGTTGGCAGTAACAGTTTTAATTTTTAGGTTTCACTCTGTTTTCTCCTATATGGATACATGTAGTTGGAAATCTAAATCAAACACGGTGTGTGCTAGCTCTTTGAAACTTGACACAATAAAGTAGCTCCAAGTTCTATCTCTATGGTTTGTTTCCTATTGATGTAGCCCTAAGCAGAGACTGGCGCAAATCACTTTCATGGAAAGGGGTTGCCAATCTTCCAAAAAACTGCGAGTTTCCTGAAATCTCAGCACACATTTTTTCACCCAATCTTGTTGACACCTTCAGGTAATGATCAGCACCCCAATCCCACTTGGCTCACCAAATTTCGTTCTTCTAGGTTAAACCGTTCATTGGCAGTACAGTTTTAATATTTAGGTTTCACTCTGTTTTCTCCTATATGGATACATGTATTTGGAACTCTAAATCAAACACGGTTTGTGCTAGCTCTTTGAAACTTGACACAATAAAGTAGCTCCAAGTTCTATCTCTATGGTTTGTTTCCTATTGATGTAGCCCTAAGCAGAGACTGGCGCAAATCACTTTCATGGAAAGGGGTTGCCAATCTTCCAAAAAACTACGAGTTTCCTGAAATCTCAGCACACATTTTTTCACCCAATCTTGATGACACTTTCAGATAGTGATCAGTACCCCAATCCCACTTGGCTCACCAAATTTCGTTCTTCTAGGTTAAACCGTTCGTTGGCAGTAACAGGTTTAATTTTTAGGTTTCACTCTGTTTTCTCCTATATGGATACATGTAGTTGGAACTCTAAATCAAACACGGTTTTTGCTAGCTCTTTGAAACTTGACACAATAAAGTAGCTCCAAGTTCTATCTATCTCTATGGTTTGTTTCCTATGGATGTAGCCCTAAGCAGAGACTGGCGCAAATCACTTTCATTTAAAGGGGTTGCCGGCTTCCAAATAACTACGAGTTTCCTGAAATCTCAGCACACATTTTTTCACCCAATCTTGATGACACTTTCAGGTAATGATCAGTACCCCAATCCCACTTGGCTCACCAAATTTCGTTCTTCTAGGTTAAACCGTTCGTTGGCAGTAACAGGTTTAATTTTTAGGTTTCACTCTGTTTTCTCCTATATGGATACATGTAGTTGGAACTCTAAATCAAACACGGTTTTTGCTAGCTCTTTGAAACTTGACACAATAAAGTAACTCCAAGTTCTATCTATCTCTATGGTTTGTTTCCTATTGATGTAGCCCTAAGAAGAGACTGGCGCAAATCACTTTCATGGAAAGGGGTTGACAATCTTCCAAAAAACTAAGAGTTTCCTGAAATCTCAGCACACATTTTTTCACCCAATCTTGATGACACTTTCAGGTAGTGATCAGTACCCCAATCCCACTTGGCTCACCAAATTTCGTTCTTCTAGGTTAAACCGTTCGTTGGCAGTAACAGTTTTAATTTTTAGGTTTCACTCTGTTTTCTCCTATATGGTACATGTAGTTGGAACTCTAAATCAAACACGGTTTGTGCTAGCTCTTTGAAACTTGACACAATAAAGTAGCTCCAAGTTCTATCTCTATGGTTTGTTTCCTATTGATGTAGCCCTAAGCAGAGACTGGCGCAAATCACTTTCATGGAAAGGGGTTGCCAATCTTCGAAAAAACTACGAGTTTCCTGAAATCTCAGCACACATTTTTTCACCCAATCTTGATGACACTTTCAGGTAATGATCAGTAGCCCAATCCCACGTGGCTCACCAAATTTCGTTCTTCTAGGTTAAACCGTTCGTTGGCAGTAACAGTTTTAATTTTTAGGTTTCACTCTGTTTTCTCCTATATGGATACATGTAGTTGGAAATCTAAATCAAACACGGTTTGTGCTAGCTCTTTGAAACTTGACACAATAAAGTAGCTCCAAGTTCTATCTCTATGGTTTGTTTCCTATTGATGTAGCCCTAAGCAGAGACTGCCGCAAATCACTTTCATGGAAAGGGGTTGACAATCTTCCAAAAAACTAAGAGTTTCCTGAAATCTCAGAACACATTTTTTCACCCAATCTTGATGACACTTTCAGGTAATGATCAGTACCCCAATCCCACTTGGCTCACCAAATTTCGTTCTTCTAGGTTAAACCGTTCGTTGGCAGTAACAGTTTTAATTTTTAGGTTTCACTCTTTTTCTCCTATATGGATACATGTAGTTGGAACTCTATATCAAACATGGTTTGTGCTAGCTCTTTGAAACTTGACACAATAAAGTAGCTCCAAGTTCTATCTCTATGGTTTGTTTCCTATTGATGTAGCCCTAATCAGAGACTGGCGCAAATCACTTTCATGGAAAGGGGTTGCCATCTTCCAAAAAACTACGAGTTTCCTGAAATCTCAGCACACATATTTTCACCCAATCTTGATGACACTTTCAGGTAATGATCAGTACCCCAATCCCACTTGGCTCACCAAATTTCGTTCTTCTAGGTTAAACCGTTCGTTGGCAGTAACAGGTTTAATTTTTAGGTTTCACTCTGTTTTCTCCTATATGGATACATGTAGTTGGAACTCTAAATCAAACACGGTTTGTGCTAGCTCTTTGAAACTTGACACAATAAAGTAGCTCCAAGTTCTATCTCTATGGTTTGTTTCCTATTGATGTCGCCCTAAGCAGAGACTGGCGCAAATCACTTTCATGGAATGGGGTTGCCAATCTTCCAAAAAACTGCGAGTTTCCTGAAATCTCAGCACACATTTTTTCACCCAATCTTGATGACCCTTTCAGGTAATGATCAGCACCCCAATCCCACTTGGGTCACCAAGTTTCTCTCTTTTAGGTTAAACCGTTCGTTGGCAGTAACAGTTTTAATATTTAGGTTTCACTCTGTTTTCTCCTATATGGATACATGTAGTTGGAACTCTAAATCAAACACGGTTTGTGCTAGCTCTTTGAATCTTGACACAATAAAGTAGCTCCAAGTTCTATCTATATGGTTTGTTTCCTATTGATGTCGCCCTAAGCAGAGACTGGCGCAAATCACTTTCATGGAAAGGGGTTGCCAATCTTCCAAAAAACTACGAGTTTCCTGAAATCTCAGCGCACATTTTTTCACCCAATCTTGATGACACTTTCAGGTAATGATCAGTACCCCAATCCCACTTGGCTCACCAAATTTCGTTCTTCTAGGTTAAACCGTTCGTTGGCAGTAACAGGTTTAATTTTTAGGTTTCACTCTGTTTTCTCCTATATGGATACATGTAGTTGGAACTCTAAATCAAACACGGTTTTTGCTAGCTCTTTGAAACTTGACACAATAAAGTAGCTCCAAGTTCTATCTATCTCTATGGTTTGTTTCCTATGGATGTAGCCCTAAGCAGAGACTGGCGCAAATCACTTTCATTTAAAGGGGTTGCCAAGCTTCCAAAAAACTACGAGTTTCCTGAAATCTCAGCACACATTTTTTCACCCAATCTTGATGACACTTTCAGGTAATGATCAGTACCCCAATCCCACTTGGCTCACCAAATTTCGTTCTTCTAGGTTAAACCGTTCGTTGGCAGTAACAGTTTTAACTTTTAGGTTTCACTCAATTTTCTCCTATATGAATACATGTAGTTGTAACTCTAAATCCAACATGGTTTGTGCTAGCTCTTTGAAACTTGACACAATAAAGTAGCTCCATGTTCTATCTCTATGGTTTGTTTCCTATTGATGTAGCCCTAAGCAGAGACTGGCGCAAATCACTTTCATGGAAAGGGGTTGCCAGGCTTCCAAAAAACTACGAGTTTCCTGAAATCTCAGCACACATTTTTTCACCCAATCTTGATGACACTTTCAGGTAATGATCAGTACAACAAATCCCAGTTGGGTCACCAAGTTTCTTTGTTTAGGTTAAACCGTTCTTTGGCGCTAACAGTTTTAATTTTTAGGTTTCACTCTGTTTCCTCCTATATGGATACATGTAGTTGGAACTCTAAATCAAACACGGTTTGTGCTAGCTCTTTGAAACTTGACACAATAAAGTAGCTCCAAGTTCTATCTCTATGGTTGTTTCCTATTGATGTAGCCCTAAGCAGAGACTGGCGCAAATCACTTTCATGGAAAGGGGTTGCCAATCTTCCAAAAAACTGCGAGTTTCCTGAAATCTCAGCACACATTTTTTCACCCAATCTTGATGACACTTTCAGGTAATGATCAGTACCCCAATCCCACTTGGCTCACCAAATTTCGTTCTTCTAGGTTAAACCGTTCGTTGGCAGTAACAGTTTTAATTTTTAGGTTTCACTCTGTTTTCTCCTATATGGATACATGTAGTTGGAACTCTAAATCAAACACGGTTTGTGCTAGCTCTTTGACACTTGACACAATAAAGTGGCTCCAAGTTCTATCTCTATGGTTTGTTTCCTATTGATGTAGCCCTAAGCAGAGACTGGCGCAAATCACTTTCATGGAAAGGGGTTGCCAATCTTCCAAAAAACTGCGAGTTTTCTGAAATCTCAGCACACATTTTTTCACCCAATCTTGATGACACTTTCAGGTAATGATCAGCACCCCAATCCCACGTGGCTCACCAAATTTCGTTCTTCTAGGTTAAACCGTTCGTTGGCAGTACAGTTTTAATATTTAGGTTTCACTCTGTTTTCTCCTATATGGATACATGTATTTGGAACTCTAAATCAAACACGGTTTGTGCTAGCTCTTTGAAACTTGACACAATAAAGTAGCTCCAAGTTCTATCTCTATGGTTTGTTTCCTATTGATGTAGCCCTAAGCAGAGACTGGCGCAAATCACTTTCATGGAAAGGGGTTGCCAATCTTCCAAAAAACTACGAGTTTCCTGAAATCTCAGCACACATTTTTTCACCCAATCTTGATGACACTTTCAGATAATGATCAGTACCCCAATCCCACTTGGCTCACCAAATTTCGTTCTTCTAGGTTAAACCGTTCGTTGGCAGTAACAGGTTTAATTTTTAGGTTTCACTCTGTTTTCTCCTATATGGATACATGTAGTTGGAACTCTAAATCAAACACGGTTTTTGCTAGCTCTTTGAAACTTGACACAATAAAGTAGCTCCAAGTTCTATCTATCTCTATGGTTTGTTTCCTATGGATGTAGCCCTAAGCAGAGACTGGCGCAAATCATTTTCATTTAAAGGGGTTGCCAAGCTTCCAAATAACTACGAGTTTCCTGAAATCTCAGCACACATTTTTTCACCCAATCTTGATGACACTTTCAGGTAATGATCAGTACCCCAATCCCACTTGGCTCACCAAATTTCGTTCTTCTAGGTTAAACCGTTCGTTGGCAGTAACAGGTTTAATTTTTAGGTTTCACTCTGTTTTCTCCTATATGGATACATGTAGTTGGAACTCTAAATCAAACACGGTTTTTGCTAGCTCTTTGAAACTTGACACAATAAAGTAACTCCAAGTTCTATCTATCTCTATGGTTTGTTTCCTATTGATGTAGCCCTAAGAAGAGACTGGCGCAAATCACTTTCATGGAAAGGGGTTGACAATCTTCCAAAAACTAAGAGTTTCCTGAAATCTCAGCACACATTTTTTCACCCAATCTTGATGACACTTTCAGGTAGTGATCAGTACCCCAATCCCACTTGGCTCACCAAATTTCGTTCTTCTAGGTTAAACCGTTCGTTGGCAGTAACAGTTTTAATTTTTAGGTTTCACTCTGTTTTCTCCTATATGGATACATGTAGTTGGAACTCTAAATCAAACACGGTTTGTGCTAGCTCTTTGAAACTTGACACAATAAAGTAGCTCCAAGTTCTATCTCTATGGTTTGTTTCCTATTGATGTAGCCCTAAGCAGAGACTGGCGCAAATCACTTTCATGGAAAGGGGTTGCCAATCTTCGAAAAAACTACGAGTTTCCTGAAATCTCAGCACACATTTTTTCACCCAATCTTGATGACACTTTCAGGTAATGATCAGTAGCCCAATCCCACGTGGCTCACCAAATTTCGTTCTTCTAGGTTAAACCGTTCGTTGGCAGTAACAGTTTTAATTTTTAGGTTTCACTCTGTTTTCTCCTATATGGATACATGTAGTTGGAAATCTAAATCAAACACGGTTTGTGCTAGCTCTTTGAAACTTGACACAATAAAGTAGCTCCAAGTTCTATCTCTATGGTTTGTTTCCTATTGATGTAGCCCTAAGCAGAGACTGGCGCAAATCACTTTCATGGAAAGGGGTTGACAATCTTCCAAAAAACTAAGAGTTTCCTGAAATCTCAGCACACATTTTTTCACCCAATCTTGATGACACTTTCAGGTAATGATCAGTACCCCAATCCCACTTGGCTCACCAAATTTCGTTCTTCTAGGTTAAACCGTTCGTTGGCAGTAACAGTTTTAATTTTTAGGTTTCACTCTTTTTCTCCTATATGGATACATGTAGTTGGAACTCTATATCAAACATGGTTTGTGCTAGCTCTTTGAAACTTGACACAATAAAGTAGCTCCAAGTTCTATCTATCTCTATGGTTTGTTTCCTATGGATGTAGCCCTAAGCAGAGACTGGCGCAAATCACTTTCATTTAAAGGGGTTGCCAAGCTTCCAAAAAACTACGAGTTTCCTGAAATCTCAGCACATATTTTTTCACCCAATCTTGATGACACTTTCAGGTAATGATCAGTACCCCAATCCCACTTGGCTCACCAAATTTCGTTCTTCTAGGTTAAACCGTTCGTTGGCAGTAACAGTTTTAACTTTTAGGTTTCACTCAATTTTCTCCTATATGAATACATGTAGTTGTAACTCTAAATCCAACATGGTTTGTGCTAGCTCTTTGAAACTTGACACAATAAAGTAGCTCCATGTTCTATCTCTATGGTTTGTTTCCTATTGATGTAGCCCTAAGCAGAGACTGGCGCAAATCACTTTCATGGAAAGGGGTTGCCAGGCTTCCAAAAAACTACGAGTTTCCTGAAATCTCAGCACACATTTTTTCACCCAATCTTGATGACACTTTCAGGTAATGATCAGTACAACAAATCCCAGTTGGGTCACCAAGTTTCTTTGTTTAGGTTAAACCGTTCTTTGGCGCTAACAGTTTTAATTTTTAGGTTTCACTCTGTTTTCTCCTATATGGATACATGTAGTTGGAACTCTAAATCAAACACGGTTTGTGCTAGCTCTTTGAAACTTGACACAATAAAGTAGCTCCAAGTTCTATCTCTATGGTTGTTTCCTATTGATGTAGCCCTAAGCAGAGACTGGCGCAAATCACTTTCATGGAAAGGGGTTGCCAATCTTCCAAAAAACTGCGAGTTTCCTGAAATCTCAGCACACATTTTTTCACCCAATCTTGATGACACTTTCAGGTAATGATCAGTACCCCAATCCCACTTGGCTCACCAAATTTCGTTCTTCTAGGTTAAACCGTTCGTTGGCAGTAACAGTTTTAATTTTTAGGTTTCACTCTGTTTTCTCCTATATGGATACATGTAGTTGGAACTCTAAATCAAACACGGTTTGTGCTAGCTCTTTGAAACTTGACACAATAAAGTGGCTCCAAGTTCTATCTCTATGGTTTGTTTCCTATTGATGTAGCCCTAAGCAGAGACTGGCGCAAATCACTTTCATGGAAAGGGGTTGCCAATCTTCCAAAAAACTACGGGTTTCCTGAAATCTCAGCACACATTTTTTCACCCAATCTTCATGACACTTTCAGGTAATGATCAGTACCCCAATCCCACGTGGCTCACCAAATTTCGTTCTTCTAGGTTAAACCGTTCGTTGGCAGTAACAGTTTTAATTTTTAGGTTTCACTCTGTTTTCTCCTATATGGATACATGTAGTTGGAAATCTAAATCAAACACGGTGTGTGCTAGCTCTTTGAAACTTGACACAATAAAGTAGCTCCAAGTTCTATCTCTATGGTTTGTTTCCTATTGATGTAGCCCTAAGCAGAGACTGGCGCAAATCACTTTCATGGAAAGGGGTTGCCAATCTTCCAAAAAACTGCGAGTTTCCTGAAATATCAGCACACATTTTTTCACGCAATCTTGATGACACTTTCAGGTAATGATCAGCACCCCAATCCCACTTGGCTCACCAAATTTCGTTCTTCTAGGTTAAACCGTTCGTTGGCAGTACAGTTTTAATATTTAGGTTTCACTCTGTTTTCTCCTATATGGATACATGTAGTTGGAAATCTAAATCAAACACGGTTTGTGCTAGCTCTTTGAAACTTGACACAATAAAGTAGCTCCAAGTTCTATCTATCTCTATGGTTTGTTTCCTATTGATGTAGCCCTAAGCAGAGACTGGCGCAAATCACTTTCATGGAAAGGGGTTGACAATCTTCCAAAAAACTAAGAGTTTCCTGAAATCTCAGCACACATTTTTTCACCCAATCTTGATGACACTTTCAGGTAGAGATCAGTACCCCAATCCCACTTGGCTCACCAAATTTCATTCTTCTAGGTTAAACCGTTCGTTGGCAGTAACAGTTTTAATTTTTAGGTTTCACTCTTTTTCTCCTATATGGATACATGTAGTTGGAACTCTAAATCAAACACGGTTTGTGCTAGCTCTTTGAAACTTGACACAATAAAGTAGCTCCAAGTTCTGTCTCTATGGTTTGTTTCCTATTGATGTAGCCCTAATCAGAGACTGGCGCAAATCACTTTCATGGAAAGGGGTTGCCATCTTCCAAAAAACTACGAGTTTCCTGAAATCTCAGCACACATATTTTCACCCAATCTTGATGACACTTTCAGGTAATGATCAGTACCCCAATCCCACTTGGCTCACCAAATTTCGTTCTTCTAGGTTAAACCATTCGTTGGCAGTAACAGGTTTAATTTTTAGGTTTCACTCTGTTTTCTCCTATATGGATACATGTAGTTGGAAATCTAAATCAAACACGGTTTGTGCTAGCTCTTTGAAACTTGACACAATAAAGTAGCTCCAAGTTCTATCTCTATGGTTTGTTTCCTATTGATGTAGCCCTAAGCAGAGACTGGCGCAAATCACTTTCATGGAAAGGGGTTGACAATCTTCCAAAAAACTAAGAGTTTCCTGAAATCTCAGCACACATTTTTTCACCCAATCTTGATGACACTTTCAGGTAATGATCAGCACCCCAATCCCACTTGGCTCACCAAATTTCGTTCTTCTAGGTTAAACCGTTCGTTGGCAGTAACAGTTTTAATATTTAGGTTTCACTCTTTTTCTCCTATATGGATACATGTAGTTGGAACTCTAAATCAAACACGGTTTGTGCTAGCTCTTTGAAACTTGACACAATAAAGTAGCTCCAAGTTCTATCTCTATGGTTTGTTTCCTATTTCTGTAGCCCTAATCAGAGACTGGCGCAAATCACTTTCATGGAAAGGGGTTGCCATCTTCCAAAAAACTACGAGTTTCCTGAAATCTCAGCACACATATTTTCACCCAATCTTGATGACACTTTCAGATAATGATCAGTACCCCAATCCCACTTGGCTCACCAAATTTCGTTCTTCTAGGTTAAACCGTTCGTTGGCAGTAACAGGTTTAATTTTTAGGTTTCACTCTGTTTTCTCCTATATGGATATATGTAGTTGGAAATCTAAATCAAACACGGTTTTTGCTAGCTCTTTGAAACTTGACACAATAAAGTAGCTCCAAGTTCTATCTATCTCTATGGTCTGTTTCCTATGGATGTAGCCCTAAGCAGAGACTGGCGCAAATCATTTTCATTTAAAGGGGTTGACAAGCTTCCAAATAACTAAGAGTTTCCTGAAATCTCAGCACACATTTTTTCACCCAATCTTGATGACACTTTCAGGTAATGATCAGCACCCCAATCCCACTTGGCTCACCAAATTTCGTTCTTCTAGGTTAAACCGTTCGTTGGCAGTAACAGGTTTAATTTTTAGGTTTCACTCTGTTTTCTCCTATATGGATACATGTAGTTGGAACTCTAAATCAAACACGGTTTTTGCTAGCTCTTTGAAACTTGACAC
Source organism: Spermophilus citellus (assembly GCF_964194105.1). Lineage (NCBI taxonomy): Eukaryota > Metazoa > Chordata > Mammalia > Rodentia > Sciuridae > Spermophilus > Spermophilus citellus. Next base: position 2,049,569 of record NW_027673037.1, on the reverse strand, counting down.
AATAAAGTAACTCCAAGTTCTATCTATCTCTATGGTTTGTTTCCTATTGATGTAGCCCTAAGCAGAGACTGGCGCAAATCACTTTCATGGAAAGGGGTTGACAATCTTCCAAAAACTAAGAGTTTCCTGAAATCTCAGCACACATTTTTTCACCCAATCTTGATGACACTTTCAGGTAGTGATCAGTACCCCAATCCCACTTGGCTCACCAAATTTCGTTCTTCTAGGTTAAACCGTTCGTTGGCAGTAACAGTTTTAATTTTTAGGTTTCACTCTGTTTTCTCCTATATGGATACATGTAGTTGGAACTCTAAATCAAACACGGTTTGTGCTAGCTCTTTGAAACTTGACACAATAAAGTAGCTCCAAGTTCTATCTATCTCTATGGTTTGTTTCCTATTGATGTAGCCCTAAGCAGAGACTGGCGCAAATCACTTTCATGGAAAGGGGTTGCCAATCTTCGAAAAAACTACGAGTTTCCTGAAATCTCAGCACACATTTTTTCACCCAATCTTGATGACACTTTCAGGTAATGATCAGTAGCCCAATCCCACGTGGCTCACCAAATTTCGTTCTTCTAGGTTAAACCGTTCGTTGGCAGTAACAGTTTTAATTTTTAGGTTTCACTCTGTTTTCTCCTATATGGATACATGTAGTTGGAAATCTAAATCAAACACGGTTTGTGCTAGCTCTTTGAAACTTGACACAATAAAGTAACTCCAAGTTCTATCTATCTCTATGGTTTGTTTCCTATTGATGTAGCCCTAAGCAGAGACTGGCGCAAATCACTTTCATGGAAAGGGGTTGACAATCTTCCAAAAAACTAAGAGTTTCCTGAAATCTCAGCACACATTTTTTCACCCAATCTTGATGACACTTTCAGGTAATGATCAGTACCCCAATCCCACTTGGCTCACCAAATTTCGTTCTTCTAGGTTAAACCGTTCGTTGGCAGTAACAGTTTTAATTTTTAGGTTTCACTCTTTTTCTCCTATATGGATACATGTAGTTGGAACTCTATATCAAACACGGTTTGTGCTAGCTCTTTGAAACTTGACACAATAAAGTAGCTCCAAGTTCTATGTCTATGGTTTGTTTCCTATTTCTGTAGCCCTAATCAGAGACTGGCGCAAATCACTTTCATGGAAAGGGGTTGCCATCTTCCAAAAAACTACGAGTTTCCTGAAATCTCAGCACACATATTTTCACCCAATCTTGATGACACTTTCAGGTAATGATCAGTACCCCAATCCCACTTGGCTCACCAAATTTCGTTCTTCTAGGTTAAACCATTCGTTGGCAGTAACAGGTTTAATTTTTAGGTTTCACTCTGTTTTCTCCTATATGGATATATGTAGTTGGAAATCTAAATCAAACACGGTTTGTGCTAGCTCTTTGAAACTTGACACAATAAAGTAGCTCCAAGTTCTATCTCTATGGTCTGTTTCCTATTGATGTAGCCCTAAGCAGAGACTGGCGCAAATCACTTTCATGGAAAGGGGTTGACAATCTTCCAAAAAACTAAGAGTTTCCTGAAATCTCAGCACACATTTTTTCACCCAATCTTGATGACACTTTCAGGTAATGATCAGCACCCCAATCCCACTTGGCTCACCAAATTTCGTTCTTCTAGGTTAAACCGTTCGTTGGCAGTAACAGTTTTAATATTTAGGTTTCACTCTGTTTTCTACTATATGGATACATGTAGTTGGAACTCTAAATCAAACACGGTTTGTGCTAGCTCTTTGAAACTTGACACAATAAAGTAGCTCCAAGTTCTTTCTCTATGGTTTGCTTCCTATTTCTGTAGCCCTAAGCAGAGACTGGCGCAAATCACTTTCATGGAAAGGGGTTGCCAATCTTCCAAAAAACTACGAGTTTCCTGAAATCTCAGCACACATTTTTTTACCCAATCTTGATGACACTTTCAGGTAATGATCAGTACCCCAATCCCACGTGGCTCACCAAATTTCGTTCTTCTAGGTTAAACCGTTCGTTGGCAGTAACAGTTTTAATTTTTAGGTTTCACTCTGTTTTCTCCTATATGGATACATGTAGTTGGAACTCTAAATCAAACACGGTTTGTGCTAGCTCTTTGAAACTTGACACAATAAAGTAGCTCCAAGTTCTATCTCTATGGTCTGTTTCCTATTGATGTAGCCCTAAGCAGAGACTGGCGCAAATCACTTTCATGGAAAGGGGTTGCCAATCTTCCAAAAAACTAAGAGTTTCCTGAAATCTCAGCACACATTTTTTCACCCAATCTTGATGACACTTTCAGGTAATGATCAGTACCCCAATCCCACTTGGCTCACCAAATTTCGTTCTTCTAGGTTAAACCGTTCGTTGGCAGTAACAGTTTTAATTTTTAGGTTTCACTCTGTTTTCTCCTATATGGATACATGTAGTTGGAACTCTATATCAAACACGGTTTGTGCTAGCTCTTTGAAACTTGACACAATAAAGTAGCTCCAAGTTCTATCTCAATGGTTTGTTTCCTATTGATGTAGCCCTAATCAGTGACTGGCGCAAATCACTTTCATGGAAAGGGGTTGCCATCTTCCAAAAAACTACGAGTTTCCTGAAATCTCAGCACACATATTTTCACCCAAACTTGATGACACTTTCAGGTAATGATCAGTACCCCAATCCCACTTGGCTCACCAAATTTCGTTCTTCTAGGTTAAACCGTTCGTTGGCAGTAACAGGTTTAATTTTTAGGTTTCACTCTGTTTTCTCCTATATGGATACATGTAGTTGGAACTCTAAATCAAACACGGTTTGTGCTAGCTCTTTGAAACTTGACACAATAAAGTAGCTCCAAGTTCTATCTCTATGGTTTGTTTCCTATTGATGTAGCCCTAAGCAGAGACTGGCGCAAATCACTTTCATGGAAAGGGGTTGCCAGGCTTCCAAAAAACTACGAGTTTCCTGAAATCTCAGCACACATTTTTTCACCCAATCTTGATGACACTTTCAGGTAATGATCAGTACCCCAATCCCACTTGGCTCACCAAATTTCGTTCTTCTAGGTTAAACCGTTCGTTGGCAGTAACAGTTTTAACTTTTAGGTTTCACTCAATTTTCTCCTATATGAATACATGTAGTTGTAACTCTAAATCCAACATGGTTTGTGCTAGCTCTTTGAAACTTGACACAATAAAGTAGCTCCATGTTCTATCTCTATGGTTTGTTTCCTATTGATGTAGCCCTAAGCAGAGACTGGCGCAAATCACTTTCATGGAAAGGGGTTGCCAGGCTTCCAAAAAACTACGAGTTTCCTGAAATCTCAGCACACATTTTTTCACCCAATCTTGATGACACTTTCAGGTAATGATCAGTACAACAAATCCCAGTTGGGTCACCAAGTTTCTTTGTTTAGGTTAAACCGTTCTTTGGCGCTAACAGTTTTAATTTTTAGGTTTCACTCTGTTTCCTCCTATATGGATACATGTAGTTGGAACTCTAAATCAAACACGGTTTGTGCTAGCTCTTTGAAACTTGACACAATAAAGTAGCTCCAAGTTCTATCTCTATGGTTGTTTCCTATTGATGTAGCCCTAACCAGAGACTGGCGCAAATCACTTTCATGGAAAGGGGTTGCCAATCTTCCAAAAAACTGCGAGTTTCCTGAAATCTCAGCACACATTTTTTCACCCAATCTTGATGACACTTTCAGGTAATGATCAGTACCCCAATCCCACTTGGCTCACCAAATTTCGTTCTTCTAGGTTAAACCGTTCGTTGGCAGTAACAGTTTTAATTTTTAGGTTTCACTCTGTTTTCTCCTATATGGATACATGTAGTTGGAACTCTAAATCAAACACGGTTTGTGCTAGCTCTTTGACACTTGACACAATAAAGTGGCTCCAAGTTCTATCTCTATGGTTTGTTTCCTATTGATGTAGCCCTAAGCAGAGACTGGCGCAAATCACTTTCATGGAAAGGGGTTGCCAATCTTCCAAAAAACTGCGAGTTTTCTGAAATCTCAGCACACATTTTTTCACCCAATCTTGATGACACTTTCAGGTAATGATCAGCACCCCAATCCCACGTGGCTCACCAAATTTCGTTCTTCTAGGTTAAACCGTTCGTTGGCAGTACAGTTTTAATATTTAGGTTTCACTCTGTTTTCTCCTATATGGATACATGTATTTGGAACTCTAAATCAAACACGGTTTGTGCTAGCTCTTTGAAACTTGACACAATAAAGTAGCTCCAAGTTCTATCTCTATGGTTTGTTTCCTATTGATGTAGCCCTAAGCAGAGACTGGCGCAAATCACTTTCATGGAAAGGGGTTGCCAATCTTCCAAAAAACTACGAGTTTCCTGAAATCTCAGCACACATTTTTTCACCCAATCTTGATGACACTTTCAGATAATGATCAGTACCCCAATCCCACTTGGCTCACCAAATTTCGTTCTTCTAGGTTAAACCGTTCGTTGGCAGTAACAGGTTTAATTTTTAGGTTTCACTCTGTTTTCTCCTATATGGATACATGTAGTTGGAACTCTAAATCAAACACGGTTTTTGCTAGCTCTTTGAAACTTGACACAATAAAGTAGCTCCAAGTTCTATCTATCTCTATGGTTTGTTTCCTATGGATGTAGCCCTAAGCAGAGACTGGCGCAAATCATTTTCATTTAAAGGGGTTGCCAAGCTTCCAAATAACTACGAGTTTCCTGAAATCTCAGCACACATTTTTTCACCCAATCTTGATGACACTTTCAGGTAATGATCAGTACCCCAATCCCACTTGGCTCACCAAATTTCGTTCTTCTAGGTTAAACCGTTCGTTGGCAGTAACAGGTTTAATTTTTAGGTTTCACTCTGTTTTCTCCTATATGGATACATGTAGTTGGAACTCTAAATCAAACACGGTTTTTGCTAGCTCTTTGAAACTTGACACAATAAAGTAACTCCAAGTTCTATCTATCTCTATGGTTTGTTTCCTATTGATGTAGCCCTAAGAAGAGACTGGCGCAAATCACTTTCATGGAAAGGGGTTGACAATCTTCCAAAAACTAAGAGTTTCCTGAAATCTCAGCACACATTTTTTCACCCAATCTTGATGACACTTTCAGGTAGTGATCAGTACCCCAATCCCACTTGGCTCACCAAATTTCGTTCTTCTAGGTTAAACCGTTCGTTGGCAGTAACAGTTTTAATTTTTAGGTTTCACTCTGTTTTCTCCTATATGGATACATGTAGTTGGAACTCTAAATCAAACACGGTTTGTGCTAGCTCTTTGAAACTTGACACAATAAAGTAGCTCCAAGTTCTATCTCTATGGTTTGTTTCCTATTGATGTAGCCCTAAGCAGAGACTGGCGCAAATCACTTTCATGGAAAGGGGTTGCCAATCTTCGAAAAAACTACGAGTTTCCTGAAATCTCAGCACACATTTTTTCACCCAATCTTGATGACACTTTCAGGTAATGATCAGTAGCCCAATCCCACGTGGCTCACCAAATTTCGTTCTTCTAGGTTAAACCGTTCGTTGGCAGTAACAGTTTTAATTTTTAGGTTTCACTCTGTTTTCTCCTATATGGATACATGTAGTTGGAAATCTAAATCAAACACGGTTTGTGCTAGCTCTTTGAAACTTGACACAATAAAGTAGCTCCAAGTTCTATCTCTATGGTTTGTTTCCTATTGATGTAGCCCTAAGCAGAGACTGGCGCAAATCACTTTCATGGAAAGGGGTTGACAATCTTCCAAAAAACTAAGAGTTTCCTGAAATCTCAGCACACATTTTTTCACCCAATCTTGATGACACTTTCAGGTAATGATCAGTACCCCAATCCCACTTGGCTCACCAAATTTCGTTCTTCTAGGTTAAACCGTTCGTTGGCAGTAACAGTTTTAATTTTTAGGTTTCACTCTTTTTCTCCTATATGGATACATGTAGTTGGAACTCTATATCAAACATGGTTTGTGCTAGCTCTTTGAAACTTGACACAATAAAGTAGCTCCAAGTTCTATCTATCTCTATGGTTTGTTTCCTATGGATGTAGCCCTAAGCAGAGACTGGCGCAAATCACTTTCATTTAAAGGGGTTGCCAAGCTTCCAAAAAACTACGAGTTTCCTGAAATCTCAGCACATATTTTTTCACCCAATCTTGATGACACTTTCAGGTAATGATCAGTACCCCAATCCCACTTGGCTCACCAAATTTCGTTCTTCTAGGTTAAACCGTTCGTTGGCAGTAACAGTTTTAACTTTTAGGTTTCACTCAATTTTCTCCTATATGAATACATGTAGTTGTAACTCTAAATCCAACATGGTTTGTGCTAGCTCTTTGAAACTTGACACAATAAAGTAGCTCCATGTTCTATCTCTATGGTTTGTTTCCTATTGATGTAGCCCTAAGCAGAGACTGGCGCAAATCACTTTCATGGAAAGGGGTTGCCAGGCTTCCAAAAAACTACGAGTTTCCTGAAATCTCAGCACACATTTTTTCACCCAATCTTGATGACACTTTCAGGTAATGATCAGTACAACAAATCCCAGTTGGGTCACCAAGTTTCTTTGTTTAGGTTAAACCGTTCTTTGGCGCTAACAGTTTTAATTTTTAGGTTTCACTCTGTTTTCTCCTATATGGATACATGTAGTTGGAACTCTAAATCAAACACGGTTTGTGCTAGCTCTTTGAAACTTGACACAATAAAGTAGCTCCAAGTTCTATCTCTATGGTTGTTTCCTATTGATGTAGCCCTAAGCAGAGACTGGCGCAAATCACTTTCATGGAAAGGGGTTGCCAATCTTCCAAAAAACTGCGAGTTTCCTGAAATCTCAGCACACATTTTTTCACCCAATCTTGATGACACTTTCAGGTAATGATCAGTACCCCAATCCCACTTGGCTCACCAAATTTCGTTCTTCTAGGTTAAACCGTTCGTTGGCAGTAACAGTTTTAATTTTTAGGTTTCACTCTGTTTTCTCCTATATGGATACATGTAGTTGGAACTCTAAATCAAACACGGTTTGTGCTAGCTCTTTGAAACTTGACACAATAAAGTGGCTCCAAGTTCTATCTCTATGGTTTGTTTCCTATTGATGTAGCCCTAAGCAGAGACTGGCGCAAATCACTTTCATGGAAAGGGGTTGCCAATCTTCCAAAAAACTACGGGTTTCCTGAAATCTCAGCACACATTTTTTCACCCAATCTTCATGACACTTTCAGGTAATGATCAGTACCCCAATCCCACGTGGCTCACCAAATTTCGTTCTTCTAGGTTAAACCGTTCGTTGGCAGTAACAGTTTTAATTTTTAGGTTTCACTCTGTTTTCTCCTATATGGATACATGTAGTTGGAAATCTAAATCAAACACGGTGTGTGCTAGCTCTTTGAAACTTGACACAATAAAGTAGCTCCAAGTTCTATCTCTATGGTTTGTTTCCTATTGATGTAGCCCTAAGCAGAGACTGGCGCAAATCACTTTCATGGAAAGGGGTTGCCAATCTTCCAAAAAACTGCGAGTTTCCTGAAATATCAGCACACATTTTTTCACGCAATCTTGATGACACTTTCAGGTAATGATCAGCACCCCAATCCCACTTGGCTCACCAAATTTCGTTCTTCTAGGTTAAACCGTTCGTTGGCAGTACAGTTTTAATATTTAGGTTTCACTCTGTTTTCTCCTATATGGATACATGTAGTTGGAAATCTAAATCAAACACGGTTTGTGCTAGCTCTTTGAAACTTGACACAATAAAGTAGCTCCAAGTTCTATCTATCTCTATGGTTTGTTTCCTATTGATGTAGCCCTAAGCAGAGACTGGCGCAAATCACTTTCATGGAAAGGGGTTGACAATCTTCCAAAAAACTAAGAGTTTCCTGAAATCTCAGCACACATTTTTTCACCCAATCTTGATGACACTTTCAGGTAGAGATCAGTACCCCAATCCCACTTGGCTCACCAAATTTCATTCTTCTAGGTTAAACCGTTCGTTGGCAGTAACAGTTTTAATTTTTAGGTTTCACTCTTTTTCTCCTATATGGATACATGTAGTTGGAACTCTAAATCAAACACGGTTTGTGCTAGCTCTTTGAAACTTGACACAATAAAGTAGCTCCAAGTTCTGTCTCTATGGTTTGTTTCCTATTGATGTAGCCCTAATCAGAGACTGGCGCAAATCACTTTCATGGAAAGGGGTTGCCATCTTCCAAAAAACTACGAGTTTCCTGAAATCTCAGCACACATATTTTCACCCAATCTTGATGACACTTTCAGGTAATGATCAGTACCCCAATCCCACTTGGCTCACCAAATTTCGTTCTTCTAGGTTAAACCATTCGTTGGCAGTAACAGGTTTAATTTTTAGGTTTCACTCTGTTTTCTCCTATATGGATACATGTAGTTGGAAATCTAAATCAAACACGGTTTGTGCTAGCTCTTTGAAACTTGACACAATAAAGTAGCTCCAAGTTCTATCTCTATGGTTTGTTTCCTATTGATGTAGCCCTAAGCAGAGACTGGCGCAAATCACTTTCATGGAAAGGGGTTGACAATCTTCCAAAAAACTAAGAGTTTCCTGAAATCTCAGCACACATTTTTTCACCCAATCTTGATGACACTTTCAGGTAATGATCAGCACCCCAATCCCACTTGGCTCACCAAATTTCGTTCTTCTAGGTTAAACCGTTCGTTGGCAGTAACAGTTTTAATATTTAGGTTTCACTCTTTTTCTCCTATATGGATACATGTAGTTGGAACTCTAAATCAAACACGGTTTGTGCTAGCTCTTTGAAACTTGACACAATAAAGTAGCTCCAAGTTCTATCTCTATGGTTTGTTTCCTATTTCTGTAGCCCTAATCAGAGACTGGCGCAAATCACTTTCATGGAAAGGGGTTGCCATCTTCCAAAAAACTACGAGTTTCCTGAAATCTCAGCACACATATTTTCACCCAATCTTGATGACACTTTCAGATAATGATCAGTACCCCAATCCCACTTGGCTCACCAAATTTCGTTCTTCTAGGTTAAACCGTTCGTTGGCAGTAACAGGTTTAATTTTTAGGTTTCACTCTGTTTTCTCCTATATGGATATATGTAGTTGGAAATCTAAATCAAACACGGTTTTTGCTAGCTCTTTGAAACTTGACACAATAAAGTAGCTCCAAGTTCTATCTATCTCTATGGTCTGTTTCCTATGGATGTAGCCCTAAGCAGAGACTGGCGCAAATCATTTTCATTTAAAGGGGTTGACAAGCTTCCAAATAACTAAGAGTTTCCTGAAATCTCAGCACACATTTTTTCACCCAATCTTGATGACACTTTCAGGTAATGATCAGCACCCCAATCCCACTTGGCTCACCAAATTTCGTTCTTCTAGGTTAAACCGTTCGTTGGCAGTAACAGGTTTAATTTTTAGGTTTCACTCTGTTTTCTCCTATATGGATACATGTAGTTGGAACTCTAAATCAAACACGGTTTTTGCTAGCTCTTTGAAACTTGACACAATAAAGTAACTCCAAGTTCTATCTATCTCTATGGTTTGTTTCCTATTGATGTAGCCCTAAGCAGAGACTGGCGCAAATCACTTTCATGGAAAGGGGTTGACAATCTTCCAAAAACTAAGAGTTTCCTGAAATCTCAGCACACATTTTTTCACCCAATCTTGATGACACTTTCAGGTAGTGATCAGTACCCCAATCCCACTTGGCTCACCAAATTTCGTTCTTCTAGGTTAAACCGTTCGTTGGCAGTAACAGTTTTAATTTTTAGGTTTCACTCTGTTTTCTCCTATATGGATACATGTAGTTGGAACTCTAAATCAAACACGGTTTGTGCTAGCTCTTTGAAACTTGACACAATAAAGTAGCTCCAAGTTCTATCTATCTCTATGGTTTGTTTCCTATTGATGTAGCCCTAAGCAGAGACTGGCGCAAATCACTTTCATGGAAAGGGGTTGCCAATCTTCGAAAAAACTACGAGTTTCCTGAAATCTCAGCACACATTTTTTCACCCAATCTTGATGACACTTTCAGGTAATGATCAGTAGCCCAATCCCACGTGGCTCACCAAATTTCGTTCTTCTAGGTTAAACCGTTCGTTGGCAGTAACAGTTTTAATTTTTAGGTTTCACTCTGTTTTCTCCTATATGGATACATGTAGTTGGAAATCTAAATCAAACACGGTTTGTGCTAGCTCTTTGAAACTTGACACAATAAAGTAACTCCAAGTTCTATCTATCTCTATGGTTTGTTTCCTATTGATGTAGCCCTAAGCAGAGACTGGCGCAAATCACTTTCATGGAAAGGGGTTGACAATCTTCCAAAAAACTAAGAGTTTCCTGAAATCTCAGCACACATTTTTTCACCCAATCTTGATGACACTTTCAGGTAATGATCAGTACCCCAATCCCACTTGGCTCACCAAATTTCGTTCTTCTAGGTTAAACCGTTCGTTGGCAGTAACAGTTTTAATTTTTAGGTTTCACTCTTTTTCTCCTATATGGATACATGTAGTTGGAACTCTATATCAAACACGGTTTGTGCTAGCTCTTTGAAACTTGACACAATAAAGTAGCTCCAAGTTCTATGTCTATGGTTTGTTTCCTATTTCTGTAGCCCTAATCAGAGACTGGCGCAAATCACTTTCATGGAAAGGGGTTGCCATCTTCCAAAAAACTACGAGTTTCCTGAAATCTCAGCACACATATTTTCACCCAATCTTGATGACACTTTCAGGTAATGATCAGTACCCCAATCCCACTTGGCTCACCAAATTTCGTTCTTCTAGGTTAAACCATTCGTTGGCAGTAACAGGTTTAATTTTTAGGTTTCACTCTGTTTTCTCCTATATGGATATATGTAGTTGGAAATCTAAATCAAACACGGTTTGTGCTAGCTCTTTGAAACTTGACACAATAAAGTAGCTCCAAGTTCTATCTCTATGGTCTGTTTCCTATTGATGTAGCCCTAAGCAGAGACTGGCGCAAATCACTTTCATGGAAAGGGGTTGACAATCTTCCAAAAAACTAAGAGTTTCCTGAAATCTCAGCACACATTTTTTCACCCAATCTTGATGACACTTTCAGGTAATGATCAGCACCCCAATCCCACTTGGCTCACCAAATTTCGTTCTTCTAGGTTAAACCGTTCGTTGGCAGTAACAGTTTTAATATTTAGGTTTCACTCTGTTTTCTACTATATGGATACATGTAGTTGGAACTCTAAATCAAACACGGTTTGTGCTAGCTCTTTGAAACTTGACACAATAAAGTAGCTCCAAGTTCTTTCTCTATGGTTTGCTTCCTATTTCTGTAGCCCTAAGCAGAGACTGGCGCAAATCACTTTCATGGAAAGGGGTTGCCAATCTTCCAAAAAACTACGAGTTTCCTGAAATCTCAGCACACATTTTTTTACCCAATCTTGATGACACTTTCAGGTAATGATCAGTACCCCAATCCCACGTGGCTCACCAAATTTCGTTCTTCTAGGTTAAACCGTTCGTTGGCAGTAACAGTTTTAATTTTTAGGTTTCACTCTGTTTTCTCCTATATGGATACATGTAGTTGGAACTCTAAATCAAACACGGTTTGTGCTAGCTCTTTGAAACTTGACACAATAAAGTAGCTCCAAGTTCTATCTCTATGGTCTGTTTCCTATTGATGTAGCCCTAAGCAGAGACTGGCGCAAATCACTTTCATGGAAAGGGGTTGCCAATCTTCCAAAAAACTAAGAGTTTCCTGAAATCTCAGCACACATTTTTTCACCCAATCTTGATGACACTTTCAGGTAATGATCAGTACCCCAATCCCACTTGGCTCACCAAATTTCGTTCTTCTAGGTTAAACCGTTCGTTGGCAGTAACAGTTTTAATTTTTAGGTTTCACTCTGTTTTCTCCTATATGGATACATGTAGTTGGAACTCTATATCAAACACGGTTTGTGCTAGCTCTTTGAAACTTGACACAATAAAGTAGCTCCAAGTTCTATCTCAATGGTTTGTTTCCTATTGATGTAGCCCTAATCAGTGACTGGCGCAAATCACTTTCATGGAAAGGGGTTGCCATCTTCCAAAAAACTACGAGTTTCCTGAAATCTCAGCACACATATTTTCACCCAAACTTGATGACACTTTCAGGTAATGATCAGTACCCCAATCCCACTTGGCTCACCAAATTTCGTTCTTCTAGGTTAAACCGTTCGTTGGCAGTAACAGGTTTAATTTTTAGGTTTCACTCTGTTTTCTCCTATATGGATACATGTAGTTGGAACTCTAAATCAAACACGGTTTGTGCTAGCTCTTTGAAACTTGACACAATAAAGTAGCTCCAAGTTCTATCTCTATGGTTTGTTTCCTATTGATGTAGCCCTAAGCAGAGACTGGCGCAAATCACTTTCATGGAAAGGGGTTGCCAATCTTCCAAAAAACTACGAGTTTCCTGAAATCTCAGCACACATTTTTTCACCCAATCTTGACGACACTTTCAGGTAATGATCAGTACCCCAATCCCACGTGGCTCACCAAATTTCGTTCTTCTAGGTTAAACCGTTCGTTGGCAGTAACAGTTTTAATTTTTAGGTTTCACTCTGTTTTCTCCTATATGGATACATGTAGTTGGAACTCTAAATCAAACACGGTTTGTGCTAGCTCTTTGAAACTTGACACAATAAAGTAGCTCCAAGTTCTATCTCTATGATTTGTTTCCTATTGATGTAGCCCTAAGCAGAGACTGGCGCAAATCACTTTAATGGAAAGGGGTTGCCATCTTCAAAAAAACTAAGAGTTTCCTGAAATCTCAGCACACATTTTTTCACCCAATCTTGACGACACTTTAAGGTAATGATCAGTACCCCAATCCCACTTGGCTCACCAAATTTCGTTCTTCTAGGTTAAACCGTTCGTTGGCAGTAACAGTTTTAATTTTTAGGTTTCACTCTGTTTTCTCCTATATGGATACATGTAGTTGGAACTCTAAATCAAACACGGTTTGTGCTAGCTCTTTGAAACTTGACACAATAAAGTAGCTCCAAGTTCTATCTCTATAGTTTGTTTCCTATTGATGTAGCCCTAAGAAGAGACTGGCGCAAATCACTTTCATGGAAAGGGGTTGACAATCTTCCAAAAACTAAGAGTTTCCTGAAATCTCAGCACACATTTTTTCACCCAATCTTGATGACACTTTCAGGTAGTGATCAGTACCCCAATCCCACTTGGCTCACCAAATTTCGTTCTTCTAGGTTAAACCGTTCGTTGGCAGTAACAGTTTTAATTTTTAGGTTTCACTCTGTTTTCTCCTATATGGATACATGTAGTTGGAACTCTAAATCAAACACGGTTTGTGCTAGCTCTTTGAAACTTGACACAATAAAGTAGCTCCAAGTTCTATCTCTATGGTTTGTTTCCTATTGATGTAGCCCTAAGCAGAGACTGGCGCAAATCACTTTCATGGAAAGGGGTTGCCAATCTTCGAAAAAACTACGAGTTTCCTGAAATCTCAGCACACATTTTTTCACCCAATCTTGATGACACTTTCAGGTAATGATCAGTAGCCCAATCCCACGTGGCTCACCAAATTTCGTTCTTCTAGGTTAAACCGTTCGTTGGCAGTAACAGTTTTAATTTTTAGGTTTCACTCTGTTTTCTCCTATATGGATACATGTAGTTGGAAATCTAAATCAAACACGGTTTGTGCTAGCTCTTTGAAACTTGACACAATAAAGTAGCTCCAAGTTCTATCTCTATGGTTTGTTTCCTATTGATGTAGCCCTAAGCAGAGACTGGCGCAAATCACTTTCATGGAAAGGGGTTGACAATCTTCCAAAAAACTAAGAGTTTCCTGAAATCTCAGCACACATTTTTTCACCCAATCTTGATGACACTTTCAGGTAATGATCAGTACCCCAATCCCACTTGGCTCACCAAATTTCGTTCTTCTAGGTTAAACCGTTCGTTGGCAGTAACAGTTTTAATTTTTAGGTTTCACTCTTTTTCTCCTATATGGATACATGTAGTTGGAACTCTATATCAAACATGGTTTGTGCTAGCTCTTTGAAACTTGACACAATAAAGTAGCTCCAAGTTCTATGTCTATGGTTTGTTTCCTATTTCTGTAGCCCTAATCAGAGACTGGCGCAAATCACTTTCATGGAAAGGGGTTGCCATCTTCCAAAAAACTACGAGTTTCCTGAAATCTCAGCACACATATTTTCACCCAATCTTGATGACACTTTCAGGTAATGATCAGTACCCCAATCCCACTTGGCTCACCAAATTTCGTTCTTCTAGGTTAAACCATTCGTTGGCAGTAACAGGTTTAATTTTTAGGTTTCACTCTGTTTTCTCCTATATGGATATATGTAGTTGGAAATCTAAATCAAACACGGTTTGTGCTAGCTCTTTGAAACTTGACACAATAAAGTAGCTCCAAGTTCTATCTCTATGGTCTGTTTCCTATTGATGTAGCCCTAAGCAGAGACTGGCGCAAATCACTTTCATGGAAAGGGGTTGACAATCTTCCAAAAAACTAAGAGTTTCCTGAAATCTCAGCACACATTTTTTCACCCAATCTTGATGACACTTTCAGGTAATGATCAGCACCCCAATCCCACTTGGCTCACCAAATTTCGTTCTTCTAGGTTAAACCGTTCATTGGCAGTAACAGTTTTAATATTTAGGTTTCACTCTGTTTTCTACTATATGGATACATGTAGTTGGAACTCTAAATCAAACACGGTTTGTGCTAGCTCTTTGAAACTTGACACAATAAAGTAGCTCCAAGTTCTTTCTCTATGGTTTGCTTCCTATTGATGTAGCCCTAAGCAGAGACTGGCGCAAATCACTTTCATGGAAAGGGGTTGCCAATCTTCCAAAAAACTACGAGTTTCCTGAAATCTCAGCACACATTTTTTTACCCAATCTTGATGACACTTTCAGGTAATGATCAGTACCCCAATCCCACGTGGCTCACCAAATTTCGTTCTTCTAGGTTAAACCGTTCGTTGGCAGTAACAGTTTTAATTTTTAGGTTTCACTCTGTTTTCTCCTATATGGATACATGTAGTTGGAACTCTAAATCAAACACGGTTTGTGCTAGCTCTTTGAAACTTGACACAATAAAGTAGCTCCAAGTTCTATCTCTATGGTTTGTTTCCTATTGATGTAGCCCTAAGCAGAGACTGGCGCAAATCACTTTCATGGAAAGGGGTTGCCAATCTTCCAAAAAACTAAGAGTTTCCTGAAATCTCAGCACACATTTTTTCACCCAATCTTGATGACACTTTCAGGTAATGATCAGTACCCCAATCCCACTTGGCTCACCAAATTTCGTTCTTCTAGGTTAAACCGTTCGTTGGCAGTAACAGTTTTAATTTTTAGGTTTCACTCTGTTTTCTCCTATATGGATACATGTAGTTGGAACTCTATATCAAACATGGTTTGTGCTAGCTCTTTGAAACTTGACACAATAAAGTAGCTCCAAGTTCTATCTCAATGGTTTGTTTCCTATTGATGTAGCCCTAATCAGTGACTGGCGCAAATCACTTTCATGGAAAGGGGTTGCCATCTTCCAAAAAACTACGAGTTTCCTGAAATCTCAGCACACATATTTTCACCCAAACTTGATGACACTTTCAGGTAATGATCAGTACCCCAATCCCACTTGGCTCACCAAATTTCGTTCTTCTAGGTTAAACCGTTCGTTGGCAGTAACAGGTTTAATTTTTAGGTTTCACTCTGTTTTCTCCTATATGGATACATGTAGTTGGAACTCTAAATCAAACACGGTTTGTGCTAGCTCTTTGAAACTTGACACAATAAAGTAGCTCCAAGTTCTATCTCTATGGTTTGTTTCCTATTGATGTAGCCCTAAGCAGAGACTGGCGCAAATCACTTTCATGGAAAGGGGTTGCCAATCTTCCAAAAAACTACGAGTTTCCTGAAATCTCAGCACACATTTTTTCACCCAATCTTGATGACACTTTCAGGTAATGATCAGTACCCCAATCCCACGTGGCTCACCAAATTTCGTTCTTCTAGGTTAAACCGTTCGTTGGCAGTAACAGTTTTAATTTTTAGGTTTCACTCTGTTTTCTCCTATATGGATACATGTAGTTGGAACTCTAAATCAAACACGGTTTGTGCTAGCTCTTTGAAACTTGACACAATAAAGTAGCTCCAAGTTCTATCTCTATGGTTTGTTTCCTATTGATGTAGCCCAAAGAAGAGACTGGCGCAAATCACTTTCATGGAAAGGGGTTGACAATCTTCCAAAAAACTAAGAGTTTCCTGAAATCTCAGCACACATTTTTTCACCCAATCTTGATGACACTTTCAGGTAATGATCAGTACCCCAATCCCACTTGGCTCACCAAATTTCGTTCTTCTAGGTTAAACCGTTCGTTGGCAGTAACAGTTTTAATTTTTAGGTTTCACTCTGTTTTCTCCTATATGGATACATGTAGTTGGAACTCTAAATCAAACACGGTTTGTGCTAGCTCTTTGAAACTTGACACAATAAAGTAGCTCCAAGTTCTATCTCTATAGTTTGTTTCCTATTGATGTAGCCCTAAGAAGAGACTGGCGCAAATCACTTTCATGGAAAGGGGTTGACAATCTTCCAAAAAACTAAGAGTTTCCTGAAATCTCAGCACACATTTTTTCACCCAATCTTGATGACACTTTCAGGTAATGATCAGTACCCCAATCCCACTTGGCTCACCAAATTTCGTTCTTCTAGGTTAAACCGTTCGTTGGCAGTAACAGTTTTAATTTTTAGGTTTCACTCTGTTTTCTCCTATATGGATACATGTAGTTGGAACTCTAAATCAAACACGGTTTGTGCTAGCTCTTTGAAACTTGACACAATAAAGTAGCTCCAAGTTCTATCTCTATGGTTTGTTTCCTATTGATGTAGCCCTAAGCAGAGACTGGCGCAAATCACTTTCATGGAAAGGGGTTGCCAATCTTCCAAAAAACTGCGAGTTTCCTGAAATCTCAGCACACATTTTTTCACCCAATCTTGATGACACTTTCAGGTAATGATCAGCACCCCAATCCCACTTGGCTCACCAAATTTCGTTCTTCTAGGTTAAACCGTTCGTTGGCAGTAACAGTTTTAATTTTTAGGTTTCACTCTGTTTTCTCCTATATGGATACATGTAGTTGGAAGTCTAAATCAAACACGGTTTGTGCTAGCTCTTTGAAACTTAACACAATAAAGTAGCTCCAAGTTCTACCTCTATGGTTTGTTTCCTATTGATGTAGCCCTAAGCAGAGACTGGCGCAAATCACTTTCATGGAAAGGGGTTGCCATCTTCCAAAAAACTACGAGTTTCCTGAAATCTCAGCACACATATTTTCACCCAATCTTGATGACACTTTCAGGTAATGATCAGTACCCCAATCCCACTTGGCTCACCAAATTTCGTTCTTCTAGGTTAAACCATTCGTTGGCAGTAACAGGTTTAATTTTTAGGTTTCTCTCTGTTTTCTCCTATATGGATACATGTAGTTGGAAATCTAAATCAAACACGGTTTGTGCTAGCTCTTTGAAACTTGACACAATAAAGTAGCTCCAAGTTCTATCTCTATGGTTTGTTTCCTATTGATGTAGCCCTAAGCAGAGACTGGCGCAAATCACTTTCATGGAAAGGGGTTGACAATCTTCCAAAAAACTAAGAGTTTCCTGAAATCTCAGCACACATTTTTTCACCCAATCTTGATGACACTTTCAGGTAATGATCAGCACCCCAATCCCACTTGGCTCACCAAATTTCGTTCTTCTAGGTTAAACCGTTCGTTGGCAGTAACAGTTTTAATATTTAGGTTTCACTCTTTTTCTCCTATATGGATACATGTAGTTGGAACTCTAAATCAAACACGGTTTGTGCTAGCTCTTTGAAACTTGACACAATAAAGTAGCTCCAAGTTCTATCTCTATGGTTTGTTTCCTATTTCTGTAGCCCTAATCAGAGACTGGCGCAAATCACTTTCATGGAAAGGGGTTGCCATCTTCCAAAAAACTACGAGTTTCCTGAAATCTCAGCACACATATTTTCACCCAATCTTGATGACACTTTCAGATAATGATCAGTACCCCAATCCCACTTGGCTCACCAAATTTCGTTCTTCTAGGTTAAACCGTTCGTTGGCAGTAACAGGTTTAATTTTTAGGTTTCACTCTGTTTTCTCCTATATGGATATATGTAGTTGGAAATCTAAATCAAACACGGTTTTTGCTAGCTCTTTGAAACTTGACACAATAAAGTAGCTCCAAGTTCTATCTATCTCTATGGTCTGTTTCCTATGGATGTAGCCCTAAGCAGAGACTGGCGCAAATCATTTTCATTTAAAGGGGTTGACAAGCTTCCAAATAACTAAGAGTTTCCTGAAATCTCAGCACACATTTTTTCACCCAATCTTGATGACACTTTCAGGTAATGATCAGCACCCCAATCCCACTTGGCTCACCAAATTTCGTTCTTCTAGGTTAAACCGTTCGTTGGCAGTAACAGGTTTAATTTTTAGGTTTCACTCTGTTTTCTCCTATATGGATACATGTAGTTGGAACTCTAAATCAAACACGGTTTTTGCTAGCTCTTTGAAACTTGACACAATAAAGTAACTCCAAGTTCTATCTATCTCTATGGTTTGTTTCCTATTGATGTAGCCCTAAGCAGAGACTGGCGCAAATCACTTTCATGGAAAGGGGTTGACAATCTTCCAAAAACTAAGAGTTTCCTGAAATCTCAGCACACATTTTTTCACCCAATCTTGATGACACTTTCAGGTAGTGATCAGTACCCCAATCCCACTTGGCTCACCAAATTTCGTTCTTCTAGGTTAAACCGTTCGTTGGCAGTAACAGTTTTAATTTTTAGGTTTCACTCTGTTTTCTCCTATATGGATACATGTAGTTGGAACTCTAAATCAAACACGGTTTGTGCTAGCTCTTTGAAACTTGACACAATAAAGTAGCTCCAAGTTCTATCTATCTCTATGGTTTGTTTCCTATTGATGTAGCCCTAAGCAGAGACTGGCGCAAATCACTTTCATGGAAAGGGGTTGCCAATCTTCGAAAAAACTACGAGTTTCCTGAAATCTCAGCACACATTTTTTCACCCAATCTTGATGACACTTTCAGGTAATGATCAGTAGCCCAATCCCACGTGGCTCACCAAATTTCGTTCTTCTAGGTTAAACCGTTCGTTGGCAGTAACAGTTTTAATTTTTAGGTTTCACTCTGTTTTCTCCTATATGGATACATGTAGTTGGAAATCTAAATCAAACACGGTTTGTGCTAGCTCTTTGAAACTTGACACAATAAAGTAACTCCAAGTTCTATCTATCTCTATGGTTTGTTTCCTATTGATGTAGCCCTAAGCAGAGACTGGCGCAAATCACTTTCATGGAAAGGGGTTGACAATCTTCCAAAAAACTAAGAGTTTCCTGAAATCTCAGCACACATTTTTTCACCCAATCTTGATGACACTTTCAGGTAATGATCAGTACCCCAATCCCACTTGGCTCACCAAATTTCGTTCTTCTAGGTTAAACCGTTCGTTGGCAGTAACAGTTTTAATTTTTAGGTTTCACTCTTTTTCTCCTATATGGATACATGTAGTTGGAACTCTATATCAAACACGGTTTGTGCTAGCTCTTTGAAACTTGACACAATAAAGTAGCTCCAAGTTCTATGTCTATGGTTTGTTTCCTATTTCTGTAGCCCTAATCAGAGACTGGCGCAAATCACTTTCATGGAAAGGGGTTGCCATCTTCCAAAAAACTACGAGTTTCCTGAAATCTCAGCACACATATTTTCACCCAATCTTGATGACACTTTCAGGTAATGATCAGTACCCCAATCCCACTTGGCTCACCAAATTTCGTTCTTCTAGGTTAAACCATTCGTTGGCAGTAACAGGTTTAATTTTTAGGTTTCACTCTGTTTTCTCCTATATGGATATATGTAGTTGGAAATCTAAATCAAACACGGTTTGT
Source organism: Spermophilus citellus (assembly GCF_964194105.1). NCBI lineage: Eukaryota > Metazoa > Chordata > Mammalia > Rodentia > Sciuridae > Spermophilus > Spermophilus citellus. The sequence goes on along the minus strand of NW_027673037.1, from coordinate 2,029,611 downwards.
GCTAGCTCTTTGAAACTTGACACAATAAAGTAGCTCCAAGTTCTATCTCTATGGTCTGTTTCCTATTGATGTAGCCCTAAGCAGAGACTGGCACAAATCACTTTCATGGAAAGGGGTTGACAATCTTCCAAAAAACTAAGAGTTTCCTGAAATCTCAGCACACATTTTTTCACCCAATCTTGATGACACTTTCAGGTAATGATCAGCACCCCAATCCCACTTGGCTCACCAAATTTCGTTCTTCTAGGTTAAACCGTTCGTTGGCAGTAACAGTTTTAATATTTAGGTTTCACTCTGTTTTCTACTATATGGATACATGTAGTTGGAACTCTAAATCAAACACGGTTTGTGCTAGCTCTTTGAAACTTGACACAATAAAGTAGCTCCAAGTTCTTTCTCTATGGTTTGCTTCCTATTTCTGTAGCCCTAAGCAGAGACTGGCGCAAATCACTTTCATGGAAAGGGGTTGCCAATCTTCCAAAAAACTACGAGTTTCCTGAAATCTCAGCACACATTTTTTTACCCAATCTTGATGACACTTTCAGGTAATGATCAGTACCCCAATCCCACGTGGCTCACCAAATTTCGTTCTTCTAGGTTAAACCGTTCGTTGGCAGTAACAGTTTTAATTTTTAGGTTTCACTCTGTTTTCTCCTATATGGATACATGTAGTTGGAACTCTAAATCAAACACGGTTTGTGCTAGCTCTTTGAAACTTGACACAATAAAGTAGCTCCAAGTTCTATCTCTATGGTCTGTTTCCTATTGATGTAGCCCTAAGCAGAGACTGGCGCAAATCACTTTCATGGAAAGGGGTTGCCAATCTTCCAAAAAACTAAGAGTTTCCTGAAATCTCAGCACACATTTTTTCACCCAATCTTGATGACACTTTCAGGTAATGATCAGTACCCCAATCCCACTTGGCTCACCAAATTTCGTTCTTCTAGGTTAAACCGTTCGTTGGCAGTAACAGTTTTAATTTTTAGGTTTCACTCTGTTTTCTCCTATATGGATACATGTAGTTGGAACTCTATATCAAACACGGTTTGTGCTAGCTCTTTGAAACTTGACACAATAAAGTAGCTCCAAGTTCTATCTCAATGGTTTATTTCCTATTGATGTAGCCCTAATCAGTGACTGGCGCAAATCACTTTCATGGAAAGGGGTTGCCATCTTCCAAAAAACTACGAGTTTCCTGAAATCTCAGCACACATATTTTCACCCAAACTTGATGACACTTTCAGGTAATGATCAGTACCCCAATCCCACTTGGCTCACCAAATTTCGTTCTTCTAGGTTAAACCGTTCGTTGGCAGTAACAGGTTTAATTTTTAGGTTTCACTCTGTTTTCTCCTATATGGATACATGTAGTTGGAACTCTAAATCAAACACGGTTTGTGCTAGCTCTTTGAAACTTGACACAATAAAGTAGCTCCAAGTTCTATCTCTATGGTTTGTTTCCTATTGATGTAGCCCTAAGCAGAGACTGGCGCAAATCACTTTCATGGAAAGGGGTTGCCAATCTTCCAAAAAACTACGAGTTTCCTGAAATCTCAGCACACATTTTTTCACCCAATCTTGACGACACTTTCAGGTAATGATCAGTACCCCAATCCCACGTGGCTCACCAAATTTCGTTCTTCTAGGTTAAACCGTTCGTTGGCAGTAACAGTTTTAATTTTTAGGTTTCACTCTGTTTTCTCCTATATGGATACATGTAGTTGGAACTCTAAATCAAACACGGTTTGTGCTAGCTCTTTGAAACTTGACACAATAAAGTAGCTCCAAGTTCTATCTCTATGATTTGTTTCCTATTGATGTAGCCCTAAGCAGAGACTGGCGCAAATCACTTTAATGGAAAGGGGTTGCCATCTTCAAAAAAACTAAGAGTTTCCTGAAATCTCAGCACACATTTTTTCACCCAATCTTGACGACACTTTAAGGTAATGATCAGTACCCCAATCCCACTTGGCTCACCAAATTTCGTTCTTCTAGGTTAAACCGTTCGTTGGCAGTAACAGTTTTAATTTTTAGGTTTCACTCTGTTTTCTCCTATATGGATACATGTAGTTGGAACTCTAAATCAAACACGGTTTGTGCTAGCTCTTTGAAACTTGACACAATAAAGTAGCTCCAAGTTCTATCTCTATAGTTTGTTTCCTATTGATGTAGCCCTAAGAAGAGACTGGCGCAAATCACTTTCATGGAAAGGGGTTGACAATCTTCCAAAAACTAAGAGTTTCCTGAAATCTCAGCACACATTTTTTCACCCAATCTTGATGACACTTTCAGGTAGTGATCAGTACCCCAATCCCACTTGGCTCACCAAATTTCGTTCTTCTAGGTTAAACCGTTCGTTGGCAGTAACAGTTTTAATTTTTAGGTTTCACTCTGTTTTCTCCTATATGGATACATGTAGTTGGAACTCTAAATCAAACACGGTTTGTGCTAGCTCTTTGAAACTTGACACAATAAAGTAGCTCCAAGTTCTATCTCTATGGTTTGTTTCCTATTGATGTAGCCCTAAGCAGAGACTGGCGCAAATCACTTTCATGGAAAGGGGTTGCCAATCTTCGAAAAAACTACGAGTTTCCTGAAATCTCAGCACACATTTTTTCACCCAATCTTGATGACACTTTCAGGTAATGATCAGTAGCCCAATCCCACGTGGCTCACCAAATTTCGTTCTTCTAGGTTAAACCGTTCGTTGGCAGTAACAGTTTTAATTTTTAGGTTTCACTCTGTTTTCTCCTATATGGATACATGTAGTTGGAAATCTAAATCAAACACGGTTTGTGCTAGCTCTTTGAAACTTGACACAATAAAGTAGCTCCAAGTTCTATCTCTATGGTTTGTTTCCTATTGATGTAGCCCTAAGCAGAGACTGGCGCAAATCACTTTCATGGAAAGGGGTTGACAATCTTCCAAAAAACTAAGAGTTTCCTGAAATCTCAGCACACATTTTTTCACCCAATCTTGATGACACTTTCAGGTAATGATCAGTACCCCAATCCCACTTGGCTCACCAAATTTCGTTCTTCTAGGTTAAACCGTTCGTTGGCAGTAACAGTTTTAATTTTTAGGTTTCACTCTTTTTCTCCTATATGGATACATGTAGTTGGAACTCTATATCAAACATGGTTTGTGCTAGCTCTTTGAAACTTGACACAATAAAGTAGCTCCAAGTTCTATGTCTATGGTTTGTTTCCTATTTCTGTAGCCCTAATCAGAGACTGGCGCAAATCACTTTCATGGAAAGGGGTTGCCATCTTCCAAAAAACTACGAGTTTCCTGAAATCTCAGCACACATATTTTCACCCAATCTTGATGACACTTTCAGGTAATGATCAGTACCCCAATCCCACTTGGCTCACCAAATTTCGTTCTTCTAGGTTAAACCATTCGTTGGCAGTAACAGGTTTAATTTTTAGGTTTCACTCTGTTTTCTCCTATATGGATATATGTAGTTGGAAATCTAAATCAAACACGGTTTGTGCTAGCTCTTTGAAACTTGACACAATAAAGTAGCTCCAAGTTCTATCTCTATGGTCTGTTTCCTATTGATGTAGCCCTAAGCAGAGACTGGCGCAAATCACTTTCATGGAAAGGGGTTGACAATCTTCCAAAAAACTAAGAGTTTCCTGAAATCTCAGCACACATTTTTTCACCCAATCTTGATGACACTTTCAGGTAATGATCAGCACCCCAATCCCACTTGGCTCACCAAATTTCGTTCTTCTAGGTTAAACCGTTCGTTGGCAGTAACAGTTTTAATATTTAGGTTTCACTCTGTTTTCTACTATATGGATACATGTATTTGGAACTCTAAATCAAACACGGTTTGTGCTAGCTCTTTGAAACTTGACACAATAAAGTAGCTCCAAGTTCTTTCTCTATGGTTTGCTTCCTATTGATGTAGCCCTAAGCAGAGACTGGCGCAAATCACTTTCATGGAAAGGGGTTGCCAATCTTCCAAAAAACTACGAGTTTCCTGAAATCTCAGCACACATTTTTTTACCCAATCTTGATGACACTTTCAGGTAATGATCAGTACCCCAATCCCACGTGGCTCACCAAATTTCGTTCTTCTAGGTTAAACCGTTCGTTGGCAGTAACAGTTTTAATTTTTAGGTTTCACTCTGTTTTCTCCTATATGGATACATGTAGTTGGAACTCTAAATCAAACACGGTTTGTGCTAGCTCTTTGAAACTTGACACAATAAAGTAGCTCCAAGTTCTATCTCTATGGTTTGTTTCCTATTGATGTAGCCCTAAGCAGAGACTGGCGCAAATCACTTTCATGGAAAGGGGTTGCCAATCTTCCAAAAAACTAAGAGTTTCCTGAAATCTCAGCACACATTTTTTCACCCAATCTTGATGACACTTTCAGGTAATGATCAGTACCCCAATCCCACTTGGCTCACCAAATTTCGTTCTTCTAGGTTAAACCGTTCGTTGGCAGTAACAGTTTTAATTTTTAGGTTTCACTCTGTTTTCTCCTATATGGATACATGTAGTTGGAACTCTATATCAAACATGGTTTGTGCTAGCTCTTTGAAACTTGACACAATAAAGTAGCTCCAAGTTCTATCTCAATGGTTTGTTTCCTATTGATGTAGCCCTAATCAGTGACTGGCGCAAATCACTTTCATGGAAAGGGGTTGCCATCTTCCAAAAAACTACGAGTTTCCTGAAATCTCAGCACACATATTTTCACCCAAACTTGATGACACTTTCAGGTAATGATCAGTACCCCAATCCCACTTGGCTCACCAAATTTCGTTCTTCTAGGTTAAACCGTTCGTTGGCAGTAACAGGTTTAATTTTTAGGTTTCACTCTGTTTTCTCCTATATGGATACATGTAGTTGGAACTCTAAATCAAACACGGTTTGTGCTAGCTCTTTGAAACTTGACACAATAAAGTAGCTCCAAGTTCTATCTCTATGGTTTGTTTCCTATTGATGTAGCCCTAAGCAGAGACTGGCGCAAATCACTTTCATGGAAAGGGGTTGCCAATCTTCCAAAAAACTACGAGTTTCCTGAAATCTCAGCACACATTTTTTCACCCAATCTTGATGACACTTTCAGGTAATGATCAGTACCCCAATCCCACGTGGCTCACCAAATTTCGTTCTTCTAGGTTAAACCGTTCGTTGGCAGTAACAGTTTTAATTTTTAGGTTTCACTCTGTTTTCTCCTATATGGATACATGTAGTTGGAACTCTAAATCAAACACGGTTTGTGCTAGCTCTTTGAAACTTGACACAATAAAGTAGCTCCAAGTTCTATCTCTATGGTTTGTTTCCTATTGATGTAGCCCAAAGAAGAGACTGGCGCAAATCACTTTCATGGAAAGGGGTTGACAATCTTCCAAAAAACTAAGAGTTTCCTGAAATCTCAGCACACATTTTTTCACCCAATCTTGATGACACTTTCAGGTAATGATCAGTACCCCAATCCCACTTGGCTCACCAAATTTCGTTCTTCTAGGTTAAACCGTTCGTTGGCAGTAACAGTTTTAATTTTTAGGTTTCACTCTGTTTTCTCCTATATGGATACATGTAGTTGGAACTCTAAATCAAACACGGTTTGTGCTAGCTCTTTGAAACTTGACACAATAAAGTAGCTCCAAGTTCTATCTCTATAGTTTGTTTCCTATTGATGTAGCCCTAAGAAGAGACTGGCGCAAATCACTTTCATGGAAAGGGGTTGACAATCTTCCAAAAAACTAAGAGTTTCCTGAAATCTCAGCACACATTTTTTCACCCAATCTTGATGACACTTTCAGGTAATGATCAGTACCCCAATCCCACTTGGCTCACCAAATTTCGTTCTTCTAGGTTAAACCGTTCGTTGGCAGTAACAGTTTTAATTTTTAGGTTTCACTCTGTTTTCTCCTATATGGATACATGTAGTTGGAACTCTAAATCAAACACGGTTTGTGCTAGCTCTTTGAAACTTGACACAATAAAGTAGCTCCAAGTTCTATCTCTATGGTTTGTTTCCTATTGATGTAGCCCTAAGCAGAGACTGGCGCAAATCACTTTCATGGAAAGGGGTTGCCAATCTTCCAAAAAACTGCGAGTTTCCTGAAATCTCAGCACACATTTTTTCACCCAATCTTGATGACACTTTCAGGTAATGATCAGCACCCCAATCCCACTTGGCTCACCAAATTTCGTTCTTCTAGGTTAAACCGTTCGTTGGCAGTAACAGTTTTAATTTTTAGGTTTCACTCTGTTTTCTCCTATATGGATACATGTAGTTGGAAGTCTAAATCAAACACGGTTTGTGCTAGCTCTTTGAAACTTAACACAATAAAGTAGCTCCAAGTTCTACCTCTATGGTTTGTTTCCTATTGATGTAGCCCTAAGCAGAGACTGGCGCAAATCACTTTCATGGAAAGGGGTTGACAATCTTCCAAAAAACTAAGAGTTTCCTGAAATCTCAGCACACATTTTTTCACCCAATCTTGATGACACTTTCAGGTAATGATCAGTACCCCAATCCCACTTGGCTCACCAAATTTCGTTCTTCTAGGTTAAACCGTTCGTTGGCAGTAACAGTTTTAATTTTTAGGTTTCACTCTGTTTTCTCCTATATGGATACATGTAGTTGGAACTCTATATCAAACATGGTTTGTGCTAGCTCTTTGAAACTTGACACAATAAAGTAGCTCCAAGTTCTATCTCTATGGTTTGTTTCCTATTGATGTAGCCCTAATCAGAGACTGGCGCAAATCACTTTCATGGAAAGGGGTTGCCATCTTCCAAAAAACTACGAGTTTCCTGAAATCTCAGCACACATATTTTCACCCAATCTTGATGACACTTTCAGGTAATGATCAGTACCCCAATCCCACTTTTCTCACCAAATTTCGTTCTTCTAGGTTAAACCGTTCGTTGGCAGTAACAGGTTTAATTTTTAGGTTTCACTCTGTTTTCTCCTATATGGATATATGTAGTTGGAAATCTAAATCAAACACGGTTTGTGCTAGCTCTTTGAAACTTGACACAATAAAGTAGCTCCAAGTTCTATCTCTATGGTCTGTTTCCTATTGATGTAGCCCTAAGCAGAGACTGGCGCAAATCACTTTCATGGAAAGGGGTTGACAATCTTCCAAAAAACTAAGAGTTTCCTGAAATCTCAGCACACATTTTTTCACCCAATCTTGATGACACTTTCAGGTAATGATCAGCACCCCAATCCCACTTGGCTCACCAAATTTCGTTCTTCTAGGTTAAACCGTTCGTTGGCAGTAACAGTTTTAATATTTAGGTTTCACTCTGTTTTCTCCTATATGGATACATGTAGTTGGAACTCTAAATCAAACACGGTTTGTGCTAGCTCTTTGAAACTTGACACAATAAAGTAGCTCCAAGTTCTATCTCTATGGTTTGTTTCCTATTGATGTAGCCCTAAGCAGAGACTGGCGCAAATCACTTTCATGGAAAGGGGTTGCCAATCTTCCAAAAAACTACGAGTTTCCTGAAATCTCAGCACACATTTTTTCACCCAATCTTGATGACACTTTCAGGTAATGATCAGTACCCCAATCCCACTTGGCTCACCAAATTTCGTTCTTCTAGGTTAAACCATTCGTTGGCAGTAACAGGTTTAATTTTTAGGTTTCACTCTGTTTTCTCCTATATGGATACATGTAGTTGGAACTCTAAATCAAACACGGTTTTTGCTAGCTCTTTGAAACTTGACACAATAAAGTAGCTCCAAGTTCTATCTATCTCTATGGTCTGTTTCCTATTGATGTAGCCCTAAGAAGAGACTGGCGCAAATCACTTTCATGGAAAGGGGTTGACAATCTTCCAAAAAACTAAGAGTTTCCTGAAATCTCAGCACACATTTTTCACCCAATCTTGATGACACTTTCAGGTAATGATCAGTACACCAATCCCACTTGGCTCACCAAATTTCGTTCTTCTAGGTTAAACCGTTCGTTGGCAGTAACAGTTTTAATTTTTAGGTTTCACTCTGTTTTCTACTATATGGATACATGTAGTTGGAACTCTAAATCAAACACGGTTTGTGCTAGCTCTTTGAAACTTGACACAATAAAGTAGCTCCAAGTTCTTTCTCTATGTTTTGTTTCCTATTGATGTAGCCCTAAGCAGAGACTGGCGCAAATCACTTTCATGGAAAGGGGTTGCCAATCTTCCAAAAAACTACGAGTTTCCTGAAATCTCAGCACACATTTTTTTACCCAATCTTGATGACACTTTCAGGTAATGATCAGTACCCCAATCCCACGTGGCTCACCAAATTTCGTTCTTCTAGGTTAAACCGTTCGTTGGCAGTAACAGTTTTAATTTTTAGGTTTCACTCTGTTTTCTCCTATATGGATACATGTAGTTGGAAATCTAAATCAAACACGGTTTGTGCTAGCTCTTTGAAACTTGACACAATAAAGTAGCTCCAAGTTCTATCTCTATGGTTTGTTTCCTATTGATGTAGCCCTAAGCAGAGACTGGCGCAAATCACTTTCATGGAAAGGGGTTGACAATCTTCCAAAAAACTAAGAGTTTCCTGAAATCTCAGCACACATTTTTTCACCCAATCTTGATGACACTTTCAGGTAATGATCAGTACCCCAATCCCACTTGGCTCACCAAATTTCGTTCTTCTAGGTTAAACCGTTCGTTGGCAGTAACAGTTTTAATTTTTAGGTTTCACTCTTTTTCTCCTATATGGATACATGTAGTTGGAACTCTATATCAAACATGGTTTGTGCTAGCTCTTTGAAACTTGACACAATAAAGTAGCTCCAAGTTCTATGTCTATGGTTTGTTTCCTATTTCTGTAGCCCTAATCAGAGACTGGCGCAAATCACTTTCATGGAAAGGGGTTGCCATCTTCCAAAAAACTACGAGTTTCCTGAAATCTCAGCACACATATTTTCACCCAATCTTGATGACACTTTCAGGTAATGATCAGTACCCCAATCCCACTTGGCTCACCAAATTTCGTTCTTCTAGGTTAAACCATTCGTTGGCAGTAACAGGTTTAATTTTTAGGTTTCACTCTGTTTTCTCCTATATGGATATATGTAGTTGGAAATCTAAATCAAACACGGTTTGTGCTAGCTCTTTGAAACTTGACACAATAAAGTAGCTCCAAGTTCTATCTCTATGGTCTGTTTCCTATTGATGTAGCCCTAAGCAGAGACTGGCGCAAATCACTTTCATGGAAAGGGGTTGACAATCTTCCAAAAAACTAAGAGTTTCCTGAAATCTCAGCACACATTTTTTCACCCAATCTTGATGACACTTTCAGGTAATGATCAGCACCCCAATCCCACTTGGCTCACCAAATTTCGTTCTTCTAGGTTAAACCGTTCGTTGGCAGTAACAGTTTTAATATTTAGGTTTCACTCTGTTTTCTACTATATGGATACATGTAGTTGGAACTCTAAATCAAACACGGTTTGTGCTAGCTCTTTGAAACTTGACACAATAAAGTAGCTCCAAGTTCTTTCTCTATGGTTTGCTTCCTATTGATGTAGCCCTAAGCAGAGACTGGCGCAAATCACTTTCATGGAAAGGGGTTGCCAATCTTCCAAAAAACTACGAGTTTCCTGAAATCTCAGCACACATTTTTTTACCCAATCTTGATGACACTTTCAGGTAATGATCAGTACCCCAATCCCACGTGGCTCACCAAATTTCGTTCTTCTAGGTTAAACCGTTCGTTGGCAGTAACAGTTTTAATTTTTAGGTTTCACTCTGTTTTCTCCTATATGGATACATGTAGTTGGAACTCTAAATCAAACACGGTTTGTGCTAGCTCTTTGAAACTTGACACAATAAAGTAGCTCCAAGTTCTATCTCTATGGTTTGTTTCCTATTGATGTAGCCCTAAGCAGAGACTGGCGCAAATCACTTTCATGGAAAGGGGTTGCCAATCTTCCAAAAAACTAAGAGTTTCCTGAAATCTCAGCACACATTTTTTCACCCAATCTTGATGACACTTTCAGGTAATGATCAGTACCCCAATCCCACTTGGCTCACCAAATTTCGTTCTTCTAGGTTAAACCGTTCGTTGGCAGTAACAGTTTTAATTTTTAGGTTTCACTCTGTTTTCTCCTATATGGATACATGTAGTTGGAACTCTATATCAAACATGGTTTGTGCTAGCTCTTTGAAACTTGACACAATAAAGTAGCTCCAAGTTCTATCTCAATGGTTTGTTTCCTATTGATGTAGCCCTAATCAGTGACTGGCGCAAATCACTTTCATGGAAAGGGGTTGCCATCTTCCAAAAAACTACGAGTTTCCTGAAATCTCAGCACACATATTTTCACCCAAACTTGATGACACTTTCAGGTAATGATCAGTACCCCAATCCCACTTGGCTCACCAAATTTCGTTCTTCTAGGTTAAACCGTTCGTTGGCAGTAACAGGTTTAATTTTTAGGTTTCACTCTGTTTTCTCCTATATGGATACATGTAGTTGGAACTCTAAATCAAACACGGTTTGTGCTAGCTCTTTGAAACTTGACACAATAAAGTAGCTCCAAGTTCTATCTCTATGGTTTGTTTCCTATTGATGTAGCCCTAAGCAGAGACTGGCGCAAATCACTTTCATGGAAAGGGGTTGCCAATCTTCCAAAAAACTACGAGTTTCCTGAAATCTCAGCACACATTTTTTCACCCAATCTTGATGACACTTTCAGGTAATGATCAGTACCCCAATCCCACGTGGCTCACCAAATTTCGTTCTTCTAGGTTAAACCGTTCGTTGGCAGTAACAGTTTTAATTTTTAGGTTTCACTCTGTTTTCTCCTATATGGATACATGTAGTTGGAACTCTAAATCAAACACGGTTTGTGCTAGCTCTTTGAAACTTGACACAATAAAGTAGCTCCAAGTTCTATCTCTATGGTTTGTTTCCTATTGATGTAGCCCAAAGAAGAGACTGGCGCAAATCACTTTCATGGAAAGGGGTTGACAATCTTCCAAAAAACTAAGAGTTTCCTGAAATCTCAGCACACATTTTTTCACCCAATCTTGATGACACTTTCAGGTAATGATCAGTACCCCAATCCCACTTGGCTCACCAAATTTCGTTCTTCTAGGTTAAACCGTTCGTTGGCAGTAACAGTTTTAATTTTTAGGTTTCACTCTGTTTTCTCCTATATGGATACATGTAGTTGGAACTCTAAATCAAACACGGTTTGTGCTAGCTCTTTGAAACTTGACACAATAAAGTAGCTCCAAGTTCTATCTCTATAGTTTGTTTCCTATTGATGTAGCCCTAAGAAGAGACTGGCGCAAATCTCTTTCATGGAAAGGGGTTGACAATCTTCCAAAAAACTAAGAGTTTCCTGAAATCTCAGCACACATTTTTTCACCCAATCTTGATGACACTTTCAGGTAATGATCAGTACCCCAATCCCACTTGGCTCACCAAATTTCGTTCTTCTAGGTTAAACCGTTCGTTGGCAGTAACAGTTTTAATTTTTAGGTTTCACTCTGTTTTCTCCTATATGGATACATGTAGTTGGAACTCTAAATCAAACACGGTTTGTGCTAGCTCTTTGAAACTTGACACAATAAAGTAGCTCCAAGTTCTATCTCTATGGTTTGTTTCCTATTGATGTAGCCCTAAGCAGAGACTGGCGCAAATCACTTTCATGGAAAGGGGTTGCCAATCTTCCAAAAAACTGCGAGTTTCCTGAAATCTCAGCACACATTTTTTCACCCAATCTTGATGACACTTTCAGGTAATGATCAGCACCCCAATCCCACTTGGCTCACCAAATTTCGTTCTTCTAGGTTAAACCGTTCGTTGGCAGTAACAGTTTTAATTTTTAGGTTTCACTCTGTTTTCTCCTATATGGATACATGTAGTTGGAAGTCTAAATCAAACACGGTTTGTGCTAGCTCTTTGAAACTTAACACAATAAAGTAGCTCCAAGTTCTACCTCTATGGTTTGTTTCCTATTGATGTAGCCCTAAGCAGAGACTGGCGCAAATCACTTTCATGGAAAGGGGTTGACAATCTTCCAAAAAACTAAGAGTTTCCTGAAATCTCAGCACACATTTTTTCACCCAATCTTGATGACACTTTCAGGTAATGATCAGTACCCCAATCCCACTTGGCTCACCAAATTTCGTTCTTCTAGGTTAAACCGTTCGTTGGCAGTAACAGTTTTAATTTTTAGGTTTCACTCTGTTTTCTCCTATATGGATACATGTAGTTGGAACTCTATATCAAACATGGTTTGTGCTAGCTCTTTGAAACTTGACACAATAAAGTAGCTCCAAGTTCTATCTCTATGGTTTGTTTCCTATTGATGTAGCCCTAATCAGAGACTGGCGCAAATCACTTTCATGGAAAGGGGTTGCCATCTTCCAAAAAACTACGAGTTTCCTGAAATCTCAGCACACATATTTTCACCCAATCTTGATGACACTTTCAGGTAATGATCAGTACCCCAATCCCACTTTTCTCACCAAATTTCGTTCTTCTAGGTTAAACCGTTCGTTGGCAGTAACAGGTTTAATTTTTAGGTTTCACTCTGTTTTCTCCTATATGGATATATGTAGTTGGAAATCTAAATCAAACACGGTTTGTGCTAGCTCTTTGAAACTTGACACAATAAAGTAGCTCCAAGTTCTATCTCTATGGTCTGTTTCCTATTGATGTAGCCCTAAGCAGAGACTGGCGCAAATCACTTTCATGGAAAGGGGTTGACAATCTTCCAAAAAACTAAGAGTTTCCTGAAATCTCAGCACACATTTTTTCACCCAATCTTGATGACACTTTCAGGTAATGATCAGCACCCCAATCCCACTTGGCTCACCAAATTTCGTTCTTCTAGGTTAAACCGTTCGTTGGCAGTAACAGTTTTAATATTTAGGTTTCACTCTGTTTTCTCCTATATGGATACATGTAGTTGGAACTCTAAATCAAACACGGTTTGTGCTAGCTCTTTGAAACTTGACACAATAAAGTAGCTCCAAGTTCTATCTCTATGGTTTGTTTCCTATTGATGTAGCCCTAAGCAGAGACTGGCGCAAATCACTTTCATGGAAAGGGGTTGCCAATCTTCCAAAAAACTACGAGTTTCCTGAAATCTCAGCACACATTTTTTCACCCAATCTTGATGACACTTTCAGGTAATGATCAGTACCCCAATCCCACTTGGCTCACCAAATTTCGTTCTTCTAGGTTAAACCATTCGTTGGCAGTAACAGGTTTAATTTTTAGGTTTCACTCTGTTTTCTCCTATATGGATACATGTAGTTGGAACTCTAAATCAAACACGGTTTTTGCTAGCTCTTTGAAACTTGACACAATAAAGTAGCTCCAAGTTCTATCTATCTCTATGGTCTGTTTCCTATTGATGTAGCCCTAAGAAGAGACTGGCGCAAATCACTTTCATGGAAAGGGGTTGACAATCTTCCAAAAAACTAAGAGTTTCCTGAAATCTCAGCACACATTTTTCACCCAATCTTGATGACACTTTCAGGTAATGATCAGTACACCAATCCCACTTGGCTCACCAAATTTCGTTCTTCTAGGTTAAACCGTTCGTTGGCAGTAACAGTTTTAATTTTTAGGTTTCACTCTGTTTTCTACTATATGGATACATGTAGTTGGAACTCTAAATCAAACACGGTTTGTGCTAGCTCTTTGAAACTTGACACAATAAAGTAGCTCCAAGTTCTTTCTCTATGTTTTGTTTCCTATTGATGTAGCCCTAAGCAGAGACTGGCGCAAATCACTTTCATGGAAAGGGGTTGCCAATCTTCCAAAAAACTACGAGTTTCCTGAAATCTCAGCACACATTTTTTTACCCAATCTTGATGACACTTTCAGGTAATGATCAGTACCCCAATCCCACGTGGCTCACCAAATTTCGTTCTTCTAGGTTAAACCGTTCGTTGGCAGTAACAGTTTTAATTTTTAGGTTTCACTCTGTTTTCTCCTATATGGATACATGTAGTTGGAACTCTAAATCAAACACGGTTTGTGCTAGCTCTTTGAAACTTGACACAATAAAGTAGCTCCAAGTTCTATCTCTATGGTTTGTTTCCTATTGATGTAGCCCTAATCAGAGACTGGCGCAAATCACTTTCATGGAAAGGGGTTGCCATCTTCCAAAAAACTACGAGTTTCCTGAAATCTCAGCACACATATTTTCACCCAATCTTGATGACACTTTCAGGTAATGATCAGTACCCCAATCCCACTTTTCTCACCAAATTTCGTTCTTCTAGGTTAAACCGTTCGTTGGCAGTAACAGGTTTAATTTTTAGGTTTCACTCTGTTTTCTCCTATATGGATATATGTAGTTGGAAATCTAAATCAAACACGGTTTGTGCTAGCTCTTTGAAACGTGACACAATAAAGTAGCTCCAAGTTCTATCTCTATGGTCTGTTTCCTATTGATGTAGCCCTAAGCAGAGACTGGCGCAAATCACTTTCATGGAAAGGGGTTGACAATCTTCCAAAAAACTAAGAGTTTCCTGAAATCTCAGCACACATTTTTTCACCCAATCTTGATGACACTTTCAGGTAATGATCAGCACCCCAATCCCACTTGGCTCACCAAATTTCGTTCTTCTAGGTTAAACCGTTCGTTGGCAGTAACAGTTTTAATTTTTAGGTTTCACTCTGTTTTCTCCTATATGGATACATGTAGTTGGAACTCTAAATCAAACACGGTTTGTGCTAGCTCTTTGAAACTTGACACAATAAAGTAGCTCCAAGTTCTATCTCTATAGTTTGTTTCCTATTGATGTAGCCCTAAGCAGAGACTGGCGCAAATCACTTTCATGGAAAGGGGTTGCCAATCTTCCAAAAAACTGCGAGTTTCCTGAAATCTCAGCACACATTTTTTCACCCAATCTTGATGACACTTTCAGGTAATGATCAGCACCCCAATCCCACTTGGCTCACCAAATTTCGTTCTTCTAGGTTAAACCGTTCGTTGGCAGTAACAGTTTTAATTTTTAGGTTTCACTGTTTTCTCCTATATGGATACATGTAGTTGGAACTGTAAATCAAACACGGTTTGTGCTAGCTCTTTGAAACTTGACACAATAAAGTAGCTCCAAGTTCTATCTCTATGGTTTGTTTCCTATTGATGTAGCCCTAAGCAGAGATTGGCGCAAATCACTTTCATGGAAAGGGGTTGACAATCTTCCAAAAAACTACGAGTTTCCTGAAATCTCAGCACACATTTTTTCACCCAATCTTGATGACACTTTCAGGTAATGATCAGTACCCCAATCCCACGTGGCTCACCAAATTTCGTTCTTCTAGGTTAAACCGTTCGTTGGCAGTAACAGTTTTAATTTTTAGGTTTCACTCTGTTTTCTCCTATATGGATACATGTAGTTGGAAGTCTAAATCAAACACGGTTTGTGCTAGCTCTTTGAAACTTGACACAATAAAGTAGCTCCAAGTTCTACCTCTATGGTTTGTTTCCTATTGATGTAGCCCTAATCAGAGACTGGCGCAAATCACTTTCATGGAAAGGGGTTGCCATCTTCCAAAAAACTACGAGTTTCCTGAAATCTCAGCACACATATTTTCACCCAATCTTGATGACACTTTCAGGTAATGATCAGTACCCCAATCCCACTTTTCTCACCAAATTTCGTTCTTCTAGGTTAAACCGTTCGTTGGCAGTAACAGGTTTAATTTTTAGGTTTCACTCTGTTTTCTCCTATATGGATATATGTAGTTGGAAATCTAAATCAAACACGGTTTGTGCTAGCTCTTTGAAACTTGACACAATAAAGTAGCTCCAAGTTCTATCTCTATGGTTTGTTTCCTATTGATGTAGCCCTAAGCAGAGACTGGCGCAAATCACTTTCATGGAAAGGGGTTGCCAATCTTCCAAAAAACTACGAGTTTCCTGAAATCTCAGCACACATTTTTTCACCCAATCTTGATGACACTTTCAGGTAATGATCAGTACCCCAATCCCACTTGGCTCACCAAATTTCGTTCTTCTAGGTTAAACCATTCGTTGGCAGTAACAGGTTTAATTTTTAGGTTTCACTCTGTTTTCTCCTATATGGATACATGTAGTTGGAACTCTAAATCAAACACGGTTTTTGCTAGCTCTTTGAAACTTGACACAATAAAGTAGCTCCAAGTTCTATCTATCTCTATGGTTTGTTTCCTATTGATGTAGCCCTAAGAAGAGACTGGCGCAAATCACTTTCATGGAAAGGGGTTGACAATCTTCCAAAAAACTAGGAGTTTCCTGAAATCTCAGCACACATTTTTCACCCAATCTTGATGACACTTTCAGGTAATGATCAGTACCCCAATCCCACTTGGCTCACCAAATTTCGTTCTTCTAGGTTAAACCGTTCGTTGGCAGTAACAGTTTTAATTTTTAGGTTTCACTCTGTTTTCTCCTATATGGATACATGTAGTTGGAACTCTATATCAATCATGGTTTGTGCTAGCTCTTTGAAACTTGACACAATAAAGTAGCTCCAAGTTCTATCTCAATGGTTTGTTTCCTATTGATGTAGCCCTAATCAGAGACTGGCGCAAATCACTTTCATGGAAAGGGGTTGCCATCTTCCAAAAAACTACGAGTTTCCTGAAATCTCAGCACACATATTTTCACCCAATCTTGATGACACTTTCAGGTAATGATCAGTACCCCAATCCCACTTGGCTCACCAAATTTCGTTCTTCTAGGTTAAACCGTTCGTTGGCAGTAACAGGTTTAATTTTTAGGTTTCACTCTGTTTTCTCCTATATGGATACATGTAGTTGGAACTCTAAATCAAACACGGTTTGTGCTAGCTCTTTGAAACTTGACACAATAAAGTAGCTCCAAGTTCTATCTCTATGGTTTGTTTCCTATTGATGTAGCCCTAAGCAGAGACTGGCGCAAATCACTTTCATGGAAAGGGGTTGCCAATCTTCCAAAAAACTAAGAGTTTCCTGAAATCTCAGCACACATTTTTTCACCCAATCTTGATGACACTTTCAGGTAATGATCAGTACCCCAATCCCACTTGGCTCACCAAATTTCGTTCTTCTAGGTTAAACCGTTCGTTGGCAGTAACAGTTTTAATTTTTAGGTTTCACTCTGTTTTCTCCTATATGGATACATGTAGTTGGAACTCTAAATCAAACACGGTTTGTGCTAGCTCTTTGAAACTTGACACAATAAAGTAGCTCCAAGTTCTATCTCTATGATTTGTTTCCTATTGATGTAGCCCTAAGCAGAGACTGGCGCAAATTACTTTAATGGAAAGGGGTTGCCATCTTCAAAAAAACTACGAGTTTCCTGAAATCTCAGCACACATTTTTTCACCCAATCTTGACGACACTTTAAGGTAATGATCAGTACCCCAATCCCACTTGGCTCACCAAATTTCGTTCTTCTAGGTTAAACCGTTCGTTGGCAGTAACAGTTTTAATTTTTAGGTTTCACTCTGTTTTCTCCTATATGGATACATGTAGTTGGAACTCTAAATCAAACACGGTTTGTGCTAGCTCTTTGAAACTTGACACAATAAAGTAGCTCCAAGTTCTATCTCTATGGTTTGTTTCCTATTGATGTAGCCCTAAGAAGAGACTGGCGCAAATCACTTTCATGGAAAGGGGTTGACAATCTTCCAAAAAACTAAGAGTTTCCTGAAATCTCAGCACACATTTTTTCACCCAATCTTGATGACACTTTCAGGTAATGATCAGTACCCCAATCCCACTTGGCTCACCAAATTTCGTTCTTCTAGGTTAAACCGTTCGTTGGCAGTAACAGTTTTAATTTTTAGGTTTCACTCTGTTTTCTCCTATATGGATACATGTAGTTGGAACTCTAAATCAAACACGGTTTGTGCTAGCTCTTTGAAACTTGACACAATAAAGTAGCTCCAAGTTCTATCTCTATAGTTTGTTTCCTATTGATGTAGCCCTAAGCAGAGACTGGCGCAAATCACTTTCATGGAAAGGGGTTGCCAATCTTCCAAAAAACTGCGAGTTTCCTGAAATCTCAGCACACATTTTTTCACCCAATCTTGATGACACTTTCAGGTAATGATCAGCACCCCAATCCCACTTGGCTCACCAAATTTCGTTCTTCTAGGTTAAACCGTTCGTTGGCAGTAACAGTTTTAATTTTTAGGTTTCACTCTGTTTTCTCCTATATGGATACATGTAGTTGGAACTCTAAATCAAACACGGTTTGTGCTAGTTCTTTGAAACTTGACACAATAAAGTAGCTCCAAGTTCTATCTCTATGGTTTGTTTCCTATTGATGTAGCCCTAAGCAGAGACTGGCGCAAATCACTTTCATGGAAAGGGGTTGCCAATCTTCCAAAAAACTACGAGTTTCCTGAAATCTCAGCACACATTTTTTCACCCAATCTTGATGACACTTTCAGGTAATGATCAGTACCCCAATCCCACGTGGCTCACCAAATTTCGTTCTTCTAGGTTAAACCGTTCGTTGGCAGTAACAGTTTTAATTTTTAGGTTTCACTCTGTTTTCTCCTATATGGATACATGTAGTTGGAAGTCTAAATCAAACACGGTTTGTGCTAGCTCTTTGAAACTTGACACAATAAAGTAGCTCCAAGTTCTACCTCTATGGTTTGTTTCCTATTGATGTAGCCCTAATCAGAGACTGGCGCAAATCACTTTCATGGAAAGGGGTTGCCATCTTCCAAAAAACTACGAGTTTCCTGAAATCTCAGCACACATTTTTTCACCCAATCTTGATGACACTTTCAGGTAATGATCAGTACCCCAATCCCACTTTTCTCACCAAATTTCGTTCTTCTAGGTTAAACCGTTCGTTGGCAGTAACAGGATTAATTTTTAGGTTTCACTCTGTTTTCTCCTATATGGATATATGTAGTTGGAAATCTAAATCAAACACGGTTTGTGCTAGCTCTTTGAAACTTGACACAATAAAGTAGCTCCAAGTTCTATCTCTATGGTCTGTTTCCTATTGATGTAGCCCTAAGCAGAGACTGGCGCAAATCACTTTCATGGAAAGGGGTTGACAATCTTCCAAAAAACTAAGAGTTTCCTGAAATCTCAGCACACATTTTTTCACCCAATCTTGATGACACTTTCAGGTAATGATCAGCACCCCAATCCCACTTGGCTCACCAAATTTCGTTCTTCTAGGTTAAACCGTTCATTGGCAGTAACAGTTTAATATTTAGGTTTCACTCTGTTTTCTCCTATATGGATACATGTAGTTGGAACTCTAAATCAAACACGGTTTGTGCTAGCTCTTTGAAACTTGACACAATAAAGTAGCTCCAAGTTCTATCTCTATGGTTTGTTTCCTATTGATGTAGCCCTAAGCAGAGACTGGCGCAAATCACTTTCATGGAAAGGGGTTGCCAATCTTCCAAAAAACTACGAGTTTCCTGAAATCTCAGCACACATTTTTTCACCCAATCTTGATGACACTTTCAGGTAATGATCAGTACCCCAATCCCACTTGGCTCACCAAATTTCGTTCTTCTAGGTTAAACCATTCGTTGGCAGTAACAGGTTTAATTTTTAGGTTTCACTCTGTTTTCTCCTATATGGATACATGTAGTTGGAACTCTAAATCAAACACGGTTTGTGCTAGCTCTTTGAAACTTGACACAATAAAGTAGCTCCAAGTTCTATCTCTATGGTTTGTTTCCTATTGATGTAGCCCTAAGCAGAGACTGGCGCAAATTACTTTAATGGAAAGGGGTTGCCATCTTCAAAAAAACTACGAGTTTCCTGAAATCTCAGCACACATTTTTTCACCCAATCTTGACGACACTTTAAGGTAATGATCAGTACCCCAATCCCACTTGGCTCACCAAATTTCGTTCTTCTAGGTTAAACCGTTCGTTGGCAGTAACAGTTTTAATTTTTAGGTTTCACTCTGTTTTCTCCTATATGGATACATGTAGTTGGAACTCTAAATCAAACACGGTTTGTGCTAGCTCTTTGAAACTTGACACAATAAAGTAGCTCCAAGTTCTATCTCTATGGTTTGTTTCCTATTGATGTAGCCCTAAGCAGAGACTGGCGCAAATCACTTTCATGGAAAGGGGTTGCCAATCTTCCAAAAAACTGCGAGTTTCCTGAAATCTCAGCACACATTTTTTCACCCAATCTTGATGACACTTTCAGGTAATGATCAGCACCCCAATCCCACTTGGCTCACCAAATTTCGTTCTTCTAGGTTAAACCGTTCGTTGGCAGTAACAGTTTTAATTTTTAGGTTTCACTCTGTTTTCTCCTATATGGATACATGTAGTTGGAACTCTAAATCAAACACGGTTTGTGCTAGCTCTTTGAAAGTTGACACAATAAAGTAGCTCCAAGTTCTATCTCTATGGTTTGTTTCCTATTGATGTAGCCCTAAGCAGAGACTGGCGCAAATCACTTTCATGGAAAGGGGTTGCCATCTTCCAAAAAACTACGAGTTTCCTGAAATCTCAGCACACATTTTTTCACCCAATCTTGATGACACTTTCAGGTAATGATCAGTACCCCAATCCCACTTGGCTCACCAAATTTCGTTCTTCTAGGTTAAACCCTTCGTTGGCAGTAACAGTTTTAATTTTTAGGTTTCACTCTGTTTTCTCCTATATGGATACATGTAGTTGGAACTCTAAATCAAACACGGTTTGTGCTACCTCTTTGAAACTTGACACAATAAAGTAGCTCCAAGTTCTATCTATCTCTATGGTTTGTTTCCTATTGATGTAGCCCTAAGCAGAGACTGGCGCAAATCACTTTCATTTAAAGGGGTTGCCAAGCTTCCAAAAAACTACGAGTTTCCTGAAATTTCAGCACACATTTTTTCACCCAATCTTGATGACACTTTCAGGTAATGATCAGTACCCCAATCCCACTTGGCTCACCAAATGTCGTTCTTCTAGGTTAAACCGTTCGTTGGCAGTAATAGTTTTAACTTTTAGGTTTCACTCAATTTTCTCCTATATGAATACATGTAGTTGGAACTCTAAATCCAACATGGTTTGTGCTAGCTCTTTGAAACTTGACACAATAAAGTAGCTCCATGTTCTATCTCTATGGTTTGTTTCCTATTGATGTAGCCCTAAGCAGAGACTGGCGCAAATCACTTTTAAGGAAAGGGGTTGCCAGGCTTCCAAAAAACTACGAGTTTTCTGAAATCTCAGCACACATTTTTTCACCCAATCTTGATGACACTTTCAGGTAATGATCAGTACAACAAATCCCACTTGGCTCACCAAATTTCGTTCTTCTAGGTTAAACCGTTCGTTGGCAGTAACAGGTTTAATTTTTAGGTTTCACTCTGTTTTCTCCTATATGGATACATGTAGTTGGAACTCTTAATCAAACACGGTTTGTGCTAGCTCTTTGAAACTTGACACAATAAAGTAGCTCCAAGTTCTATCTCTATGGTTTGTTTCCTATTGATGTAGCCCTAAGCAGAGACTGGTGCAAATCACTTTCATGGAAAGGGGTTGCCAATCTTCCAAAAAACTGCGAGTTTCCTGAAATCTCAGCACACATTTTTTCACCCAATCTTGATGACACTTTCAGGTAATGATCAGCACCCCAATCCCACTTGGCTCACCAAATTTCGTTCTTCTAGGTTAAACCGTTCGTTGGCAGTAACAGTTTTAATTTTTAGGTTTCACTCTGTTTTCTCCTATATGGATACATGTAGTTGGAACTCTAAATCAAACACGGTTTGTGCTAGCTCTTTGAAACTTGACACAATAAAGTAGCTCCAAGTTCTATCTCTATGGTTTGTTTCCTATTGATGTAGCCCTAAGCAGAGACTGGCGCAAATCACTTTCATGGAAAGGGGTTGCCAATCTTCCAAAAAACTACGAGTTTCCTGAAATCTCAGCACACATTTTTTCACCCAATCTTGATGACACTTTCAGGTAATGATCAGTACCCCAATCCCACGTGGCTCACCAAATTTCGTTCTTCTAGGTTAAACCGTTCGTTGGCCGTAACAGTTTTAATTTTATGTTTCACTCTGTTTTCTCCTATATGGATACATGTAGTTGGAACTCTAAATCAAACACGGTTTGTGCTAGCTCTTTGAAACTTGACACAATAAAGTAGCTCCAAGTTCTATATCTATGGTTTGTTTCCTATTGATGTAGCCCTAAGAAGAGACTGGCGCAAATCACTTTCATGGAAAGGGGTTGACAATCTTCAAAAAACTAAGAGTTTCCTGAAATCTCAGCACACATTTTTTCACCCAATCTTGATGACACTTTCAGGTAATGATCAGTACCCCAATCCCACTTGGCTCACCAAATTTCGTTCTTCTAGGTTAAACCGTTCGTTGGCAGTAACAGTTTTAATTTTTAGGTTTCACTCTGTTTTCTCCTATATGGATACATGTAGTTGGAACTCTAAATCAAACACGGTTTGTGCTAGCTCTTTGAAACTTGACACAATAAAGTAGCTCCAAGTTCTATCTCTATGGTTTGTTTCCTATTGATGTAGCCCTAAGCAAAGACTGGCGCAAATTACTTTAATGGAAAGGGGTTGCCATCTTCCAAAAAACTACGAGTTTCCTGAAATCTCAGCACACATTTTTTCACCCAATTTTGACGACACGTTAAGGTAATGATCAGTACCCCAATCCCACTTGGCTCACCAAATTTCGTTCTTCTAGGTTAAACCATTCGTTGGCAGTAACAGTTTTAATTTTTAGGTTTCACTCTGTTTTCTCCTATATGCATACATGTAGTTGGAACTCTAAATCAAACACGGTTTGTGCTAGCTCTTTGAAACTTGACACAATAAAGTAGCTCCAAGTTCTATCTCTATGGTTTGTTTCCTATTGATGTAGCCCTAAGCAGAGACTGGCGCAAATCACTTTCATGGAAAGGGGTTGACAATCTTCCAAAAAACTGCGAGTTTCCTGAAATCTCAGCACACATTTTTTTCACCCAATCTTGATGACACTTTCAGGTAATGATCAGCACCCCAATCCCACTTGGCTCACCAAATTTCGTTCTTCTAGGTTAAACCGTTCGTTGGCAGTAACAGTTTTAATTTTTAGGTTTCACTCTGTTTTCTCCTATATGGATACATGTAGTTGGAACTCTAAATCAAACACGGTTTGTGATAGCTCTTTGAAACTTGACACAATAAAGTAGCTCCAAGTTCTACCTCTATGGTTTGTTTCCTATTGATGTAGCCCTAAGCAGAGACTGGCGCAAATCACTTTCATGGAAAGGGGTTGACAATCTTCCAAAAAACTAAGAGTTTCCTGAAATCTCAGCACACATTTTTTCACCCAATCTTGATGACACTTTCAGGTAATGATCAGTACCCCAATCCCACTTGGCTCACCAAATTTCGTTCTTCTAGGTTAAACCGTTCGTTGGCAGTAACAGTTTTAATTTTTAGGTTTCACTCTGTTTTCTCCTATATGGATACATGTAGTTGGAACTCTAAATCAAACACGGTTTGTGCTAGCTCTTTGAAACTTGACACAATAAAGTAGCTCCAAGTTCTATCTCTATGGTTTGTTTCCTATTGATGTAGCCCTAAGCAGAGACTGGCGCAAATCACTTTCATGGAAAGGGGTTGCCAATCTTCCAAAAAACTGCGAGTTTCCTGAAATCTCAGCACACATTTTTTCACCCAATCTTGATGACACTTTCAGGTAATGATCAGCACCCCAATCCCACTTGGCTCACCAAATTTCGTTCTTCTAGGTTAAACCGTTCGTTGGCAGTAACAGTTTTAATTTTTAGGTTTCACTCTGTTTTCTCCTATATGGATACATGTAGTTGGAAGTCTAAATCAAACACGGTTTGTGCTAGCTCTTTGAAACTTAACACAATAAAGTAGCTCCAAGTTCTACCTCTATGGTTTGTTTCCTATTGATGTAGCCCTAAGCAGAGACTGGCGCAAATCACTTTCATGGAAAGGGGTTGACAATCTTCCAAAAAACTAAGAGTTTCCTGAAATCTCAGCACACATTTTTTCACCCAATCTTGATGACACTTTCAGGTAATGATCAGTACCCCAATCCCACTTGGCTCACCAAATTTCGTTCTTCTAGGTTAAACCGTTCGTTGGCAGTAACAGTTTTAATTTTTAGGTTTCACTCTGTTTTCTCCTATATGGATACATGTAGTTGGAACTCTATATCAAACATGGTTTGTGCTAGCTCTTTGAAACTTGACACAATAAAGTAGCTCCAAGTTCTATCTCTATGGTTTGTTTCCTATTGATGTAGCCCTAATCAGAGACTGGCGCAAATCACTTTCATGGAAAGGGGTTGCCATCTTCCAAAAAACTACGAGTTTCCTGAAATCTCAGCACACATATTTTCACCCAATCTTGATGACACTTTCAGGTAATGATCAGTACCCCAATCCCACTTTTCTCACCAAATTTCGTTCTTCTAGGTTAAACCGTTCGTTGGCAGTAACAGGTTTAATTTTTAGGTTTCACTCTGTTTTCTCCTATATGGATATATGTAGTTGGAAATCTAAATCAAACACGGTTTGTGCTAGCTCTTTGAAACTTGACACAATAAAGTAGCTCCAAGTTCTATCTCTATGGTCTGTTTCCTATTGATGTAGCCCTAAGCAGAGACTGGCGCAAATCACTTTCATGGAAAGGGGTTGACAATCTTCCAAAAAACTAAGAGTTTCCTGAAATCTCAGCACACATTTTTTCACCCAATCTTGATGACACTTTCAGGTAATGATCAGCACCCCAATCCCACTTGGCTCACCAAATTTCGTTCTTCTAGGTTAAACCGTTCGTTGGCAGTAACAGTTTTAATATTTAGGTTTCACTCTGTTTTCTCCTATATGGATACATGTAGTTGGAACTCTAAATCAAACACGGTTTGTGCTAGCTCTTTGAAACTTGACACAATAAAGTAGCTCCAAGTTCTATCTCTATGGTTTGTTTCCTATTGATGTAGCCCTAAGCAGAGACTGGCGCAAATCACTTTCATGGAAAGGGGTTGCCAATCTTCCAAAAAACTACGAGTTTCCTGAAATCTCAGCACACATTTTTTCACCCAATCTTGATGACACTTTCAGGTAATGATCAGTACCCCAATCCCACTTGGCTCACCAAATTTCGTTCTTCTAGGTTAAACCATTCGTTGGCAGTAACAGGTTTAATTTTTAGGTTTCACTCTGTTTTCTCCTATATGGATACATGTAGTTGGAACTCTAAATCAAACACGGTTTTTGCTAGCTCTTTGAAACTTGACACAATAAAGTAGCTCCAAGTTCTATCTATCTCTATGGTCTGTTTCCTATTGATGTAGCCCTAAGAAGAGACTGGCGCAAATCACTTTCATGGAAAGGGGTTGACAATCTTCCAAAAAACTAAGAGTTTCCTGAAATCTCAGCACACATTTTTCACCCAATCTTGATGACACTTTCAGGTAATGATCAGTACACCAATCCCACTTGGCTCACCAAATTTCGTTCTTCTAGGTTAAACCGTTCGTTGGCAGTAACAGTTTTAATTTTTAGGTTTCACTCTGTTTTCTACTATATGGATACATGTAGTTGGAACTCTAAATCAAACACGGTTTGTGCTAGCTCTTTGAAACTTGACACAATAAAGTAGCTCCAAGTTCTTTCTCTATGTTTTGTTTCCTATTGATGTAGCCCTAAGCAGAGACTGGCGCAAATCACTTTCATGGAAAGGGGTTGCCAATCTTCCAAAAAACTACGAGTTTCCTGAAATCTCAGCACACATTTTTTTACCCAATCTTGATGACACTTTCAGGTAATGATCAGTACCCCAATCCCACGTGGCTCACCAAATTTCGTTCTTCTAGGTTAAACCGTTCGTTGGCAGTAACAGTTTTAATTTTTAGGTTTCACTCTGTTTTCTCCTATATGGATACATGTAGTTGGAACTCTAAATCAAACACGGTTTGTGCTAGCTCTTTGAAACTTGACACAATAAAGTAGCTCCAAGTTCTATCTCTATGGTTTGTTTCCTATTGATGTAGCCCTAATCAGAGACTGGCGCAAATCACTTTCATGGAAAGGGGTTGCCATCTTCCAAAAAACTACGAGTTTCCTGAAATCTCAGCACACATATTTTCACCCAATCTTGATGACACTTTCAGGTAATGATCAGTACCCCAATCCCACTTTTCTCACCAAATTTCGTTCTTCTAGGTTAAACCGTTCGTTGGCAGTAACAGGTTTAATTTTTAGGTTTCACTCTGTTTTCTCCTATATGGATATATGTAGTTGGAAATCTAAATCAAACACGGTTTGTGCTAGCTCTTTGAAACGTGACACAATAAAGTAGCTCCAAGTTCTATCTCTATGGTCTGTTTCCTATTGATGTAGCCCTAAGCAGAGACTGGCGCAAATCACTTTCATGGAAAGGGGTTGACAATCTTCCAAAAAACTAAGAGTTTCCTGAAATCTCAGCACACATTTTTTCACCCAATCTTGATGACACTTTCAGGTAATGATCAGCACCCCAATCCCACTTGGCTCACCAAATTTCGTTCTTCTAGGTTAAACCGTTCGTTGGCAGTAACAGTTTTAATTTTTAGGTTTCACTCTGTTTTCTCCTATATGGATACATGTAGTTGGAACTCTAAATCAAACACGGTTTGTGCTAGCTCTTTGAAACTTGACACAATAAAGTAGCTCCAAGTTCTATCTCTATAGTTTGTTTCCTATTGATGTAGCCCTAAGCAGAGACTGGCGCAAATCACTTTCATGGAAAGGGGTTGCCAATCTTCCAAAAAACTGCGAGTTTCCTGAAATCTCAGCACACATTTTTTCACCCAATCTTGATGACACTTTCAGGTAATGATCAGCACCCCAATCCCACTTGGCTCACCAAATTTCGTTCTTCTAGGTTAAACCGTTCGTTGGCAGTAACAGTTTTAATTTTTAGGTTTCACTGTTTTCTCCTATATGGATACATGTAGTTGGAACTGTAAATCAAACACGGTTTGTGCTAGTTCTTTGAAACTTGACACAATAAAGTAGCTCCAAGTTCTATCTCTATGGTTTGTTTCCTATTGATGTAGCCCTAAGCAGAGATTGGCGCAAATCACTTTCATGGAAAGGGGTTGACAATCTTCCAAAAAACTACGAGTTTCCTGAAATCTCAGCACACATTTTTTCACCCAATCTTGATGACACTTTCAGGTAATGATCAGTACCCCAATCCCACGTGGCTCACCAAATTTCGTTCTTCTAGGTTAAACCGTTCGTTGGCAGTAACAGTTTTAATTTTTAGGTTTCACTCTGTTTTCTCCTATATGGATACATGTAGTTGGAAGTCTAAATCAAACACGGTTTGTGCTAGCTCTTTGAAACTTGACACAATAAAGTAGCTCCAAGTTCTACCTCTATGGTTTGTTTCCTATTGATGTAGCCCTAATCAGAGACTGGCGCAAATCACTTTCATGGAAAGGGGTTGCCATCTTCCAAAAAACTACGAGTTTCCTGAAATCTCAGCACACATATTTTCACCCAATCTTGATGACACTTTCAGGTAATGATCAGTACCCCAATCCCACTTTTCTCACCAAATTTCGTTCTTCTAGGTTAAACCGTTCGTTGGCAGTAACAGGTTTAATTTTTAGGTTTCACTCTGTTTTCTCCTATATGGATATATGTAGTTGGAAATCTAAATCAAACACGGTTTGTGCTAGCTCTTTGAAACTTGACACAATAAAGTAGCTCCAAGTTCTATCTCTATGGTCTGTTTCCTATTGATGTAGCCCTAAGCAGAGACTGGCGCAAATCACTTTCATGGAAAGGGGTTGACAATCTTCCAAAAAACTAAGAGTTTCCTGAAATCTCAGCACACATTTTTTCACCCAATCTTGATGACACTTTCAGGTAATGATCAGCACTCCAATCCCACTTGGCTCACCAAATTTCGTTCTTCTAGGTTAAACCGTTCGTTGGCAGTAACAGTTTTAATATTTAGGTTTCACTCTGTTTTCTCCTATATGGATACATGTAGTTGGAACTCTAAATCAAACACGGTTTGTGCTAGCTCTTTGAAACTTGACACAATAAAGTAGCTCCAAGTTCTATCTCTATGGTTTGTTTCCTATTGATGTAGCCCTAAGCAGAGACTGGCGCAAATCACTTTCATGGAAAGGGGTTGCCAATCTTCCAAAAAACTACGAGTTTCCTGAAATCTCAGCACACATTTTTTCACCCAATCTTGATGACACTTTCAGGTAATGATCAGTACCCCAATCCCACTTGGCTCACCAAATTTCGTTCTTCTAGGTTAAACCATTCGTTGGCAGTAACAGGTTTAATTTTTAGGTTTCACTCTGTTTTCTCCTATATGGATACATGTAGTTGGAACTCTAAATCAAACACGGTTTTTGCTAGCTCTTTGAAACTTGACACAATAAAGTAGCTCCAAGTTCTATCTATCTCTATGGTTTGTTTCCTATTGATGTAGCCCTAAGAAGAGACTGGCGCAAATCACTTTCATGGAAAGGGGTTGACAATCTTCCAAAAAACTAGGAGTTTCCTGAAATCTCAGCACACATTTTTCACCCAATCTTGATGACACTTTCAGGTAATGATCAGTACCCCAATCCCACTTGGCTCACCAAATTTCGTTCTTCTAGGTTAAACCGTTCGTTGGCAGTAACAGTTTTAATTTTTAGGTTTCACTCTGTTTTCTCCTATATGGATACATGTAGTTGGAACTCTATATCAATCATGGTTTGTGCTAGCTCTTTGAAACTTGACACAATAAAGTAGCTCCAAGTTCTATCTCAATGGTTTGTTTCCTATTGATGTAGCCCTAATCAGAGACTGGCGCAAATCACTTTCATGGAAAGGGGTTGCCATCTTCCAAAAAACTACGAGTTTCCTGAAATCTCAGCACACATATTTTCACCCAATCTTGATGACACTTTCAGGTAATGATCAGTACCCCAATCCCACTTGGCTCACCAAATTTCGTTCTTCTAGGTTAAACCGTTCGTTGGCAGTAACAGGTTTAATTTTTAGGTTTCACTCTGTTTTCTCCTATATGGATACATGTAGTTGGAACTCTAAATCAAACACGGTTTGTGCTAGCTCTTTGAAACTTGACACAATAAAGTAGCTCCAAGTTCTATCTCTATGGTTTGTTTCCTATTGATGTAGCCCTAAGCAGAGACTGGCGCAAATCACTTTCATGGAAAGGGGTTGCCAATCTTCCAAAAAACTAAGAGTTTCCTGAAATCTCAGCACACATTTTTTCACCCAATCTTGATGACACTTTCAGGTAATGATCAGTACCCCAATCCCACTTGGCTCACCAAATTTCGTTCTTCTAGGTTAAACCGTTCGTTGGCAGTAACAGTTTTAATTTTTAGGTTTCACTCTGTTTTCTCCTATATGGATACATGTAGTTGGAACTCTAAATCAAACACGGTTTGTGCTAGCTCTTTGAAACTTGACACAATAAAGTAGCTCCAAGTTCTATCTCTATGATTTGTTTCCTATTGATGTAGCCCTAAGCAGAGACTGGCGCAAATTACTTTAATGGAAAGGGGTTGCCATCTTCAAAAAAACTACGAGTTTCCTGAAATCTCAGCACACATTTTTTCACCCAATCTTGACGACACTTTAAGGTAATGATCAGTACCCCAATCCCACTTGGCTCACCAAATTTCGTTCTTCTAGGTTAAACCGTTCGTTGGCAGTAACAGTTTTAATTTTTAGGTTTCACTCTGTTTTCTCCTATATGGATACATGTAGTTGGAACTCTAAATCAAACACGGTTTGTGCTAGCTCTTTGAAACTTGACACAATAAAGTAGCTCCAAGTTCTATCTCTATGGTTTGTTTCCTATTGATGTAGCCCTAAGAAGAGACTGGCGCAAATCACTTTCATGGAAAGGGGTTGACAATCTTCCAAAAAACTAAGAGTTTCCTGAAATCTCAGCACACATTTTTTCACCCAATCTTGATGACACTTTCAGGTAATGATCAGTACCCCAATCCCACTTGGCTCACCAAATTTCGTTCTTCTAGGTTAAACCGTTCGTTGGCAGTAACAGTTTTAATTTTTAGGTTTCACTCTGTTTTCTCCTATATGGATACATGTAGTTGGAACTCTAAATCAAACACGGTTTGTGCTAGCTCTTTGAAACTTGACACAATAAAGTAGCTCCAAGTTCTATCTCTATAGTTTGTTTCCTATTGATGTAGCCCTAAGCAGAGACTGGCGCAAATCACTTTCATGGAAAGGGGTTGCCAATCTTCCAAAAAACTGCGAGTTTCCTGAAATCTCAGCACACATTTTTTCACCCAATCTTGATGACACTTTCAGGTAATGATCAGCACCCCAATCCCACTTGGCTCACCAAATTTCGTTCTTCTAGGTTAAACCGTTCGTTGGCAGTAACAGTTTTAATTTTTAGGTTTCACTCTGTTTTCTCCTATATGGATACATGTAGTTGGAACTCTAAATCAAACACGGTTTGTGCTAGTTCTTTGAAACTTGACACAATAAAGTAGCTCCAAGTTCTATCTCTATGGTTTGTTTCCTATTGATGTAGCCCTAAGCAGAGACTGGCGCAAATCACTTTCATGGAAAGGGGTTGCCAATCTTCCAAAAAACTACGAGTTTCCTGAAATCTCAGCACACATTTTTTCACCCAATCTTGATGACACTTTCAGGTAATGATCAGTACCCCAATCCCACGTGGCTCACCAAATTTCGTTCTTCTAGGTTAAACCGTTCGTTGGCAGTAACAGTTTTAATTTTTAGGTTTCACTCTGTTTTCTCCTATATGGATACATGTAGTTGGAAGTCTAAATCAAACACGGTTTGTGCTAGCTCTTTGAAACTTGACACAATAAAGTAGCTCCAAGTTCTACCTCTATGGTTTGTTTCCTATTGATGTAGCCCTAATCAGAGACTGGCGCAAATCACTTTCATGGAAAGGGGTTGCCATCTTCCAAAAAACTACGAGTTTCCTGAAATCTCAGCACACATATTTTCACCCAATCTTGATGACACTTTCAGGTAATGATCAGTACCCCAATCCCACTTTTCTCACCAAATTTCGTTCTTCTAGGTAAACCGTTCGTTGGCAGTAACAGGATTAATTTTTAGGTTTCACTCTGTTTTCTCCTATATGGATATATGTAGTTGGAAATCTAAATCAAACACGGTTTGTGCTAGCTCTTTGAAACTTGACACAATAAAGTAGCTCCAAGTTCTATCTCTATGGTCTGTTTCCTATTGATGTAGCCCTAAGCAGAGACTGGCGCAAATCACTTTCATGGAAAGGGGTTGACAATCTTCCAAAAAACTAAGAGTTTCCTGAAATCTCAGCACACATTTTTTCACCCAATCTTGATGACACTTTCAGGTAATGATCAGCACCCCAATCCCACTTGGCTCACCAAATTTCGTTCTTCTAGGTTAAACCGTTCATTGGCAGTAACAGTTTAATATTTAGGTTTCACTCTGTTTTCTCCTATATGGATACATGTAGTTGGAACTCTAAATCAAACACGGTTTGTGCTAGCTCTTTGAAACTTGACACAATAAAGTAGCTCCAAGTTCTATCTCTATGGTTTGTTTCCTATTGATGTAGCCCTAAGCAGAGACTGGCGCAAATCACTTTCATGGAAAGGGGTTGCCAATCTTCCAAAAAACTACGAGTTTCCTGAAATCTCAGCACACATTTTTTCACCCAATCTTGATGACACTTTCAGGTAATGATCAGTACCCCAATCCCACTTGGCTCACCAAATTTCGTTCTTCTAGGTTAAACCATTCGTTGGCAGTAACAGGTTTAATTTTTAGGTTTCACTCTGTTTTCTCCTATATGGATACATGTAGTTGGAACTCTAAATCAAACACGGTTTGTGCTAGCTCTTTGAAACTTGACACAATAAAGTAGCTCCAAGTTCTATCTCTATGGTTTGTTTCCTATTGATGTAGCCCTAAGCAGAGACTGGCGCAAATTACTTTAATGGAAAGGGGTTGCCATCTTCAAAAAAACTACGAGTTTCCTGAAATCTCAGCACACATTTTTTCACCCAATCTTGACGACACTTTAAGGTAATGATCAGTACCCCAATCCCACTTGGCTCACCAAATTTCGTTCTTCTAGGTTAAACCGTTCGTTGGCAGTAACAGTTTTAATTTTTAGGTTTCACTCTGTTTTCTCCTATATGGATACATGTAGTTGGAACTCTAAATCAAACACGGTTTGTGCTAGCTCTTTGAAACTTGACACAATAAAGTAGCTCCAAGTTCTATCTCTATGGTTTGTTTCCTATTGATGTAGCCCTAAGAAGAGACTGGCGCAAATCACTTTCATGGAAAGGGGTTGACAATCTTCCAAAAAACTAAGAGTTTCCTGAAACCTCAGCACACATTTTTTCACCCAATCTTGATGACACTTTCAGGTAATGATCAGTACCCCAATCCCACTTGGCTCACCAAATTTCGTTCTTCTAGGTTAAACCGTTCGTTGGCAGTAACAGTTTTAATTTTTAGGTTTCACTCTGTTTTCTCCTATATGGATACATGTAGTTGGAACTCTAAATCAAACACGGTTTGTGCTAGCTCTTTGAAACTTGACACAATAAAGTAGCTCCAAGTTCTATCTCTATGGTTTGTTTCCTATTGATGTAGCCCTAAGCAGAGACTGGCGCAAATCACTTTCATGGAAAGGGGTTGCCAATCTTCCAAAAAACTGCGAGTTTCCTGAAATCTCAGCACACATTTTTTCACCCAATCTTGATGACACTTTCAGGTAATGATCAGCACCCCAATCCCACTTGGCTCACCAAATTTCGTTCTTCTAGGTTAAACCGTTCGTTGGCAGTAACAGTTTTAATTTTTAGGTTTCACTCTGTTTTCTCCTATATGGATACATGTAGTTGGAACTCTAAATCAAACACGGTTTGTGCTAGCTCTTTGAAAGTTGACACAATAAAGTAGCTCCAAGTTCTATCTCTATGGTTTGTTTCCTATTGATGTAGCCCTAAGCAGAGACTGGCGCAAATCACTTTCATGGAAAGGGGTTGCCATCTTCCAAAAAACTACGAGTTTCCTGAAATCTCAGCACACATTTTTTCACCCAATCTTGATGACACTTTCAGGTAATGATCAGTACCCCAATCCCACTTGGCTCACCAAATTTCGTTCTTCTAGGTTAAACCCTTCGTTGGCAGTAACAGTTTTAATTTTTAGGTTTCACTCTGTTTTCTCCTATATGGATACATGTAGTTGGAACTCTAAATCAAACACGGTTTGTGCTACCTCTTTGAAACTTGACACAATAAAGTAGCTCCAAGTTCTATCTATCTCTATGGTTTGTTTCCTATTGATGTAGCCCTAAGCAGAGACTGGCGCAAATCACTTTCATTTAAAGGGGTTGCCAAGCTTCCAAAAAACTACGAGTTTCCTGAAATTTCAGCACACATTTTTTCACCCAATCTTGATGACACTTTCAGGTAATGATCAGTACCCCAATCCCACTTGGCTCACCAAATGTCGTTCTTCTAGGTTAAAACGTTCGTTGGCAGTAATAGTTTTAACTTTTAGGTTTCACTCAATTTTCTCCTATATGAATACATGTAGTTGGAACTCTAAATCCAACATGGTTTGTGCTAGCTCTTTGAAACTTGACACAATAAAGTAGCTCCATGTTCTATCTCTATGGTTTGTTTCCTATTGATGTAGCCCTAAGCAGAGACTGGCGCAAATCACTTTTAAGGAAAGGGGTTGCCAGGCTTCCAAAAAACTACGAGTTTTCTGAAATCTCAGCACACATTTTTTCACCCAATCTTGATGACACTTTCAGGTAATGATCAGTACAACAAATCCCACTTGGCTCACCAAATTTCGTTCTTCTAGGTTAAACCGTTCGTTGGCAGTAACAGGTTTAATTTTTAGGTTTCACTCTGTTTTCTCCTATATGGATACATGTAGTTGGAACTCTTAATCAAACACGGTTTGTGCTAGCTCTTTGAAACTTGACACAATAAAGTAGCTCCAAGTTCTATCTCTATGGTTTGTTTCCTATTGATGTAGCCCTAAGCAGAGACTGGTGCAAATCACTTTCATGGAAAGGGGTTGCCAATCTTCCAAAAAACTGCGAGTTTCCTGAAATCTCAGCACACATTTTTTCACCCAATCTTGATGACACTTTCAGGTAATGATCAGCACCCCAATCCCACTTGGCTCACCAAATTTCGTTCTTCTAGGTTAAACCGTTCGTTGGCAGTAACAGTTTTAATTTTTAGGTTTCACTCTGTTTTCTCCTATATGGATACATGTAGTTGGAACTCTAAATCAAACACGGTTTGTGCTAGCTCTTTGAAACTTGACACAATAAAGTAGCTCCAAGTTCTATCTCTATGGTTTGTTTCCTATTGATGTAGCC
Source organism: Spermophilus citellus (assembly GCF_964194105.1). Lineage (NCBI taxonomy): Eukaryota > Metazoa > Chordata > Mammalia > Rodentia > Sciuridae > Spermophilus > Spermophilus citellus. The sequence continues at coordinate 1,995,245 of NW_027673037.1, read as the reverse complement.
CTAAGCAGAGACTGGCGCAAATCACTTTCATGGAAAGGGGTTGCCAATCTTCCAAAAAACTACGAGTTTCCTGAAATCTCAGCACACATTTTTTCACCCAATCTTGATGACACTTTCAGGTAATGATCAGTACCCCAATCCCACGTGGCTCACCAAATTTCGTTCTTCTAGGTTAAACCGTTCGTTGGCCGTAACAGTTTTAATTTTATGTTTCACTCTGTTTTCTCCTATATGGATACATGTAGTTGGAACTCTAAATCAAACACGGTTTGTGCTAGCTCTTTGAAACTTGACACAATAAAGTAGCTCCAAGTTCTATATCTATGGTTTGTTTCCTATTGATGTAGCCCTAAGAAGAGACTGGCGCAAATCACTTTCATGGAAAGGGGTTGACAATCTTCAAAAAACTAAGAGTTTCCTGAAATCTCAGCACACATTTTTTCACCCAATCTTGATGACACTTTCAGGTAATGATCAGTACCCCAATCCCACTTGGCTCACCAAATTTCGTTCTTCTAGGTTAAACCGTTCGTTGGCAGTAACAGTTTTAATTTTTAGGTTTCACTCTGTTTTCTCCTATATGGATACATGTAGTTGGAACTCTAAATCAAACACGGTTTGTGCTAGCTCTTTGAAACTTGACACAATAAAGTAGCTCCAAGTTCTATCTCTATGGTTTGTTTCCTATTGATGTAGCCCTAAGCAAAGACTGGCGCAAATTACTTTAATGGAAAGGGGTTGCCATCTTCCAAAAAACTACGAGTTTCCTGAAATCTCAGCACACATTTTTTCACCCAATTTTGACGACACGTTAAGGTAATGATCAGTACCCCAATCCCACTTGGCTCACCAAATTTCGTTCTTCTAGGTTAAACCATTCGTTGGCAGTAACAGTTTTAATTTTTAGGTTTCACTCTGTTTTCTCCTATATGCATACATGTAGTTGGAACTCTAAATCAAACACGGTTTGTGCTAGCTCTTTGAAACTTGACACAATAAAGTAGCTCCAAGTTCTATCTCTATGGTTTGTTTCCTATTGATGTAGCCCTAAGCAGAGACTGGCGCAAATCACTTTCATGGAAAGGGGTTGACAATCTTCCAAAAAACTGCGAGTTTCCTGAAATCTCAGCACACATTTTTTTCACCCAATCTTGATGACACTTTCAGGTAATGATCAGCACCCCAATCCCACTTGGCTCACCAAATTTCGTTCTTCTAGGTTAAACCGTTCGTTGGCAGTAACAGTTTTAATTTTTAGGTTTCACTCTGTTTTCTCCTATATGGATACATGTAGTTGGAACTCTAAATCAAACACGGTTTGTGATAGCTCTTTGAAACTTGACACAATAAAGTAGCTCCAAGTTCTATCTCTATGGTTTGTTTCCTATTGATGTAGCCCTAAGCAGAGACTGGCGCAAATCACTTTTAAGGAAAGGGGTTGCCAGGCTTCCAAAAAACTACGAGTTTTCTGAAATCTCAGCACACATTTTTTCACCCAATCTTGATGACACTTTCAGGTAATGATCAGTACAACAAATCCCACTTGGCTCACCAAATTTCGTTCTTCTAGGTTAAACCGTTCGTTGGCAGTAACAGGTTTAATTTTTAGGTTTCACTCTGTTTTCTCCTATATGGATACATGTAGTTGGAACTCTATATCAATCATGGTTTGTGCTAGCTCTTTGAAACTTGACACAATAAAGTAGCTCCAAGTTCTATCTCAATGGTTTGTTTCCTATTGATGTAGCCCTAATCAGAGACTGGCGCAAATCACTTTCATGGAAAGGGGTTGCCATCTTCCAAAAAACTACGAGTTTCCTGAAATCTCAGCACACATATTTTCACCCAATCTTGATGACACTTTCAGGTAATGATCAGTACCCCAATCCCACTTGGCTCACCAAATTTCGTTCTTCTAGGTTAAACCGTTCGTTGGCAGTAACAGGTTTAATTTTTAGGTTTCACTCTGTTTTCTCCTATATGGATACATGTAGTTGGAACTCTAAATCAAACACGGTTTGTGCTAGCTCTTTGAAACTTGACACAATAAAGTAGCTCCAAGTTCTATCTCTATGGTTTGTTTCCTATTGATGTAGCCCTAAGCAGAGACTGGCGCAAATCACTTTCATGGAAAGGGGTTGCCAATCTTCCAAAAAACTAAGAGTTTCCTGAAATCTCAGCACACATTTTTTCACCCAATCTTGATGACACTTTCAGGTAATGATCAGTACCCCAATCCCACTTGGCTCACCAAATTTCGTTCTTCTAGGTTAAACCGTTCGTTGGCAGTAACAGTTTTAATTTTTAGGTTTCACTCTGTTTTCTCCTATATGGATACATGTAGTTGGAACTCTAAATCAAACACGGTTTGTGCTAGCTCTTTGAAACTTGACACAATAAAGTAGCTCCAAGTTCTATCTCTATGATTTGTTTCCTATTGATGTAGCCCTAAGCAGAGACTGGCGCAAATTACTTTAATGGAAAGGGGTTGCCATCTTCAAAAAAACTACGAGTTTCCTGAAATCTCAGCACACATTTTTTCACCCAATCTTGACGACACTTTAAGGTAATGATCAGTACCCCAATCCCACTTGGCTCACCAAATTTCGTTCTTCTAGGTTAAACCGTTCGTTGGCAGTAACAGTTTTAATTTTTAGGTTTCACTCTGTTTTCTCCTATATGGATACATGTAGTTGGAACTCTAAATCAAACACGGTTTGTGCTAGCTCTTTGAAACTTGACACAATAAAGTAGCTCCAAGTTCTATCTCTATGGTTTGTTTCCTATTGATGTAGCCCTAAGAAGAGACTGGCGCAAATCACTTTCATGGAAAGGGGTTGACAATCTTCCAAAAAACTAAGAGTTTCCTGAAATCTCAGCACACATTTTTTCACCCAATCTTGATGACACTTTCAGGTAATGATCAGTACCCCAATCCCACTTGGCTCACCAAATTTCGTTCTTCTAGGTTAAACCGTTCGTTGGCAGTAACAGTTTTAATTTTTAGGTTTCACTCTGTTTTCTCCTATATGGATACATGTAGTTGGAACTCTAAATCAAACACGGTTTGTGCTAGCTCTTTGAAACTTGACACAATAAAGTAGCTCCAAGTTCTATCTCTATAGTTTGTTTCCTATTGATGTAGCCCTAAGCAGAGACTGGCGCAAATCACTTTCATGGAAAGGGGTTGCCAATCTTCCAAAAAACTGCGAGTTTCCTGAAATCTCAGCACACATTTTTTCACCCAATCTTGATGACACTTTCAGGTAATGATCAGCACCCCAATCCCACTTGGCTCACCAAATTTCGTTCTTCTAGGTTAAACCGTTCGTTGGCAGTAACAGTTTTAATTTTTAGGTTTCACTCTGTTTTCTCCTATATGGATACATGTAGTTGGAACTCTAAATCAAACACGGTTTGTGCTAGTTCTTTGAAACTTGACACAATAAAGTAGCTCCAAGTTCTATCTCTATGGTTTGTTTCCTATTGATGTAGCCCTAAGCAGAGACTGGCGCAAATCACTTTCATGGAAAGGGGTTGCCAATCTTCCAAAAAACTACGAGTTTCCTGAAATCTCAGCACACATTTTTTCACCCAATCTTGATGACACTTTCAGGTAATGATCAGTACCCCAATCCCACGTGGCTCACCAAATTTCGTTCTTCTAGGTTAAACCGTTCGTTGGCAGTAACAGTTTTAATTTTTAGGTTTCACTCTGTTTTCTCCTATATGGATACATGTAGTTGGAAGTCTAAATCAAACACGGTTTGTGCTAGCTCTTTGAAACTTGACACAATAAAGTAGCTCCAAGTTCTACCTCTATGGTTTGTTTCCTATTGATGTAGCCCTAATCAGAGACTGGCGCAAATCACTTTCATGGAAAGGGGTTGCCATCTTCCAAAAAACTACGAGTTTCCTGAAATCTCAGCACACATATTTTCACCCAATCTTGATGACACTTTCAGGTAATGATCAGTACCCCAATCCCACTTTTCTCACCAAATTTCGTTCTTCTAGGTTAAACCGTTCGTTGGCAGTAACAGGATTAATTTTTAGGTTTCACTCTGTTTTCTCCTATATGGATATATGTAGTTGGAAATCTAAATCAAACACGGTTTGTGCTAGCTCTTTGAAACTTGACACAATAAAGTAGCTCCAAGTTCTATCTCTATGGTCTGTTTCCTATTGATGTAGCCCTAAGCAGAGACTGGCGCAAATCACTTTCATGGAAAGGGGTTGCCAATCTTCCAAAAAACTAAGAGTTTCCTGAAATCTCAGCACACATTTTTTCACCCAATCTTGATGACACTTTCAGGTAATGTTCAGCACCCCAATCCCACTTGGCTCACCAAATTTCGTTCTTCTAGGTTAAACCGTTCATTGGCAGTAACAGTTTAATATTTAGGTTTCACTCTGTTTTCTCCTATATGGATACATGTAGTTGGAACTCTAAATCAAACACGGTTTGTGCTAGCTCTTTGAAACTTGACACAATAAAGTAGCTCCAAGTTCTATCTCTATGGTTTGTTTCCTATTGATGTAGCCCTAAGCAGAGACTGGCGCAAATCACTTTCATGGAAAGGGGTTGCCAATCTTCCAAAAAACTACGAGTTTCCTGAAATCTCAGCACACATTTTTTCACCCAATCTTGATGACACTTTCAGGTAATGATCAGTACCCCAATCCCACTTGGCTCACCAAATTTCGTTCTTCTAGGTTAAACCATTCGTTGGCAGTAACAGGTTTAATTTTTAGGTTTCACTCTGTTTTCTCCTATATGGATACATGTAGTTGGAACTCTAAATCAAACACGGTTTGTGCTAGCTCTTTGAAACTTGACACAATAAAGTAGCTCCAAGTTCTATCTCTATGGTTTGTTTCCTATTGATGTAGCCCTAAGCAGAGACTGGCGCAAATTACTTTAATGGAAAGGGGTTGCCATCTTCAAAAAAACTACGAGTTTCCTGAAATCTCAGCACACATTTTTTCACCCAATCTTGACGACACTTTAAGGTAATGATCAGTACCCCAATCCCACTTGGCTCACCAAATTTCGTTCTTCTAGGTTAAACCGTTCGTTGGCAGTAACAGTTTTAATTTTTAGGTTTCACTCTGTTTTCTCCTATATGGATACATGTAGTTGGAACTCTAAATCAAACACGGTTTGTGCTAGCTCTTTGAAACTTGACACAATAAAGTAGCTCCAAGTTCTATCTCTATGGTTTGTTTCCTATTGATGTAGCCCTAAGAAGAGACTGGCGCAAATCACTTTCATGGAAAGGGGTTGACAATCTTCCAAAAAACTAAGAGTTTCCTGAAACCTCAGCACACATTTTTTCACCCAATCTTGATGACACTTTCAGGTAATGATCAGTACCCCAATCCCACTTGGCTCACCAAATTTCGTTCTTCTAGGTTAAACCGTTCGTTGGCAGTAACAGTTTTAATTTTTAGGTTTCACTCTGTTTTCTCCTATATGGATACATGTAGTTGGAACTCTAAATCAAACACGGTTTGTGCTAGCTCTTTGAAACTTGACACAATAAAGTAGCTCCAAGTTCTATCTCTATGGTTTGTTTCCTATTGATGTAGCCCTAAGCAGAGACTGGCGCAAATCACTTTCATGGAAAGGGGTTGCCAATCTTCCAAAAAACTGCGAGTTTCCTGAAATCTCAGCACACATTTTTTCACCCAATCTTGATGACACTTTCAGGTAATGATCAGCACCCCAATCCCACTTGGCTCACCAAATTTCGTTCTTCTAGGTTAAACCGTTCGTTGGCAGTAACAGTTTTAATTTTTAGGTTTCACTCTGTTTTCTCCTATATGGATACATGTAGTTGGAACTCTAAATCAAACACGGTTTGTGCTAGCTCTTTGAAAGTTGACACAATAAAGTAGCTCCAAGTTCTATCTCTATGGTTTGTTTCCTATTGATGTAGCCCTAAGCAGAGACTGGCGCAAATCACTTTCATGGAAAGGGGTTGCCATCTTCCAAAAAACTACGAGTTTCCTGAAATCTCAGCACACATTTTTTCACCCAATCTTGATGACACTTTCAGGTAATGATCAGTACCCCAATCCCACTTGGCTCACCAAATTTCGTTCTTCTAGGTTAAACCGTTCGTTGGCAGTAACAGTTTTAATTTTTAGGTTTCACTCTGTTTTCTCCTATATGGATACATGTAGTTGGAACTCTAAATCAAACACGGTTTGTGCTAGCTCTTTGAAACTTGACACAATAAAGTAGCTCCAAGTTCTATCTATCTCTATGGTTTGTTTCCTATTGATGTAGCCCTAAGCAGAGACTGGCGCAAATCACTTTCATTTACAGGGGTTGCCAAGCTTCCAAAAAACTACGAGTTTCCTGAAATTTCAGCACACATTTTTTCACCCAATCTTGATGACACTTTCAGGTAATGATCAGTACCCCAATCCCACTTGGCTCACCAAATGTCGTTCTTCTAGGTTAAACCGTTCGTTGGCAGTAATAGTTTTAACTTTTAGGTTTCACTCAATTTTCTCCTATATGAATACATGTAGTTGGAACTCTAAATCCAACATGGTTTGTGCTAGCTCTTTGAAACTTGACACAATAAAGTAGCTCCATGTTCTATCTCTATGGTTTGTTTCCTATTGATGTAGCCCTAAGCAGAGACTGGCGCAAATCACTTTTAAGGAAAGGGGTTGCCAGGCTTCCAAAAAACTACGAGTTTTCTGAAATCTCAGCACACATTTTTTCACCCAATCTTGATGACACTTTCAGGTAATGATCAGTACAACAAATCCCACTTGGCTCACCAAATTTCGTTCTTCTAGGTTAAACCGTTCGTTGGCAGTAACAGGTTTAATTTTTAGGTTTCACTCTGTTTTCTCCTATATGGATACATGTAGTTGGAACTCTTAATCAAACACGGTTTGTGCTAGCTCTTTGAAACTTGACACAATAAAGTAGCTCCAAGTTCTATCTCTATGGTTTGTTTCCTATTGATGTAGCCCTAAGCAGAGACTGGTGCAAATCACTTTCATGGAAAGGGGTTGCCAATCTTCCAAAAAACTGCGAGTTTCCTGAAATCTCAGCACACATTTTTTCACCCAATCTTGATGACACTTTCAGGTAATGATCAGCACCCCAATCCCACTTGGCTCACCAAATTTCGTTCTTCTAGGTTAAACCGTTCGTTGGCAGTAACAGTTTTAATTTTTAGGTTTCACTCTGTTTTCTCCTATATGGATACATGTAGTTGGAACTCTAAATCAAACACGGTTTGTGCTAGCTCTTTGAAACTTGACACAATAAAGTAGCTCCAAGTTCTATCTCTATGGTTTGTTTCCTATTGATGTAGCCCTAAGCAGAGACTGGCGCAAATCACTTTCATGGAAAGGGGTTGCCAATCTTCCAAAAAACTACGAGTTTCCTGAAATCTCAGCACACATTTTTTCACCCAATCTTGATGACACTTTCAGGTAATGATCAGTACCCCAATCCCACGTGGCTCACCAAATTTCGTTCTTCTAGGTTAAACCGTTCGTTGGCCGTAACAGTTTTAATTTTATGTTTCACTCTGTTTTCTCCTATATGGATACATGTAGTTGGAACTCTAAATCAAACACGGTTTGTGCTAGCTCTTTGAAACTTGACACAATAAAGTAGCTCCAAGTTCTATATCTATGGTTTGTTTCCTATTGATGTAGCCCTAAGAAGAGACTGGCGCAAATCACTTTCATGGAAAGGGGTTGACAATCTTCAAAAAACTAAGAGTTTCCTGAAATCTCAGCACACATTTTTTCACCCAATCTTGATGACACTTTCAGGTAATGATCAGTACCCCAATCCCACTTGGCTCACCAAATTTCGTTCTTCTAGGTTAAACCGTTCGTTGGCAGTAACAGTTTTAATTTTTAGGTTTCACTCTGTTTTCTCCTATATGGATACATGTAGTTGGAACTCTAAATCAAACACGGTTTGTGCTAGCTCTTTGAAACTTGACACAATAAAGTAGCTCCATGTTCTATCTCTATGGTTTGTTTCCTATTGATGTAGCCCTAAGCAAAGACTGGCGCAAATTACTTTAATGGAAAGGGGTTGCCATCTTCCAAAAAACTACGAGTTTCCTGAAATCTCAGCACACATTTTTTCACCCAATTTTGACGACACGTTAAGGTAATGATCAGTACCCCAATCCCACTTGGCTCACCAAATTTCGTTCTTCTAGGTTAAACCATTCGTTGGCAGTAACAGTTTTAATTTTTAGGTTTCACTCTGTTTTCTCCTATATGCATACATGTAGTTGGAACTCTAAATCAAACACGGTTTGTGCTAGCTCTTTGAAACTTGACACAATAAAGTAGCTCCAAGTTCTATCTCTATGGTTTGTTTCCTATTGATGTAGCCCTAAGCAGAGACTGGCGCAAATCACTTTCATGGAAAGGGGTTGCCAATCTTCCAAAAAACTGCGAGTTTCCTGAAATCTCAGCACACATTTTTTTCACCCAATCTTGATGACACTTTCAGGTAATGATCAGCACCCCAATCCCACTTGGCTCACCAAATTTCGTTCTTCTAGGTTAAACCGTTCGTTGGCAGTAACAGTTTTAATTTTTAGGTTTCACTCTGTTTTCTCCTATATGGATACATGTAGTTGGAACTCTAAATCAAACACGGTTTGTGATAGCTCTTTGAAACTTGACACAATAAAGTAGCTCCAAGTTCTATCTCTATGGTTTGTTTCCTATTGATGTAGCCCTAAGCAGAGACTGGCGCAAATCACTTTTAAGGAAAGGGGTTGCCAGGCTTCCAAAAAACTACGAGTTTTCTGAAATCTCAGCACACATTTTTTCACCCAATCTTGATGACACTTTCAGGTAATGATCAGTACAACAAATCCCACTTGGCTCACCAAATTTCGTTCTTCTAGGTTAAACCGTTCGTTGGCAGTAACAGGTTTAATTTTTAGGTTTCACTCTGTTTTCTCCTATATGGATACATGTAGTTGGAACTCTTAATCAAACACGGTTTGTGCTAGCTCTTTGAAACTTGACACAATAAAGTAGCTCCAAGTTCTCTCTCTATGGTTTGTTTCCTATTGATGTAGCCCTAAGCAGAGACTGGTGCAAATCACTTTCCTGGAAAGGGGTTGCCAATCTTCCAAAAAACTGCGAGTTTCCTGAAATCTCAGCACACATTTTTTCACCCAATCTTGATGACACTTTCAGGTAATGATCAGCACCCCAATCCCACTTGGCTCACCAAATTTCGTTCTTCTAGGTTAAACCGTTCGTTGGCAGTAACAGTTTTAATTTTTAGGTTTCACTCTGTTTTCTCCTATACGGATACATGTAGTTGGAACTCTAAATCAAACACGGTTTGTGCTAGCTCTTTGAAACTTGACACAATAAAGTAGCTCCAAGTTCTATCTCTATGGTTTGTTTCCTATTGATGTAGCCCTAAGCAGAGACTGGCGCAAATCACTTTCATGGAAAGGGGTTGCCAATCTTCCAAAAAACTACGAGTTTCCTGAAATCTCAGCACACATTTTTTCACCCAATCTTGATGACACTTTCAGGTAATGATCAGTACCCCAATCCCACGTGGCTCACCAAATTTCGTTCTTCTAGGTTAAACCGTTCGTTGGCCGTAACAGTTTTAATTTTATGTTTCACTCTGTTTTCTCCTATATGGATACATGTAGTTGGAACTCTAAATCAAACACGGTTTGTGCTAGCTCTTTGAAACTTTACACAATAAAGTAGCTCCAAGTTCTATATCTATGGTTTGTTTCCTATTGATGTAGCCCTAAGAAGAGACTGGCGCAAACCACTTTCATGGAAAGGGGTTGACAATCTTCAAAAAACTAAGAGTTTCCTGAAATCTCAGCACACATTTTTTCACCCAATCTTGATGACACTTTCAGGTAATGATCAGTACCCCAATCCCACTTGGCTCACCAAATTTCGTTCTTCTAGGTTAAACCGTTCGTTGGCAGTAACAGTTTTAATTTTTAGGTTTCACTCTGTTTTCTCCTATATGGATACATGTAGTTGGAACTCTAAATCAAACACGGTTTGTGCTAGCTCTTTGAAACTTGACACAATAAAGTAGCTCCAAGTTCTATATCTATGGTTTGTTTCCTATTGATGTAGCCCTAAGAAGAGACTGGCGCAAATCACTTTCATGGAAAGGGGTTGACAATCTTCCAAAAAACTAAGAGTTTCCTGAAATCTCAGCACACATTTTTTCACCCAATCTTGATGACACTTTCAGGTAATGATCAGTACCCCAATCCCACTTGGCTCACCAAATTTCGTTCTTCTAGGTTAAACCGTTCGTTGGCAGTAACAGTTTTAATTTTTAGGTTTCACTCTGTTTTCTCCTATATGGATACATGTAGTTGGAACTCTAAATCAAACATGGTTTGTGCTAGCTCTTTGAAACTTGACACAATAATGTAGCTCCAAGTTCTATCTCTATAGTTTGTTTCCTATTGATGTAGCCCTAAGCAGAGACTGGCGCAAATCACTTTCATGGAAAGGGGTTGCCAATCTTCCAAAAAACTGCGAGTTTCCTGAAATCTCAGCACACATTTTTTCACCCAATCTTGATGACACTTTCAGGTAATGATCAGCACCCCAATCCCACTTGGCTCACCAAATTTCGTTCTTCTAGGTTAAACCGTTCGTTGGCAGTAACAGTTTTAATTTTTAGGTTTCACTCTGTTTTCTCCTATATGGATACATGTAGTTGGAACTCTAAATCAAACACGGTTTGTGCTAGTTCTTTGAAACTTGACACAATAAAGTAGCTCCAAGTTCTATCTCTATGGTTTGTTTCCTATTGATGTAGCCCTAAGCAGAGACTGGCGCAAATCACTTTCATGGAAAGGGGTTGCCAATCTTCCAAAAAACTACGAGTTTCCTGAAATCTCAGCACACATTTTTTCACCCAATCTTGATGACACTTTCAGGTAATGATCAGTACCCCAATCCCACGTGGCTCACCAAATTTCGTTCTTCTAGGTTAAACCGTTCGTTGGCAGTAACAGTTTTAATTTTTAGGTTTCACTCTGTTTTCTCCTATATGGATACATGTAGTTGGAAGTCTAAATCAAACACGGTTTGTGCTAGCTCTTTGAAACTTGACACAATAAAGTAGCTCCAAGTTCTACCTCTATGGTTTGTTTCCTATTGATGTAGCCCTAATCAGAGACTGGCGCAAATCACTTTCATGGAAAGGGGTTGCCATCTTCCAAAAAACTACGAGTTTCCTGAAATCTCAGCACACATATTTTCACCCAATCTTGATGACACTTTCAGGTAATGATCAGTACCCCAATCCCACTTTTCTCACCAAATTTCGTTCTTCTAGGTTAAACCGTTCGTTGGGAGTAACAGGTTTAATTTTTAGGTTTCACTCTGTTTTCTCCTATATGGATATATGTAGTTGGAAATCTAAATCAAACACGGTTTGTGCTAGCTCTTTGAAACTTGACACAATAAAGTAGCTCCAAGTTCTATCTCTATGGTCTGTTTCCTATTGATGTAGCCCTAAGCAGAGACTGGCGCAAATCACTTTCATGGAAAGGGGTTGACAATCTTCCAAAAAACTAAGAGTTTCCTGAAATCTCAGCACACATTTTTTCACCCAATCTTGATGACACTTTCAGGTAATGATCAGCACCCCAATCCCACTTGGCTCACCAAATTTCGTTCTTCTAAGTTAAACCGTTCATTGGCAGTAACAGTTTTAATATTTAGGTTTCACTCTGTTTTCTCCTATATGGATACATGTAGTTGGAACTCTAAATCAAACACGGTTTGTGCTAGCTCTTTGAAACTTGACACAATAAAGTAGCTCCAAGTTCTATCTCTATGGTTTGTTTCCTATTGATGTAGCCCTAAGCAGAGACTGGCGCAAATCACTTTCATGGAAAGGGGTTGCCAATCTTCCAAAAAACTACGAGTTTCCTGAAATCTCAGCACACATTTTTTCACCCAATCTTGATGACACTTTCAGGTAATGATCAGTACCCCAATCCCACTTGGCTCACCAAATTTCGTTCTTCTAGGTTAAACCATTCGTTGGCAGTAACAGGTTTAATTTTTAGGTTTCACTCTGTTTTCTCCTATATGGATACATGTAGTTGGAACTCTAAATCAAACACGGTTTGTGCTAGCTCTTTGAAACTTGACACAATAAAGTAGCTCCAAGTTCTATCTCTATGGTTTGTTTCCTATTGATGTAGCCCTAAGCAGAGACTGGCGCAAATTACTTTAATGGAAAGGGGTTGCCATCTTCAAAAAAACTACGAGTTTCCTGAAATCTCAGCACACATTTTTTCACCCAATCTTGACGACACTTTAAGGTAATGATCAGTACCCCAATCCCACTTGGCTCACCAAATTTCGTTCTTCTAGGTTAAACCGTTCGTTGGCAGTAACAGTTTTAATTTTTAGGTTTCACTCTGTTTTCTCCTATATGGATACATGTAGTTGGAACTCTAAATCAAACACGGTTTGTGCTAGCTCTTTGAAACTTGACACAATAAAGTAGCTCCAAGTTCTATCTCTATGGTTTGTTTCCTATTGATGTAGCCCTAAGAAGAGACTGGCGCAAATCACTTTCATGGAAAGGGGTTGACAATCTTCCAAAAAACTAAGAGTTTCCTGAAACCTCAGCACACATTTTTTCACCCAATCTTGATGACACTTTCAGGTAATGATCAGTACCCCAATCCCACTTGGCTCACCAAATTTCGTTCTTCTAGGTTAAACCGTTCGTTGGCAGTAACAGTTTTAATTTTTAGGTTTCACTCTGTTTTCTCCTATATGGATACATGTAGTTGGAACTCTAAATCAAACACGGTTTGTGCTAGCTCTTTGAAACTTGACACAATAAAGTAGCTCCAAGTTCTATCTCTATGGTTTGTTTCCTATTGATGTAGCCCTAAGCAGAGACTGGCGCAAATCACTTTCATGGAAAGGGGTTGCCAATCTTCCAAAAAACTGCGAGTTTCCTGAAATCTCAGCACACATTTTTTCACCCAATCTTGATGACACTTTCAGGTAATGATCAGCACCCCAATCCCACTTGGCTCACCAAATTTCGTTCTTCTAGGTTAAACCGTTCGTTGGCAGTAACAGTTTTAATTTTTAGGTTTCACTCTGTTTTCTCCTATATGGATACATGTAGTTGGAACTCTAAATCAAACACGGTTTGTGCTAGCTCTTTGAAAGTTGACACAATAAAGTAGCTCCAAGTTCTATCTCTATGGTTTGTTTCCTATTGATGTAGCCCTAAGCAGAGACTGGCGCAAATCACTTTCATGGAAAGGGGTTGCCATCTTCCAAAAAACTACGAGTTTCCTGAAATCTCAGCACACATTTTTTCACCCAATCTTGATGACACTTTCAGGTAATGATCAGTACCCCAATCCCACTTGGCTCACCAAATTTCGTTCTTCTAGGTTAAACCGTTCGTTGGCAGTAACAGTTTTAATTTTTAGGTTTCACTCTGTTTTCTCCTATATGGATACATGTAGTTGGAACTCTAAATCAAACACGGTTTGTGCTAGCTCTTTGAAACTTGACACAATAAAGTAGCTCCAAGTTCTATCTATCTCTATGGTTTGTTTCCTATTGATGTAGCCCTAAGCAGAGACTGGCGCAAATCACTTTCATTTACAGGGGTTACCAAGCTTCCAAAAAACTACGAGTTTCCTGAAATTTCAGCACACATTTTTTCACCCAATCTTGATGACACTTTCAGGTAATGATCAGTACCCCAATCCCACTTGGCTCACCAAATGTCGTTCTTCTAGGTTAAACCGTTCGTTGGCAGTAATAGTTTTAACTTTTAGGTTTCACTCAATTTTCTCCTATATGAATACATGTAGTTGGAACTCTAAATCCAACATGGTTTGTGCTAGCTCTTTGAAACTTGACACAATAAAGTAGCTCCATGTTCTATCTCTATGGTTTGTTTCCTATTGATGTAGCCCTAAGCAGAGACTGGCGCAAATCACTTTTAAGGAAAGGGGTTGCCAGGCTTCCAAAAAACTACGAGTTTTCTGAAATCTCAGCACACATTTTTTCCCCCAATCTTGATGACACTTTCAGGTAATGATCAGTACAACAAATCCCACTTGGCTCACCAAATTTCGTTCTTCTAGGTTAAACCGTTCGTTGGCAGTAACAGGTTTAATTTTTAGGTTTCACTCTGTTTTCTCCTATATGGATACATGTAGTTGGAACTCTTAATCAAACACGGTTTGTGCTAGCTCTTTGAAACTTGACACAATAAAGTAGCTCCAAGTTCTATCTCTATGGTTTGTTTCCTATTGATGTAGCCCTAAGCAGAGACTGGTGCAAATCACTTTCATGGAAAGGGGTTGCCAATCTTCCAAAAAACTGCGAGTTTCCTGAAATCTCAGCACACATTTTTTCACCCAATCTTGATGACACTTTCAGGTAATGATCAGCACCCCAATCCCACTTGGCTCACCAAATTTTGTTCTTCTAGGTTAAACCGTTCGTTGGCAGTAACAGTTTTAATTTTTAGGTTTCACTCTGTTTTCTCCTATATGGATACATGTAGTTGGAACTCTAAATCAAACACGGTTTGTGCTAGCTCTTTGAAACTTGACACAATAAAGTAGCTCCAAGTTCTATCTCTATGGTTTGTTTCCTATTGATGTAGCCCTAAGCAGAGACTGGCGCAAATCACTTTCATGGAAAGGGGTTGCCAATCTTCCAAAAAACTACGAGTTTCCTGAAATCTCAGCACACATTTTTTCACCCAATCTTGATGACACTTTCAGGTAATGATCAGTACCCCAATCCCACGTGGCTCACCAAATTTCGTTCTTCTAGGTTAAACCGTTCGTTGGCCGTAACAGTTTTAATTTTATGTTTCACTCTGTTTTCTCCTATATGGATACATGTAGTTGGAACTCTAAATCAAACACGGTTTGTGCTAGCTCTTTGAAACTTGACACAATAAAGTAGCTCCAAGTTCTATATCTATGGTTTGTTTCCTATTGATGTAGCCCTAAGAAGAGACTGGCGCAAATCACTTTCATGGAAAGGGGTTGACAATCTTCAAAAAACTAAGAGTTTCCTGAAATCTCAGCACACATTTTTTCACCCAATCTTGATGACACTTTCAGGTAATGATCAGTACCCCAATCCCACTTGGCTCACCAAATTTCGTTCTTCTAGGTTAAACCGTTCGTTGGCAGTAACAGTTTTAATTTTTAGGTTTCACTCTGTTTTCTCCTATATGGATACATGTAGTTGGAACTCTAAATCAAACACGGTTTGTGCTAGCTCTTTGAAACTTGACACAATAAAGTAGCTCCAAGTTCTATCTCTATGGTTTGTTTCCTATTGATGTAGCCCTAAGCAAAGACTGGCGCAAATTACTTTAATGGAAAGGGGTTGCCATCTTCCAAAAAACTACGAGTTTCCTGAAATCTCAGCACACATTTTTTCACCCAATTTTGACGACACGTTAAGGTAATGATCAGTACCCCAATCCCACTTGGCTCACCAAATTTCGTTCTTCTAGGTTAAACCATTCGTTGGCAGTAACAGTTTTAATTTTTAGGTTTCACTCTGTTTTCTCCTATATGCATACATGTAGTTGGAACTCTAAATCAAACACGGTTTGTGCTAGCTCTTTGAAACTTGACACAATAAAGTAGCTCCAAGTTCTATCTCTATGGTTTGTTTCCTATTGATGTAGCCCTAAGCAGAGACTGGCGCAAATCACTTTCATGGAAAGGGGTTGACAATCTTCCAAAAAACTGCGAGTTTCCTGAAATCTCAGCACACATTTTTTTCACCCAATCTTGATGACACTTTCAGGTAATGATCAGCACCCCAATCCCACTTGGCTCACCAAATTTCGTTCTTCTAGGTTAAACCGTTCGTTGGCAGTAACAGTTTTAATTTTTAGGTTTCACTCTGTTTTCTCCTATATGGATACATGTAGTTGGAACTCTAAATCAAACACGGTTTGTGATAGCTCTTTGAAACTTGACACAATAAAGTAGCTCCAAGTTCTATCTCTATGGTTTGTTTCCTATTGATGTAGCCCTAAGCAGAGACTGGCGCAAATCACTTTTAAGGAAAGGGGTTGCCAGGCTTCCAAAAAACTACGAGTTTTCTGAAATCTCAGCACACATTTTTTCACCCAATCTTGATGACACTTTCAGGTAATGATCAGTACAACAAATCCCACTTGGCTCACCAAATTTCGTTCTTCTAGGTTAAACCGTTCGTTGGCAGTAACAGGTTTAATTTTTAGGTTTCACTCTGTTTTCTCCTATATGGATACATGTAGTTGGAACTCTTAATCAAACACGGTTTGTGCTAGCTCTTTGAAACTTGACACAATAAAGTAGCTCCAAGTTCTCTCTCTATGGTTTGTTTCCTATTGATGTAGCCCTAAGCAGAGACTGGTGCAAATCACTTTCCTGGAAAGGGGTTGCCAATCTTCCAAAAAACTGCGAGTTTCCTGAAATCTCAGCACACATTTTTTCACCCAATATTGATGACACTTTCAGGTAATGATCAGCACCCCAATCCCACTTGGCTCACCAAATTTCGTTCTTCTAGGTTAAACCGTTCGTTGGCAGTAACAGTTTTAATTTTTAGGTTTCACTCTGTTTTCTCCTATATGGATACATGTAGTTGGAACTCTAAATCAAACACGGTTTGTGCTAGCTCTTTGAAACTTGACACAATAAAGTAGCTCCAAGTTCTATCTCTATGGTTTGTTTCCTATTGATGTAGCCCTAAGCAGAGACTGGCGCAAATCACTTTCATGGAAAGGGGTTGCCAATCTTCCAAAAAACTACGAGTTTCCTGAAATCTCAGCACACATTTTTTCACCCAATCTTGATGACACTTTCAGGTAATGATCAGTACCCCAATCCCACTTGGCTCACCAAATTTCGTTCTTCTAGGTTAACCCGTTCGTTGGCAGTAACAGTTTTAATTTTTAGGTTTCACTCTGTTTTCTCCTATATGGATACATGTAGTTGGAACTCTAAATCAAACACGGTTTGTGCTAGCTCTTTGAAACTTGACACAATAAAGTAGCTCCAAGTTCTATCTCTATGGTTTGTTTCCTATTGATGTAGCCCTAAGCAGAGACTGGCACAAATTACTTTAATTGAAAGGGGTTGCCATCTTCAAAAAAACTACGAGTTTCCTGAAATCTCAGCACACATTTTTTCACCCAATCTTGATGACACTTTCAGGTAATGATCAGTACCCCAATCCCACGTGGCTCACCAAATTTCGTTCTTCTAGGTTAAACCGTTCGTTGGCAGTAACAGTTTTAATTTTTAGGTTTCACTCTGTTTTCTCCTATATGGATACATGTAGTTGGAAGTCTAAATCAAACACGGTTTGTGCTAGCTCTTTGAAACTTGACACAATAAAGTAGCTCCAAGTTCTACCTCTATGGTTTGTTTCCTATTGATGTAGCCCTAATCAGAGACTGGCGCAAATCACTTTCATGGAAAGGGGTTGCCATCTTCCAAAAAACTACGAGTTTCCTGAAATCTCAGCACACATATTTTCACCCAATCTTGATGACACTTTCAGGTAATGATCAGTACCCCAATCCCACTTTTCTCACCAAATTTCGTTCTTCTAGGTTAAACCGTTCGTTGGGAGTAACAGGTTTAATTTTTAGGTTTCACTCTGTTTTCTCCTATATGGATATATGTAGTTGGAAATCTAAATCAAACACGGTTTGTGCTAGCTCTTTGAAACTTGACACAATAAAGTAGCTCCAAGTTCTATCTCTATGGTCTGTTTCCTATTGATGTAGCCCTAAGCAGAGACTGGCGCAAATCACTTTCATGGAAAGGGGTTGACAATCTTCCAAAAAACTAAGAGTTTCCTGAAATCTCAGCACACATTTTTTCACCCAATCTTGATGACACTTTCAGGTAATGATCAGCACCCCAATCCCACTTGGCTCACCAAATTTCGTTCTTCTAGGATAAACCGTTCGTTGGCAGTAACAGTTTTAATATTTAGGTTTCACTCTGTTTTCTCCTATATGGATACATGTAGTTGGAACTCTAAATCAAACACGATTTGTGCTAGCTCTTTGAAACTTGACACAATAAAGTAGCTCCAAGTTCTATCTCTATGGTTTGTTTCCTATTGATGTAGCCCTAAGCAGAGACTGGCGCAAATCACTTTCATGGAAAGGGGTTGCCAATCTT